>NC_067118.1:25749877-26398727 GCF_021347895.1 Acanthochromis polyacanthus
CTTTAAATAAAAAAAAATGTGTGTATAATATCATATGATATAATATTAATTGTCTCCACTTCTCAACTTTCCAGGTAACTACTATGGGACCCCTAAGCCCCCTGCAGAGCCCAGCCCTGTACAACCAGACTTGGTGGACCAGGTTTTGTTTGATGAGGAATTTGACACCGAGGTCCAGCGAAAACGCACAACCTCAGTCAGTAAGATGGACAGAAAGGACAGCGCTGCACCAGAGGAGGAAGAGGAAGATGAGAGGCCTCCAATGGTCAACGGTCTGGCCGGTGAGTGACAATACTTTCTTTTTCCTCACTGCTTCTACAACGCTTACAACATTTTGTGTTCCTGCTGTGCTGCTTACAGCTTTTTTCCAGAGCAGTTTTTGTTTGCTTGATTTCTCTTGTTGTTTTTTTCCCCAACACTTCATTACATTATTCTCAGAATGCAAAACAGCAGGACCTTTTTTTCTTGCTTGTTATCGTTCTTCTTCCCAAACACACCTTCTCAGGATTAGCTGTTCTGCATGCAAGGTCAGCACTAAATCACAGCCCTGCAAAGTCAAGATGTAGCCAGACTGTGTGTGAGATCAATAGAAAGCAATCCCTTGGTTAGAAAGACAGACTTTGTCCTTGTTCGTTTCCCACACAAGAATGTCCTCGCATGGCTCACGGCGCAAACATCTAATGGTGAAAGCTGCTCATGCTGAAAATAGGTAGACAACCTCAAAGTGTGGTCTCATTAGAAAAGACAACACAATTAATATGGTACATAATGAGAATCGATATGAAATAATTTCACTGGACAATGTCATTCACCTATCGAAAACCAGCCAGCTGAACAAAGGGGCAGCAACTGGCTCCTTCATCTGTCCTGTCCTTTGTTGTGGCTTCAATGACAGGCCTCTGACCAGCCCCAAATGCACCCTGGATTTGCGATTGTTGAGGATAGCTGGCAAAAACCTCACAGTTTAATAGACCATTATGAGCCAAAATTCAATTTCAATCAGGTTGAACTTGAGGAAAGTTACTTGACTGACAGCTGCAAGACATTTTGAATGAGAATCATGAATGAAAATGTCAATGGCATGAACTCGTCTGGAAGATAAACATGTTAATTCAAATCCCTAAAAATGTGTTTGCACATACTGTTTTAACCACAGAACAGAAGGAAGCCTTCTTTGTTGTCTGAAACTATAAGCAAGAGAGAAGAATTTAGTTGTTTGTATTTTATTTAAACAAAAAAAGAAAAGACCAGTGAGTGCGTCGAATGAATTTCACATCCAAAAGCAAGAAAGAGACACATTGTCGGTCGCATTATCTCTGGATGGCAGTGTGGAGCCCTGCCAGGAAGAAACACTTTTTGTGGACAGATGTCTCTAATTCTAGAGCTCATTAGTTGTGTCATCCCAAATGCAGTTTATTATAGTTTTGTGCTGATGGTTTGGGGAGGTGAGAATATCCGTCGAAAGGCCTCGCGGCCAGAAATTCTTCTCACACCTCAACTGTAGTTTAATAATGGTTGGGCCTTATTGTCAACATCTTTGTGTCTTTTGTGTCAGTTTGTAAAGCCTACATGCCCACGTTTCCAAGAGTCCAGGTTAGGATTTTCTACATGGGATAAAAGCTGCTATAACCTCGAGCAATTGTGCATGTGCAGCCATTTATTCTGACTATAGGACCTCTCCATGGTTCCACAATGAAAAAAGGCCCCAGTTTCAACACAAAAGCCTCTTGACTTCTTCCAGTCAACAGCTGTCTCTTTCTGTCCCTGCCATTTAATTAGCCCAACAGAGTGAGCATTCAACTCAGTGTTGAAGCTAGGTCATGCAGCGTCCGATGAAAACCTGCAGATAAGAGCGTCATGCAGACAAGCGCGCACACACAAATCAAGATTAGGCAAATACACACACACACCCACACAAGCAGCAGCGTGATGCTAATAGAGTTATGATGTGGCGCTCCCGGCAGGGTTGGAGCATTGGTCAGCTCTGCCCTTGCCTGGGAGGCAGTTCCCAGTGCATCGCTGCTGACATGCAAATCCTATGGCAATTGCTGCGCTCCAGTCCTTCTTTCTGTGTACTCTCTCGCTCTCTCCCTAACCCCTTTCTCTCCTGCGGATGTAACCGTCCACCCAGTGTACAGAGGAAGAGCGGCTCGAGCAGCAGCAGCAGCAGCAGCAGCAGCAGGGAGAAATGCAAGGAGCCCAGAGGAGCTCCAATGGCGCCACAATCTCACCTCCTATCTCCTTCTCCTTCTATCATCTCCCGTACCCCTACTCGCAACCCATTCCTATTTCTGTCTCCATGCCCGTTTCCCTGTCTCCATGCCGGGCCACAGAGCACAAGGACAAAGCAGAGTGGAGGAAGACGGTGCCCAGCTACAACCAATCAGCCGGGGCCATGGACCTACGTGTATGGAACACACAGGATGAAAGTCAGGAGCCCCTGCCTAAAAACTGGGAAATGGCCTACACAGAAACCGGCATGGTCTATTTCATAGAGTAAGTAGCCTTTCTGCTGCTACTTGCCTGCCTTGTTTTAGTCCTATTACACTCCCATTACATCAGCATTGTGCTAATCCCGGTTCCTGTACTCCCAGTTTCTCCTCCGTCCCTTTTTCCACCATGACAAGCCAAGTGTGTTGAGAGATTTGGCAATGGCTCTTTTCTGCTCCCCATCCAGCGCATTCCTCTGTACTGTATCAAGCCAGGGGTTGGACGTGGGAGCTGTCTGTAGGCTCTGCAATGGCAGTTGTGTTCTCCTCAATTAAGATTTTCCTTTTATTTCCCCTGTGTTTGATGTCGGGGTTTGTTGGCCGGTGCTAAAAGCAGCAGGCCCGCATTGTTTACCTGGCCCGTTAGTGTGGCAAGCAGTCAATGCTGAGCTGCTGAGAGAGCCAGGTTCGGCTGCTTGCTGCTAAATCAATAGCTCATTCTGCCAGTGAGAGAAACAACAAGCTAAATGGAGCTCACCACCCCTGACCCGCTCTCTCAGTTCTGCTCTGAATGATCTCTGCAACTGCTCAGTGTTTTCCTCCCTCTTCTCTCTGTCCAACTCTCTCTCCTTCTATCCCTCTCTCTCTCTCTCCTCCTTGTAACAAAGGCTCCCGTGGGTTTTTTAAAAAATTTTGCTAATATTTTAAAAGCTGCTTTAATAAGTCATTTGATCCCAAAAGATTCGTTGTTAGCCACAATCTGGTTTTCGAGGAGCTGTGTTTGTTTGCTAGGGATAGTACAATACCTCCTGGGTGAAGTGGCTCCCGAGAGCTCCCCACTACTAATTGCCGAACTGTCACAGTATCGTAAATGTTTGTAATAAAATTTATACTGTGCCTAAAGCCCTGTCTGTTCTCTTTGTATTGCAGTCACAACAGTAAGACCACCACTTGGCTGGACCCCCGTCTCGCAAAGAAAGCCAAGCCTCCCGAGAAATGCGAGGAGGGAGGTGAGACGATATCTGCAGATAGCTCTGTGGTGGTAACGCTGGCACTTCCAGCCCCTCAGCTCCACTCAAACTCCCCTCTGTACCCGCACTTTTCCTCAACTCCCTGCTGCATGGAGCAGTGTGTGCATGAGCTGCGTACCCTGCCTCTCTGAAGGGGGCACTGGCTAACAGACTGGGATTGAACACATGAGCGGCCCTAGTCACAGTCATGCCGGTGACACAGTGCGAACCTCCAGTCTCCAGTCTGCCCCTCTCCTACTAATGGATTCGTGGACACATGCAGGGAGCTCATCAGTGCAGCACCTCTCAAAAGGCAATTTTCTATGGCCCCTCTTGCGTAAAGATCTCCTCTGCGCTGCATGTGTTTGTCACACAGCAGCAGAAGCGCAAGCGGTTGCACACTTACACACAACTGGAATGAAAGGCTGTTATTTCCCTGGGAGGCTTTATAACAACTCCGTGCATTGCCTCCTTCCCTCCAATTCCTTCACCGTAGCATGTAGCAAATCCTGAACACACCTTGACAAATAAAAGAAGGCCTCCTGTTCTGTGGGTGTAGCTAAGCATGCTGTGAAGCTGCCAGTCAAAGCGCCACACCTCGTTGCGTGTGTCCAATTGTCCATGTTGTGCCTCAGCAGTACGTTAAGTGATTTGCGTCTGTCTTTTCCCTGCCGGTTCTCCCCTCAGAGTTGCCCTATGGCTGGGAGAAGATTGAGGACCCACAGTACGGAACCTACTACGTCGAGTGAGTAAACTTTTTCCTGTGCCTGGAGATACCCAGCGGGCTACAGCCGTGAAATGTTCTAGATGAAGTGGCGAACCGCATGCTCACATTCGGTGTCTTTGTTTCTTTGCTGAAGTATAAAGCTCTACTCGGGGTTTCTGTCTTTATCCGTCTTGATCCTCTGAAGATGTGTCTGCATGTTTGATTTCACCAAAATACTCTTCTTACACTGAGTTGTGTGTTTTAATGTTCGCATTGTCTGCAGCTTTAAAGCCACATCACTGAATTTCAAAAGTGGAGAAGCATTAAAAGTTTTGCTGTTCAATCTCAGGGGACGTGTACCCCATGTGACAGTGCTATATTATGCTGTTGTCCAAACAGTAGTTTCCCACAGTCCTAGAGACAGCAATTATGGGAGCAGCAGCAATGCGAGTGGGTTACAGCACTGTGTGTGTGTGTGCGAATGTGAAAAAGAAAATACAGTGAAGAGAGCAGACAATGAAGGTTTAGGGGTCCCTCAGAGGGAAACAAGGGCGAGATTCCATTCTGATCAAGAGCGTAAACAAGAGCACAATGTTTCATTTTAGTCCCATTACTGTGGACAAAGAGGAAGAGACCTGCAGGCAGGGGGGAAATCAGTGCCCCTGTTTATGCAAGAGGGTCATTGAGAGGCTGCCTCTCTTCTGTCTCTGTCTTTTTGTCTGGCAAATTTTGTTGTGAATGAAGGACCAAATGCAACAACGTGACACAAAGTCCCATTATTTCTTGAAAACACGAGGTGCAAAAGAGCAAAAGAGGAAATGAAAGAGTGGAAATGAAAGAAAGGAGAATGTTTATCTCTTCAGACTTAATGGAGAGGGTATCTGTGTGCATGAGTCATACTCAGTGAGAGTGCAGAGTGCTTTTTGTTGAATGTGCGCACACACACACACACACACACACACACACACACACACACACACACACACACACACACACACACACACACACACACACATACCATCAGTGGCTCAGCATGTGGCTGATTCACTGTGCAGCATCAATGCATTTTGTCTTCCCAAGGTGCTGTCATGACCGGGATTTACAAGCGTTAAAGCTCATTATGCAGATGAGCTACCTCTCTCCATTACCATCTAACCATGGAGGGGCATTTCTCTGGGTAGCAGGAAATGTTTGAGCACACAGGTGTGACTGCGAGACATTAATTGTTTTTAGATTGAGTTTGGTGCGAAGTCCCCAAAGTGTAGTTGTTGGTACTGGGTCAATAAGGCAGTTTATTTTCGGAAAAGTTAGAAAAAAAAAGAGCCATGTAATAATAAAAGGGTACACGTCTTCATTTTTGTCATTTTTCTGGGATTATGATGTACTGAGCAGATGTTTATCCCATCAGGTCAATGTGCACCATCTCATCAAAGACTGCTACTGATTCTTTCTATCCAAATTCTGTGTAAATTCATGCGACATGTCAATACTTTATTTTTTTCAGTGTCTGAGGTTTAGACCTGCTCTCAATCCACTTAAAAATGTAGCACCTCTGGCAGCGGCTGGTTTGGGTTTGTGGTTCACGTACTGCATTAGAACAGCTCACATGCTATTAGACATGCTGTCTGTCCAGCACAGGTTGTGTCACATACAGGCCTCATAGGCAAATCACAGGTTTGCATGACAGACAAAGAACAGTATCAGCACTGTGGACCTGCTCTCTTCAGTGGGGCCAAATGGCAAAACCACTAATGAATAAAAAAAAGCAGAAACATTAGCTGGCAGCTCAAATCAACTGACACCGAGAACTCATGAACAAAAATAGTTAAATGTGTGTTGAACCAACAGGAATGCAAGCATGAAAATATATTTGCAATACTCTTTCAAGCTTTCTGTGACACTCTGTTTTGCTGTTCACGGTTCTTGGTCACCAGATATTGTCTCCTCTTGTGCAGCCACATCAACCAGAAGACCCAGTTTGAGAATCCAGTACTGGAAGCTAAGAGAAAGCTGAGTGTGGACACACCCATTGCAGCTCCGCCGCCAGCAGCCACACCCTCAGGTAACTTTACGTACAAGCAGGAAGCAGCAGACGTATTCATCACACTGGTTAAGAGAGAATCAGCAATGGAGTGAGATCAACGCTGTCATGTTCTGTGAATGTTATATGAACAAGTAGCAATAGGGAGCAGGGAAAGGGAGAGGGGAGAGCTTTCAGGTCAGGAATGTTAGCGCATTTTGAGAAAAATCCAATACTTTTGAGATATGAATCTGTTTTAAGAAAGGTGAGAATTAAATACTGAGATCATAGAGACATTTTACAGTTGCAAACTTTTAACCTGTTCTGCAATATTCACATTTCAGGTCATGGTTTAGTCTGAGGGACTGGAGGCTTTTCTCCAGCTGGTCAGCAGGGATTTACACAATAGTGAGAATAAAGATCTAAACTGAAATTTAATTCAGTCGAGAGAGAGAGGGAGAGAGAGCACAAAGTAACACATGATTAATGCATGTTCTCATTCTCTGACACTTGTCTGAGATGCTTCTCAAAGAGAAAATTTCCAGCTTATGTTTTAATGTTATTCTTAGAGAAGTATCTACTGATTTTTAAGCCATGCTGACAGCGTGGCTCTTGGGATGGTAATGCTGAACGGTTGGCTGGTTTACCTCTTTGGCCAAGGTTGGAATCTCAGAAACTATTTGAAAGATTGATAGGAAAATTGGTACAGACATCCGAGGTTCTCAGAGGAGGAACCCTGCTGATTTTAGTGAAACTTGGAGTTCTACTGTGGAGTTGACAGTTGCTTTGAGTTAAGCGTCTCAACAGCTATTGAACATTGCAATGAAATTTTTTAAAGTCCATCATGTCCTCTTTTGGATAAATTAGAATAACTTTTATGAAGCCTTTGTATTCACATCATCAGATTAATATCTAAATCCCCCTTAAATTTAGGTTTATAATCAAAAACCTGCAAAACTAATGGCACTACAATCAGCCTGATCTGCCCTGACCAGCCAAAACATTAAGACCATCGGCCTAATACCATATAGGTTTCCCTGTGCTGCCAGAACAGTTCTGACCTGTCAGGCCACGTACACATGATCTCTGGGGGTGTTCTGTATTTTCTGTCAACAGGATGTTGGTAGTGAATCCTGTCAGTTGCAGTTTGGGGTCCCTGTGGAACCAGCTTGTTTCTGTGCATCCTCTGGATGCTCAATCAGATTAAAATCTGGATAATTTGGAGGCGGCATCAGTGCCTCTGGCTCTTTCATGTTCCTCAAGCTGTTCCTGAGCAGTTTTTAAAAAGCGCCAGGGTAGATTGTTCTTCTGGGGCCACTGCTTTGTGGGAGTACTGTTGCTGTTGGTCCGCAGCGCTGTTGAGGCGGATTTAAGACAAAGGAGATCTTAGACCAGGGATTTCATGAGACAGCTGGAGAGGGACAAGTGTATCCAAAATTTTCAAAGAATCCGTTTATTACATATTTGCCTGGTGAAGGTCTAGCACCGAAACATCACTAATTAATGTATTATTGCACATTAGGCAGTGTGTGGGGGTCTGTTGGAAACAAATGCACAGCTTCGTATGGCTGTCCACAGTTAGTCTTGTTAGTTTTTTGCTGCTGTTATGTGACTCAGAATGCGTAAGTACTCGTAGTGTTCTAGAATTAATTAGCCGTCTTGCATAAAAATCAATAAAGGATCAACGTTTTATTACACGTAATGTTTTCAAAAATATATACAATTTTCCATGGCACTGAGTGAATAGTCGGCCCATCAAAAATTGACACTAGTGTCTGTGTTCCTTCAAAAGATGCAGCGCAGATGGCTGCTTTATTAAGATGCGGGTTCCGGCTTCTACTTCTCACTTTTTGTTCAGTGAATAAAAAAAACTAACTATATAACAACACATTAGATGTGTTATCCAAATACCGGAGCACTTTTTTAGTATCTCCTTCATGCCGAGATGTCTGTCTAGAAGATGTTCTAACAGTTGACAGGCTGCTGATAAACAGCCCATAGCCTCTGAAGCAACGATATTCAATTTGAATAATGGAACAGCGCTTCGCTGGGCGGCAGAATTCATTTTGACAAGTAGATATGAAAGAGGGAGGACTCTGAGGCCTCTTTGAAAATGCTTTTGCCCCAGTCATTCACCGCAGTTGAAAGATCTCTTTAGAACAGAGGAAGGGAGTGAGAGAAGAGAGACAGAGAAGGAGAAAGAGGTGACTGCGGTTGAAAGTGACTTATGATCATAAATTGCATTTCTACTGGGTCATCTGTTCATCATTTACCACCTGTGGTGGGTGCTGCTGCTTGACTGCTCTAATCGCCCTCTTCTCAGGAAATGTAAAGGTCTGAGGAGCGGATGCGCCATGTTGTTGTAGGATAAGGAAGAATTATTATACTCTGCCATGTGTGCACACACATAGCATGACTACATTAGTATTCAAACTAGGCTCTGTATTTCAGACACCCCATGGACAGAACTGTCTGCCGCACTCTGTTGCGTCCGGACCCCACCTCCCACAGCTGAGCCTCTCTGCAGTCTGTGGATGATACTGCCTCTGTGTACCGCTGCCTCCAGCTTCGACTGTCTCTCTTGAGCTCACTCTGCACCTTCCCACCCTTGTTAATGAGAATTAATCGCTAGTGGTCTTGTGCAAGTGTGTGGACGTGCGTGAGGTGGCTTCTAAATGCTGTTTTGACAAGGCTGGCTAGCCTGACCTCCCAGACAATGCCGCAGAGCACAGGAGCAAAGCACAGCGCTATGCTCAACCATAATTACAGCGCTGACAATCCTGTCAGACATTTCATATAATCACTTCACCCCTGAGAAAACAGACTGTCCCTTTGTGGCCCACAGCTTAATTAAGACCATGTAAACATGGCTTTAGTGTCTAGCCCCCTCCCCATTCCACTGGCCACGCTCTCTCTCTTCTCTTCTGTCAATGTTACTTTCATGATGATCATATGAGAGGCAGTGCTGACAGTCTCTTGACATATTCTGTGAGCATGGAATGTCTTTAACCGACTGAGGGGGCTGAATTCTATTAAACAACATATTTATAACACGTGGTGCATGCCTGAACCATTCGTGAGAATTGTTGTTTTTTGCACCTGCTTGCACATCCTTGCACATTAATTTACATTCTTGCAAACACCTCTTGCTCCAATGCAGGAATATCATGTTAATGATACTTGCCGTAATCTTTTTTTTTTTTTCCTACAGAGCGGTCACATTCATCTGCCAATTGCAATGCAATTATGCAAATCACAATCCCATGACACATTGAGAGTAGTGTTGGAGGCTGGGGAAGGGGGGGCTTCTATCTGTACTCTCCCTAATGAGATTGATGTCCCACCATCTATCAGTGTGGGAGCTGCCAGAGAAGAAGCCCAGCATGCAGGGAAACGGCACATAACTCACCGTCTCATAGGCGAACACCACAGGGAAGGGCGAGCGAGGATTTAGTTAGAATTTCCCGCTTTCTGTCAAGGCTAACTCTATTTCCCTCTGTCTCTTTCTGGCTCATCACTCTTATCTTGCTCTCTCTCTCTCACACACACACACACACACACACACACACACACACACACACACACACACACACACACACACACACACACACACACACACACACACGATCTAATATAATTCCCTTCCTGTCTTCTATAAAGTTGCCCCATTTACACTTCCTGCAGGCACCACAAAGGAAATTTGCAATGAAAAGTTTACCTGGAAAATGTCAGGTGCATTTCAGGATGGATTTATCACTGCTGTGAAAGGAATCGTCTGTTTACGTTGAGATTGGGGCAAAAAATAGACATTTTTCAATAACTGGGCGTTTATTGGTTTTGCAAACACAGAGCCAGTGTGTGTGTGTGTGTGTGTGTGTGTGTGTGTGTGTGTGTGTGTGTGTGTGTGTGTGTGTGTGTGTGTGTGTGTGTGTGTGTGTGTGTGATTTGTTTGAGTTTGCACTTAAATTGCGGGTTCTTGGCGTGTTCATGTAATTACTAGCAGTGAGTGATGTGCTGTCAGACACGCTGTCACTGTGCGAATGTCGCTTATGATGGAGACAGATGGCAATTTATGAGCAAGCTTTTCAGTTTCTCTTCATATCCCAGGCTCATTTTCACATACAGGAACATGTCATTGTGCCACATGTAAGTAATCTTGTAAACCTGTGAGCTTCAAATATGAGCCGCTTTCATCTGCAGATGAACCACTTCTGTGATTAAAATTCAAGTTTGACACAAAAGATGATTTTTATATCTGTTTATTTGTAGACTAGAAATGTGTGACATGTTCCAGCAGGTGAACAGAAGCAGTTAAGTGTTCAGTTCTTTGTATAATTAGGGTGTTAAAGATTATTTTTAAGCACTTCTAGTCAGGCTTTTCTTCTGTTTTTGCACCGTCATCTCTACAGCAGAGGAGCCTGGCAGGGGAGCGCGGGGCTTCACGCGAGATCCGTCTCAGTTGCAGGGCTCCATCCTGCAGACAGCACTTAGAAAAAGCCCCCAGGGATTTGGGTTCACCATTATTGGAGGAGACCGACCCGACGAGTTCCTTCAGGTCAAAAACGTCCTTCCAGACGGGCCCGCCGCGCATGACAACAAGATCGCCTCTGGTAACGTTCCCGCCAGATATAATATTTATAAATGTGCACTCCAGTATCTGGTTTAGCAGTTCCAGGCCATTTTACAGTAAATGACCATAATGCAACGTAATACAAGGAGGAATTTCTTTGTGGCAGGAAAAGTCAAAGGTTTGTATAACTTGTGTAAACAAAACATAATCCAGTGGCACACGGTTTACATGACATGTATGTTTATTCACACACCCAAACCTGGCATCTGCACACATTTTGTAGAAAATACAGTTTTATGTACCCTGAGTACACACAAACAACCACATTTAGAGAAAACGCACAGGATAGGACCTTCACTCTGAATGTCACATGGCTTGATCAAGCAAAGACAAATGTTTAAAGGCAGGATTCAGCGGAGCAGCTCCAAAAATAGGATATCAGGAATGAAGCACGTGTTCACTTTGCGGTTGATGCACAGATTTTTATGTGCAAACATACAATAGAGATTTAATCAGGCTGTATACTGGTTGTCTTTTCATGCCTGGAGTGCGATAAGCCTGCTTATGTGAAGAATGTGCATGCAGTGTTCAGCGGCGTACATGTAGCTCTGCCCGTCTGTTTACTAAAGAGTCACTGCTGCTCACTTTATTCGTTTCCTTGCGTAAGTGGTTCAGTAAATCCTCCTTCATTGTATATATAAATACTGTGATCACATGCGTGGCTATTGTAGTCATTCGAATTGCTGTGAGATGCCTTAGGGTTCACATTACAGTAGTATTGATCGCTGTACCACGTCTGCTGCTGAGAATCAACTTGAACGTGAAACAGAGTAATTATTTTCTATGTTTCATTTCCCTCGAGAGGGAGGATAATTGATAATACCAAAAGATGAATGTAATTAATTTCATTGGATTTTAATAGCAAGCACTAGACTGTAGCAACTTCATGCAGCTTTCTTCTGTATTTCTGACTATACTGCTGTAGCATTTACTTACACCAAATGTAGAAAATTTGAGCTTTCTGAGTCTCTTATCTTTTTTGGATGCTTAGTTTATAGATAAGCCATTAGAGTAACAGGTAGTGGTTTCGAGCAGGCAACACACTGGGGCCCATTTCAAGAGTGAAACCTTGGCTGCACTTGCTAGGGGAGAGTATTGATTGTGTAGGTGGGCTGGAGCCTCCTCTGGGCTTTTAGCCAGCTAGCCAGTCAGCAATTCAGCCGCTTATCCAGGCCTATATCTCAGCCAGGCCAGGGGTGATGAGAGACTACCCCTTACAGGGAGATGAAAGGAGGGTAAAGAAAACAGCATGTCAGTGATCTCGTTCTATTTTCTGTTCCCTCACTCTCTCTCCTTTCTCATTAACGGCTTTGAATATCGAAGACCTAAATGCAGATTGTACTTATGTGTGTGTAGATTCTCAGTCATCCAGGTCAGGGTGATCACGAGAGCTTTAGTTGAAAGCAACTGGACTTTGTTTCACCCCACATCTAAAAGCCTAATTCAGTTCTACTTCTGCAGTCCAGTTTAAAAAAATGTTATTTTAATTGTCGTGATGTCTGTCAGTGACATTCGTGGATCTTTGCATTTGCTCAGATATCTAACAGCTGTCTGTTCCCCTTTCAGGTGATGTGATTGTGGACATCAATGGCACATGTGTGCTAGGGAAGACACATGCTGACGTTGTGCAGATGTTCCAGTCCATCCCCATCAACCAGTATGTGGACATGGTCCTGTGTCGGGGATACCCTCTGCCAGAGGACTCCAGCAGTAGCGAGGAGGCATCAGGAGGCGTCGGCACTTCCAAGGACACGTCTCCGTCTCCCTCCACCTCCACACCACAGGATCCTCATTACACCATCCCAGATGGAGGGAGCCTTCCCCGGCAGACTGCTGCAGTGCCCCCTATGACCAACGGCGGGCGCCACCACCACCATCCCCACCAACACCACCATCACCTTCCTCACGCCCTGAACCAAGAAGGCCCTGATCCCACGCTGTTACAGCCGGAGCTGGTGAGTGTGCCCTTGGTGAAAGGCCCAGGAGGGTTTGGCTTTGCCATTGCAGACTGCCCCCTGGGACAGAAGGTGAAGATGATCCTGGATGCCCAGTGGTGCCGCGGCTTGTTGAAGGGCGATGTTATCAAGGAGATCAACAGACAGAATGTGCAGACGTTGAGCCACTCCCAGGTGGTGGACATCCTCAAAGACCTGCCTGTGGGCAGTGAAGTCAACGTGCTGGTGCTGAGAGGAGGTGAGTGTGCAAAAATCAAAGATCACATTGCTGCTGCTGTCAGGAGAGCTGGCGCTATTGAGCTCATCTTCAGAAGCGTGTCACAGGTGGTGAGTTCACAGTGCTGATGCTGTGACATCTCTGTTGTTTAATCTCCGCTGTCTATATTAATCTACTGTGGTTACTGTGCAGACAGCAAACAGGTGTTAGTGCCCAGATATAGTCTGTTGGTTTAGTCCCACGCTTCTTGAATCATTTTAATCCCCACACAGCTTTGTGTCACCAGTAGTCTTTTTGGCCTTCTTATTTTCTCTTTTGCTCAAAAAATAGTGAGCAAAACAACAGAGGTGAATAGCCTGCTTGAATTTGAAATTAATTAAGAGAAAGTGAGACGGCAACATGGTTCAACCTTGTAAACTGTAGAAGGCGTGAGATTTATTGTAGCAGGTATTGTGTGTGTTTTTTTAAACTATGTTTTATAAATAACAGGATGGATTGTGGTGTTCTGTATGTATTGCTTGCACACACCGACTCTCCCAATGTTAAATAAAGCAATTTCACGCTCTAGTCCACACCAACTCTGCATCATCCACTATGCACCTTCCCAAGCAGGGAGGAAGTCATGCTTAGTCACATGGTGAGCTGTGCTGGGAAGGTGCAAAGAGATGGCAGTTTTGGTGATTCACTTACTGCCTAGAGAGAAAGAGAGGGAAGGAAAGACAGGAGAGATGGAGCATGGTGGATAATCATTGCCCTTCTTCTTACTTCATGCTTTCACGGATTTGAAGGGCTTGTTCCTTTTTGCCTTTACTGCAGTGCAGTAGCCTAGATTCAAGAGATCAGTGTTGCACCCACATATCAGATGTACTCAGCTGGGTTCTGCTCTAAGCTCCAGGGCCTTGTTGTGTGTGTTGTTGCGCCCTCTCGATATGCATTTTTTAATGGCACATATGCATATGCAGGGTGTGTGTTGCTGCTTAACAAGAGTAGGAGATCACAGCTTTTCAGGACTAAAAGGAGCAATGCTACAGGGCCTCCCTCAGGTCACTTATATGCTGGGATTAGGTTAGGCTTTACTCCTAGCCAGAGGCTAGAACTCCCCTCTGATGACAACAGCAGAGAAAAATGAAACAGGAAATTATTTGGCCCTACTCCCTGTTCTGGATTTAAATCTGGAAATGAGACAAAGTGCCCTTGCCCATTTGATATGCACCACAGTCAGTGTCTAAAATGTGACATGATAAGGACCCATCAGCGGGGAGTTACTGTTGGTACACTTAGGTTATTAATATTTTAAAAGAAAACAATGTTTTTTCTAAACCTCGACCAGTAAACATTCTTTGAAACATTCTGTTTATTTAATTGATTTAACGGCATTTAAAATCTGAAAAGCCTCAGAGTGAGAGTATTTGCAGTGTTCTAGTAACAGCTGGAAGATTTAACCCAGAGACTTGCATGTTTTCCCATGGCTTAGGTCAGCTCTGTCTCCCAACCCTGGGTTACATGTAAACTAGTTTTGCTGCTGGAGTCTACTGCCCCCTACTGGTTGAAACACACTCTTGCTCAGACTGTAATCTGACCGTGACTGTCAGAGAGAAATGCAGTGCAAGGTATTCGAAAGAAAAAAACTTCTACAAAACCTTGAGGCAAGTTCGCTAAGTGACTAAGTGGAGAATACGAGTCCGCATAAGAAGTGGGAGAGGATTTATCGTGACGCTTCACCACTTAAGACCAATAGGTCAGCGGAGTGAAGAAAAATACAAAGCACACTTCATCCTTAAAGCCTTTAAGCCAAATATTTGATAGCAGATGTTTGTTGTTGTTTTCTTAATGGTGTGACTTCTCCCTCTCTGCCCACAGGTCAGACATCTCCTGTGAAATCCCTAAAACCAGTAAGTCGAGGCAAATTTTGGTCCTTTTGTACGATGATCAAAGAATGCACTGCTGCTGAATTATTAAACAGAAATGGTTTTAACTTTGTCTTGGTTACCCACAAGCAAAACTGAGTGTGTGCCGTGGTAGATGTTGCTAGCTACATTATTCAGGGAGCCCACATTAGCCAGGCTGTTATTTCTGGAACTGCATGTGGGTAAATATGCTGGCTCCTGGCAAACAGCAACTTAACATCCCTCCGCATATGGGTGTTTAAGACGATATGCCATGTTCAACAGCTTGTTCCTGTGCTGCTCCTCCATGCTGCACTCTTAAAATAGAGAGGAGCTGAGGCAGCAACAGGCTTACTCATACTGTTCTATTGCCTAAACACAGAATTGTTTTGTGTGAATGCACTGTTTTTCAAAATTAAGACCACTGCAGTAGTTTTGGCATGCCATTCTGGAGGGTTCACAGCTCAAGTGATTATTTTTCCTACAGTAGCTACCTTCCTATTTTAGATACACAATGCCTGTTAAAAAAAAAAAAGTATTCACTCCTCTTGGAAGTTTTCCATTTTTGAAAATATATTTTCAGCATTGAATCACGGTCAGTATACTCCATTCTTCTTTGCAAAACAACCCCAGCACATTTACCTTGTTGTCCCTGAAACATTTCTGTATACCTTCGACTGTTTGCTTCGGGTAATTTTCCTGCTGGAAAACAAATCTTCACCCAAGTTGCAGTTCTTTTACAGACGGCATCAGGTTTTCCTCCATACTTTGCCGCATTCATTACAGCCTCTGCCTTTACAAGCCCCTCTAGGGCCTGCAGCTAAAAGTCATCCCCACATCATGATGCTGCCACCACCATGCTTCATGGTGTGTTTGTAATCATGTGTACTGTTTGGTGCCCACCAAACATAGTATCTAGCCTGATGGCCAAAAAGCTCAGCAAATACTTCTGCAATCACTTAATTTACATTTAATATTTTAATTAATTTCCATTACTTTGTAAAAATGTGCTTTGATTTTGATATTAAAGTCTCTTTTTTTGTATTTTTTGTCAAAAATCAAATTTAGTCGACCATAATTCAATGTCGAAAAGCAGTAAAAGCGCAAAGTCGCTTGAATAAAAATCATAGAATATGTCACACTATATATTATTTACAAAATATACAAATAGTAAATGATGATAGTTAATATTGTTGCAATGTTCTTAAAAATAAGTAATAAATAAGTAATTACTTTTGCAGATGTTTTGCGTTATAATAACCATCCACCTGAGGTCAGACTTTACCTTCCTGTGTATGAATGCACTTGTTTCTGTGTCGCAGTGCACAGCTCCCATGTCCCATACCGTATCGCAGCCTACGCCTCACCAGACGCCTCATCCCGTACCGCAGCAGCTGTCCCATCCGAGCTCCCAGCCCATCATACAGCAGCAGCGACAGGAAATGATCAGCAGCACAGAGACCCTCAGTCAGCCGGAGATGCAACCCAGTCCGCTGTCTTTCCCTGCCAACACCCTGCGCTCATCTTCACCCAAACCGGACGCATCTGAGCTCTACCTCAAGTCCAGGGCCATTTTAGACAGCAAGCGTAAGTGTTCATGGGTAGTTTTTTTTAGCCCTCATTGGTTTTGCTGAAACAAAAAAATCCGTTTCCCACTTTTCAATATCATTGTGTGTGCAGAAATTTGCCATTAATGTTTTGTTTTTGTGTCTGTTGTCACTGAGATGCCTGTCACATGATACCAGAGGCTTAAAATATGCTGAAAAATACAGTCTTCTGTTGACTTTTCTACAATTTTTGAGGCCTCTGACATTTGTATAGTTTGATGTGGGCCAAGTATTGTAAGCCAAGTTTCACATTTTATATATATATAGATGATATATGCATCCTTATGGGGTTCTACAAATAAGTCCATGTCAAAATAGCAAAAACTGGAACGCTGGCTTTCACTACTTGCCACACATCAAATTGTACGGATCTTATAGGGCTCAAAAATTGGTGAAATACCACCCTTGTTAGAAAATCTTGGGACAGTAGTTAAAATGTGGCTTGTACTGGAGCCATCCAATCATTTGTATCTGCTGGAATAAAAACTGTATGTGTCCTCACCAAATTTCATGATTGCAGGAGATTTGTTTTTGGAGATATTACCTTTTAAAATGGCATCATTTTTTTGATGGCAAAAATTCTCAGGTCAGCCAAAATGTCTTCCAAAGCTTATTTTTGGGTTTCAAATAACAAATCAGTACACTCTGAGACAGACTGGCCCTATTGTGAAATCAGGTAATTGAATGTAATTTACAGCATTTAATCTGAGAACGGAAAGCAGAAGATCTCTGTTATATATAAGAAATATTTGAATTTTTAAGCACTCTGTGGACTTGACTGAAGGCATTGAACCTCTGCATTATATGGTATGGAGACATAACACATCATTCACATGTTTTATGTCTGTTTTTTTATGTTGCAGTTTCTTACAGCTTCTCTTTTCTCTCCTCTCCGCAGCTCCTAATACCAAGGACCTGGATGTGTTCATCAAAAGGAACCAGGAATCAGGCTTCGGCTTCAGAGTCCTTGGAGGCGAGGGACCAGATCAGCCGGTGTGTAGCAGCCCTGTTGCCTTCAGCCATTTAAAACCAGGCTCAGCAGGCAGCTGAAATCCTAGAAAACAGCAGTTTGCTAGTATCTGAGGAATTTGAACTATATTCATTTGTTCAAATAGTAGCTAAAAGCTGTCGGATGATGGACAGATAGGCTGTCAAATATTCAACTGAGAGGATTTCAGCTGTTTATTTACCGTGACGCCAGTCAATCTGCATGCTCAGATCAGTGTGCTTAGCTGTCTCTCTTACATCCTCTTACTTCCACAGGTGTACATCGGTGCCATTGTTCCACTTGGTGCAGCTGAGAAGGACGGGCGCCTGCGGGCAGGAGATGAGCTGCTTTGTATAGATGGTGTGCCAGTCAAGGGCAAATCCCACAAGCAAGTGCTGGAGCTCATGACCAATGCCGCCCGCAATGGCCAAGTCATGCTCACAGTCCGCAGGAAACTAGCACACACAGGTGGGTCTGCTCTTCAGTAATCATCCCTACATGTCTGACAGGGCACTTAAAGCGTGGCTTCCTCGCTTACTCCTTTGGTTTGGATCAGTATGCTAGAGGAGAAACCTCGGAGCAAAGGCTTTGATGTGGGATTTTTTCAGTAATCCTTAAATTTGTTCTGGGTGACTTACTCACTGAATAAATGAAGTATGATTTTGAAAAAAAGAAGAAAAAAAGACAACTTTTAGGTTGCTATTCTATGCATGCATTTCCCTGAAAAGAAAAATAAAGTTTTGAAAGCGGTGCAGTTACTTTAATCACAGCAAAGTGAATTGAAATTTCTATCCTTACCCAAAACAGGAAAAACCAAACATGGAAAAAAGAAACAGAAGATTGTTTGCTCTCTGTTTATCTGTCAAGGCTGATCTGAGCTGTGTGTAGGGCAGCAAAGATTAGATCAGCTGGTGGAGTTGATTTACATCTCAAAGGATGAAAAAAAAGAGAGAATATGCTGAGTTTTCTGTTTCAACAGCACATAACCCTGCCGCATTCAGGCTTGTTTACCCCCACAAATAGCCACTCCACGAATAGTACAAGCACTTTTTGAAATTACTTTGGATTTGATGTATTGCTGCAACAGCTTTGATCACGATGCAGAAATTAAGCATCAGTCATGTAAGGGTTTATGCTTTCAAAGCAGGGCTTTAGAAAGAGATTCCCTGATGCAGGCTTACAAAATAGGGACTCAGCAAAACAAACACACAATGAAGAGGCACCGAGATAGATCAGCGTGTCTTATGAATAACAAATTGTAAAGGTGTTTTATCTCAAGTGTAAAGCTGACAATATTTAATGTTTGAAACAAATGCAGCAAAAAGCCTGTCTTCAGTTAAGATGCTGCTTTGGATCTCACAATCGGAGACATTTTGACAAGTAATTGTGGATTTATATTTACAGCGCCCTCCATACTTATTGGCACCCCTGGTTAAGATGTGTTGAAAACCTTAAATTCAATTTTTATTGTAGAAGCATACTTTCACACTAAAAATTGTCGAACAAATGTATTATAGGAGAAGATTAGGTGCTGTTCTGTTGGCAAAAGGAGGTTGTACAAAGTATTAACATCAGGGGTGCTAATAATTGTGGCACACATGTTTTGATGTAAAATAATTATTTCTTAATGTGTAATATTTTTTTCCCACTGAATAAATGCACTTAAATTGAAGGCTGGATTTTCCTCTTTTTTCATTGTGGTTCTATATTATTTAGAAAAAAAGCTGAATTTATTAGAAGCTAAAGAACACATCTTAACCAGGGGTGCCAATAATTATGGAGGGCGCTGTATGTTAGTCATTAGCTTGTGTGTTGCCCTGTTTAGGACAAATCCATTCTCGTATATTGGTAATATCAATTAAAAATATTGCTATAGTTATGGAGAGCTGGTTCTCATACTTGTGTGTTTTCATCAGATGGGGGTGCAGAAGATGAGAGCAGCCAGCAGCCTCATCAGGTCGCCTCCGCTCTGGTCAACAGCTCCCCCAAGATGCCTCGTGTTGAGGTGTCAAACACCGTCCAGCCCGGCCAGTCCTCCCGGCTAGAGTGCTTCGACGTTACTCTGCACCGCAAAGACAATGAAGGATTTGGGTTTGTTATCCTCACGTCAAAGAACAAACCCCCACCTGGAGGTTAGGAAAACATAAAAACCTGAATATTGGTATTGATCAATGAAATAAACAGCTTGTGATTCAAGTACAGTGTTCTCCAGTTTATTTAAAAAACGCAAAAGTTTGCGGTTCATTGGTTTTTAGCCGTGGTAGTGGGTACCTCTCGGAAATGAAACATTTCAACAACTAGTGGATGAATTGGCATTAAATCTGTTTAAAGTCATACATTTAAGGGCCATTCAACATTAATTTTTTTGGATTTGATGATCAGAACTTTTCATATCAGGCCAAATTTTTAATTGTCAACCATTTAACCACTTAAGCTGATGAGCAAAAACCTGCAAAACTAATGCCATTCCCATCAGTATCAGCTGTAGTTTGCATTAAGTGCCAATTAGCAAGGTGCTAAACTAAGATGGGGAAAGTACAGCTTTTTAAATAGGATCATTATTCTTTACACATGTCAGATTGTTTAAACCATTCACTATGTACATTTTAACATTCTCAAGTAATTCTTTTTTTCTCTTAATCTTTCTGTCTGTTTATCTTGTAAAGCGTCTTTGAGTGACCAAAAAAAGCGCTATATAAATTCGATGTATTATTACTATTATTATTATTAATAATAATAATAATTACTTGTACATTCCAGCACACTGTAATAATTTCAGTTACATTTAAAATTCCTCAGATTTGCTTTATTTCTTATTTGTCTTGTAACACTGTCTAATATACAGCACATCACGTAACAGTCTTTCCGTGTTCATCACACCTTTTTGTTCATTACTCTTGTCCTATTGTCTTCATGTTTGTCTTGTTAAACCAGTGCAGCATACACATGCAAAACAACAGGCTGTCATTCCTCTTTCTTTCTCTGTTCCAGTTATACCTCACAAAATTGGTCGTATTATTGAAGGCAGCCCTACTGACCGTATAGGTCAGATGAAGGTAGGAGACCGGATCTCGGCCGTCAACGGTCGCTCCATCATGGAACTGTCACACAACGATATCGTCCAGCTTATCAAGGACGCCGGAAATTCCGTCACCCTCACTGTTGTGCCTGAAGACGGTAGGCTGGCACACTCCTCACTTCTGTTTGGCTTATTTCTGAAGAAAATGCCAGGCATGTTTCCTGGGAATTAGATCATGTGAATGTCCATGCACTTTGTATATTTACAGACAGTGCTCCTCCATCTGGAACAAATTCTGCCAAGCAGAGCCCTTCAGCGCAACATCGAGCCGTAGGCCAACAGCCTCCCAGCTATCCAGACAGGTACATAAGTACACACATACTAGCATGCAGGCACAAGCTTTCACACATGCAGCTTGTCAGCATCTACATTAAATACTCCACTGGAGAATACAGGTTCTGCCACTTGAACTGTAAATTCTCTCTCTCTCAAAGCGCCTCTGGTTTTGTGCTACAGTGTGGTCCATTATCATCTCCTGTGACCTGAACACTCCTTGTTATCCAAAAAGACAGAAAATCCCCCTTTGGTCACTCTTTGGATGGTGAAGCAGAGAAAAAGAGACAGATTAATATGGAGTCTTGCTTCCCCTTTGATCTTCCTTTTTAAATGAGATTACCTATGTCAGAATTTATAATCCATTGCAGCAGCGGCAGTTCCCCACCATGACTTGTCGCCCTCACCCGCTCTGTTTCGTTGCCTATCGGAATGCTTCTCCTCATTTAGCCTGTTCTCCGTTCCTCAGCGGCTTCATTTAATCGCCAGCACATGCTTTGGGTCAGTCCGGCCTTAGATCCGAGTCGAGCCTGTCAGCTTGGCGGCGTAAAGTGCGTAAACTCCTTTCAGTGCTAGACCCTTTAGATAGTGTGTCAGCACAGTTAAGTTCCCACAAAGGCATTGTAATGAGCTCGGCGAAGCATTAAAGTATGTGCCTGCTATCTGTCACACAGCAACACAGCTGTTTGAGGGATTCACATTCTTCTATGGTGTGTAGTATAAAGAAACCGACAGAAAAGGAGCCTCATGCTGCTGTGATAAAGGCGTGGCAATGTGTGTGGATCACACTGGACACAGCAAAGTAGGAGAAGAATGAGACTCCTTAGCTATTCTCTGCTCACTGTCCCTACAATGAAGTGGATCTATACTTTAAAAGAAATGCTAACATGACACATAATGTATAGGCTGCACGCTGAATTTTAATGTATGCCCACCTCACTTTTAAATTAGTCACAGGCCTTGAACAGCAATTTTTGGTTGTTACTATGTTAAAATATATAGTATTGTTAATAAATGATAACAAATTTACATACAATCATTGTGTGAATTGTTTGTACTGGTTGATGTTAATATCGCTGTTGAAACTGTCTGTCTTCCAATAAGAGCATGCCACATTTTTTTTCATTTTGTTTTCTCATCTCAAGTAAAGACACTGTGCCACTTTGTAACAGAACATCCGTGTATGGTGTGTCACATTATAATGTGTTTGTGGTTCTCTCTGGAGTAGGAACGGTGACTCGGACGCGAGGAGAGAGATGGGAACTCTCATCGCATCAGGCCCCAAGCAGGTGAGCCAGAAGCCAAAATTTCTCACTTCACAGAAAATTCTGTCAATAGTTTTGTCAATCTGCTCTGGTGACAACTGATCACAGGAACCTTTTCTTCTTCATTTATGTCAACAAATTTTCCAGATTTATCTCCAGGCTGCTATTGATTATGCATGTACTGCTTCAGTCTTAAAAGCTCATATTTTTCTCTGGGAACAACAGGGTTGCTTTGTGGTGGAGCTGGAACGCAGCCAGCGGGGCTTCGGCTTCAGTCTGAGAGGAGGGAAGGAGTATAACATGGGCCTGTTCATCCTGCGACTGGCCGAGGATGGGCCGGCTCTTAAAGACGGCAGGATACATGTGAGTTATCTTACTTGTCTATCTCTGTCCTCTTAATCAAGTAGATCATACCAATTTTAAGCACATGGTACAAAAGGTTGCAACTGAGGACTCTGTTATTTAAAATCAAGACAGCTGCTCCTTTCAACACCCAATAAAAGGGATCATATATAATGTCTGTCATATTATTATTCTTTGTTTGGTTTTGGAGCTACAGCTTTCATCATTTTGGATTTTGAAGGATGTCAACTATAGTATAATAAAGTATACTTGTATAAGCTGGTGGCTAAGTTGTGTCTCATATAACTGTCCCACTGTTGCAGGGAAAGGATGATATGTGGAGCAACATTTGCAAGCAAAACTATAATTCAAACAACAGACATTGACTCAATGCATTATATTTATGCACAGCTTTTTAAATGGGATTATCATCCTCTGTGCTCCATTGTTTACACCAAATACTATGGGGATTTGCAGATTCTTAAGCAAATATTTCCCACATTCCTGCAAACTAGTTTTTTATGTTCTTATTATTTAATGTCTGTTGACTTGTAACTTTTACTTTATTTTCAAAACATCTGCTTTTTGCTTGGACACCTTCAGCATACAGTTCTTCAGAAACTCTCCCTCGGTAAATGGCCTGATTTGGCTATCTCTTCTGCCACAATAAAGCTTGATTTCACAGCAGCTTCACTTTGTGTTTTCGCTCTGGTGAGAAACATCTGCTGAGATGTCAGATTCTTCTTTAATTCTTCTACTTTCTGTAGCGTCTGGTCTGCATGCAGGTTTTTCGGCTTGTCCTGATGTTTTGTGTGCCATCTTAGATTAAATTCCTTAATTACAGCCACATTAGCTCCACAAATAAGACACACGGCTTTACCGGCAATGTCAATATACATAAACTCAGCCTCCCATCGCTTTGAAAGGCTCTGTTTTCAGAATCAACTTTTCTTTTCGCCATTGTTAAGGGCTAGTTTTGACGTTACAATAGGGTTGCAGACAATAACAGACGCGGAAATGTTCCCAGGTAACCTATCATCCGGCAGGGCAGCTGTTGCGCTGCATTATGGGATCTGTAGTTTGTGTGTTATCAGCACTTCATATCATCGGGCCATTAATAACAATAATAATAAATCAATGTAAAATGATCTGGCGGACTGAATATGGCCCGCGGGCCTTGAGTTTGACACGTGGTATAAATGGACCATATCTGCATCACAGGTTGGAGATCAGATTGTGGAGATCAACGGCGAGGCCACGCAGGGCATCACACACACTCGGGCCATTGAGCTGATCCAAGCAGGAGGCAGTAAAGTTCACCTGCTGCTCCGACCTGGCCAGGGCTTGGTCCCGGATCACAGTGAGTTACTGCTGAGAACCGCATGCACCTTGTCGCCACTGCATACACATCTACACAGTAGCATTGTTAACCGTGCATATATAGAAGCTCTCGAATGGAAATGCCTGATAGCAGGGTGCTGACTTTCTTTATTCTCATGCATGTGTTGCAAGCTTCTCTCTCGACCTTTCTCTCCTCTCATTCTATCTCACTACTTCTATCTTGATCTACCTCTCTTGTGCTGTTTATCTGCCTTGCTTTATCTGTTTTCTGCACCGGCACGGCTGTCTTTTTCTACCTATTTATCTCTTCCTCCTATAGGTCTGAACTCTTCTTCCACCCTGTGCTTCTACATGAAACCAGAGCATCACTAAAGGCCTCACTGCTTTTCTTGGTCTGTCCCTAATAACCTTGGTAAACCTTGTACTCCTCCTACTTTTGCCTTTGACCTCCCCCTTTCCAAGTGATTCATCTCCCAGATTGAAGTGTTGTTCTTTACCCCTAACTTCATCCCCATGGTGAAATGGAGATAGATCAGTTGTTTGTGTCTCGGTGAGCACCTAATGAATGATAAGCAGACACTTCTCTGGTGGGCTGAACTAAAGCAGTGAGTCCTAGAAGAATGAACAGACCTGCAGGAGCGCTGGGAGGCTTCAGAGCCCCGCAAGTTATTTTCTAGGGGTATTGCAAAACCTAGGATGCCACTGAACACACACCTCATCCTTAGTGTGAGTGAAGATGGAGACCTGGAGAACAGTCCTCAACCAGATATTGATCAGTAAGTGACAAGTGGTTAAAAAAGGATCTGTGTGCATTCACTGGCATCAACCTTTCAATTCAAAGACCGAGTCAGAATGAATTTCTATGAGTTGTTGCTCCTAGAAATCCGAAAGCTCATTTCAGCACCGCTAAGTCCATCACTCTTCTTTTTTCTCTCTCTGGTTTTTCCGCTGCATATATCTGCTCTCAACACAGCTGTGCAGTTTCTTATCAGCTCAGGGGAAAATTGAAACGTCAGTGCTGGGTGAACTCTCGCACCTTTTCATTGATGCCTGTGCCATCAGCTGATACATATCTCAAGCAAGGCAAATATTCAGAGGGTTATATTACATCGGGTTATTACAGAAGGCGAGCTAGCTGGAAAACATCTTTTCTCCCAATATGAAGGTATCGAGCTGCTGTTGCATGACATGTTTAAATATCTTTAATTTTGTGCAAAATATCTCCTACAAGGGATATTTTAGCTTCTGCAGTTTCTTTAAATAGATAGGGTTTTTTTTTTTTTTTGCTCCACTGGAGTGTTTTCTTACTCTCTGCTGCTTGTTTCTCAGGTTCAAAGGACAAAGTAACCATTCCAACCTCAAGCTTTCCCAGACTCTCTGTATCCGACGGACAGTCATCTCCAGCTTCTCCATCCTCCGTCTCCCTCTCTACCTCGGAACTGTCCCCATCTTCACCCAAAATATCCGCCCCTGATGAGTTCTCTGGGGGGACGGCAGGGTATCCTGGTCCCCTGCTGCTGGGCAGGAGCATGGTAGGCAGGCCAACAGATCTAGAGGACAGCAGCTCTCTGACCACAACCACAAGCGTACCACCAGCCCCAGTGCCCAGGCCAGGAAAACAAGCAGAAGTGACTCCAAGTCTGGTAGTCCCAGAAGGGCCGCTGAAGGCTGGATGGATCATGTGGCGCGCTCCCAGAGCCCACGAAAGCAAGAGCGAGGCCACAGTGGATCCTTGGAGGACATGAGCAAGGAAAGAAAAGCCCAAGGGCAGAGGGACCACCACTCCTCCAGTCCAAGGAAGGGGTCCAAGAGGGAAAACGACCCTGCTGGGCCTTTGAGGAACCTGGAGGAGCCTCAGAGCCCCAGGCGCCCTGCTGGCCAGCAGCCCCACGTTGCCTCCGGAGAAGAGAAAGACTGGAGGTACAAGGAGGAGGATGCACCTTACTGGCAGGAGAGGGGGGCCAAGGAGAGTGGAGACAAAAGCGGGGGGACCGGTGAACGCCACAGAAAAGGCAAAAGGGCCGAGCAAGAGGCAGCGGCGCAAAAATCCTACTCCCAAGTGCACAGGGAGAGGTCGGGGTCGGATGCTGATAGTGGCACGCTAGGCCGAAGGAGTGGAAGAGAGAAGGGGGATAAGGAATATCGAGAGAGCAAGTACCCGGGGCCAGCCGAGGATGGGATCAGAAAGGACCCTAGAGGTTCAAGTAGCAGCATCCAGGACCCCAGCTGCAACGGGACCACTGCCAGTAAGAAGGCTCCTATCACCCCTGGCCCGTGGAAAGTCCCCAGTTCTGCGAAGATCCAATCCCAAGTGGATACAACGTATGCAGATGTTTAAAATCCTGCTGGGACTCTGCATATATGAAGAGAAAGCTGAGCCTGTGAAATATGGACATTCAGAATGGAAGGATGTTTTTTCTTAGACATTTATGACATAGCAGATCACTGTGTAACCAGCAACATAGCTTCTCATTGCTTTTTTTTTTCACCCGGTTTGCCTCGATCAGTTTGCATCAAGCTGTTGATGTCTGATCTGACATTGTGCTCGTACCTACATAAGTATTCGTACTGTACAATGATGTGTGTGTAACAGATGGGCTCTGAGTGTGATTTTCTTTTTTGTTGTTGTTGTTGTTTGTCTAGAAGTGACACTGAAGTCTATTTTGTGCCAATCAGAGACTCCGGTTACAAAGAAGCTGCTCCTAATTGCACTCACTGTGAGACTGGTTGTGGGTAATTGGATGAACTGCTCTCCCTGTCTACCCACCTCAATGAAGGATCCTGCTTTTTCTTTCACTTTTGAAGGTTTGAAGGAATATTCATGCAATCACACAGCTTATCTTCCAGGCAAGATTGGTTCACTGTTGCTGTCACGAATGGATGAAGGAAGGAGAAAAAAAAAGTGAGACTGGTGAGTTTCTCTTAAAACATGTCCGAAAACTGTGTCTTTTAAGTTCTGCGAGAACCTGACCAGAGTTGTGAATTGTGTATGTGTGTGTGTGTGTGTGACTGCATTCATACACATGAAGACATGAATCCTATTAGCTTATCACAAGGTGGGCAGACTACCCTGGAGCTTTATATGCATCAATCAACAGACCAGATACTTGTGGTTATAGTTCTAATGTTTGTTACATGTGTGTTAATAATAAAGCATAATGTAATTTATTGAAATTATATGTAAACAAAACAGTTAGTACACATATCCATGCTGAGTCATTTCACTTTTGATGTGAAAATGTGTAGATAAGCATCACCATCCAAAATAACACTATTAAAAACTGCAATCTATACGTTGATTTTCATGGTCTGTAAACAGTCACATGAGCCTGATTCATAATGTTGTTGACTGTTAGCAGTTCTGTATTTTAGGTCCTCTGGCTTTGTGTGTATGTATACAAGCTGAATGGTAGGCCTTTGTATTTTAGATATTGCTGTAGCATCGACTATATTCAATCTGAAACGTATATTATTTAACAAAGTGATTACACATATATTGGCACATACTTTAGATGAGTTGAAATAACAGAGCCTGATTGTAAGACGTGAGAACTCTGCCTTCAGCTTACTTAAAACTTTAAGAGATATTTGTATTTTTATCACCAGAAATGTAGGCACAAAAACAATATATTTCTTCATCTTCGGATCCCCGAATCTATTTTTAATCATAGTTTCGATTTAGGACACGATCCCTAATATAAGTAGTGTGGTATGGGTGTTTTTTGCATAATTGTTATTCGTTATGCCGTGTCACTTTTGCGTCATCAACAAAGCCAGAAGCTCAAAGAAATCAGCAAATCCTCCGCACGAGGAGGAAAAGTCGGGCCGCCCTGCTTCTTTGGGAGTCTGATTTGAAGTGATGCTATCAGGTTTAATGAAATACATTAATTGGGATCACTTGTACCCTGCTCTGAAGACAAAATGTAGCGTTTCAATGTTTCCACTGTGGAGTACAGAGACATCTAGTGGTGTATTCACTGCTCTTCACAAACTAGCCATTGCCTCGACCCTCATCAGCCTGCCTGTTCAAGGATGTAAACAAGTAACGCATGCATCTGTTGGTCTGCAGGACCACTTAATAATTTATTGTCCACTTTATTGTTGATAAGTTGGGCTACTGTGTTATTTACTGTCCATGCCATTACCATGTATGATACTGTGGCCTTGCGTTGCTCCGACATGTTAAAAGAGAAAAGTCTTTTAGTTTTGACATCATAGTAGTTGTAAATGTCTATAAATTGTACAGCACCTGTATAAATATTTGCCTTCATGCAGAAAAAAAAATCCTCTGTAAATCGTTTCATTATTTTTTTAAGGGAACTGAGAGGAAATGATATAAAATGGGTGAAATGAAATAATTTGGTCATGGCATTCTGTTCATGCACTGATAAATAAAGGTTTACTGATTTAACATGACTGACCGATTCTGTTCTATTTTAATTTTTTTAAATATGTATTTCCTATATTCTGGTGAATTCTGGTACCAGGTGACAAGGAAATGCAGCATCCATCCATCCATCCTCTGTACACCGTTTTGTCCTCTCTAGGGTCGCGGGGGGTGCTGGAGCCTATCCCAGCTGACTCGGGCGAAGGCAGGGGACACCCTGGACAGGTCGCCAGTCTGTCACAGGGCTACATATACAGACAAACAATCACACTCACATTCATACCTACAGGCAATTTAGAGTTATCAATTAACCTCAGCATATTTTTGGACTGTGGGAGGAAGCCGGAGTACCCGGAGAAAACCCACGCATGCACAGGGAGAACATGCAAACTCCATCCAGAAAGATCCCAGGCCCACCCCAGGAGTTGAACCGGGGATCTTCTTGCTGCAAGGCGAAAGTGCTAACCACTACTGCACTGTGCAGCCCGAAATGCAGCATGTGATATTTTATTAAAATTTGTCCATTCTTTTTTTAACACAGGAGAATAAACATTTGTCTAATTTAATATTACACCTACTGATGTGAATCTATGCTTATATCTACAAGTTTCATGTTCCTCTCTGTCACTAGTGAATGTGCCTTTACATTCTGAAAAACAATGTTTGGGCTTGACAAATGAAATGAAATAAAGTTCAACCAGTTAGTTGAGGAATTAGCTTTGCCTCTATAACCGATGGCCGTGTTGTTTACCACATACTTTATCATTGACTTGTTTACAACAGTTTTTTAATACAAGTTTTTTAAATTGACAAACATTTTAAAATTACGTTGATCCAATTAGATTTTCTTATAAATGTGTGTGTAGTTTCTTATGTCGACTTTTTCATGTTTCTGTTACTGAACCAGCTTTTTTAAAATAAAATTGTTAATTGACATTTTTTAAATACTGAACTGGAGTCGTGTATTCACCGTCTATGGCCAGCGTCTAAAATTTAAAGCCTGAGAGCAAAAACTAAAGTTGCATTTTCTCACCAATTATAAATAAACATCAAAAGTCCTCTCAAAATTTTGTTCAGAGCATTCATACACTGCACAGCAATGATATAAAGTGCAAGATGGTGTCCCTTCTCCCAGTCCCATAAACACCCACTGTATAAAATTAACACACAATAACATAGAATTTAATAATTTAGTGCGGGTACAAATCTATAAATATGAGCAGGATAGAAGGGAAGGCTCCAAGAGGAATAAATCCAGTTTCAGTTCAGTCAGTCAGTGAGTATTCCATGCTGAGGGGGCAGCAAAGCTGAAAGCTCCTCTTCCAAATCCTGTCCTCACACGAGGAACAGATAAAACCATGACGTCAGCTGAGCAGAGGTGAGTGCGTGCAAAGCCGCACGCAGTCAGCTCAGGCTAAACTCCAACTCCCATGTGGCCTTGCGACATCTCCAAACTACATTGCCCACAATGCCGTACGTCACGCCTGCGCAACTGGCTCCAAACTTCTAATCAAAACTACAAATGAACGGCTAGAGAACTACATATTGTGGGGCGCATGCGCAACAGCAGCCCCGAGTCCTTTAAATGTACTGTACGTGCAAAGATGGCAGCTCAAGTCGACTTGCTCCGTGCGAAAGTAGAAGGAGAAAGGGTGAGGGACAGTCTGGAGAGGTTCATTAAAGAGAGGAAGAAAAAGAAGAAGAAGAGGGAGCTGTCGCCGTCAGCTGACAAGCGGGAGAGGAGTGAGAAAGAAGCGAAGAGGGTGAAGCTCCATCATCACCACCATCACAACCACCAGCCGCAGCCGCACGCTGAGCACCGGACACACCAGCCGCATCAGCTGCAGCACAATCCCAAAGCCCACAACTTCAGCGCGGATAAACATGTCCTGCACCACCACCACCACCATCACCACCACCACCACAGCCTCACCAACGGTACGAAGAAGAACTTGCAGCCGACTTTTCCTCCTCCTCCGCCGCGGAAGGTGCCGGAGCAGCTGCAGAAGAAGCGAGCGGTGCCCGCACAGACACCTGCGCTCTTCACTTTCACGCCCCTCAAAGTGGTCAAGGCCAAACCCCAGGATTTCAAAGAGAAGCACCTGGACAAAGATGTGAAGCTAAAGCTGAAGAAGGAGAACACGGAGGCCAATGTGAAACATGCGGAGCTGAAGAAGAAGAAGGGTGAGTGACATTATTTGGTGCACATGCAGAAGGATGTCCTGTTCATAACAGATCTGGAACATGTATGTAGGGCTGCACAGGCACCAGCATCTGTGTAAACAGTGGGTTTAATGAATGTTTTGCTTATAACGGATGTTAATATCCTATAAATAGATATAGAGTGCATGTAAATGGTGGTCTAGTTCTTTTGAAGCTGTCTCAATTGTTAGATTAATGCAACATAGATGTATTAGACAAGAAAGATAAGCTTTATTGTCATTATGCACAGTGCACAATGAAATTCCTGAAGACTTTCTTTTAAACATACAAGACAAATAAGTTAAGAATTTTTCAAAACAAATAGAATAAACAACTAAATAATGGAGTAGAAGATGTAAATAGAAATCTTTCCAAAAAATGGCAGCATGTAACAGCATAGAATGGATGTACAATGTAAAAAATAAAAGCATTTTAGCTGTATTTTTTTAGTCAATTTACTGTTATTTGGCAGAATTTACTGCTTTATTGAATGCCAGATAATAACCAATAAAGTCACTGTAAAAAAGTATTAAATTAAATGTTAAGCCTTGACAAACAGGGCACAAGTGTGGCCATAAAATTTTCTTTTTTCAGTATTTAAGCTGGCCAATATTAGCATTATTTGACAGATATTTGCCGTTATTACCAAGAAAAGTTCTGTACGTGAAGGACTGACAAATGATTATTGGTTTTTAATGTTAAATTACAGATAATTATAAAAAATCCCAGAAGTAAAACATGATTTACATGTTGACTGTAAAAAAAAAACAGGTCAAAACTGTAAATAATGTACTCCTTAAAAACCTCTTTTCACAAAGAGTGATTAGTGCTTTTACAATGTGTGACTAAAAAAAGAAACACTGCTTTACTGCTTTTAATTTAGCTAATAAACATAGAATTATTTTGCAGGTTGTTGGCCATATTTTTAGTTTTTAATTTACTGTTTTAAAATGTTACAGTATTACACCATTTTACCATGTTTTTTCTGTCTCCCTTGCTGCCAGATTAACACAGTTTTTTGCTTTGTTTTTATTAGCTTTCTATTGTTTTTCTTTACAAAATAGTGCCCAGTAGCATCACAGCTCTCTGCATGTTCCCTCCCTTTCTGACTTGAGTGTGTTTCTGTATTTGTAGAGCCAAGCCCCCACAATGAGAATGCAAAGTCCTTAACACTGGAGGAGTATCTCCTGAAGAAGAAAAAGAAGAAGAAGAAGCATCATGATGAGGCGCACGGTGCCAAAAAGGTTCGACACATGCACAACAAAGCTGTTCAGACCGTATGTGAGTTGTTCGGAGCAGATCTCCCGATGCCCATTCGCCCTGAGCCTTCTCTGCCTGGAAACGTGAAGCCTGAAACCAACCACCATCCCGGCAGAGACCCTGTCGACAACCGCCCGCCCTACCTCCATGCTCTCAAGCTGGGTCACGTCCCCTTCCTCTCCCATCAAGACCACTACATCCGCAGCTCCTGCCTCCAGACAGGGACCTGCTATGGACGCTTCATACATGAGGAAAGACAAGCCAACGGTGGGGGATTAGTTCTGCACGCCTATGCCGATGAGTTAGCCTGTCTTAGTCCAGTTGAGATGGAGTGCTTTGCCCAGGAGTTCCTGGAGTTGGCCTTTGCTGAGAAGCCTCGAGGTGCAGCCTCCTATGCCTTGGCGGTGGTGCACAGGGCGGCTGCTTACCTACCTGACTTCCTGGACTACTTTGCCTTCAACTTCCCCAACACACCAGTCAAAATGGAGATCCTGGGCAAGAAAGACATTGAGACGACCACTATTGCCAACTTTCACTCTCAGGTATGTAAAAAGACTCTCAAAGGGTCCGTCCACCTGAGTTTAACCAAGGGATCAAGCTAAAACCTGCACCATTTTTACCAACAGATTCATAGATATGTCTCTGCTGAGAGAAGGAGTGGTTAAACTACACCTGCATGTTTGATTGTTCTAGATAGATAGATAGATAGATAGATAGATAGACAGAAAAAGGTGGAGAGTTGTAGGTGCATACATTAAGGTGATAGGTAAATAGTGCAACCGTTAAAAATATTTTTCTTTGTGAGTACTTCTGTGAAACACCTGTAATATTGGATAACAATATTTTCAGTCCAGAGTTGCAATAAAAAAAAGACATAAAAGAAGTTAAAGTCCTGTAATTCCCGCTTTTTAAATTTGACTATTATCTATTTTATTTACTCATCTGTAACAGCAAATGAATATCTGTGAGTTGCAGAAAAAGCAAGATATTTGAGGAGGTGATGTTGGACTTTTGGAGACCACAGCAGCAGTTAATCCTGAAAATAATGCACAGACTAATCGACGATGAAAATAATTGTGCATTGCAACCCGGTCTAAACATTTTCAGATTGTTTGTCTTGTTAAACCAACCGTCCCTCAAATCAATGAGATTCATTTTGCAATCAAACTAGGAAACGTTTGAGAGGGAGATTTTTTTTTATGACTTAAGTGATCCATCAGTTGTCAAAAGTCAACTAAATGTTCACTGTTGTAATAAGAGCAACTGCAGTCTATTAAAACTGTGAACAGTTCATAAAATATTACATATGTTTTCAGATTGCCGGAAAAGGAGATAAGAGTGCAGTGATGTGTAATAGGGATCCCTCACAGTGAACCGACGGTGTATCCAGATTTATTGGGGAATCATGAGATTGTAGGTTGTCGGTGTGATGTTGTGTTACTGTCAGAGGCAATGTGGATTTGTAGTGGAAGGAGTTTTTTGAAGAGCAATTCTAAGCTTAAGGAATATGTATTGAATTTTGGTTATTGTTTTTATGTTCTACATACAAAACATAACTGATTTTATTGCAGAAACTAAAATAACTTGTAAATTAGACTATTGTTCAATAATGAATGTGTTGGTGTGTCAAATTAAAATAGCAGATTTCTGAGTTTTTATAACTTAAACAGGCTGTAAGCTCCCAACTATATGTGCCCTGACAGTATTGCAGACGGCCACAGCGAGCCAAGGAAAAACCAGAGGCTTGAATGAGGTGCAGTCCATGTTTTCCCTCCAGTAGCTGACTGTGTCAGAGGTACACTGTTGCTCAGTGAAAGGAAAAAAAAAATCTGTGCTGCAGCCAAGTTTTCCCTGTTCTTAGAGAGATCTAATGGAGTCGCTTTTGTTCCATGACGTTGGAGGCACATATCTGCTCTGACTGGCTCAGAAAGATTGCAGAGAGGAGGAGTGAGTTAGTGAGTCTGTGTGTGCTGTTACATCTGCAGAGAGTTCAGCAGTTCTCTGCTTATGCAGGGAAATGCAGACCAATTCTGATCATTTCACCACTGGAGGATCCAGAGTATAAATGAAAGTTTTGAGAGTAACTACCAAACTCTGTGCGTTCTGCTGAGACCCTTTCTACTTTTAAGAGACAACTGAAGACTCAATTGTACAGAACACCTAGGTACTTAATCCGGCTCCACCTTAGGGGTAGAATAAGTCAGGTGGTCCAAAACCCAGCACTTATTTAGCACTGACAAAGTTGGAAAAAAAAAAGAAAAAAGAATGGGGTGTGGTTGGCACTTCTTCTGCAACTTGATGGCAACACCTTTGACCAATCGCACTTGAAACACTTTTTGCACTTAACTAAAGGTTTTTCCTTATTTCTGAATTCTTGCTTGTGTTGCACGTCGCTTTGGACAAAAGCGTCTGCTAAATGAAATTGTAGAATTGTAGAATTGTACAATGATTGCACCGAAATGCTTGTTTGTACCCGCTGCACTTTACTAGGTCAGAACATAAAACTAAAAGGAATTGGATAGTAAACAAGAGTGTTACGGTATTTTAATGGTGCTGTAGTAAACACTGCATTGGATTGTGGATATGCTCTCGTCACAGCAGTGTTCACACACCAGGGTTATAATGTGATGCAGATTCATTCATCCATTAGTGAGACTGTGTATGGAGTTTTCCCATACTTTGAATATTAATGCCTATATTATGCTCATTGTTAGGTATCGGGTGAAGCAACACGGGGGTGCAGCTTCTTCAAACCATTAGCCTGCTGAAGTGCAAATTGTACCCTGAGCTTAAAGGACCATGTCAGATCATGTAAAGTAAAATAGTAATTGACATACCACCCACCTCCCATTTCAATTTTGTTTTGCAACTCCAATGAACAGCGGTAACCGGACCACTTGAGGAAGTGAAGGAGATTTGCTATAGCAGTAGCAATCATGTTTTGCAGTTATATTTAGTACAGTGGAACAAAGGCTGAGAGTTGTGTCCTCATTACATACGCGGTACTAAATCTTTGCAGTTTGTTGTGAGTTTTCATGGAAAACATGAAATTGCCTGGGTGACCCTGAACTTTCTAAGGGTAGTGTGGATGACAGCAAAGTCAACAGATTCTGTTAGGAGAGAGACGTCAAACTGAAGTACTATGACTTTAAATAGAAATAATAATTATCGGATGACAATATGTTTTTTCTTCTTCTTTGCTATTCTCTTGTTTTCATCATTCTATTCAATTTCTTCATTCCACTTAATGAATTAGATTTTTTTTGTTTTTCTTTTTGGAAATTACACCATCATTGATACTGTGACAATATTGTTGACATTATCTTCACGCCGATACTACACATTGCATTGAATTTAATTAAATTGCATACAGTTACAATGTAGTATGCTACACACACTGAAGAATATTTTCTTTTTGCTTTAGGTGAACCGGACTTATTGTTCAGGAACTTACCGAGCTGGACCTATGAGGCAGATCAGCCTGGTGGGAGCCGTGGACGAGGAAGTCGGAGACTATTTCCCAGAGTTCCTGGACATGCTGGAAGAATCCCCATTTCTCAAGGTGAGGAGAAGATGTATGTTTATGATCTTAAAGTCACAAGTCTAATTAGCTCACTCAAACCCTACTTCATGCCTGAAGCCCGGTGTTTTGTAACCAGCCACACCATGGCACTCACAGCAGAAACAATATGTTAAAGACCTGAATTCAAAGCAGTATCAAGACTGGCCGCACATTTTTTGTTCTACAATTTATGTGCCTCACCACACTTAGTTTGAAATAAAATGATGGACACTACATTAAAGTGCTGTGTCTCAGGTTTAATTTAGGTGGGTTAACATCAGAATGAAAAGAACTGTCCGAGCTGTAGCCCGTTTGACACACAGTCTTCAAATTTCAAGGGCTCCAAATGACCTGGACATTCAGCTACAAAATGTTTCTTGGGCAGTCATGTAATTTCGCTGTTCGTTCCTGAACAAGAGTTCACATGTGGGTCAGATCTGATTGAGAGTTTCTTTTTAGACAGAGGTGGAGTTGTCTGTCAATACGAGGAGTTAATAGGTGAACATGCAAGTTAATAGTATCGTAATGAGGCTCAAAAAAGACAAATAATTAGATGTCAAGTGTAGTTGGTTAATTCATGATAAGCAGGTAGATTGTAGATATTTCAGCGAGCCCTTTACATAAGATGATATTGTTTGCCTTCTATTGTCTTTGTCCAGTTACTTGTGAATCTGTTGGGCCTGAAGTGTAATATTAAAGCTGAAACTTGCGTCTTTAACATAGTATCAGTTCTTGTGTTTCCAGTTAAAATGCACAGAAGAACAAAAACAGCAAAATATACCGTAACTGTCCAAATATTTAAGGTCTCGGCTGTACAACCCTCCTCTAGACTTCATTGCCAGTGTCACGCTGCGTGTGACGAATGCAGCATGTTGCTCTCAGGAAACTCGTTTAAAAAGTCCAGCACTCTGTAATCAATCTAATGCTGACATGTCGCTGATGAATTATTAGTGTTAAAACATCTGTTCAATCTGTTGCACTATGACCATTAATCTTGATATAAACTAAATCATATAGAGTGCTTTGCCATTATGTGGGGACTTTTAATTAGGTTTTTAATGACTTACATGACAAAGATACTTATCTGATTTAAAATTAACACTAGGGCTGCATGATATTGGTACAGACTGAAATTGTGATACTTTGCTTTTCTGCAATGTGAAAAAAGTATTAGAATTTTCCCCAGATGGCTTGAATACCTTTCTTTGGAAAGAACTGATCAGTGATTGGGGTGATTTTGTGGAGAGTGTCTGCATAAAATAGTTTGCAAACTTTAACAGAGCACTGGTATTACTTTGTGTTACACTACAAACCCAATAATGTTCAAATTTGCATTTAAATAAGACTTCACCTGCATTTCCTCGAGGCAGAATAAAAATAAAATTGTACCCAAAACACATGACTTTCTGAACATCTGGTTATCAGCAGACCCTCCGGTTTACTGATGTTCTGAAACACCTCGTTTGCAATTAGTCTGACGAGTGAAATAAGGCGTTCTGACATCAAATGTATCCAAGCTGAGACCAACTGATTTTCCACAAGTGGAGCATTTTAAGCACCAACATTGCAGTCAGTCATGTTCATTTAATTGTGAGAAAGCAAAATCATGATTAATATTCCATTAACTGTGCACACTTAAGACTTGCATTGAATTTCCTTTTTTGCAACCACATGTTCCTTTTCAGTATTTCTCTCTTGTTAGAGCTCATTCAGTTTTGCAGATGTGGAACTTACGTGTCAACAAACTCTGCGTCTTGTAAATATAAAATTATATTAAATTAGAATCTGCTCATCCAAGAACCCTAAAATCTGAGTAAATTATATCAAAGACTTTTCTTGTAGATGAAAAACAAGAACTGTATCAAGCAGCAACAAAAGTTGTAGCATGATGTGTTTTAATTTGCACCACTACTTGCCTTACAGGTACTATACTGTAGTTGATGCTGTAACAATATACAGCGCAGCCCTGATTACCACAGTATTCTTGGATAAGCTGTTGTCCATAGGCTTAAGCAAAATACAGTATGACTTTAAAAAGCACAACAAAATGATCAAACTAATTGGAATCCTCATTCTCAGCTCGGCTTTCTAATTTTCTCTCCACAGATGACCCTGCCGTGGGGAAGCCTCTCCAGTCTGAAGCTGGACTGTCGCTCTCAAAGCGATGACGGGCCGATCATGTGGGTGCGACCCGGAGAACAAATGGTGCCCACGGCTGACATGCCCAAGTCTCCTTTCAAACGGCGCAGGTACAAACTCATCCTTGAGGGAAATGCCTGAAGAGAGATCTAGATCAAAAGATAGATCATGAAATATAAGAGAAAATTAATTGAGCATGAGTTCCAATCCTTTGTCCCTCTGTTATCTCTTTGTCTAGATCCATGAATGAGATCAAAAATCTGCATTACCTGCCGAGGACCAGCGAACCCAGAGAGGTTCTGTTTGAGGACCGGACTAAGGCCCATGCTGATCACGTTGGCCAGAGTTTCGACTGGCAGAGCACTGCTGCTGTGGGTGTACTGAAGGCAGTGCACTTTGGAGAATGGTGAATGTCCTTTAGCATGCTTAAGTAAAGGTGGTGTTGTTGAATCTCTATCCATACTGTAGGTAGCTTCTCTATGTGTTTAAGGCTTTTTTTGGTAATCTCCTCCAGGAATAACCGACCTCGGATCACCAAAGATGTGGTGTGTTTCGATGCCGGAGACTTCAATGAAGTTGTCCAGAGGCTGCAGCTGGATCTGTACGAGCCTCCAGTGTCTCAAGTAAGAAGTGTTGTTTTGGTTTTTTTATGTCCCAGATCTTATTGTTTTATAAATATCGAACAAGTCGCAAATACTGCAAAAACATTCCAATTCCATTCTTGTGTATCTTTGTGCAGTGTGTCCAGTGGATAGACGATGCCAAGCTCAACCAGCTGAGGAGGGAAGGCATCCGCTACGTCAGAGTCCAGCTCTGTGACGACGACATTTACTTCATCCCAAGGAACGTCATCCACCAGTTCAAGACGGTGTCGGCGGTCTGCAGCCTCGCCTGGCACATCCGCCTCAAACAGTACCACTCGGAAGACACGGATAAGAAAGAAGAGCAGCAACCCAACGATCTCAGCCCCACCTCGGGCCGAGTCTCTTTCTCCTCCCCTGCCAGGCCCGATGCCACAATAACCCCCTGCGCAAGGCCACAGGGAGACAACATCCAAGGCGGGGTGGCCAAAACTGAGGAGCCAGAGTTCCAGAGGCCTGCAACACCTTCCCAGGAGCCTCAGCCAGCTCCTCCCCAGCCCACCAAGTCTGCTCACCTCCCGGCCACATACCACGATCCTCACCTTTTCCTCGCCCCGGTCCACTCTGGATGTACGCCTTCAAAAGAGCCCAGCCTGCCAAAAGCTCGTGGCCACACTGCAGAGTTCCCTAAATGACTTTCTTCCCCACTCCTCTGCCATCTCTCTTTCTGTACACTGTGGGAGGAAGTATGTAAAGGAATTTTTAAACTGACATGTGTGTCAATCAGGTTTTTCGACTTAAATTATTCTTCAGACTTTTTAGATCTTTAAATGTTGGTTTAAATGTTCCCAGATGTTTGTTTTTCCAGCCAAAGTATACTGCTCAATGGGACTGTACAATACATGTTGTGTTATTTTATATTATTCACACCTAAACTGGAACTCTCTACTGTCTTCAGAAAGGTGTGAGAAGCAATTATTTTTTTTGACTGACGTTAGAAGCTGCCAATCTTACTGTATGAGGCGAGTTTTTAATTCATACTGAAGGTTCGGCTGTTACGCTTTTGACAAACCTATTTAATAGAAAGACTGAAGTCATGAATGCAGGATTCCGCAAATGCTTAAGGATGTGATTACTCTGGAAGCTTGATACCAATGTAAAACTGCGCTATTAGTTTCAGTGAAGGTGGCATGTAGACGAACATTATCATGAGGACACTGAGGATTCTGTTCGTTGTCAGTTGTCTGCAAAGGGCCGCCATGCCTTTGCCATGTGAATCCAGATTCTGTCACATTTTGGAGTTTGTGGATTAGTCACACGCAGTAAACATAGGCTAATAACTAATGAAGCGGATTAGTCTGTTTAAGGTTATCTAATTCAACATTTTTGTCAGCTTTATAAGTTGTGCTTTCGACAGCTCTTTATTTAAATGCTGTTTTATACAGGGCCCTTTTCTTACTGTTGATACAGTTTTTGATATTTTATTTATTTTCTTAAGCTTAGCATATGAATGCAGGTTTATAACCGGTGATGAGTATTTAAGATTATGATCAAGTTATGAGAGTGCCTCTAAATGACGAAGGATTCGCGGCTATTGCACTTAGCAATAATGGTCTGAACTTTTTGCGTGGAAAAATATTTATCCAGAATCTGGTATGTAAATATTAGGTTGCTGTTTTTGCTGGGAATATGTGGATGCTATCACTCATTCTTCACTTGATTCAAAACCATTTGCACCTTTTAGTTTTAGCTGGTAATGCCACTAGGTCGATGAAGACACCATTGTAGAGGGTTACCGTGGTTGTATCCACTTGTTTTGTGTGTAATTGTGCGATTTCAGAGCAACGGAAGCCACTTGTTCCTTTATGTACAATTATAAAAGGTGATCTGCTCCACTTTCTGGTCAAAATCCCTTTTAAATCGACGGCAGTGGATCATTTAATTGAGATTTACAGTTCATCTGAATCTTTCAGAGGCCTTCATGTTGTCCTCTAAAAGTGATGATGTTAATGCTCTGCCGCTGACTACATCTTAGTGCCTTGTACTGTAATGGGTTAGCCTCATTTAAAGCTGTTTAACGTTTATTTGTTGAGTAGGATGGTAAAGTGGGGACTGGCCAAGCCACCATAGTTAGTCTGTCTTGTTTATGTTTGTTATTATTTATTTTTAAAAGTATTGCTTTCGTGATGCTTTTTTGATTTCTACATTTGCATGTCACCTGGAAGCAAAGAAAACACTGCATCATCGTGTATTTTAAAATTATGCCTTTTGTACAAAATAGAGCCTGTTCAGGAAGAAGAATGGCTAGTTTTGTTTGTCAGAGATATGGCTTACCTAACTAAATAAATGTAGAGTTAAAGTGACAGTTGCAGCACTGTCATGTCTGCCTTGTGTCATGTTATGTTGTGATGCTGTGTGTCCCTGAACCGATGAATTCTGTTGTTAATGTTAAGGAGACATTTTTAAGGATTTTTGTGAGTCACCTGGCTGGGAAGTTATAGACTGTAGAAAACTGGTAGCAATGTGATTGAGTCTTGTTAAGCAGAAAAAAAAAACACTATTAGAATGCATTGACTTTCAGTATTTTTTAATAAATAATTTCATGTGTAACCAGTGTATGTTATACAGTTTAACTGTACCGTTCCATCACATGCATATTCAATATACATTACATTCTCTGTACCTGAAGACAACAGTTCAAGGTGCTGTTGATGCTTTTAAATATACGGGTTGACGTGTGACACGCATGGTACAGTGAGTGATGTAAAGTCTGTTGTCTTTATAACAGAAAAACTGACGTGATGATGAAATCGAAGCAATCCTATACCCGTTTTCTTTTTTCATGCTGAAGCACAAAGGCACACAAATACATGTCTAAATATATTCCTCGTACACCAAGCTTAACAGCATCGCGTTGAGCATTAAAACAAGAAGTGTAAAACACTCTCACTGCAGGCTGACCACTTCTGCAGGCAAATATTTGAAGAGGTTGAGACTCCTGAGTTTTCAAACGTTCAAGTCACTGGTCTGGGTGGCTGTCCGTGTTGTTTGATGAAGCCCATGTCGCTAATTAAAATCAGCCTCGGTTCATAAATTGTACATAATGGATCAAAGCAGGTAACAAGGGGCTTGTTGTTTGTTCTCTGCTGGGTGCGCTACTGTGGTCCTTTGGATGGTTAGTTCTTCCTGAGACAAAGAGAGGCAACTTTCAGTGCTTTTCAGGTCTACTGGGAGCGATCATATGACTAATGCAATGTATCATTTTGACCATCATTAGCAGCTCCACTCATGATATTTGGAAATAAGTGACTGCCTCAGACCCAGGTCTCTGGATAAGTCCTGGGGCCTTTTGGTTTCCCAAAACGGTTCCCAAATCCTGTGGAAGATGAAAAATGGTGTCATGTATATCATATGCAATTTTGTATCATATATTAATGGCACATTATTGCGTGAGCCCACCAAATTTGAACACTGAAGATGAGGCGCTGTTTGATTGGGATGGAGCTCCAGGTTGAGCAGGAGGAGGTGGAGGTGCTGTTTTAGCTGAGAATGTATTTTACAGTCATTAGTCCTACTTTTTTATTAATGATAAGAGCACATTTATTGACAAATAGTTAAATTAGCTTCACTTACGTTTTGGTTTGTGTCTAAAAAATTTCAGACTCTGGACAAAGGGAACAAACAAAAGTTTAGCCTGCTATACATCACAGTGTGTGTAACTAGTAACTAGATGTACGCGGTTCTTGTGCTACCTTTGTTCTAGACATGCCCTTGTCAGTGCTTTTGTCTGATTTGTTTCCTGACATCTCAGCGTTCAAGGAGGGTCTGCGGTTCACATCATGTTGTTCCACTGGTGGTAATGAACACAGAAACAGAAAGCGAACTTAAATGATTTGTATTTAACACGAGGAGGACCTGTTTCTAAACTGATGTTCTCACATCAAAAGTTTCTGATCAAGAGTAGTTAGCTTTATTGTGCAGTCTTATATAGACTCCATACCAAGCATATGTGTGTCAATTAATAACAGTATGTGTGAGAGAGGCTACTGTGTCGTGCGGATTGTCTTTAATATCTGAAGCGACTCACCACTTCCTCCTTCAGCTGTGACCACAGGAGGTGTAGCGAGCTGCTCTGCTGCGGTGAAGGATACTGCACGAGAAACACTATGATAAAGTACCCCCAGTGTAGAAACAGTCACTTAGAAGAATCATTAACAGCAGACCTTGAATTTTTCCTGTCATGCTTATATTTCTTGCTTTGGTATAGGGTGCCTCCCTGTGGTGAATATATTTACTTCAACATTTTCTTTGTACAGTAACCAGCATGCCGTTGTGTGTACCCAACAAGCAGCACAATGCAGCCTTTCACCACCAATGACAAAATGTATTAAACTGGAGGATTACAGTCAATAAAACCACTTGGTGACTGACCTAAACTGATACTTTCAAGGATATGTGTAAACCCAGTAAATCCATTTAGATTCTAAACTGGGTGTTAATTTACAAAAAACAACAACAATCTCTTTAATGTAAAAATCAAAACTGACTTCTACAAAGTTATGTTAATTAATCAAACATATAATAGGTAAAATGAGCATATGCATAAGTATTCACTCCCTTTAAGTCAACATTCAGTAAATGCACCTTTGGCCACATTTAGAATGTAAGGATAGCTCTCAATCAGCCTTACACATCTGGGCACTGTAACTTTATGCCATTCCTCTTAGTGTAACTGTAGGGTTGCACAGGATTGTTCGCGAACAGCTCTTTACAAATCCAGCTACAAAGTCTCAGTTGGATTGAGGTCTGGTCTCTGACTCGGCCACCCCAAATCAGTCAATTTGTTGTTTTTAAACCACTTCTCTGTATCTTCGGCTGTATGCTTTGGATTATTGTCTTGCTTGGAAACAAATCTACTCCCAAGCAGCTGTTTTCTTGCTGACTGCAACATGTTGCCCTCTAGGATTTCCCAATACTTTGCTACTTTTTTTCTACCCTCTACTGTTTGAAGCTTGTCAGGGCCTGCCGCGATGAAGCATCCCCACTTCATGATGCTGCCACCACCATGCTTAACAATGGGGATGGTGTGCTTGTAGTAATGGGCCATGGTTGGCGTCCACCAGATATAACATCTAGCTCAGTTTTGGTGTCATCAAACCAAAGAATCTACTTCTAGTGGACTTCAGAGTCTCCACATGCCTTCTGGATGCTTGTCAAGATTTAATCTGAGCTTTTTTTTTAACAATGTCTTTCTCTTTGTCACCCTCCCATAAAGCTTAACCCCTCGGAGGAGTCACAGATGTCTTGGCGTCTAACACCATATGTCTACGCATGGATCGAATTTGGTAAGTAACCTTAAAGGAGATGAGAAATTAAGCAATCACATATTTTACTTATGATGTTTATAATTAATTTACATTACCTTGTAGAAATCAGTTTTCACTTTGACACGAAAGAGTCTTTAATTTAATTTCTTGTCCAAAAAAAGCTTGGCAAAATTACTATAATTCAGTGTTGAAAAGCAAAATATTCAACAGGGGTGAACACTTTATAGATGCCGTAGGCTCCAATATCCCTATGACACTCCACAGGACAAAGCAGGTTTAGCAGAACAAAACTGAACTGATCCACAGACCTCCACTGGTAAAATCTCAGCAATGAGCCACTCCACTGCACTAGGTGACATGTTCCTTCATTACATATGGCAAATGTATAAACACATACAGTATTTTGCCAATGTTATATTTAAACGACAAGGTCAGGTAATGTGAAAGCATGGTGTCATGGTTCAGGAGATTACAGAGCTTACCTTGTCTTGGACCTTTAGCTCGAACACTCTGAGGGATACATTTGAAGGAAAAAATGTTGATGTCTTAAAAGACTTAGCATGTTAATCACTAATGCAAGTGACACTGAGGGGTTTAAAAACTGAGTCTGTTAGTATCTGTTTTCAGAACAATGCCCTGAGCCACAGGGCAGGATTCACCTGTTTTATCATTATTACCTTGCTCCTGCTCATTACAGCATCAAATAAGTTCTTGGGCTGAGAGGTGCCATCCCACTCAGACGACATGCCCACCCTCGGTAAGGACTTTGTCGCTTCTAAGGCCCGTGGGCAAAGGAGGGTTTTCTCATGAACTGAAAAGAGCAAAAATCACACAGATTAGGGCTTCATTTAGATAACAACTACATCTATGCAAGATCTGTTTTCCTGTTTAAGCAGGTGATGATATACTGACTCTCTTCTGTGGTGAGAACGAAGGATTCTGGGGTTCTCTCTGGAATGGGGGGTGTCAGTCTATCCTCAGCTGCACAATAAAATACATTCAACACTAACTTCAAACTTATTATTAGGACACGCTCGTTGCGTTGCATGATTTCAAAGCAAAAATGAAAGTTTCAGAGTTCAGCCTGGTGAGCTTACTTTGAAGAGGCTGTGGAGGAGTCACTGGGTCCACTGGCACAGAGCAGTGGTGGAAGTTTGAGGTCGTGTTTGGTGCGAGATCACAGTATTTTGTTGGTACTAGAGCTGTAACAAAAATACCGTACAACTGAAATGATTGCATGTGTTTCAGTGTCTAAATAAGATGTCAAGAAATTCCAAATTTAATAATTGCATATCATAATTTACTACAATGTTAGCTGGATTGGTTATTTTCTAATTTTTATATTGTTAGCATCTTACCTGTGAAGGTCATTTTTGCTCTCAGACTCTGTAAGAAAGAGAAGTGTCTTTTCTGTTATCTGCAGAAATGTTTCAGAACTGCTACATATGCAAATGTGAAGTTAGCTATAGATGTTTAAATCTAACATTTGAGTTCTCACTTCAGGAGGTTAAGTAGGTTGGCTGAATCTCTTTTCAGTTTCTCCTTAAAACATACTAACATCGAACAGCATTTCTTGAATTCACTTGAGTTTTTATCTTCTTAGAACTGTCTTCTATTTTGTTGAATAAAGTGCTTTACCTCTTCAAGCACACTTTTGATACACAATGCTGTGTTTTTATGTCTTTTACATTCTGAGAGTTTTAGGACTTCTTTAATTTTCCTGCCTTGTAAAGCACTTTGTAACCTTGATTTTGAAAAATGCTCTATAAATTACAAATAATTATGATTATTGTAAGAATTACAATTTGTGGGGTTTGGCTCTTTGTAAAGAAAATTATTTTTATTTAACTGAGGTGGAAGGTAAAAGTAGAAGTCCTTCAGTTGTACTCAAACTTTAAAACTTAGGAATAAAGCTAGCCAGAAAAGCTTGTCCTTCCTCAAGACCTCACATTCAGACCAATGCTATACAAGAAGTCAGGTGCAGTGAGGAATGCACAGATCTTTACAAAACAACCATTTAACAAGTCAGGAGGGTAACAATCAGCAGTACACTTTTATGTAGAGGACGGAAGACACTTCCTTTCAGCCTTGGCTCATCTCATCCTGACTACCAGCACAGTTGTGACCAAACACCCACATGTGACCTGACCTCTTAGGGTGTGAATGAGCCCATCAAGAACACCTGTAAGTAGTTGAGCCTCGTGCATGAGAGAGGAAACATTTTCAATAGTCTGCACTTACCACCTTGATTTATAGCTGCTGTAATTACATGACAAACTAGATAATTTAGGCAAGAATAAAAGCTATTTTTCAAATTCCGGGTCACTTAAAATACACTTGAGGAGGTCCAGAGGTCTTCAAAATTTGGTAAGAGCAATTCTTTGTTAGCAGCAGAGGTAAGCACATGCTTTCTTCAGAATATTCCGGACACGGCAATTTTAGTGGATGTTGGGAGTACTGTATTTTCTTTTATACTGCATTTCTTAGAAGTGTAAACTCACAACAATCACACAATATATCATTTAATTTACATAAATTCACTGATGTCTTCTGCCAGCAGAAGCTTCTCCTCCAGTTTGTTTGTCTTTTTGCTGCGATCACGGAAAATATGTGTATGTGTATTCTACGTTATGAATACCTTTTTATTGTTGCTTATTTTACTTGTTAAGTGTTGCAGATACAAAAAGTAAAAAAAACACATAAGTGTTTTGCAGGATAACAGTGAAATTAAAAATAAAATATATACACAAACAGTCAAAACCTTGGGCACACCTTCTCATTCAATGTGATTTTTTTTTTTTTTTTTACGACATTGTACATTAATACTGAGTATTAACGCTTTTTTCTTTACAACATAATGCCATATGTGTTCTTTTATAGTTTCCCTGTCTTCAGTATTAATCTACAATGTAGGAAACAATTCAATCAAAACCACTGAATGAGAAGGTGAATGAAAAGTTTGATGAATACTGACCCAGATGATGACTTTATCGGCACAAATTATGTGAAAACTCAAGTATATAAATCTGCAAAAGAAGAGAATTCATTCTCACAGTACCTTACTCCTCACAAAAGGTTTCGTCTCTTCCTCATAACTAGTGGCAGCTAGCTTTGAGGCCCCGCACCATTCAGAAGACAATCCTAATCTGCTCAGATTTACTGTTGGTGTGACCTCTGACTTTTGCTCCACAGGAGCTGAAAGATAAAAATAATCAATTAATCATTAAATATTCAAATAAATATATGTTTTTTTGCTAAATCGCTGAACATTTCAGATTTGTAATGTTATTTAGTCACCTTGATCAACAGCCAACTCATATGATTCTGGGGTTCTCTCTGGAAGCGGGGGGACAGGTGATGGAGGGCTGCCTAGGAATATGGAAACCAGTATCAGAGTTTGACATTACATGTGGTTAGTATCACCAGCATTTAAACATAATGTGATCAATTTTGGTCCAAAAAGAAAAGAGATGTTTGCTATCCTTCTTTAATGACATTTAGTGCAGACATTTGGAAAAATAATGGCGTTGGCCATTTTCAGAGAGGTGACACTGTCAGAAAAGCAGCACTGACCATATCTAATAGTTTAAGATAATATTTTCCATTTAACTTTTCTTACCTCCCAACTCCCTGACAGCCGCAGCTGCAGCATTGGGTGGAATAATAACCGATAACCTTTCAATGGGATCTGAGGCCGCTAAAAGACAGAATCAAAACATGTTGTAACTTTTAGGATATGTTTTTATCAAGATTAATATAACTACAGAGACATGTGTGCTTGCTTTGATGTGTGCAGTATGGTCATAATGTGCAGTAAATCTTAGACTGATGGCTCCTATTCCAGACTTGCACCAACCTGCATCCACCGCCAGCACATAGGATTCTGGGGTTCGTTCAGGTAGTGGAGGAGGCATCTCCTCACCAGAATGAGCTTTAGTAGTACCTGCAAAGTCCAGGTAAAAACTAAGTTGTACTGTTGTTGTCTGCGCTGCTTATGTTGAGACTAACACATGCAGGGAGATGACCGTTTACCTGAGGTAGTAGAGTTAAGCTCCAGAGTCTGGTCATTCAGAATCAATGAAGGTAAGCTGAAGATGGGACTAACTGTCCACTGTTTGGAGTCTTCTGTGGGGTGTATAGGTGCTTCCTCTGACAAAGGGGAGCTCACAGGAGTGTCAAAGTAGGGGTCCTCCACCATCAGACAAATGGCTGTAGCCACAGCTTGTGAAGGAGGAGGGTTCAGTGATGGTATGTCATTGTTCTCCTGTATCCTCTCCTCGATGAAAGGAGCTCTTGGGCTTGTATCCACCAGTTTAGGTGAGGTCCTGGGTCCCTCACTGAGTTCCTGGAACATAGCCAGATCCTTAGGAAGGGTCTGGAGTAGGTGCCACTGTTGCTGGTCCCACTGCAAGTCCTTGCTTTTCAACGCAATGAGATTTTCTGAAGCAGAGGGCAAAGGAGTGAAGTGCTGTGGTAGAGCTTCCCTCTCCTCGTCGAGCAGGTGCTGGAACTGTGGCATCAAATCAAACTCTTCAGGGTCACATAACTCGCTGTCAGTGATGGCAGCAGACTGGACCATTGTCACCTGGCCAGTTTAAAGGAGGAGAGTTTGTGAACAGGATTTGATGAATGAAGACAATTTGTATATAAATGTATAAGATATGTAGATTCTGCTTGTTTAACTTTTACAGTGAGTGAGGGCAAAACTGTAAATTATACGAGTAAATGTCGAACAAATGACTACCTTGTTAACGAGCGTTACTGACGCAGGCTTAAGCCCCTAGTTTGATGATTTTCCACTCATCTATAATAATGCAACCGAAACCACAAGAGAGCCTGCCACATCTGATGCTTCTGTTGATAGTCACGGTTATGCTTCTCACTTCATGTTGGTGTGCGCTTATGCATTTCCACTGTTTCTGTTTACTCTGGCTCTTTCACAAAGGTGTGTTCCTATAGTCGCTCACCTCATTCTGGCAGGTCTGTGCATCCATGGACTGCAAATATCTCTCAAACAGTAGCTTGATGGTTCTGTAGACCAGCTCGTATTGTTCCTGAGGTGAAACAACGGCATCAGAATACTATAATAGGTGACATGGCCCTGGGCTATGACGCATGAAACACAAATCATCAAAAGAGCTTTGGCAGAAGGAAACAACTGACATTAAGAACGGCTCGAAATGTGGGTTTGTTTGCTGGAACATTTGTTTGAAAGAAAAAAGCGAGCACCTTGGTTTGAACCAAAGAGGGCCTCTGGGTTCTCATGTTTTCAACTAAACTGTAGATACTGAAATCTGAAGTGATCATCTGTAAATGAGGACAGAAAGAGCAGAATGTAATTAGGATATTTTTGCAGTTAAAAACGCATTATGAGAAAATGATGTACAGAAAATAGTATCTACCTGTTTCATGAGGAGATTCCAGGTGTAATCGATGGCACAGAGGGCTCCTGTTCTACCACAACCAGCACTGGAATCACAGCAGCATAAACTCACATTCTGACCAATTATTATTACAATTATTAGGCACAGAGAAGTGATGGAATTCATAAGACATGATGACATGATTGTCTGTTTTCTTGCACTCATTGCTCTCCATTGCAAGAATGTCACCCATCCGGTGCTCTTAGCCGGTTTGCACAAATGCTAATAAGTCATTTAAGGTCCTTGATTAATCCTCTTAAAAGGGCTTATCTCAGTTGAATAACTTGACTTGGTGAGAACAGCTTAGAAAGATAATATTATGAATACAAGATGGTAAACTCAAAGCATGACAGTTTGAGTCACAAGATGCTTTTTCGAGTGAAACATCACTGACAGGAGCCTTTTCAGCAGCTGTGTGTTGGTGAACTCCCTCAGCAGTGGAGTGACTGTCTGACATGTAGGTTGGATCTGCCACTGACTCAACATTCCATTTTTGACGCATCGCCTTCAGAAAGATGTGGCAAGTTTTGAAACCGCATTTTTCTACCGCCTTTAAACGGTTACATAATGTGTAAATTGCAGCCACAAATAAACTATGACATAAATTTTCAGGGAAGAGACAAAACTAAAAGAAAATATGCACTTCATTACACTTAGAAATAACATAATTGTGTAAAACCAAGCATTAGACTAAGTAGTTGAATGTCCTAAGAGTTGAGTCCACGCATCATCCATGTTTGTAAAAACAACTGTTTCAAATTTAAATCTTACTAAACTGAGTAAGAAAAACAAAACCCACTGTGACGAGAAGCAATTTGAAAAGTCTCCAAACTGAGCTACACATATCTTCTCATCTCAAGTACTCCTCTACAGCTGCTTCAATTTGATACCCTCAAAAGGTTAGTAGGCTCGTGGTTCAATAGTTTCACATTGATTCATGAAAAGAAATACTTCTAATCAAGCACAGAACACAAATACATGCAGCTGTCTGGCTGTCTGATGCAGGTGGCAATACTTGAGTCTGACTAAGTGGAATTTTCAATACAATGTAAATGTAAATAGTGTAAGCGTTGGAAAAACTGAGGGGAAATGCCCACACATGTGCTTTCAGACCTAGTGGGTCGTTGGCTAACCGCCTGTACACATTTCCTGTCGAGAAGAAAGAGAGGAGGGGCCAAACGTCTCAGACCTAATGCAGGGGGGCATGTACACGCTGCCCACAACGCTTTGCTCCCATAGCAACTAGTCAATCAAAACCAGAAGTGCAACGTTTCTGTGATCTGTGCTTGCTTTAGAGTTTTCATACACCGGAACAGAAGACAAATTTCATACATTGTTGCAATTTCTACTTGTGATACTGTATAAAAAACAACAACAAAAACATGTAGCAATTTATTCTAATAACAATAAAGATAAGTTTCATTTTTATAGTACACTGTTCAACCAAAAAATATATTTAAACTGTCAAAATAGTTCAACTGATTAAAAATGGCAAGCAAACATTATGAAGCAGTTCTAAAATGCAATGAAACCAAGCAGAAAATGAAGCTGCATTTTCAAAGCTTGATGGTGCTAAGCTAGGTGTGATTTGCTAGTCAAGACTCTTTGCACACCCTGAAGTCTGTTCACAGTTCCAGATAAAAGAAAAATGCAATAGCTATAATTAGTGACAGTTTTTTTTTTTTGCACGAGAAAGCGGAAGATAAGATCTGACTTTTTCTTACAAATGTAAACATGTTACCTTAGTGACATATTTGTGTGGTTTCTAAAATCTTTGTCTGAACTTATAATGTCAGTCTCAAAGCTTTTAGAGTCTGACACAACCTGTATTGTAAAAAAGTTCCGTAGACCTCTGTCTGTTAGTTTATGCTAACTTGTTTTCACAAAGTGATGTCACCCAGCTTGTAATGTTCTTTAAGCAGTGAGTCAAACATCATCTGCATAGCTAGGAAAGTTTGCTTATTTAGGAAAATGCACCATGATGTTGAAATTATCTGGCCAGTTGGGAGCATGAACAGTGAGAATATGAAAAACCTCAATGTAGTTTCACACCAAAATGTCTAATAGCTTTGTTGGTCCACAGTGCAAAATGTATTCACAATAAATTCCGCACAATTTTGACATGCCTCTGATGTTCTTTGGCTTGTATCCTCATCAAAGTACCCTTGCCCTTAAAAACTACATCGTTCTGCATTAGGAGGGGTGGGCTGGTGGTGTATATTACCAAACACTAAGCCAGTATGATTCGTATTTGGAACAATTCATTTTAATGTTACAGGCATAACATTATGACCACCTGCCTAATATTGTGTTTGTCCCTCTTATGTGGTCAAAAACAGTCCAGAGGACCTCTCAGGGTGTCCAATGGTGTCTGGCACCAGGATGTTGGCAGTGGATCCTTTGGGTACTCTGAGTTGTGCAGTGGAGCATCTGTGAATCAAACTTGTTCCACTGCATCCTGTTGATGCTTGATCAAAATAGGGTCTTGGAAGTTTGGAGGTAAAATCAGCATCTTGTTGTTCCTGATTGTTTTATGTTTTTGCAATGTGGGGAGGTGCGTTTTCCTTCAGGAGTAGGCCAGTGACATTTCGGATTTCCATTTGCATGAAAGAGTGTGCTTGTTCTGGGACAACTTTTATTTGTGTGTCTAAGTCTCATCAACACAGATGCCAGAATCTGAGGTTTTCTTGCAAAACTCCACATCGTACCAATAGGATCGATGTCATTCACTTCACCTGTCAGTGGTCATAATGTTGCGGCTCGCTGGTGTATATTTACACTTCAGTGTGATTTTAGTCACCCTTTGTTACTTGACTTTTGATTAGATGAGATGGTGTAAATAAAAGTATAGATCCATGGTGAGAACAGAATGTAGTGATTTGATGAGTCAGGTGGAGAACTTTTTCACGAGAGGTTGGGAATCCTGGTGGAAGCCCCAAATTAATGTTGGCCCAAAAACAATCTCCACACTGATGGAACCATTGACTTTGAACCACATTCTCAGTGCATGTGGACTTTGGGCTATCCTACTGTTAAACCATTTAGTGCATGCAGGCACTAATATCAATTTTTTGATGCTATTTTGCACTCCAGCTACAGAGTTCTCTGAAGGACTTGTCCACAGGTCATAGCAAAATTGATGACATATAAACATGATTGTCCTAGCCCACGCAAAAGGTACACAAACCACGGGTTGATAATTCAGGGCAGAAATCCACAGACTAGATGACGGGTGATTTTCAGTCATATGATCTTCAGATGTTTATGGCTTGCCTGATGTTTGGTAGTTCGCAAAAATGCCAAACGGGATGTCCCAAACAGGAACTGATCTCATCAAACTCAGAATGAAACAGGAGTCCAAATCCCATTTCTAAAAATTTTAAAAGCACCATGACTTGCAAATTTCCAATTTCATAGCTTTTTAAGCATTTTTATGTGTCCCCAGTTTGTCTATAGACCCAGAAAATATTAAGAGATTCCACTAGTTTCTTTCTTTTGTCCATAAATCAGAAAGCGTCTCTGAATGGCCCTCTGATGGCCCTTTCACACTGAATACCACAACTGCACCACTGTTCTTTGAAACTCATTCATTTCAGTGGCTTGTACTGTGTAACTACAGTTTGCCATTGTGTCAAGCATATTTTCTTTGTTAGTTTGTTGCTTTTTCCAGATTTCCACCTGCTGCAGCTTTAAGTTTATGCATCAAAATAGGTCGAGGAAAAGACCATGGATTGGGTTGAAAACAAACGCAAATCGCCAGTGGAACGGGTTCGGAGCCCTGTGGGACACCACGTGGAATATAATAAGTAAATGAAGCATGTTTACCAACTCAGACAAATGAAAAAACTGCCTCCCAGTTAGATAAGTGTGAAAACCGCTAACATCCTTTTAGAGAAATGAAGAATAAATCCTTTCATGTGTCTAAAAGTATAAAATAATTTTGTTAACACCATGACAAAAGCATTTCGTAACATCAACACTTTTCTGAGGTCATTTCAGACTTTTCTGAAGGCCCTTCTGTGCTGTGATTTTCTCTGTGTGGTTTTGAAAGTCAAATCAATATTTGCTGTGGATGTTGTTATCACCGAGGAAGCTATTTAACTGTCAATTCAGGCCTTTTGCTTTGTTGATGATGGAGATGATTGAATTGGATCAAGGACTTTTTGTTTTATACAGATTTTTTTTTTTTTTTTTTTTTTTAGAATTAAACATATACTTCTTTGAGGTAAAAAAAAAAATTGTTCAACAAATTCAAGTTCTAAAGGAATGACTGACCTGCAGTGGATACAAATAGGGATGTCATCATGGGCTTGATGGGAACGCATCTCATTCAACATGTCTAGAATGGGAGGGATGGAGTCTGGGACACCATGATCTGGCCAGTTGACATAGTGAAGCTGCTTCAGAGTTCGACTAGACTGCAAAAATAAAAAGTAGACAAATACATTTAGTGTACCTTTTACTATCATATGGGTTATCATATGTAACCATTTACATGAATTAGTAAACCTGTGTGAAAGATGTCCAGTAGGAAATTTCAACAACTGCCTTCCATCTTTGTAGCAGTAAACAAAACATCATCTGATCATCATCTATAAACAGTGCTTACGTTGCGGTAAGTCAACCTTAACGTCCTTGACAGATAGTCTCCTTTATTTTCCTCAGAGACCTGTACAAAGATATGAGCCAATGTGAATGTGTTCAATATTAAATAGGTAGCATGAAATTATAATTACAGCATATGTTCCAGGAACATGTCAAAGTAGGAAGCGTAAGAGCAAAAATACTCACACAGTTAACTGTAAAAGGTTCGCAAACAAATGACTCCTGTTGTTTCTGAGGCCAGTAGACCTCACATTTTTTCTAAAAAAATGTAAAGAAACAAAAAAAACAAAGGGTAAAGAAACCACTCTGTTTTTCACAGTTTAAATGTAAATTTCACGTTTTTACACCCATATGCAAACTCAACAAAATGGCCTTCAAGATGCACATCAGACCAACACTCACAGTGATATAATAAAAATGGTTTACGCAATCACACTGAGTTAAACACGATATACAGGCATATTTATATATATATATATATATATATATATATAGCATATAAAGAAAGCGTTACCTTCCCCATCTCAAATTCTCGACAGGCCATCACTACGACCTAGAGTCAAAAAAGACAATAGGAGATGTAATGTACCAAAATATAACACGGAGACCTTTTTACCTCAGTGCATGTAGCCATGATTATCATTTTAAAGCATTCTACTTGGCCTGAGAACAACATGGCTGTGTCCACAGTTGAGTGGTACCTGTATGTTGTATTCCCAAAGCATCCTCAGGAAGTCCACTACTGTGTGTGGCAGAGGACCCTGAGTAGCAATGTAAGCCCTGGAACCCGACACTCCCTGTACACAGAACAAAGCTTATTCTTAGGAGCACAGAGGACGTTCATACATTTGCATAGTAGCTATATATAGTAATTATATATATGTATGTGTGTAGGTGCTGCTTATACAATGTGATTGATGTAGTGATAGTTATTGCAGTGACACTGTCAGCCCAGCTCGCAGGCAATGTTCACACAACTCTGGCCAACAGTAGTTACAAATAGTCATAATGTTTCAAAGAAAATGTTCTAGTTTAATCTTCAATGAACAATTAAAAGTATAAATGTTACATGACAACAAAAAGGGAGAAAATCAATGCAACATTTAAAACACGTCTTAAGAATGTTGGGGTTACATTCTTACAATGTCATGACCAAACATGCCTTCAGAGAAATGTATTCTACCTGTAACAACATTCTGAGACATTTTTTGGTAAATTTTATTCGAACTTTGCAGAACTGTCTCAGAATGTATTGAGAACAAAAGAAGTCTGGCTGGGCGTTTACCTTGATGAAACTGGCGTTGATGTAGTCTGTGTCATTTTTAGCTGTGGTGAGAGTGAGCTTTACTCTGCTGTGGTCAACTAAAGGAAGAGCAATATGTAGTCAAAGCATGTCACAGAACTCAGCACTCGTGATTGTGTTGTAGCTTTTCACAACCTTATGATAAAATAATGAGAAAACATAAGAATAAAAGCAAAATGAATACATATTATTATACTATATATGCACATATATTTATTTGTTATAACTGTATACTATATTTCAACATTGTCCAATGACAATACATGTAGGATGCTTTTTTATTACAAAATAGTAATGCTGATCAAATTAATCGAATCAGATAAATATAGTTTATCAACATCTGTAGTCACACTCGAATCATTATACTAATCTAACCCAACACTATACCAGTATGTCATTTCATAACATGTTTTTTAGGTCATCTGTACCGCAGTGAAGGCTATCATACACCTGAAATGTGATTGAGCGCCATTATTGCTATTAGCATCATGCAAACTATTTATTTATTTATTTATCTGTATTTTTCAGTATTTATGTTTCATGGGGTATGGTGGTAACTCAGAAAGAGAAATCTAACACTTGTCTAAACTGCCTAAATGTAGACTCAGAGATAATTATCATGATTGAAAGCAGAAATGCAATTTCTATAAATGTGTACTGAGTAAAGCTTACAGGGTAGAATGTCCTTGTATCGGTTCTTCTTGATGTTTTCCTGTTTTTCTGCTGTCTTTGTGGGGTAGGTCTTGTCAGTGCGATACTTCGTTGACTGATTTTTCAACCTCTGAAAAACACAAGAGAAATGTTAGACCCGCTTCATGGCATTTTTGTCATAATTCCTTGATAAGCAAATGTCAACTGACTTTTTGGTTACAGAGTATCACACAAAGTGCAACTCTTTTCAGATCAGTTGTACACTGCTGATGTACACTACCCACACAAAGGAGTCTTAATGTTCTGTCTTGTTGAGATTGTGTCAGAGAGGTTATGTTTAATCTCCATCGTCACTATTGAGCCTCTGTTGGAAGAATTTCTTACTAAGTCTCAACCGCAGTTCAATAGAAGGCATGTGGAAGCTCTGAAGTCAACTGAAGGACAGTTTGTGAGTCTGATGAGATCAAAATTGAGCTTTTCGGCCATTGGGCTTGATAGTATGTGGCAGACAGCAAACACTGCACATTAGCATAAAACACAGCGTGCCCAGCACAAAGCACGGTGGTGGTAGCGTCACGATGTGGGGATGATTCTCGAGATCAGATCTCAATTCAACTGATAATTGGGGGGGGTACTTATGCAGTTACTATTTTTACGCTTTTTTGTCTTTCGTCTTTTATAAATTCTTGTCCAAAAAGCTGAATTGATAACTGACCATGATTCAATGTTGAAAAGCAAAAAAAAGGGGAAAACTTCCAAGTGTGTCACAAAAATGGGGCAGCATGGATCAGTGGGTAGAGTGGCCGTCTTGTAACTGGAAGATTGCCGGTTTGATCCTCGTCCCGTCGTGCTCATGTCGAGGTGTCCCTGAGCAAGATACCTAACCCCTAATTGCTCCTGGTGGGTCGTGGTTAGCGCCTTGCATGGCAGCTTCCGCCATCAGTGTGTGAATGGGTGAGTGTGATGTATCATGTAAAGTGCTTTGGATAAAAAAGCGCTATAGAAATACAACCATTTAAATGGGCAAATCACATGTCAACATGGTCACTTTTTATGTGATTCAAGCCCAGATGAAGGCTTTATGACTCATTTAGCTTGAAGCTGACACGATGCCTCATAAACTCCAAGGATTTGCAGCCTAAATTGACTCAGAACGTCTGACACAAGCTAAACTCATGCCTTCAGTTGTTGAGACACTGGCCTTTTTGTTCAGAGGCCAGTTCTCACAGTTCCAAAAAGTCTGTTAAAGGCCTCATGGACCATCTGCGTTTCGAACACCACAGAGCGCTTTTTGTCCTTAAGGGAAGTGATGCAATAGACCCCTTCCTCTGCAGCGCTTGTGGTGGTAGCAGTATGACAGCAGGAGGGTTGCATTTGAAGCACATGCCGCTGTCCTTCGGCACTGGCATGTCACTCATCACCATGGTAGCAGCCCATAGGTGATGTCATCCTGAGGCTTAAAACTTCTAATGAAGATTTGTGTGTGTGTGTTGTGCGTGTACGTGGGTGTGTGTGTGTGTGTGTGTGTGTGTGTGTATACATGATGTGCTTGTTGCTAGTGCTAGTCATTGTTAGTTGATAAAAGTTTCTGCATTTGCCTATGAGTCTTCCTCGTTGATGTATCCTCCTTGACAAGCATCGGCGCAAAGAGGAAGCACAAAAATGGCGTTAATACAATAGCAGTATGGTACTTCCCTGAACATAAAGTCTTCTGTACAGATCTGAAAGTCTAGAACACTGCGAGCTTTCATTTTCACTCTGCTTACTGTCAATTCATTCAGTATCAACAACGATAATATGTTTTACATGGTTTGCAATCATGTGGTAATGAAAATCACAGGGGAAGTGCCATCTATGTTGAGACTTCCTCCACTTAGAAGCTCAAAACAGTGCTTTAATAAAGAAAGGAACATGACAGATGACTCACCGCAAACTCCCCAGCAATGCCATTCAGTGCCCCCTTGTCAACAGCCTCCTGTCTCTCCAGCTGAGCCAGGAAGCCCCTCAGTATCCAGGCCTGCTGCTCCATTGCTGGCTGTACACTGCCTGGGATTGGACACCTTTCACAGGCATGTCAGGACACAAAGGTCCTGGTCCACAGGTCATGGAGTAGAGCTGTCACAGTTTAAGTCCAGGGCTGTGGCACTTCTGCTGCTGCTGCTACACGGAGCACTTCTCTATTGCTCACTCTCACATCAAGGAACTATTGTGAGGGAACGAATGATTTGTCTTAGAGGAAGCAAGAGTAAGCTAACAGGTTCTGTGGTCAGATTAAAAATATTGCCGCGCCCCCTGTCTCTCACTGGGTCCTAAAGTCACTCGAGTGTTTGATTGCATGAAAGTGTTGCAGAGAGAATGTCAGGGAAACACCCACAGAAACAGTGGGCCACACATTTATGCATATAGGCAGACACAAACAGCTGATCCTATCCAAAGTCAGTTGCAGGCAGTGCAGGCGGTCGAGCCTGTTGGACAGCATTCAGGACACACAAGAGGAGTGGAGGAAGGATGAGCAGGGATGGAGGCTGAGGCAGAAGGAGTGGTGAACTGAGAGCATGTCTGAGAATCCTGCAAGTCCTGATATACTCAGTCTCACTTACTGTGTCAGCACTAACCTGTCCTGTCTCTGGAAGGTTTTCATTTACCCACTTTATGTAAACAGTTGCCATTCCCCCCCCCAATTCAAGACAAAACAGCATCACACAAATTTGTTGGTGAAACTGTTCAAACTCAATCAACTTATTGTAATTTGTTTAAAGGGTATGAAGCTCCATTTCTTTTTCATTTTCCACCAAGAAGACTTTAAAGAGCAGTGGGAGGAGCTCCGTTTAAAGAAACTAAGGTAATCAGTCACCCATGCAAGACTTTCCTTTAGAGTGTGTGTGTGTGTGTGTGTGTGTGTGTGTGTGTGTGTGTGTGTGTGTGTGTGTGTGTGTGTGTGTGTGTGTGTGTGTGTGTGTGTGTGTGTGTGTGTGTGTGTGTGTGTGTGTGTGTGTGTGTGTGTGTGTGTGTGTGTGTGTGTGTGTGTGTGTGTGTGTGTGTGTGTGTGTAGCAAGCTTAGCATTAAAAAGAAAATGAACAAGAATAGTGATATGTATACTTACTGAAGGAGTTGACGTGCAGATCATGTGTGAAGAAGTTACTAATTCTGCATCGATTACATTCAGAAGTGTGTCTTCTCATGTGATTTATGACCAAGACAGTCTAAACATGCATTGCAGCGTTCAACAGGTGTTATAAGCTACATTACTAATCTGGTGACATCTAGTGGCTTTGTGGTAAACCAACATAAAAACTTCCAAGCACATCTGTATAAAACTGCCTATTCCATCTAACACCAATTGCTCAGTGTTTTGTATTGGTTTTACTTGTTTTAACTGTTTGTGTGTATTTTGTGTATGTATGTATATATATATATGTATATGTCTGTGTGGTGTCCTTGAGTGCCAAGAAAGGTGCCTTACAATAAAATTTATTATTACTATATGTCCAAGTCATCTTTTTGTTGTATTAGATGTGAAAAAAAGACAATCTGACAGTTGTTGATCCTCTGAAATGACAGTCAGAGCGAGTCAAACTAAGGTGTGTTGTCATTTTCAAAATTTACTTTAGAAAGTGACAAAAATCTGTAAATTTTAAGTGGCGTTTGCAATCATACAACCTGTAATCAGTATATGGCTTAAATTTCTGTGCTCAAAGGAAAACACCGAGTCAAAGCACAGATGTAGCCTGCGGCACCCACAGGAAGCTGCCATCACCACAGTCCACCTTTACAGCTTCCTGAGTGATGATTGTTGCTCTTAACATTTCACACATTCAATCAAAATGAAGACACTGTGTCTGACTTCATTTTTTCGTGGTGAGTGAGATGCGCTTTACAACTTCTACTAACAATCGGAATCATCTTTCTGTTTTGTGTAAGAATTCAACAAATTACAGTATATTCATTTAAGAAGACACTTGTTTGCAAAATTCTTCTTCAGCTACGTAAAGCTAATTGCTAAATGCAATTTCACTGCTACTCTGAATGTCAGTAATGGCTGGAAAGTTAACTGATTAAAACTTAAATTAGACATGTAATATTACAGATGCAACGATAAAAAAAAAAAAGAACGCTGTTGATGTAACCTGCTATTGTAACCTACAGAGCATCTACAGGAAGCTGCAGAGGTGGACTGTGGTGACTGCAGCTTCCTGAGTGCTGATTGTTGTTCTTTACCTGTCACACTGTGGCGTTTCTCATCAAAATGAGGGTACTCTGTCTGGTTTTGCTTTTTCATGGTGAGTAGACTGTAGTTTTCAATTTCTATTAACGATGATAAAAAAAATTGCTAAATATAAAATTCTCAATCTTTTTTTCCTGAAACAATAATAAATCGTTTCTGTTTGATTTAACTTTTGAGCAAATATCTATTTCAACACTCAGCTAACTGTCTGATATTACGTGTTTATTCTTGACTTCATGAATGAGTGAAAACTGAAAAGAGAAAATCTTTAATCCAATGTAAATAATCTGGAAATTCATGCTTAAGTAGCCATCACACACAGAAATACATTAGAAATATATTTTTGTTAATTTAATCTTTGACTCTTTTTTTTTATAGTAAAATATTTTGTAGACATAAATGTTAAAAATAAATTTATTTTCATGGTTTATTCTCAGATTATGGAATTGTTCTCTATTTGCGAAAATTCTATTTTAACATTTAAAACAAACATTTTTACGTATTAATATTCCTGACATGGAAATATTTGCTCTAAATGAGGGGGAAAAAAGGTAGGAAAGTCTTTTCAGGTGTAAAAGTTATTATCCACATGCATGCATGGGTTTTTCCTGAAGCTCACTTGCACTTTCAATTTAGATTAGGTTTTTGCATGACACCCATCGTTTTGCTTTTGTTTTTACTTTAACTAATAGTGCATATTGGGGAACAGTTCATGTTTGAATTGTTGACAGTCAACCGACCTAAAGCAATAATTTTCTAATTTCTAATAATTAGACTTCACTTGTCTTTCAGCAAGTCTTCAGCTTCAGTGTGACAAAGGAGACATCAGAGCACATATTGGAGGTGAATTCATCCTCATCTGCACGTATGATACAAACCAATTTCTCTACAGCAAAAAGTACTGGTGCCGAGGGGACTCCAGAAATACTTGTGAGATTTTGGTGGATTCAAAAAGTGCTGCCAAAACAAAAAACACACATAGAACTCAAATAATAGATGCAAGAACAAGAGGGTTGTTTGTGAAAGTGACAAATCTCCAGTTTGATGACAGTGGAGTGTACTGGGTTGGGATTGACAAAATCTATGCTGACATCATGACTTCAGTTTCCGTGGTTGTCACTCAAGGTAAGAATAAAGCAGACTCTTATAATGCATAGCTTGGAAAATGTCTGACAGTAACAGCAGCGTGTCTGAGCTGCATTTGGACATTTGCTGAATTCTGCCAAGCTGAATGATTTTAATATTTTCCTTCTTTCTTTGTGTCAGTTCCAGTGTCTAAACCCAGACTCTGGCCTTTGAGCTCTCTGGCAGACAGGTCGACATGTTGGGGGAAGTCAGTGACCGTACGCTGTGGTAGTGAAGGGGGCACTGGCATTCAATACGCCTGGTACCTCAAAGACATCCTGCTGTACCAGTCGTCAGACTTGAGCCTCCACTGCAGTTTAGTAGAAAAAGACAGTGAATATTACTGTGTTGCCAGCAATGACATTAACAGTGAGAAGAGTGATCTTGTCTCTGTCCAGGTTCTGTTGTCTGCAGACAGCAGCTGCATCTATGTGGTTAAGATTCAGGGTAAGAACAGACGCGCTTTAGTAATTTAGAAGGATGACTTCTATGAAGCCTGTGTTTGCAAGATTTTACTGATTCTTTCAAAATACTTTACAACGTGCACTATGAATTACAAAATAGGAAAAAATTCTTAATTATATTTTAGATACAAAAATATATACATTCAAAATCTGAAAAATCCTACTTATAGGAAGTGAGAATGTAATGAATGTAGTTGTAACGTCTTCTTTTTTTTTTATCATCAGGCCAACCCATTTACGATTGTGCAGACAGAATGAGCACAACCACAGTCCAACCAACACCTCTGTCTACCTGCCAACCCATCAAAACAGTCCACTCAGCCACAAGGAACCTGACTTTACCGATCAATCAGACTGATCACAATCCGTTTTTCCGAAGGTTAGACTATATGCTGCTTTTTACTCACTCTCATAGATGTAATATTAGAAGTGTTTATTGTCTGAAAATGTGTAACGTCTTTGTTTTTCAGGACATGGTGCGGGCTGCCACTCTGGTATTCATTGCTGCGCTGGAGTTCTTTTGCATCCCTGCTGATAATTCTGTCTGCAGTTCTTCAGTGTATAAAAACAAGACACAGAAAACGTGTCAAGAGGAGAAAGAAAGTTCGTTTCAGGCAACATCGTCATCTGGCTCAGAGACGTTAGTTCACAGTGGCGGTTCTTTGGAAGCCATCAGCCTCTGTAATGCTGGTTTTGTGGTTGTTTTTGGTCAGGGTGCTTTGATAAAAGGTGATTATTCTCAGCTGTGGTGAGAGTGAACTGTGGTCAAAAGAGGGTCTAATATGTAATTACAGTATGAATATTGCGCAACGCATGGGTTGTTGGCTTTGCTTCAACTTTTCACAACCTCCTGGCGAAATCATGAATATATGTTAAATCATGTTCCTATTCCTAAGTTTAAATCAATACAGTAGCATGTTGATCTATCTATTTTCTCATATTAATGTTTGAGGGGTAGAGTGGAACTCAAAAAGTCATTGTTTTTTGGTGATATTTTATTTGACACTCAAAATGTCCACTCACAGAATATTACCATCATCACTGAATACAGAACTAATGACCAGAGGCCTGTTTTTGTTGCTGAAGTCTCACACAGTGCAAGTCTTTTTAGTTCCACACTCCTGATAAGTTATTTGATAATGTGTCAGTGTCAGAGATGTTCTGTTTAATCTACACAGTAATTTCTCTTTCTATTTTAGTGGCGATGCTTCATGAGATTACCTAACATTAAACAGTTTATGTTTCATCATGCAACTTTAGCATTTATCTGTGTAAGCATTTATGTAATCTGTTTTTAAAAAAAATAATTTTCTGTGTAGGACATAAACGGTTGAGTGTTTCTAAAAACTTGTGTGCAGGTGTATTGATGGCGCACAAATGTGATCTTTGCCTCATTGTGTGCATTAACCAGTCGTCTTTTTGGGGACTATGAAGACAGGAAAATGGCACAAAGGTATGAATTGTATGTGTATATGATAATTAACAACCACGCTATCATGAGATGTCATGTCTGCAATGGAGGACTTTGTTTAGTGGGCAGTAAGATGACCCCAGTGGACGCACTCTGGGAGGGTGGAAATAGATAAAGCTAGTGTTCTTCAGGGGGCAGCACAGTGGCTTGGTGGTTAGCACTTTTGTCTTGCAGCTAGAAGATCCCCGGTTTGTGTCCCGGCCTCCCTGGGATCTCTCTTCCCTGTGCATGTGTGGGTTTTTTCAGGGTAGTCTGGCTTCCTCCCACAGTCCAAAAACATGCTCAGGTTAATTGGTGACTCCAAATTGTCCATAGGTGTGATTGTTTGTCTGTCTGTATAGCCCTGTGATAGACTAGCGACCTGTCCAGGTTTCCCCTGCCTTCACCCTAAGTCAGCTGGGATAGTCTCCAGCCCCTCTATGACCCTAATGAGGATTAAACGGTCGCTCAAAAACGTTCATCATGTCTTCTTGTTGATATTTTAGCTTCTGATTCTTTTGTTCAGCTATTAGGTGAATAGATATAGATGTTAAATACCTTACTTGAGGAAGGCGAGAGTGTTCGCCAGAACTGTCAAGTAAGGTATTTAGCATCTGTGTCTGTTCACCTAATGTCTGAACAAAAGAATCAGAAACTAAAGGATTAAGCGGTGTGTAGATAATGGATGAATGGATAGTGCTCTTCACAGGATCAGAAGGACAGACGAGGAGCCAAAAAACTAATTTAATAATGTGAATTTTGTCTTGCTTCATGACCAATGAAACACAGACACTCTTCTCTTTGTATTTGTTTACCATCTGGAAATATCCATAGCCTTTTATACAGTGTTTATTTCACATTTTTGTGGTATTCTCACTGACAATACATGAACTGTTTTTTTCTCTCTAATGGAGGACAACATGTTAAAATGTGACCTAGCTTATAAAGTCGTGAGTAAATGCACCTAAATTAGGCTTATTCACATTTTAATTGGCATATTACACTTAATATTCCTGTATTAAGTGTAGTGTTAAGCATTATATGGCATCAAGACTAAATGCATTTCAGTTAGTTTTTGTTGTTTTGTTGGTGTTTTTCAGAGCATTTTTACTGATTGAAGAAAAACATGTTCCTGATGGTTGTGTAGTTTTTGTAGTTGTTCAGTCTCATGGGAGTGTCAGGAAACGTACTGTCTCTTAAAGATCTTCATTTACCTACTTTATGTATATAGTTGTATTTTTGCATTTAAGATTAAATTCTATCCCATAAATTATTTTGGAAAAGTCAAATTGGATAAGCTTTCTTTTATCCTTCCATTTTGTTAAATGGGTATGCAGTTTCTACCGTGTCTGTTTTCACTTGGTAGGCTTTTTGAGCTCTGTTTAAAGGAACTTTGGTAATCAGTCACGCATACAGGACTTCCTTTAATTATATAGCAAGTCTAATGTTAAAGAGTGAATTAAAATAATGAAACTTGCATTATATTCTAGAGAAACTGAGTCGAAGGTCACATGTTGAGAAATGACCAATAATGAAGACATTATAATAAGAAACTGCAGCATTCAACAGATGTATGCTGCATTAGTAAGACAGTGACATCTAGTGGCTTTGTGGTAAACCAACATAAAGAGGATTTCTGATTGAAGATGACCTATGAAACCGAGTGGCATGTATTCAGTTATTTGCAAAATATGTCCAAACCATAGAAACACATTTGATATTTTATTGCATTCAGAAGGTGTTACCCAAACACCCACATGTCTGTCATAATAGAAGAAGGAAGAAAGCTGCTTGGGAAAGTGACAAATATCCAGTTTGATGACAGTGTAGTGTACTGGGTTGGCATTGACTAAATGTATGCTGACATCATTATGGCAGTATCAGCAACACAAACGGTGCCTATAAAAAATACTTGCTCTACTTGGAAGATTTCCCTTTTTATTGCTTTTCAACACTGAATCATATCACTTAATTCAAGTTGGTATTTTGACACAATTTACCAAAGGAACTCTTTCATGTCATGTGAAAACAAGACGTAATGCCAATTAATTAAAACGAATCGAATGTAAAGCAGTAGACTGCATAAGTATTCGAGCCATTTAAGTCACTATTTAGTAGATGCACCTTTCCCAAAACATATACCTTGTTGTCTTTAAACCATTTCTAGGTAGTTTTGCCTGCATGCCCCAAGTAATTGTCTTGCTGGTAAAAAATTATTTTCCCAAGTCACACAGGGTTGATCTATACTTTTCTGCGTTCATTTTTACCCTCTACTTTTACAACCCCCTGCAGGGCTGCTGTCGAGAAGCATCCCCACATAACCCTAACCCTAACCCACGGTGGACATGGTGTGCTTTCATGGCATCTAATCTGGTGGACAAAAAGCTCCAATTTGATCTCATTAGACCAAAGAATATCTTTAAAGTTGATTTCACATTCCTTCACATTCCTTCACATGCTTTCTGGAGAAATAAAGACATTTACTGACTTATTTTTAAACTACGTCTTTCTGTGCCACTCTCTCATAAGGTTTTGACGGGTGAAGAACAGGCAACGGTTGCAGTATGCACAGTCTCTCCCATCTCAGTCACTAAAGTATATACTTTCTTCAGAGGAGTCATAGGGGTCTTGGTGGCCTCCCCCAGTAGTCGGTATCTAATTTTTGAGGACAGCATGCTCTAGGCAGATTTACACACGCCTCATATTCCTTCCATTTCTGCCTGATAGATTTAACTGTACTCCAAGAGATATTCAATGAATTGGAAATTCTCTCGTATCCATTTCCTGGGTTGCGCTTTTTCATAAACTTTTTACAGAGTTGCTTGGAGTGTTGATTTGCTTTTACAGTGTAGTTATACTCAGGAGTACTGATTCACCAGTGATTGGATTGTTAGATAAAGGTGTTCTTGTACCACAGCTGCTTGATATGTATTCACTATCCTCAGATGATCTAAATTTCACTAACTGTGCTGCTTCTATTACTAATTGAACATTTTATATGTTGAATTAATTAACATTAATCTGTTGACATCTGCTCTCACTTTCATATGAAATAGTCTTTTTTTGTAAATTCTTGTAAAGTTGCCAAATGAAATTAATCATGATTCATTTCAGAAAAGTAAATTTCCATTACTATTGGCATGAGCAGTGAGAACATGGATCTACTTTCTTTCCAGGTTCTGTTGCTGGCAGACAGTAGCTGTATCTATGTTTCCGTTAAGAGTCAGCAACTGAAAATGTCAAGCCAGTTTGGGTGTGGTTCTGTTTCCTCAGTGCCTGTAACTTCTGTTTTTCTTAAATTTCAGAAATGATAATGAACACATTGTGTCATGGTATATGAGCTGTTCCATTACATCATTTCCTCGCTTGCTGCTAAAAAAAAGAGCTGTCATGAAGGTGTGATAGAGCGTTACATTATTCACACCCTCCTCTACAGTAATGGCGATGGAATTGATCTTTAGACATTGCAAATTTTGACATTGGAAATTATTTATATAATATATATATATATATATATATATATATAATATTTTTTATTTTGTTATATTATGTTTTCATAATGGCCATATATGTGTGTGTAAGAATATTTCTTACACAATCTTTTTGTATAGTTTCATACTTTAGTGACTCCAAGTGGCCATAATAAACATGACACTCTATACTCACTCTTTCCTTCTTCCTCTTTGCAGATCAGTCCAAGGTTAAGATACAGTGTGACAATTTCAACTGGATTTCTATGGAGGTATTTCAGGTGCAAAATGTTTGAGCACCTGTAACATTGAATTTGTATGTGTACATTGAATTTGTATGTGTATCAGCAAATCTGATTTCCCACGCTCTATGAGTTGTGTACTTGTAAAATAATTTTTTGTATGTGTCGATTTTTTTTTCTTCCCACAAATACAACACAAAAATACACATTCACAAATCGTAATTACAGGTGCACAAATCATATTTACAGGTGCACAAATCATATTTATAGGTGTACAAATCCTTCTCTACAAGTCACATATTTCAACACTGACACGCTCACATTTTGCACCTATTGTTGCAGCACACTAAGTGCAAAACACACTTGTGCACCTGTATTGTAAGAAGTGAAGTTGAGGTGAGAATTTTAATATGTGCAAATCTGAATGTGAACTTGTGCAATAAGTATGTGAAATAATTTACCACCAAAATACACAAATTGCTACTTACAACCACTCGAATCCTCCCCACGAGTCACACATTCTCTGTTTTCTACAGGTGCAAATCCGAAATGTACAGGTGCAAATCAGAAATCGTACTTCCGGTCCCGCTGAGATATTTGGTGCAAAACTACAAAACGATCCGATCTGTGTATAAATTCTATGCTCTGAGATTGACAGACTTTTCGGCCAGTCAGGGAGACGCTTTGCCCGCCCAGCCAATCAGAGGTTTTTATTCCGTCTGAGGTCGCTTTACCGACTTCCGGGTGTGGAATTTCACGATGGAGAGAGTGTAGGCCAGGGGTCGGCAAGTAGATGTGGCTTCGGGCCAAAATGTTTGTAAACAATCGAACAGCGGGCCAACCTGCGGGCGGGTGCGCTCCGATTCCGCCAGCGGCGGGGCTGGCGATACCGCGAGCAGCGGAGCGTCTACAGCTGATCGCCGCTGCTTGGGACACACGTCTCTGATCACAGATGTATTGAAAATGACTCCCGAGACACACACATGTTTTGCACACACTGTTGCTCAGTGAAATCTGACTGGTACAACCGTGTCCGACCAGTAGTGCAAACGCGGAAATGCCCGGCAGCAGCCGACAACACGAGTTTCGTGTTGCGGTGACGGACCGGCTTGGCTCCATGCCAAATCAAATTTTCAAAATCATCTGGTGGGCCAGATATTATTCCTGACGGGCCAGTTTTGGCCCGCGGGCCGCCAGTCGCCAACCACTGGTATAGGCTTTGATTTCAATATAGTAAGAGGAATGGATAAGTTATTTGAGTCATTGGGAAATGCGCATTATAGAGATTAGAGCAGACCAGCCGTCCAAAACAAGAACTGCCTACACTCTCTCCATCGTGAAATTCCACAACCGGAAGTCGGTAAAGCGACCTCAGACGGAATAAAAACCTCTGATTGGCTGGGCGGGGAAAGCGTCTCCCTGACTGGCCGAAAAGTCTGTCAATCTCAGAGCATAGAATTTATACACAGATCGGATCGTTTTGTAGTTTTGCACCAAATATCTCAGCGGGACCGGAAGTACGATTTCTGATTTGCACCTGTAGATTTCGGATTTGCACCTGTACATTTCGGATTTGCACCTGTAGATTTTGGATTTGCACCTGTAGATTTTGGATTTGCACCTGTAGAAAACAGAGAATGTGTGACTCGTGGGGAGGATTTGAGTGGTTGTAAGTAGCAATTTGTGTATTTTGGTGGTAAATTATTTCACATACTTATTGCACAAGTTCACATTCAGATTTGCACATATTAAAATTCTCACCTCAACTTCACTTCTTACAATACAGGTGCACAAGTATGTTTTGCACTTAGTGTGCTGCAACAATAGGTGCAAAATGTGAGCGTGTCAGTGTTGAAATATGTGACTTGTAGAGAAGGATTTGTACACCTGTAAATATGATTTGTGCACCTGTAAATATGATTTGTGCACCTGTAGTTACGATTTGTGAATGTGTATTTTTGTGTTGTATTTGTGGGAAGAAAAAAAATCGACACATACAAAAAATTATTTTACAAGTACACAACTCATAGAGCGTGGGAAATCAGATTTGCTGATACACATACAAATTCAATGTACACATACAAATTCAATGTACACAACTACAAATTCGATGTTACAGGTGCTCAAACATTTTGCACCTGAAATACCTCCATAGATTTCTCTCACCCTGAAATAATCTATTGAAAATTATAAACATGAACTTCTGTGCACTGATGAGGTCTGCGCTGTTTTTTGGCTGCTGTGAAATCTTTTGCACAAAGCACAAGTTGAAAAAAGAATGGCATTGCAATGTCTTCTGTTTTTTTTTTTTGTCATCAGGCCAACCCATTTATGACTGTGCCAACAGGAGGCGCATAACCACAGTCCAACCACCACCTCTGTGTACCTAGCCACCATCAGAATCCGCTCTGACACAGGAAACCTGTCTTTCAACAGGTTAAACTACATGCTGCTTTTTACCATCTCCCATGGAAATAATATAAAAGGAGAGCCTGTCAAATGTCTGTTTTTCGGCACACAGAGTGCCACTGTGTTATACGTTGCTAAGCTAGAGTTCATTTGCTTCTTTACTGATAATTCTGTGCACGATTCACAAATGTACAGGAACAATATGCAGAAGAGGCAGAAGAAGGTTTATTTCAGGCAGATTCGTCATTTAGCTCAGTGACCTGTATTTTATAGATGTGGTTCTCTGGAAAGTTATCAGCCTCTGTGATGCTGGTTTTATGGTTTTATTGCTGTTCGAGATTCTCTGATAACATGTGAGGATGTGCAACAAATATGCGTCAGCTTGTTAGTCAGGATGTCTCATGCAGTTATTAACAAAGGATAGGTTTCCAAAATACTCTCACATACAAGTCTGTCCAGATCCTTTATCGCTTTACCAGACTGTCCTCTGTCACTTCATGATTGCTCAAATGTTCAATACACTTACATGAAAATATTCTAATAAAGTGAAGTACGACCAAACCCTTTAAAATGCCGATGATGATGATGATCGTGACCAATGAAGATAATAGAAACTAGCCGTTGCTTACTGATGCCCTGTAAAGATTCCTACTTTGCCACAATGTGAATGTCATCAAATTTAGTGAATACATTAGGCTGTTTGCATTTTCATTCTATTCTCAGATGTAACGTAATAAGACATGGCATCATTTTAAAAAAAAGGGGGTGCGTCTAATGCCCTAAACTTTTCCCCAGGTCATCTCCATATTTGAATCACTTAAATCATAGCAAGAAACACACTGCTGTCGCCGTCTTGTGTTGATGAGTGTAAACTGATGTCGGTAAAGTCTGGAAATTTTTTGAGGAGTGATTCAGGTGTGTGGACTTTACAACAAGGTTAGTTATTAAAGGATATAAAGAAATGCAAATACCTCACCCACATATCTGGAAACTAATCTCTTTCACAGACAGTGAGTCAATAGGGAAATGCTTTCTGGCCCGGAAATATGTTATCTATTAAAATGTAAAGAGTTGGCAGAAAAGCGGGGATGGATTCTCTCCAAATGCAGACTTGGTGAGCACAGTCAGGCCATTAAGAAAGGCTGACACAAGAAGTCAAGGCTGCAAAAGTAGAAAGAGTCTGCACACTGCATGACAGGCGAGGTAGAGACAGAGGTACACCTTATTGAATATGACAACTATCTTGACATAGTTTATTACACATAATGCACAGAAACCCGACATACAATTTTACTCATTGTCCTCAGTCCTCTTTCAATGGCTTATTGCTTCTTTTTTTGGAACTACACTATCCTTGATGCTTTATCAGTAGTAAACATGATGTTCATGCTTATATTGAATTGTGAAATTGTGAATTATGCCCCATTAGAAGCTTTAAAGCACCCATAAAATTCTTGAAATGAGAACTGCAGTGGTTTTGGGTCTTGGTCCAGGCTAATCTGTATCTATCTTTAAGATCAAAGGCTGAAAATCTCACATTCAGTACTTTCCCATTGTAGAAAACCGTGGGTCTTACAGATTTTGTCAGATTTTATTTCAGAATAATCAAATTTTAATTTCATTTAATATTTCAAATTCAGCGCTGTTTCTTTGTCATGAAATTTTCTGAGCTAACATAAATAAGGAAGTCACTGTTTTTGTAACCTTGTTTTTTGAAACCGGAAAACCAGCAGTGAGGACCATGACCTCAGTTTCCTTCCTCGTATTGGCCCAGCCTGGGTTTGGTCCATTCCATTACACTCTATTAAGGCTTTCCATGATGGTCTGCATTGTTGCCATTAAAATATAGAAAATTGTTACTGACCACCATACACCTCGAGCATGTATGATTTAAAGAATGTATGATTTAAAGAAGTCTTTCTAGAAAATAAGTGACAGCCTTCACTGTAAACAGATATGCCATCTTCAAAGGAACTGTGGTTTCCTTTCGGCCTTTGGCAGGATACTAATGTCTGGTGCTCTTCACTGCAGGATAGGAGCCACAGATTAATTCTGCATGCAGATTTGCTCAAGCCCCTTATAAACTGTAAGGAAAAAAAATACACAACACAGCTCATAAAAAGGCTTTTCTTGATTTTGCTTTTTTTTTTTTTATTGCTGTGGTTATAAAAGTTATAGAAGATCAATTATGATTAGAAGCAGAATTATTTGTACAACTTAAAAATATAGCTATTTTTTGCCATTAAACAAAGTAATGTATGCATGATATGCTTAATAATGAGAGCTCATTGTAGCCCTTGTTATAATTTGGAAGGTTTTAGTTAAGGACCACAGACTGCAGGACAAACTGCGTCACTGATAGGCTTCCTGTGTGTCCGTCAACAGGGCGCATACGTCGAGAGGCAACACACTGTGCTTCTGTGTAAGTTCAAATCTAATCATTTATCAAACTGCACAACCGGAACTAACAGAAAGTCCTCTTGAACAGTGTCATGCAGCACTGAAATACCTCTACCCACTCGGTGCTCCAGCCTAGTTTTGCTCGGCAGATTTATCCTGCTTTAATGTCTTATCAGCAGATTCCTGCACTCAGCTGAGCAGAAGTCACTCCACCCTTCAGGCCTGCTGACATAAGTTCTGTTTAAATTGCTGTTTACAGCGTTAGTTTCAATGTGACATTATAAGCCACAGCCTGTTTTAGTAAATGAAAAGGAGCAGCATGCGTGACGCACTTGGACCGACTCCATACTGTAAAAAAAAAAAACACAAAGTTTTTTTTTAACAATTTCCAGTTCATTTTAATAAGTTGTATATAATATCTGGTAAAATTACAGCAAAAATTAAATGCTAAGGCCAAAACTCAAAACTGTAAAGACATTACTGGTCCTTCCAACTTTTACAATGTTTTACTATAAAAAGACACTTAAAAAAATCTTTTTTTATAGTATTTAAATTGGCAAAAACAAACAAAAAAAAGTAATTAAAGGATGAAAAATGGTGCCAAATTGTAACTATATATATATATATATATATATATATATATTTCTTTTTCAATTTTTCATTACATTTTTCCTGTTTAAATAGCATTTAATATCTGGTAAAATCCCAGAAAAAAAATTATTTGCATGCTGACTATAAAAAATAATTTTTAAAAAAGTAGCATTTTACATTTCCACAATGTGTAGTCGTCAGACTGCTTTCCTGTAGTCAAATCAGCTAAACGCACCATGCATTTTTCTCTTGGACCCTTGCTGCCAGATTTTTTGCAGTTTTTATTTATTTATTTATTTCACAATATGTTATTGTCTGCAGTTCAGTGTTCAGACATGTTTGTTTCAACTCCTGTTGTCTCAGTCAAAGTCCCATGATCACTTAATTAAACCCCATCTCTGTGTCTTCAAAAGCTACAGTTAAAAAAAAAAAACCCTGCTGTTTAGACCAGTGGTTTTCAACGTGGGGGGTTGCGAGATAGTTGTGAAGAAAAGTATAAACCTAGTGTGTGTAATACTTTCATTAATTCTATTTATTATTTTTAGCACAGGGAAATAAGAGGAATAAGCAGCATGACGTTCACAATGGAGGATGTCAGGGGAAACACGCTGCCTCTTTTGAGCTAAGCTGTGCACAAAGAGGATAAAGGACGTTTATAAGAAACCTGCACACTCTGACCAGCAACCGATGCTTGATTTCCAGCAACAGAGTTCATGAGGTTGTCAGTGCTGCTTGTAAGAATGTTGTCCCAGTCTTCATAAAAGGCTTGATAAAGTTGGCAGACATATTGGGGGACAGAATCATGTTGTCAGACACATCGATCCATTTTCATTTCTTGTCTTTCTCTTTTTATTTGTGGTTTTGCGTCATTTGAATGAAGCTGAATTTTAAGGTGGCTTTTTGTAGTCTTCGATCAAAGTCGTGTCTGTGTACTGGTCACAGACACACCAGACGGGGTGTTGATTAACTCAGTAGTGGAGAATTTGTCTTCAGTTGAGCAACTCAGAAACATTTCATTCACATTTGGGTCAGTTTAACCATTTTTTAACTCAGCAATAGAAACGATAGGTAAGATTTTCTCCAAGTAGGTTAAAAAGACCATTTACGTTCTGCGTTGATATTTGTGTTTAGCGTAGTTTAATGTGGCGGCTGATTTATATATTGCATCACCTGTGTCAGTGACCCCTACCTTAGAACTGATTTTATTGACTGTATTTGTAAGGCTCAAAGTGCACATGCACATGAATTTCTGACTGAACACCAAACAGAAACACAGACACAAACCAAAAAAAATCGTTGTAGTCCTGTTGTGCTTAAGGACGCAGCTATAGTCAGTTGCTATCTATCACATGGGAATACTATAGAGCAGTGGCTTCACTGAAGAAGAATTCTAGCTCAAGATTAGCAGCAGATGTCTTAAGGTTGGTCACCTGAAACTCTGACAGCATCATCAACAGAGAAACACAAAGTAGGTTCCATCAGAGCCCTAATCTTCCAACAAGCTTCAGGGCATTGTGAGTTAAATGTCTCAGTGTCAGGGGCAACTAATCTGATGACTGACATGTTGAAATGTTGAAAACCACTGGTCAGGTCTGAACCTCATTGCTTTGTTCTGTAGGTAACTGTTTTGCGTGCTTACCTTCAACATCCGGTTTGGTTTTACCAGAACTGAATAGAGACGAATAATCGTATATGTATTGTCAGACTGTTGTCTACCACTCATACCGAGTTTGCTTGAATGGACTCATCGCTGGCATCAACTATTTTAACCAAGTTAAATGTCTGATTGTCTGACTTACATTTGATTTGGTCTTTTCCAAAAAGGCCTCATTGGCTTCAGTCAGACTGACCAGATTCTGTCATGGGTGTCATAGCCTTCCTTCCACTGAGTTGTCTTGGCCTTCTCATTGCTTCTCAAGGTGACTACACTGTTGGAGAATAAATTTGACTTAAAAATGCTGTTAATGACAAATGTTGTAGGCGACTGTATCTGCTGACAAAACTGTTCACTTAGTTGTACATAACATTGTCCAGTAATTTGTAAGGAGGGAACCTAATTGTCAGAGTTTTCTTGTTTCAGGAAAGAACTGTGGCTCACCTGGAGTAGTGGATAATGGAGAGACTGACTACCCTAATGGAGCACTGTTTGGTGACAAAGCTGTGATCACTTGTAATGAAGGGTTTGTATGAAATGAATGATTTATGTTCAGAGATTTAATTTTTAAATACTGATTGAGAGTCACATATTTAAACGAAAATCTTGTCTCCCATAACATTTCCATATAAAAATACACGAAAATGATTTCATTCGAAGTGGATGTTCAGTGTTGTCATGTTTTTCTCCTCTTAACTAGTTATATATTGGTTGGTAAGAGAGAGATCACCTGTGGAGACCAAGGTTGGATGGACAGGTTACCTGTATGTGAAGGTTGGTAATCTTTGTGTGTTCATACGTGGCTTATACATACATAATTAAATGGGCACTGTCTGTTTTTATTTTTTGTTTTCTTTTTTTCCTGCAGTGTTGAAATGTGATCCTCCAGCTGACATTGCAGATGGCAAATTCAGTCCAAACAAAGAGTCCTATGAATACCGTGAAGTTGTACAGTACAGCTGTAGAAATGACTATACGCTCCATGGATCAAAATCATTATCATGTTCTGAGAATGGAACATTCACACCTGCTCCTCCAACATGTACCAGTAAGCTTTTTAAACTATTTTTCCATCCCAACTTTCTTAGTTCTTTTTTTTTTTTGATCAATGTCTTTTTATTTTTTTCAACAATTAAAGGAACAAATAAACAAACATACAAACAAAACCCCACCCCGCTATACCGGATCTAGAGAAAAACTACACAATTGAAAATATATTTTAAAAAAAATAAAAAATAAAATAAAATATACATTAGGGCTGCAGCTAACGATCATGTTGGTAATTGATCAATCTATTGAATACTAGTTTATCAATCGAGTAATCGGTCAATTACATAAAGTGTGTAAATATGACACCTCTGACAAAATTTGAACTGTACGAAGCCCCAAATATGCCATTACAGACCCCGTGGATGGGGTAAATTTACAAATAAACACCCCTCCCCTGGGACACTCAGTTCGTGCATGACTCCCAAACTGCTTTTTTCTGATCGCCACTCATATAAAACCCCCTTAGAACTGCAAACTTGCCCCAGAGTGGGTGTCTCCACCAACAACTTATCACCGACCATCGAATTAGCTGACGGTCATTTCAACAATCAATCAATCTTGAATAATTGATTAATTGTTTCAGCCCCAATATATATTACACATGTGAAATCATGTTAGCCTGTCAGCAGACACATTTTCAAAGTAGGACAGAAATGGCAGCCACTGATCATAAAATTTTCCAATTGAACCCTTTGTCAAGTATCTGATCTTTTCTAAATGTAAATGGCTCATCACCTCCTTCATCCAATGACCATAAGTTGGTGGACATGAATCTTTCCATTTAAACAAAATGAGTCTTCGTGCTAACAATGAGCAAAAAGCAATCATATCTCTTTGATGCCTGTCTAAGGGGGTATTTACAGGAACCACCCCAAACAAGGCAATCAGAGGGGAAGAGTCCACCAACGTTCCACAAATGTCAGAGAAGGTGTCAAAAATTGCTTGCCAGTATTCACACAGTTTTGGACATGTCCAGAATGTATGTAGAAGGGTGGCAGGTATCTGTTTACAGCGGTCACATGAAGGATCCAGGTCCGGCTCGATCCTGAACAGCTTGTCTTTAGACCAGTGCAAACGATGGACCACTTTAAACTGAACCACAGTGTGTCTGACTGAAATCGAAGAAGAGTGAATATTCTTGATTATCTTTTCCCAGTCTGTATCTGATATCAGTTCCTCCAGGTCGGTTTCCCACTTCCCCTTAAGCTCATCTGGGTTGGTTTCATGATATGAAGCAAACAGAGAATAGAGCTTGCTTAAAACCGTCCTCATGTCATTTCGATAGTCCAGAAGATCATCCATCAATGAGCGGGGGGGACGCAGAGGAAAACAATCAGAGTTTGACCTAACAAAACTTCTCACTTGCAAAAATCTGAAGAAATGTGATTTGGGAATCTTGAATTTGTCCACTAGCTGTTCAAAGGAACCAAAAGTATCATTTATATAAAGATCATATAAGGAATGTATTCCATTCTGATCCCAGATGTTAAAGACCTCATCTATCATTGAGGGAATAAACATATGATTGTAAGAAACAGGTGCCATGAACGATAATTTGTTAAGTATAAAAGACCGTCTACACTGATTCCAGATTTTAACTGTGTGAATAACAACAGGGTTAGAAGAATATGAAGAAATGGGCTGTTTAAAAGGCAATTCGGAGCAGAGCAGCGCAGCAGGAGAGCTTGAGTTTATTGAGGCTTTCTCCAAAGATACCCAACTTGGTACAGCATTATCTCTTCTTAACCAATACAGCGCTGCTCTGCTGTTAACCGCCCAATAGTAATACATGAAGTTGGGAAGCGACATACCACCCAACCCACAAGGCAACTGCAATATCCTGCTGCCTATTCTTGGATGCTTTTTATTCCATATGAAAGAAGATATCTGGCTGCCCAGTTTAGAAAAGAAGGATTTTGAGAGAAAAATAGGTAAACTTTGGAACAGATAGAGAAATTTGGGTAAAATTATCATTTTGACGGAATTAATTCTCCCTCCCAGGGAATGGGGCAGTAATTCCCAACGAGCTATGTCCTTTCTAAGATTTGATAGTAAGGGTGAATAGTTTGCTTGGTATAGATCTTTATAGCTGCGTGTCACCCAAATGCCTAGATATTTAAATTTTTTAGAGTTGAGCTTAAAGGGAATTGAAACAGAAGAATTTGATTCCAGAGATGTCAATGGCATCATCTCACTTTTCTGAAGGTTGATTTTATACCCAGATATCCTTCCAAACTTGCCAAGCAACTCCAACAATGCAGGAATACTAGCCGAAGGATTCGAAAGAAACAAAAGTGCATCATCAGCATAAAGAGAGATTTTATGCTCCGAGCCCGCACGTTTTTATTCCCTGTATATTCTGTTTTTGCCGTATGGCTATAGCCAAAGGTTCGATTGCAACCACGAACAAAAGCGGCGAGAGGGGGCATCCCTGCCTTGTACCTCGTTGTAGCTGAAAGAAAGATGAGATACTATTGTTGGTATGGATGGCTGCCAATGGGGAGGAATAAAGCAGTTTTATCCATGATAGGAACTTCGGTCCAAATTGAAATGTTTCTAAGACTTTGAAAAGAAATTTCCACTCCACCCGGTCAAAAGCTTTTTCAGCGTCTAAAGATATTATAATTTCCTCATCTTGTTGACCGGGTGGAGTGGAAGTGTATAAAATATTAAATAATCGCCGGATATTAAAAAAGGATTGTCGATTTTTTACAAACCCGGTTTGATCGGGTGAAACAATAGTGGGAATCACCCCCTCCAGGCGCCCTGCTAAAACTTTTGCCAATATTTTAACATCTGTGTTTAGGAGTGACACTGGTCGATAGGAGCTGCATTCCAGGGGTTTTTTATCTTTTTTAAGTAATAAGGTAATAATAGCCTGACGCATGGAAAGTGGAAGCGTTGATGCGTTCAAAGATTCTGTAAAGACTGTCAACAACGTTGGTGCAAGAATATCTGAGAATTTTTTAAAGAAGTCAGTCGTAAAGCCATCTGGCCCCGGAGACTTGCCGTTTTGCATATCCTTAATTGCCAAGCTTATCTCAGCTGCCGAGATATCCCTCTCCAAGTCAGTAATCTGATTCGGGTTTACTACAGGGAGATTGAGATCTTTAAGGAAGCCTTCAAAATCTGATGCCTCTGTGGTAGAATCAGATGAGTACAATGCCTGGTAAAACTTTGTAAAACATGAACTAATTTCCTCATTGTCTGTGCATACAATGCCTTGATTGTTGTTAACTGCTGAGATGGTTTGATAGGCTGACCTCTGACGTAATTGGTGTGCAAGAAGATGCCCTGCTTTCTCCCCATGCTCCTAATATCCACATTTTGACTTGGAGATTAAATATTCGGCCTGCCGAGTACATAAAGTATTATATTCAGTTTGTAATAAGACACGTTTTTTAGCAAGTTCTGCAGAAGCAGTGTAGCAAAATTCTCTATCTAATAACAAAATTGCTTCGTTGAGTTGTTTCAATTGTTTAGAAGTTTCCCTCTTTTTATGAGCACTGTATGAAATTATTTGACCCCTTAAGTAAGCTTTTAGAGCTTCCCAAATACTACAAAATGACATACCTGGAGTTTGATTAACTTCTAAGAAATGTTTGATTTCTGCATTGATAAATCTAACAAAGTTTTCATCGGAAAGAAGCAAATTGTTAAAACGCCATGGACGAAAACCAAAGTGTGTGTCAGGAATAAACATTTTCATACAGAGAGGGGCGTGATCGGAGATAACAATGGTTCCATAGTCACACTCCTTCACCAAGTGTATAATGTTTTTGTTCATGAAAAAATAATCAATGCGAGAATATGTCATATGTACAGGGGAATAGAACGAATATGCCCTTGTAGAGGGATTACGGGCGCGCCAAACATCAACCACTCCATAAGTCTCCAAAAAAGACTTAATTGAATGAGCGGATTTGGTGAGGGTCACTTTACTAGTTACACTGCGATCCATAAATGAAAGCACACAGTTGACATCTCCGCCCAGTATAATACTATGCGTTGACATGTTTGATATCATTGAGAAAAGTGTACTAAAGAAATCAGAATCGTCCCAATTGGGTGCATAAACCGAGGCTAAAATGACAGGAAGTGTAAATAGCTTACCTACTACTATTACGAAGCGCCCCGCAGTGTCTGCCTTCACGTTAGATGCAGTGAACTGTACATGTCTGCCAACCATAATGGCTACTCCCCTAGATTTGCTTTGGAAATTTGATTGAAATATTTGACCAGACCACTTCTTACTCAGACTTGCACTATCTGCCGAGCACACATGTGTCTCCTGTAGAAAGGCTATGTCAGTATTAAGCTGTTTTAAATGCAACATAATTTTCTTATATTTCAAAGCATGGTTTAGTGATTTCACATTCCAACTTACACAGTTAACTGGCCACCCATGAGGGTGCTTAAGCACTCTAGTACTAGCCATTACCATTTTAAAGCATCTTGGATATTACAGAACAGCACAGACCAACATACACATGTGGACAAAATTGTTGGTACCCCTCAGTTAAAGAAGGAAAAACCCACAATTCTCACTGAAATCACTTGAAACTCACAAAAGTAACAATAAATAAAAATTTATTGAAAATTAAATAATCAAAAACAGTCATTACTTTTGAATTGTTGATTAACATAATTATTTAAAAAAACAAACTAATGAAACAGGCCTGGACAAAAATGATGGTACCTCTATAAAAGATTGAAAACTATTTGACCAGAGTGACATGATTAACTCAGGTGTGTCATTTAATTGACATCACAGGTGTTTCCAAACTCATAATCAGTCAGTCTGCCTATTTAAAGGGAGACAAGTAGTCACCCTGCTGTTTGGTGAAAAGGTGTGTACCACACTGAACATGGACAACAGAAAGCGAAGGAGAGAATTGTCCCAGGACATCCGAAAAAAAATTATAGACAAACATCTTAAAGGTAAAGGCTATAAGACCATCTCTAAACAGCTTGAAGTTCCTGTGACAACAGTGGCTCATATTATTCAGAAGTTCAAGACCCACGGGACAGTAGCCAACCTCCCTGGACGTGGCCGCAAGAGGAAAATTGATGACAAATTGAAGAGACGGATCGTTGGAATTGTATCCAAAGAGCCCAGAGCAACCTCCAAAGACATTAAAGGTGAACTCCAAGGCCAAGGTACATCAGTGTCAGATCACACCATTCGTCATTGTTTGAGCCAAAGTGGACTTCATGGGAGACGACCAAGGAGGACACCACTGCTGAAAAAAACTCATAAAAAAGCCAGACTGGAATTTGCAAAAATGCATGTTGACAAGCCACAAAGCTTCTGGGAGAATGTCCTTTGGACAGATGAGACCAAACTGGAGCTTTTTGGTAAGGCACATCAACTCTATGTTCATAGACTCAAAAACCAAGCATACGAAGAAAAGAACACTGTCCCTACGGTGAAACATGGAGGAGGCTCAGTAATGTTTTGGGGCTGCTTTGCTGCATCTGGCACAGGGTGTCTTGAAAGTGTGCAAGGTACGATGAAATCTGAAGACTATCAAGGCATTCTGGAGAGAAATGTGCTGCCGAGTGTCAGAAAGCTTGGTCTCAGTCGCAGGTCATGGGTCTTCCAACAGGACAACCATCCAAAACACACAGCCAAAAACACCCAAGAATGGCTGAGAGAAAAGCGTTGGACTATTCTAAAGTGGCCTTCTATGAGCCCAGATCTGAATCCCATTGAACATATGTGGAAGGAGCTGAAACATGCCATTTGGAGAAGACACCCATCAAACCTGAGACAACTGGAGCTGTTTGCTCATGAGGAGTGGGCCAAAATACCTGTTGACAGCTGCAGAACGCTCATTGACAAATACAGAAATCGTTTAATTGCAGTGATTGCCTCAAAAGGTTGTGCAACAAAATATTAAGTTATGGGTACCATCATTTTTGTCCAGCCCTATTTCATTAGTTTGTTTTTTTAAATAATTATGTTAATCAACAATTCAAAAGTGATGGCTGATTTTGATTATTTAATTTTCAAATTTTTTTATTTATTGTTACTTTTGTGAGTTTCAAGTGATTTCAGTGAGAATTGTGGGTTTTTCCTTCTTTAACTGAGGGGTACCAACAATTTTGTCCACGTGTGTAGCTACACCCATGTAAACATTATAAAAGTTATACAGCAGTAAAGATCCGGTATAGCTAACCCTTTCTCCTATTTGAACCAGGAGATATACAACAAAACAAAACCATTCTAACCAAAAAATCCACACATTACTGTGCTTATAGAGAGAAATACTGCTTTGACTACTTGGGCTCCCGATTACGCCCCACACATAGATTAACATTACACCAAGATAACTGACATGAGCATATTAAGCTGGTACAACCAAAAGGAAATAGTTATATAATGGACACACCTCTTGTGCTGCAGTCCAATAGAAGGGAGCCTGGATGACAACACTGTACTATTATTATCCAATTTAGTCCCTGCTCACGGTTCGTCCCCAGGTCTTGGAAGGATTTTATCTTTCACGTATGCCATGGCAATATCAGGATCGACGAACATCACGTCTTCCTCTCCATGTGTGATACGGAGCCTTGCCGGATAAAGTAATCCGTAGCGTACGCCTGGTCGGTCTCGAAGTAGCCTCCTGACACCCGTGAATTCAGCTCGAGCTTTGGCCACAGATGTAGTGAAGTCGGGGGCAATTGTGATCGGTGTATTCTTGAAGTGCAGAGGGCCACGAGTACGCGCACGACGTAATACCTCCACACAGTCTTGGTAATAATGTAACTTAGCCACAATCACTCATGGTCGTCCTCCTGGTTTCTTTTGGCCAGGTGAGCGATGTGAGCGATCCACAAGCGGCTCCTTCTCCAGCTCTAACACGTCTTTTAGCATGTTAGCCACTGCTAGTGTTGAACTGGATTCGGTCTCGGGCACTCCCAGTATGCGCAGATTACATCTCCTCATTCGGCCCTCCATGTCTTCATTTTTCTCCTTCAGCGACTTCACCTCAGTTTTCAGCTCGGCCACTGTATCCCGTAAAGCGACGATCTCGTCAGACCAAGTGGAGAGGCCATTTTCCATATCGACAACTTTGACTCGTACTTGGTCCATGTCTGCACGAAGCGCGGTGGTGTTATTGAATAATGCCGTCTTCACAGACTGTATCTCCAACTTAAGAGTACCAAAATCTTCCGCAAGGGCCTCTTTAATCTCCTTCTTTATCACCGACGAAATGTCAGCTTTTAGCTCCCGAAGAACCTCTGCCTTCAGATCCACCATTGTGTCAGGTTTGCTATGCTTTGGCGAAGGGGGGGCCGACTCATTCGTCTGGGTCTTGGAGGAACTCTGGTCCGAGGCTGAGTTGGGCCTACTTCCGTGTGGTCCGCTGTACTTATATTTCCGAAGATTTGCAGCCATTACAATATTATTGGGACGTTAAAATGTTTCGTGTTCGTAACAGAGCCAAATACGCTGAAAGTTCAACAAAATACGTTAAGAAAAAAGCTCAAATTGGGAGGCTTGTCGGGAGCCCTCGTTACACACGTCTTACTCTGTCGCCGCCATTTTTCTCTCCCATATCACCAACTTTCTTAGTTCTTTACCATGTCATCTCAGCTTTGATTAATATGTCTATTTTCAAATTTCTTTGCCTGCAGGGGTTGAATGTAAAGATCCCAGGATTGAAAATGGTATGTGGAAAGAAGGTGCTCGACCTCCATACAGGCACGGCAGTGCAGTGACACTCCAGTGCAATTCTGGATACATTATGAAAGGAGCATCTATCCAGACATGTGGCATAAATAGTCTGTGGTCTCCTGGACTTCCACAATGTACACGTAAGTCATATATGAAAATGGTTGCTTACATTTAATAAATTTCATCAGATGACAGTATATACAATGCCGATAAAACTATTCACCCCTCTTGGATGTTTCACCCTTTTATTGTTTTCTACATAAAATCATGGTCAATATAATTAGGCTTTTTAGGCAAACATTTGCTTTAATATCAAAGTGACAACAGATTTTTATACAATCATGTCAACTAGTTAAAAATGTTTAAGGTAAATTAAATGATTGCACACATTTTTACTTCATTCAGGTCAGTATTTAGTAGATGCACTTTTGGCTGCAATCTCAGCTCTGAGTCTGTGTGGAAATGTCTCAGTCAGCCATACACATCTGGACACTGCAATTCTTCTCCATTCTTCCTTGTAAAACAGCTCAAGCTCTGTCAGGTAACTCGGGGATGGTCAGTGAACAGCACTTTTCAAGTCCAGGCACAAGTTTTCAACTGGATTGATATCTGGGCTTTGACTTGGCCGCTCCTGAACATTCACCTTTTTGTCTTTAAATCATTTCTGTGTAGCTTTTGCTGCACACTTCTGGTTGTTGTCTTGCTGGACAATAATCTTCTCCTGAATCATAGTTGTCTTGCAGACTGAGTCAGATTATCCTCCAGGATTTGGTGATATTTTTCAGCATTCATGTCCTCCTCCTTTACAAGCCTTCCAGGGCCTGCTAGCGAGAAGCATCCCCACATCATGATGCTGCCACCACCATGCTTCACAGTGGAAATGATGTGTTTGTTGTGATGTCTAGTGTTTGGTGTTTGTGAAACATTGCATCTAGTCTGATGGCCAAAATGCTCAGTTTTTGTTTCACCAGATGGAAGGGCCTTCTTCAAATTGACCTTGGAGTCTCCCACATGCCTTTGGGTGAATTCCAGGCGAGATTTCATGTGAGCTTTTTTTCAGCAGTGGCTTTTTCTTTGCCACTCTTCCACAAACTTTGACTGGTGAAGAACCTGAGCAACAGTTGTATGTACAGTCTCCCATCGGAGCCACTGAAGCTTTTAACTCCTACAGAGTGGTCGTAGGTGTCTTGGTGGCCTCCCTCACCAGCACTGCAGATTAGCTTGTCATGTACAGTCTGTATGATTAGATACAAATGCTGGTGCTTGGTTGAGGTTAATTTGTCATAATTTCTGCAACTCATCTACTTTACTTATTTCAAGTTTTCATTGCAGCTCAAGACTGTTCCAGAACTAATGGAGGACCCAACATGGATTTGAAGGACAAGGACATTCTTTCACAAACATTCCCAGATGGGAACGAAGTCTCTTTTGCACGTGACGTGGGCTACATGTCTGTAGGAGGATCTGCAGCCGTCACTTGTACTGAATTGCCCAGAGGAAAAGAAAATTCAAAAAGAGATCTCAAAAATGTCTCATTTACTTCTCCTAGACAACTTTGAGATCTGCGTGACACCAAACTGAGACTAAGGCTTATTTCTCCTGTGTCTCATTTTTTTCTCCTGAGCAATAAGATGCACTAAATCTCAGTTTAGTCTCCTTTAAAGTTTCAGAAGAGATCTCAACAAGCTCTCATATAATTCTCAGAGTTTCTCAACTTTTGTGTCTCTTTGTGATCTCAGGCAGAGAAATCAGAGAGCTCTCTCTAAGAACTCAATCTATTCTCATCCCAGCTTCAGTTCATGCATCTCATACTAAGCTCAGAGAGAACAAATGAAGAGATGTCCACAAGCGCTCATTGAATTCTCAGACTCAGATCAAGGTTTTGGTTGTTTTTAATCATCTAGCATGTTGACTTTATTGTAATCCACATGATATTTTTTTTAAATTAATTAATAAAGATTCAGATGACTTTATTCATCCCAAAAGGTAAATTCATTTGTCTGTCAGCTCATCTGCTATTTGCTATAGAATTATAAAGCCTGATCGCTGTGGGTACAAAGATCTTCTACACACGTGGACAAAATTGTTGGTACCCCTCAGTTAAAGAAGGAAAAACCCACAATTCTCACTGAAATCACTTGAAACTCACAAAAGTAACAATAAATAAAAATTTATTGAAAATTAAATAATCAAAAACAGCCATTACTTTTGAATTGTTGATTAACATAATTATTTAAAAAAACAAACTAATGAAACAGGCCTGGACAAAAATGATGGTACCTCTATAAAAGATTGAAAACTATTTGACCAGAGTGACATGATTAACTCAGGTGTGTCATTTAATTGACATCACAGGTGTTTCCAAACTCATAATCAGTCAGTCTGCCTATTTAAAGGGAGACAAGTAGTCACCCTGCTGTTTGGTGAAAAGGTGTGTACCACACTGAACATGGACAACAGAAAGCGAAGGAGAGAATTGTCCCAGGACATCCGAAAAAAAATTATAGACAAACATCTTAAAGGTAAAGGCTATAAGACCATCTCTAAACAGCTTGAAGTTCCTGTGACAACAGTGGCTCATATTATTCAGAAGTTCAAGACCCACGGGACAGTAGCCAACCTCCCTGGACGTGGCCGCAAGAGGAAAATTGATGACAAATTGAAGAGACGGATCGTTGGAATTGTATCCAAAGAGCCCAGAGCAACCTCCAAAGAAATTAAAGGTGAACTCCAAGGCCAAGGTACATCAGTGTCAGATCGCACCATTCGTCGTTGTTTGAGCCAAAGTGGACTTCATGGGAGACGACCAAGGAGGACACCACTGCTGAAAAAACTCATAAAAAAGCCAGACTGGAATTTGCAAAAATGCATGTTGACAAGCCACAAAGCTTCTGGGAGAATGTCCTTTGGACAGATGAGACCAAACTGGAGCTTTTTGGTAAGGCACATCAACTCTATGTTCATAGACTCAAAAACCAAGCATACGAAGAAAAGAACACTGTCCCTACGGTGAAACATGGAGGAGGCTCAGTAATGTTTTGGGGCTGCTTTGCTGCATCTGGCACAGGGTGTCTTGAAAGTGTGCAAGGTACGATGAAATCTGAAGACTATCAAGGCATTCTGGAGAGAAATGTGCTGCCGAGTGTCAGAAAGCTTGGTCTCAGTCGCAGGTCATGGGTCTTCCAACAGGACAACCATCCAAAACACACAGCCAAAAACACCCAAGAATGGCTGAGAGAAAAGCGTTGGACTATTCTAAAGTGGCCTTCTATGAGCCCAGATCTGAATCCCATTGAACATATGTGGAAGGAGCTGAAACATGCCATTTGGAGAAGACACCCATCAAACCTGAGACAACTGGAGCTGTTTGCTCATGAGGAGTGGGCCAAAATACCTGTTGACAGCTGCAGAACGCTCATTGACAAATACAGAAATCGTTTAATTGCAGTGATTGCCTCAAAAGGTTGTGCAACAAAATATTAAGTTATGGGTACCATCATTTTTGTCCAGCCCTATTTCATTAGTTTGTTTTTTTTAAATAATTATGTTAATCAACAATTCAAAAGTGATGGCTGATTTTGATTATTTAATTTTCAATAAATTTTTATTTATTGTTACTTTTGTGAGTTTCAAGTGATTTCAGTGAGAATTGTGGGTTTTTCCTTCTTTAACTGAGGGGTACCAACAATTTTGTCCACGTGTGTATATCTCTCCGTCCTACAGTCCAGAGAGAGGCCCATCACGATATTATGAGTGGATGATCCGTGGTGTTTAGAATGATAAATCCAGTCAAGTGGGAGGAGAGGGTGACATGATTGAAGTCACCATATATTATTATAAGTGCCTCAAGATGTTTGGGCTGCATCCTGGCAACTTCTTATTTGTTGCAGCATTTGTAAGGTGTGTGTGTGTGTGCAGATTAATATATGCATAGGGTGGCATAGCTCAGTGGGTAGAGTGGCTGTCTCACACCCAGAAGGCTGGGGCTCGACTCCGAGTCTGTTGTGCTGTTGTGGAGGTGTGAGTGAGTCTCACACATTGCTCCACTATTCATTTTCTTTTCCAGAGGAGAAATAAAGGAGCCATTAAACACACTGTATTGAGATTAGCAAGGTATCTCCCACAAGTCTCAAGTATGACTCCCTCTAATTATCCTGTCTCACCTATTTCTCCTAGTGAATTTTAGGAGAACCATATGAGAAACCTTTAGACAAAATAGAAACTAAAATGAGGCTGACATGAGAATCTCAAATTTGTCTCCTGAGCTGTAGAAGAGCAAGCTTTGAGCAGTAAAATTTTCCTCTGGGTGGAGTCCTGTGTAGCTCAAATGCATTAGTGAATCTTCTTTTCCTTTTGGCTTTTCCCTTCAGGGGTCGCCACAGCGAATCAATTTCCTCTATCTAACCCTGTCTTCTGCATCTTCTTTTCTCACACCAACTACTTTCATGTCCTCTTTAACCACATCCATAAACCTCCTCTTTGGTCTTCCTCTTGGCCTCCTGCCTGGCAGTGGGAATCTCAGCATCCTTCTACCAATATATTCATTCTCTCTCCTCTGGACATGTCCGAACCATCTCAGTCTGGCCTCTCTGACTTTATCTCCAAAGCCTCTAACATGTGCTGTCCCTCTGATGTACTCATTCCCGATCCTATCCATCCTGGTCACTCCCAAAGAGAACCTCAACATTTTCAGTTCTTCAGCATTAGTTAATATTATCTGTTAATTTTCCATTCAAATTCCTAATAGCAGCAGTATTTCAGAGCTAGCTTAAGCTGGTACTATTCTCAAATTTAGAACCATCTAACAAATAATGTGTTTAATGGATGTTTCCATTCTAATACATGCCATTTGGATTTTGCAGTGTTGACCTGTGAGCCACCACCTGTTTTTGCAAATGGCACTTTCAGTCCAAACAAACAATTTTATGAATGTAGAGATGCTGCACAGTACAACTGTAAAAATGATTGATGACAAAATCTTTATCATGTTCTGATGATGGAACATTCCAGTCTGGTTCTCCAATATGTTTTTGTGTTTTAATTTTGAAACTTAAGTCACAAAGAAAAATAACTGTATTCTTACATGTTTTCCAATTTCTTTGCCTGCAGGGGTTGAATGTAAAGATCCCAGGATTGAAAATGGTGACTGGGTGGAGGGTTCTTGACCTCCATACAGATGCTGATGCAGATCTGCCATACCGGATACATGATGAGATGAGAACCTACCCAGACATGTGACATTAATTGCTGGTGGTCACTTGGACTTTAAAAATGAGGATTGTACATGACAATTAAAATCATGACTTGATGTCTGGAATAAGATGGAAAATAATCTAAGGCTTAACTCATTGTTATCCTTAGAGCAATTTCAATTTTTCAACTTTGTCTTGCTGTATCTCTTGCTCTTCTAGTTTTAGTTGCTTTGCACTTTGAATTTTTAGAAAGCCGAAACAAAATGAAAGGAGGATGTGAAGAATCTGTATGTTTTTGGTCACGCCCTCACGCAGGGTGGGAAAATAAACAATTCTTGTAAAGACCAGTAACTCAGTGCTCTGCAGGAAGGTCACTTCCTCTTATTGACCCACCCTGGGTTGAGTCCATTACATCATACTCAAGAATGCCTTGTTTGATGTTCTGCATTGTTACCACTGAAATGTTGTGTTTTGTGAACAATCATAAGCAGACACAATTTACAGAGGAGGACAAAGTCTTTCGGGAAAATGAAGGGAATAGTTTTTGCATTCCACTTTTAAGATGTCACAACAGTAATGCTATATGCATAATCAGAGTAGTTGTGTGTCATCTCAAGTTTTCTATGGGATGTTTGGGTCAGCTATTGCCATACTGACCCTATATATGTGAGGAAGGGGACTCCAGAATATGGATCATAGGGGCTAGATGTACTAGATAGATAGATAGATAGATAACTGAAACGTACTTAAGGAAATATAATTATTTGCAATACGTAATTTGCAAAATGTACAGTATTGTAAATACACAGTATGCAAAACTGTGGAAATCCATAATGCAAAAAATATACCTTGTATAAAACAATATAAATATGTAAATCATGGTATAGCATCTATCTATCTATCTATCTATCTATCTATCTATCTATCTATCTATCTATCTATCTATCTATCTATCTATCTATCTATCTATCTATCTATCTATCTATCTTTATTTATTTATTTATTTATTTATTTATTTATTTATTTATTTGCCACATAAAACGTTTTCTGGGAACCCACGTGATCCGTGATTTCCGGTATTCGTTGTGTTGTATTGTGGGCGATGACGCATGCGTCACTTGGCACCGCCTATGTCCGGGAAGAAGTCGCCGCAACCGTCAACACAATCCCCAGCTGCCGTTGTGGAGGAAGCTCTCACCGTTGGGAGTATTACCGTTCAGTTGAGCAGCTGGGTAAGTTTAACCCTTTTTTTGATTTAAGTGGAAACAGAGCAGCTATTCGGCATTAACGGGACTTAACAGCGTATCGAGTGGGGTTAACTTTCATTTTTGGTGCGTTAGCTACCTATGGTCTAGCTCGCCCAGCCTAGTACACTTTATCGAATTTAGCAAATTAATATCAGGAAATTCCGACAGTCAGATAAACGCCGTATCAAGTCCATTCACCCTGATGATCTAGTGGTAATTTAGACATAAGTCCTCTCTGAGTTGTTTTCGATTTAGTGAGTATTTCACGCCGTTATTACTGTAACGCGTAACCGCCCACAGTGTGTTCAGGTGGAGAATACGGAGAGCAACATGGATGACTTGCCAGTATTGCAGACAGGAATTTTATTTCTGTATTAGCAGCTTCGTACTTCTGTTTTTCATAACGTACGCCCAATTACTTATGAAATATATCATGGTATTTATTAAAGAAGTAGCTCGATAAGATTACCCAGACGAGCAGAGTCACGTTAGTGTGCTAAAACAGACAGATTTTGAATTGAGTTTGGTGTGTTAAAGCCCGTAAAAACGCGATTTGCTTACAAAGATTAGCCTTTGACCAATATACAAACTCTCGAATCGAGCTATTTATGTTTATTTCTATTAATAAGCATTCCAGCCTGAACTACATCTGCTTAGTATTGCATTTTTTTTTAGGTCAGGCAAGTATAGTAACTCAAATGATAATCGCATGTTTTCATGAGCTACAGGTCTTCTAGCTAATGTCTTCCACAGTGACAAACTTACGTGAATGGGGTCCTAGCTAGTATTACCATCCTAACTGAGTTAAATGTCTGTATGTTTGATTCACATTGATTTTGTCTTACGAGTAAGAGCTGACTGGCTTGAATCAGACTGAACAGAGTCAGTCATGGTTGCCTCTACTCTCCTCCTCCTGAGCCTTGGCCTTCTAACTGCTCAAGGTGAGTGCAGTGTGGATAAGCCTGTGATGTGTTATTATATACACAAACTAAGGTGTTTGGTTTTAGGTTAACTTTGCCTCAGTTACTATACACTTCCTCCTCTGTCACATTGATCCTCTCCATCTCTGTCTTTAATCTCTCTCTTTAATTTTCTTTTATTATAGCTCAAAATTGTTCCAAGCCTGTTGGAGGACCCAACATGGATTTGAGTGACAACGACATTCTTTTAAACACATTCCCAGATGGACACAAAGCTTATTTTCGCTGTGATGTGGGCTACACTTCTGCAGGAGGGTCTAAAGTCATCATTTGTTCAGCTGGGATTTGGAGTCCTGTGCTGCTTAAATGCGAGAGTGAATATTGTCACTTTATTTTACATTTAAATTTCCAATAGCAGCAGTATTTCACGCCTAGTTCAAGCTGGTAATATTCTCAAGTTTGGAGAATGTATTTTACTTAAAAATGCTGTTAATGATAAATGTTGTTTTTGATTATATGTGGTGACAAGACTGTTCACTTAGTTGTACATAACATTGTCCAGTAATTTGTAAGAAGGGAACCTAATTGTCAGAGTTTCCTTGTTTCAGGAAAGAACTGTGGCTCAGCTGGAGTAGTGGATAATGGAGAGATTGACTACCCTAATGGAGCACTGTTTAGTGACAAAGCTGTGATCACTTGTAATGAAGGGTTTGTATGAAATAATTCATGTCCTGAGGTTTAATCTTTATACACTAAATGAGAGTCACATATTTAAACAAAAATCTTGTCTCCCATAATATTTCCATATAAAAATAAACAAAAATGATTTAATTTGAAGTGGATGTTCAGTAGGGATTGCGTAGTATTCAATGTTGTCAAGTGATATGGAATTATTAAGTATTTTTTTCTCCTCTTAACTAGTTATATATTGGTTGGTAAGAGAGAGATCACCTGTGGAGACCAAGGTTGGATGGACAGGTTACCTGTATGTGAAGGTTGGTAATCTTTGTGTGTTCATACATGGCTTATACATACATAATTAAATGGGCACTGTCTGTTTTTATTTTAATGCATGTTTTTTTTTCCTGCAGTGTTGAAATGTGATCCTCCAGCTGACATTGCGGATGGCAAATTCAGTCCAAACAAAGAGTCCTATGAATACCGTGAAGTTGTACAGTACAGCTGTAGAAATGACTATACGCTCCATGGATCAAAATCATTATCATGTTCTGAGAATGGAACATTCACACCTGCTCCTCCAACATGTACCAGTAAGCTTTTTAAATTATTTTTCCATCCCAACTTTCGTAGTTCTTTACCATGTCATCTCAGCTTTGATTAATATGTCTAATTTCAAATTTCTTTGCCTGCAGAGGTTGAATGTAAAGATCCTAAGATTGAAAATGGCATGTGGAAAGAAGGTGCTCGACCTCCATACAGGCACGGCAGTGCAGTGACACTCCAGTGCAATTCTGGATACATTATGAAAGGAGCACCTTACCTGACATGTGACATAAATAGTCTGTGGTCTCCTGGACTTCCACAATGTACACGTAAGTCATATATGAAAATGGTTGCTTACATTTAATGAATTTCATCAGATGACAGTATATACAATGCCGATAAAACTATTCACCCCTCTTGGATGTTTCACCCTTTTATTGTTTTCTACATAAAATCATGGTCAATATAATTAGGCTTTTTAGGCAAACATTTGCTTTAATATCAAAGTGACAACAGATTTTTATACAATCATGTCAACTAGTTAAAAATGTTTAAGGTAAATTAAATGATTGCACACATTTTTACTTCATTCAGGTCAGTATTTAGTAGATGCACTTTTGGCTGCAATCTCAGCTCTGAGTCTGTGTGGAAATGTCTCAGTCAGCCATACACATCTGGACACTGCAATTCTTCTCCATTCTTCCTTGTAAAACAGCTCAAGCTCTGTCAGGTAACTCGGGGATGGTCAGTGAACAGCACTTTTCAAGTCCAGGCACAAGTTTTCAACTGGATTGATATCTGGGCTTTGACTTGGCCGCTCCTGAACATTCACCTTTTTGTCTTTAAATCATTTCTGTGTAGCTTTTGCTGCACACTTCTGGTTGTTGTCTTGCTGGACAATAATCTTCTCCTGAATCATAGTTGTCTTGCAGACTGAGTCAGATTATCCTCCAGGATTTGATGATATTTTTCAGCATTCATGTCCTCCTCCTTTACAAGCCTTCCAGGGCCTGCTAGCGAGAAGCATCCCCACATCATGATGCTGCCACCACCATGCTTCACAGTGGAGATGATGTGTTTGTTGTGATGTCCAGTGTTTGGTGTTTGTGAAACATTGCATCTAGTCTGATGGCCAAAATGCTCAGTTTTTGTCTCACCAGATGGAAGGGCCTTCTTCAAGTTGACCTTGGAGTCTCCCACATGCCTTTGGGTGAATTCCAGGCGAGATTTCACGTGAGCTTTTTTTCAGCAGTGGCTTTTTCTTTGCCACTCTTCCACAAACTTTGACTGGTGAAGAACCTGAGCAACAGTTGTATGTACAGTCTCCCATCGGAGCCACTGAAGCTTTTAACTCCTACAGAGTGGTCGTAGGTGTCTTGGTGGCCTCCCTCACCAGTCTTCTTCCGACCCATTCATTCAGTTTGGGAATAGGGCTAGCTCTAGGCAGATTTAAACAAGTGTTATACTCCTTCCATTTCTTAATCATTGTTTTAGCTGAACTTCGTGGATCCAGTGTGTTGGAAATCTTTTTGTAGCCATCTCCTGACTTTCCAGTGATCTTTTGTCTGAGTTGCTTGGAGTGTTGTTTGGTCTTCATGTTGCAAGTGTAGCAGCAACACTGATGAACCAGAGACGGGACCTTCCAGATAAGTGTTTCTATACTACATTGACTTGACACCCATTACCAGCACTCAGGTGATGTCCATTTCACTAATTGTGACACTGCTTGCATCACCTAGCCGGACAAATGTTGAATTGGTTCAGTCACTTTAAAGGGGGTGACATGACTTTGTAATAATCTGTTTTCATTTTGATAATAAAGAGTTTTTTTTGGCAAATTCTTGTCAGAAAAAGTCATATTATATTGACCATAATTTCACGTATAAAAGCGACAAAAGGGTGAAACATCCACAGGAAGAGAATACTTTTTTTAGCGACGTAGTTTTGCGTATTTGTGCTTTCTTATTTAGATTAAAGTAGAGTTTTTATTCGACCACGCTGGCCTACTCCTTTTTTAAAATAATTACAGATGGCTGTTGTACCGAGAAATCTGTGTGTCTAATATGTTTATTTTTCTGTATATTCTAGTGCAGAACAAAGTCATTGTTGCAATGTTGCCTTGCAGGAAATTGCAACTTTTAGTGTAACACGGTCTTAAACAATGTCCCATCTGTTTTAAAAACCTTAAGATTTTAACATGTTCAAATTAAAGGTACAGTCAGCAATTCTAACCTAATACTTTTTGTCAAATTCAGTGACTATCTTGTTCACAAGAGGGAACCAAACAGTAGCTTCAACCAATCTATGCAGCAATTTTTCAGTATTTCTTGTGCACGTTCAAGCTTGTGCAAATGACTTAGGGACAGGGAGAGAAAGAGTCCAGTGGGAGTGAGCCGGTGAATCTGGCACATGCTATCTAAATACACTAACTGGCTAAATGTCAACAATATCGCTCCAGAATCAGACAGTGCCCATATTCTAACATTGCATTACTCATGAACACAATTTATATTTAGACTTTCTCATGATACAGTGTTGACCAAGATTTGACACTCAGGATGTAATTTTCTCAAAATATTGTGTGTAAAGTAGTTATTGAAGTAGTCTGGTTTCACTCTTCCTAAATCACAGCAGTCACAACATACTAGCCAGTGCGTCATCATAATATCCTCACAACATTCTTTGTCTGCAGCGGTTGAATGTAAAGATCCCAAGATTGAAAATGGTGATCGGAAGGAGGGTTCTCAACCTCCATATAGACACTCATCTATGGTGACGTTCGAGTGCAATTCTGGATATGTTATGAAAGGAGCATCTATCCAGACATGTGGCATAAATGGCCTATGGTCACCTGGACTACCAGAATGTAAACGTAAGTCATAAATTAAATTAGCTGTGATTGTATAATTGGCTTGATTAGATGCTCTGCTTGCTTACTGTGTATATCCGAGAAAGTGATCTCTTGGACGAGTGTAGTTCCATGCTGGCAAGGAGAGAGGATTATGGGGGTTTAGTTCGCAACAGGCCACAATGACAAAGACTTTTGTAGCAGTTAATAGCTCAGTCCCTCCAGGAATTTGCGATGTTGCGATCGTGCGAAGTCACGTGAAATCAACCAATCTCCGTGAATTTTGAGCGGCCTTGCAATTTTGTCCAATCACCGCAACTTTCCCGCAATTTCGGCCCGCCTCCCGTGAGTTCCACCAATCATAGTAGTCCCCAGCGAAAACCTAATGCACGTACATCACTGAATTCACTTCCTTGTTTGTGGTTTGAACATGCAGACATGTGTGATACTAATATCTCTCATTTACCAACAAAAATACTGGTGAAGACTGTGATAAACAATTCACTGATGTTCTTCACCAAAGCGGAGCTACACTGTTTTACACCCGTGCTATGTTGTGGTGGAATCCAAAAAAAGAAGAAAAAAATCATCGATTGATACATTAAAAAAACAAAACACGAAACATATTAGAACGGCTGAAATGATCAGACAACAGACCACATTAATCACCATGATGGAAACTGTTGCATCCAGATCCGTTAGAGCACTGAAAGAATGAGGTAAATTAGATTATTTATTCCACCTAAGAACACGGCGGAGTTATGTGACGATCAGCGTGTGTGAATCCTTCCTCTGTTACCAACATCACTCAAAAACAGACTCAGGGATTTGAATGAAATTTTCAGGGTTGGTCAGAAATGACACAAGGACCAAATGATTTGACTTCGGCAGTGATGTGGCTTAAAATTTGTTAAGGATTCATAGCGGCACGGCGTCTGATAGCGGCACGGTAACCATGGCAACAGGTGAACGCTACCTCAGCAGCCTGCTGACGATCACATGATTGTGATCCTACAACAAATCCACCACTGTGGACGTATTGGAAATGATACAAGGAACAACTGATTAAATTGTGGGGGTGTTTCTGAGTCCCATCAATTCCCGTCGCCCGCTACATATTTAGGTCACGCGATTTGGTATGTACACATGCAGAACACACACCTGTCTTGGTGGAGGACTGTGCTCTCTCAGTGCTGTTCTTGTTAGTTGATGTTACAAGCCGTGGGCGTGTGTATGTAAACACGTGTGCCAGGATGTGAAATTAACTTTTTAAGCCACTTACAGATATGTCCGAATATGATTCATTCAATAGTAAATTAGCATTTTGTGCCGCAAATCTACCAACCACTTCATGTTAAACCAGTATCTGGTTGCTGCTCATGACCCACCATGGTGTGCCAGCTTGTGGAAATGGGTTGGAACGCAAAATAATTAATTTCGGAATAAATATTGTCAATTACAGCATTGAAACATGTTCTACAAGCTGGAAAAAATGCAGCTTTTTAGCAATTGTCACTGTCTCCTGCAATTTCATCACAACAAATAAGCTTAAAACATCACAACTTTTATCGCAATTTTTTAGAAAAGCTGCCACAAATTCAGGCATTTTTGGCCACAACAATCACGAAAAACGCCCGCGAAATCCTGGAAGGAAGCTATTAGCTTCTGGTTAAGGCTCACGATGGCAGGAAACAGCCCCTTCAAGGGCAGTGTACCAGTATCTGATTGGCTTATGTGACTAAGCCATCATTGCCACAAAAGTCCTGTGCCTTATGTAAAAAAGCAAAACAAAGCCTGTGTTTCCAGCTATTGGCTCAGTAAATCATGTCCAAAACTTGCATTCCTAATCACAGCACTTTCACATATCATAATTTCCTCCAATACAACATTCTTTGCCTGCAGTGGTTGAATGTAAAGATCCCAAGATTGAAAATGGTGATCGGAAGGAGGGTTCTCAACCTCCATATAGACACTCATCTATGGTAACGCTCGAGTGCAATTCTGGATATGTTATGAAAGGAGAATCTACCCAGACATGTGAAATAAATGGTCTATGGTCACCTGGACTACCAGAATGTAAACGTAAGTCATAAATAAAGATTTGTACTGAGATGTGATTAGCTAAATGGAATAATTCTTTATACGCTTATACGTAGGTTCAGTCTGTGATTCTGAAAATGATTGTTGATACTTAGCCAGCTAGTACATTTAGGTAGTTAGCAAATGTCACAATTACCATACTTTTTTTTGCTCTTATTTAATGTCTTTTTAATTTTTAAAAAAAATACAGTCGATGACGGTAAAGGCGGTGATGGTAAAGGCGATGGCCATAATGGCAGTGACGTCGGTAAATCCGTGGGAATAGCTTTCGCAGGTAAGATTCAACTTCACCCATTAGCATTTTATTAAGATTGTAGCATTGGCCCAAATGACATCATGATGGCCTCAGCAGAACAACATTATTATTATATTACAGAAAATGATGGAATTTCTGACAGGGCATTATACTCGTATTGGATCAACAAATAAGACTAGTGACACATTCAGACATTAGAACGTACCAATGCCACTTTACCAGCCTTTTTGTGTACATGTGTATTTTTGATGTGGAATGAACAAATTGGTGACAAATTAGAGGAAAAAAAAAACTTCATAAAATGTCTTACTTAATGAAATGTTGGGCCAAAACGGATTCAATGCATCGTGGTACTCAAGTGTCTGGACCTTTATTGGAGAGAACAACACCATTCTTTGTAATAATATTCGCTCATTTGGTGTTTTATTGGTGGTGGTGGTGAGTGCAGTCGCACATGCAAGTCCACAGTCTCCCAGAGGTGGTCAACTGGGTTGAGATATGGTGACTGTGAAGGCCATGGTATATGATTTTTTGCCCCAACAACGGGGGCATTGTCATCCTGAAAGAGACCGCTCTCATCATGATAGAAAAGACAATCATTCAGAAAAAGTTGGTATTGATTGATTCTTGCTAAGATAACTCATGGACCCAGCTCTAACAAAATGCCACCACAGCATGATAACACCATATGATGCCCTTAATGTCAGGGTCAGTGTTTCAGGTTTTGCCTTTAACTTATCACACATCTCTACGTATTTCTGAATAGCAATGTTTTAGCTGCAATAATGTCACAAAGCATTTTTTGTTAGCATCGTAAATCTAGCCTTTGAGGTGGTGGGATGGTGTCACATATATTATTATATTATTGTGGTTCCATTTGTTGGTTTCTTGGTAACAGCCTTTTTTTTTAAGTCATATTAAAACATGTCCATGTTTTTTCTCATCAAAGTGCTTGCGCCTATTGCTGCGGTAGGCCTTTTTTTCATCTACAAAAAGAAACGGTAAAATGTTGTTTTATTCAACTATACAGACTAACCCTTACTTTATCTCTATTATAGCCTCTCTATGTTTTGTTTACCTCTCAGACCAGCCAATCTCAATGTTTGATACAATGTTTCCAACTTTTTGCATCTCAGTGTCTGTACTGAGTCACTGCTTTCACTCTGTCCATGCTTTCTGCTATGCATGTTGAAATTCTGGGCATTTGCAGGCTTCTTGGCTAATCTGCCACAGTCTATCACTGAAATATGCGCTCAAATCAGTTGATGATTCAGAGCTTGTAGGTCACTGAAGGACAAGAACCCAGTGTCACGTGTTTGAGTCATATGTTAAAGAGTGGATGTCAGCGATATGCAACAGATCGATAAAGCTTGTAGTGTTCATTATTTACATAAGTATTAATGATTTAGTAGTAGTGAGATGATCTAAAAATGTGATTTTTGAATATTAATATGATGGATATATTTTAATAATCTATTGCTATATTTAGACTTGAATCTGTCAATTGTTTTATATGCACATTTTCTGTCGGCTGTCAGTAAGAAAATGGCTAATTGCAGCAACTTACATACCACACCTTCTCTCAAAGTAGGGTTTTAAGGAAGTTGTTAATCAACTTTGTTATTTTGGCAAAATCAAACATACAATAAATGAGAAAAATCTTTTGGAAAAACCTTTGGAATCTGTCCAAGCACTGCTGAGTTAAAGAAAGATTTGTAGTTCCTTTGAGTTCCTTTATTGTATTGGCTAATTTTAGTTCTGCTTAAAAGGAAGTACTGGTATGATACATTTCTGAATATATCTCTCAGGAAACAAATTTTGTTTCCTTGTGGGTTGGTTGATTTTGCGTGATGCCCAACTTGTGGTGTGGAAGAGTGTTTTAAAGCCTTCCGCTTAATGCTTGCTCTTGCACAGCCCTTGATTTTGTTGTTGCAGTTAAGATTTGAGTTTTTTAGGGTTTGATTTGCCTTGAAGGGCCAAAATGTTTGCCGTAAAGTAATAGCAAAAATGTGACGAGGATCAGTCAGTGGAATATGATGAAATGTGACACGTGGAACATTACCCCCCCCCCCCCACACACACACACACACACACACACATAAAGAGCCGGGTTCTGCTCGAGGTTTTTTTTTCCCCTGTTAAAAGGGTGTTTTTCTTGCCACTGTCACCTTGGGGCTTGCGCTGGGGTTCAGGCATATGGGTTCTGTAAAGCATCTTGAGACAATTTGACTGTAATTGGCGCTATATAAATACAATTGAATTGAATTTAAAATAGTCATTTATTTCTTCCGGCAAATTAGTCTTTACATTTTTATTATAAATAAAGATCCAACATGTTGTATTAACATTGTTCATGCAGCATGCGAAGTCTCGTCAATTCAAACACTAGAACAGAAGGCTACTTAAATGAATATGTAAGAGCTCTTTACCTGCTGTCCAAGTGTAGCAAACAGCAGATGTAAATAACAGTCTTGGTCCTTGATGATGTTGCAGTGACCTGTTAGCTTCTGCTGTCAGAAAATAACATAGTATTTTACATCTCAGTTTTACACCCACACAAATGTGGATATTTCAGCTGTGAAAGAAGCACTGATAACTGCAGGCATGGCTCATGTGTGCGTGTGAGGTATTCTTTGTTAATGAGTGGTGTGTAGGCTTGTGGGCACTTCTCTGGGCTTCCTTCAACTCTTCTAGCTTCTTGTCTGCCTTGTTGTGCATAAGCAGTAATATTGACCAGTAATTACTGGATTGCAGCTCTCGGAAACACAAAACTGTCAAAGAGGCTCCAAAAGCAGGAGAGGATGTAGCGCTCTCGGTAAGATGATGGATCCTCGAGCACACCTGAAATCATTAATGTCAAGCGAACACATAATTTGATTAGCAAGTGTAGTAGGGCTGGGCGATATGGCCAAAAAATAAAATCTCGATTGTCATCTTGGAGGATTACGATTGTCATCGATTTTTGTTGTTTCTTTGTGGTCTGTTTGCTATGGCTAGTGCTAGCCATGCCGCACTCCCGTAGCTCCGGGCACTCTTGCCATTCTTTAGGATGCCTCTGCCGGAGGTGCTGAAAGAGGTTAGTTGTGCTGCTACTCTTCATTTTCGCAGTACTTTTGCAAACCTTGCACATGACTGTAGCTTGCTCTGTGTCAGTCTTGTCAAAGCCGAACCACTTCCATATAATCGATTTAACATGAGGCCCCTTTCTCGCGACCAAGTCTTTGTCTGCTGTTGTCCGCCATGACAGGGTTTTGGCAGAAGGAGATGAGAGGCGGAAGCAAACGCCAGTGCACAAGTCGTGAAAGGCAGAAGAAGAATCTGTATTGTTATATATTTAAGCGATTTTACGATTTGGTTAATTTGCAAATCGTCAGGTTTTAAAAAGGCGAATTAATTCGATTTATTGCCCAGCCCTAGGCATACATCCATACTGTCTGTCCATGGTATATATTTATTTTTCAAGATATATTTTTTCCTTCCTTTTCTTCTCAGCTGCTAACTATCCTGTGGGACAGCTGCCTGCGTAACATCTCGCACAAATATTCTGACCTTTTTCCTTTTTTCTTTTTTTTTTTACAGGTCTTTAGAGGATTTTACACTTTACCCAAATACGTTCTAATGACTTTTCATTGCTCCCTTTTTTCTGTAGTAAACATCGCAGTCCTGTTGGTCCAACATTGCTGGCTGTAAACATGGCTTCTTGAGAAGAGGCATGTCCCTGGACCACTCTTTGAATGTAGGTGCCCTCCCTGTGCAACGTGGATGGCAGGAATTTGTGAGATCCTTTGAATGCCAGTCTGAGACTTTGAAACCGTTGCAGATTTAGGTCAATCCTTTTAGCTTATGTTGTAAGTGGCTTTTCTGAGTAGTTCAAAAATAATAGCCACCTCTTGTTTTCCAAGCATTGATGATGTTTTGAGTTTTTCAGTTCTGGAAATTATGAAGGAGTGGAATTTCATGTTTATCAGTGAAGCTTAAACGCTGCATTGATTTTATATTTTGCACTATAACACAGAGCACATCTGAGCTTGGCCATTGCCTTAAGTCTGCAAAAATCATTGTTCTTTCATATAAATTGTTAGGTATACAAAAAAAGCTGTTTTATTTTAATGCTTAATAACTAGGTGGATGCCCTGATAATACTCCCTTACATTGGAAATTTCACCATTGGTTTAGCTGTAATTGAAATGCTTGATGCCACAGAAAAGTTTTGTATGTAAAGAAGAGGCTCTTATGTTAAAAACCAGTGCATCAATCTTTAAGATTAAACTTCCATCACCATAGAGGAAACATTAGGGTCTGCAAAACAGTCCCTAGCATAGTGCCTGAACGTATGTTATATTTAATGTCTTAATGCAAAAAGTGTTTCAGTGTGTTGTGTCTTAACTGTGTATTTCTTTGAATTGCACAAATGTTAACTAGCTTTAGCCTGATGTTTATACCACAAGTTACCCATAGTTAATGCTGGGTTTTTGTGCGGTGTAGTTCTACCAAATTCAATAATGGTACGTGTCCACAGGGGGCTTTTTTGGATGTGAGGAGTCATGTCGCTTCCAAGCTTTAAATGTTTGATAGAAATGCAGCTAGGTAGCGTCATGATAGATGACTGACAGGTAGCCAGTACAGGCCAAACCCTCCTATAACAGCGCAAACACTGGCTGCAGCTGACTGGACAGACACTAGACGTGTAGACCGTCAGCTCCTGGATTTCAGACAGGCTGCTGGATGCCTCTGATTTACATTAAGTAGTCTAGAACTTGCTGCTTGCGTAGACAATGAACAGGAAGCGCTGAAATGATAGTTCTTGTGGATTCGTACCATAAATTTTCATGGACAAAGAAAATAATTATCTTTATTTAATAATATAAATTCCGGTTTTATGCCGTCTAAATTATTATTCTTGTAGGTATTTCACATTCAGTGCATCAGGCTTTGTGTTATTTTTTTCATCACTAACTGTCCAGGGGATGAGAAACTTTGTTAACATTAGGACACAATGGTATGGTGTGTGAGTGTGGTTACAAGTTGTGGAGAACGTAATTTCTGACAAATTTTGCACTTTCTTTTCTTTCTCTTCATTTATTAAATTTAAAAAAATGTCATATCAAGCCCCCCAAATGTCACTGAGGTTTCTTTTAAGGAGTAAATTTGTGTTTCCTTGCAATATCTCTTATAGTTTTCTGATCCAGTCCAATTATAACACACTGTCAGTTTAGGTAAACACTCTGCATATAGTAGCAAAGAGGGCAAATGATGTGACCCTTTACATGATGCCTTTATTGCTTACTGTGTATCTTAAAAGGCCAGTTTTCAGCAGTATCCAGCTGCTGGTTGTGGCTGTGAAGGTAAAGTTATGGTCGGATATATGGTTGTTGTAGTTCAATCTACGGTGCCATATGTCCAGCTGTTACTATTTTGTGCATGTATGACAGATGAGTGCATGCTACTGTTGTATGTAGTCAGTATGGCGGACATTAAAAACGAATATCTCACAGCCATTATTGTAACAATGGCTGGAGGTGCAGCTAAAGCCAGTGAACGAGCTCCTCTGGTTTCCCTTTTAACCCCCTAAGACTTGGTGTCTACATATGCTCTTTTTCCCCCAAAAAGAGCTTATTGTTCATATTAATAATAACAATATAATAATCAGATGTTATCTTATTATTGTTTGATTACTCCTTATTCCCAAATCAGTAAAAGACATCTAAAATGCAAGCCCAGCCAAAGCTCGGGTCTTAGGAGGTTAATGCAGTGCTGCAGACTTGCATTCAAATAGCCACAGCTGAGGCTGCACTGACTCTCTGTATTTGCAGCCGCCAACTACAAGCTACATATGTAGTAATAATATGTATTAAAGTTGAGCTCATACACTTGTAATTGCAGGTCGTCTGTGCGCCATCAGCTGTGTCAGCTTGTTACAGTTATGGCTGTGACATTCACTTTTTTTAATGTTTGTAATGCTGATTACATGCAACAGTGGTAGTTTTGCTTGTGTTGTATTGAAGCTACTGCATTCCTGAACTGCTCTATAAACTAACACATCTGTCACAAAAAGTAACAGCCGAGACTTATCTATAGCACCAAAAACATCAACCATCTATTCAGGTGCAACTGTGCTCACAGCCAGCAGCTGGATACTGTCAGACTGGCCTTTTAAAAGACATAATGAGCAATACATGCATCAAGTGTCACATTATCTGTCTTTTCCAGAGTGTTTCCGTAAACTGACATTGTATTATTAATAGACCTGTCCAACACTGTGTTTGTATGGATCAGAAGGAATGAAAAGTGTATTGCAAAGTAACACAAAACTATTGCAAGGGGATGCAAAGCAAAAAAAAAAAAAATCTTGCTGGCACCCTTGCGGTGCTCTGTAGCGTCAGAATATCTACGTTTTTGTATTGTTTTGAAGCAAGTAAAACTGTGTTTATACTGGCCCAACATTTTGTATTGAATGAATGAAATAAAACAAGAGAAACAAACAGTGAAGGCTCTGTTTACAATGTACTCTCAACATTTTTCCCATTGGAAATGAGGTTCACATGACAAAAAAAACAGAATTTTACTGTTACATTTGGTATTTAGTATACAGGTGTGATTACCTGTGAATATGCTCAGTATAGAAGTAATCAGCAGCTATTACTGTACATTCAAATTGAACAATAGCAGTAATTTTCCCTTGAAGGCCTATACATGCTAAAAACTTGACTTACTGGAGTCCTTTTTTTTTAAATTTAACATTTTAGTTATTTCCCAAATATTTTCAACAAATTAAACAATGACAATTAAAACAACTGATTCCCACAGCCACAGCGATTACGGTATTAAAAATCCCAACTCTGGGTACAGACTAATGTGAAATGTGATATTACAGTGCCATCTGGTGGATTGATTTCAAACAATTTTGTAGTCTGTATAGTCCCTTGATAAAGTTGGAAAACACAAAATGTCTCAAATACAGTACGCAAGTGCAATTTAACGTGCTTGAACCAACCTGCTTTCATATAACACTTATTTATTCATCAATATATTTCAATGGAAAATATTGTACTTCCGACTACCTGTAATTGGCTGTTGGGTTAGATTGAAGATTTAAACATTTACTTCCAAACAAAACACTGTAAAATTAACAACAAACTCGTGATGAATTGTAGATTGCGGTATTGTTATTTTTACCTTAACCTGGAGTGAGGCTTTTATGTGTTAATTAGGATTAATTACATCAGTCATTCATTGTTTTGATTATGCCCACTGGTGTCAGGTAAACCATTTGTATTTCACGATGTAGTGGAATTTTCGAATCAGTTTCTGTGGCAACATTCCTGCATCGGTAACAATGTGTTTCACTTCAGCCATCAGTACCTGGTCACTGGCAGAGTAAACTACAGCACGTAGGACTATGATGGGGCTATTGTCAAAAAACCTAGGAAGCATCCAAAAACATTTCTGATTCTCTAGATAAAAAAAACGAAACTTGGCAGAGGAAGGCTCACAGTCTAAAATAAAAGTGAGTTCACCTGTAGATATACATCTTAACCTTGTGTTAGTGTTTTTGTAGTTATACTCACTGCCAGAAGGGGGAGACAAAAGTTCCATGTTGCAAGTTTTAGTAAAGGATCTGAATACTTTACTGCAAAGAACATAAATGTATGTATACAGCGTATAAATACACTAGATCAGCCAACAACATTTAAGCACTGACGGGTCAGGTATAATCATAGATCATCTCTTTACTATGGCACCTTGTCAACGGGTAGGATAATTTAGGAAGTTGGTTCTCGACGATGATGCTCTGGAAACAGAAAAAAAAAAATGGCCAGAATAAGAATCACAGTGGCTTGGACCAGAGTCAAACCGTGATAATTAGATGACCGAGTTGGAGCATCTCCAAAACAGCTGGTCTTGTAAGGTTTTCGTGGTATGCAAAAGTTAGTACCTGCCAAAAGCGGCTGAAGGTAGGTCAACTGGTGGACTGGAAATGGGATCATGAACATCCAAAGCTCACTGATGCCAGTGGGGAGTAAAGTCTGGTTTGTGTGGTCAGATCCCATAGAGGAACTACTATAACAATATAATCAGTGTTATTCATAATCTACCTTTTCCTGTCAGTATATTTATCATTGTGGTCTTGGTGCGCTGGTTTGCATTACATTTGAAAGTTCTCCCAATGTTTTGCATTTTCCCATTGCCCCATGAATATTAAGTGGGTGGACAAAATATTAGGAACACTTCTAAATGTAATGCATTCCAGTGCAGCATCAACAAAACCTGAAAAGCTGTTGTACTGGATTGCATTAGATTTCAAAGAGACAAGTGGTCGGTGAGTATATTTTCACAAAATTTCACTCCAGTCAAAGAGCACAGTTAGTTGCAAAATCCTCTTCAAGGTAAGATGAGATCTGTCCTTCACTGTAACCGATTTCAAATGGTGCTAGAAAGAGAAACAGACTCTGAACACCAAAAGAAATCGGTCAACCTTGGAAAGAGGACAAAGAGCTTGAGCTGTCAGAATGTCACTAGACTGGTAGTCTGTAGTCCACATCTTGGTGCTTCAGGGAGTGATAACTTCCAGGTGACGTCTCTTTCTTTCACTTTCATCAGTGGGCACCTTTTGAGACACCTTGCAGCTGCCTTGTGACGGTCAGGGAAACACACTTCCCACCCCAAGAACACTGATTTCAAATGGTGCTAGATAGATGACAATACTCTAAGCCACCATCTGAAACCAGCTTCCAAGGGGGGCACTTCTAATGAAAGCCATTCTTCTACGGTGTACAACACAGCAGAATCTAAAAAAGGTCAGGAATTAAAACTAATATTAGCAAAAAACAGTGAATGACAACATGCAAAATTAGCATGAACTTACGACAAGGAGTTATATTTTTTCATTATCAAAGATGTGGTATTACGCAGACCCGAGCAGGATTTTCCTATAGTGAATTCAAAAAACATTTCAACTGAAATGAAAAGACTGAACGAATAGAACAAAGCAGTGGTTCTGGTACTGTAGAAGATACACACTTGGCTTGATATCTCTATGTACTGTAACTAACACAAAGCATGAGAGACACTGATGATGTGCAGCACTCGCTGATACGGCAGAGGCCTGGGAGACTGCTCAGATTTAGAAGTCTGCAATATGTACACATACAAATCTTTTGATATAAATATTTTCATATTGGGATTCAATTTTCTAGAAGTGTTATGTGTATTATAGAAATAAGGGTAGAGATTGGGATGCCTTCCAGGCCCATGCAGCATATTCTCTCAAATTACATCCATATTTTAAAGTGACTTTTAGGTTTATAGTGACACTAGTTTGGGGAAAGATATTTCACTTTTACCACTGATCACTAAAATAATCAAAGGATTAGAGTGGAGCTCAATGAACATTAATTGTATGAGATTAGAAACTAAGACGATAGTCCGCCAAAGACAGTCTTGACAAACTGTCCCTACTCTTCAGCCAATTAATGATTGTGAGGCAAACAAGAACAAAAATCAGCTTGAAATCTCTCCTTTAACTAAATATGCCACAGTGCACTGAGTGCACTTATTATCCTAAATGAATTATGAATAAACATAAAAAGCTGTGTTTGCAGTCAAATGCAGCGAGAAGGAAAGAGGTCTATATACACTAGTGACTAAACAACAGTTCCATAAGTGCACAGCTCAACAAAGACTCAGCAGTCCACAACACCACTTATCACATACTTATAATGCAGTCTTGAAATCCATATGCAGAAAGTCTTCCCACATTTAACATCTTGCATCATCATCTTTTGCCACTAACAAACTTAGCCAAGCAATTTGGGGGTCACAATATAAATATCTGGGACTCTCTAACCGTAAATACCAACAATAAAATCAACTTGTGATCTCAGAACAACTATTGAAGAATACAATGCTGACAAGGACTACCATTTTTAGGTGATATTCCATATTGGTTGTTGGCAAACTGCTGTTTGAAAAGTTTACATTCAACTTTTTGGCCTTTTGTTGTAACAAAATGCAGCTACACAAACAACTTCTTTGACAGAGTGTCGGTTATTTTCGGGGAAACCATGAGTAAACTTTCAGCAATGTTACATAAATCAACCTAGCAGTCTCCAGTTACTGGATGAGTTCAAAGACATAAAGGAAAGGAAACAAGGAGGTTTGCAGGTCCTCTGCCTGCCACCAAAAATAATGGATTATTTCTGGAGAGCTATTAAGGCACTGCTTATGGAAAAAACAGCATCGATAAGAATTTGGTCAGATGAGAACATACTGACCAACTAATGAACCAGCTGACCTGGATACTACAGGTCTAGTTGAAACCGTCCACTGCATACTGTGTTTGCAGATATGAATTACGCTTTTACCGAACACCAACAATAATATAAGGTAAATATATAGTATTTCATTGCAATAGAGTAGTTCCTACTGTAAGTTGGGACAGCTAACTTATGAGTGTTAGAGACGTCGTATAAAGTCTTGATTCATCTGCAGGCTTTAACTTTGACAAACTGAACAGTTAATTTTTAAGCTCATTTATCTCCATTATGCTATTGAATTAGTTAGAGGCACAGTAAGCTTTCAACTGCATTGTCTCTTATCTTGTTATTGAATGGACTAAACTGAGGGCCCAAGGCACTTAACAGCATCGTGGAGGCAGTAAGGGAACTTCGATGTAATGCACTCTGGGACAGTTTAGGCTCAGGTTTGAGCCCACAAAGAAAGTTTGATTCACTGGCCTGGTTCAGAAAGCAGAGGGAAGGGAAGCAGATGACGGCAGAGCGAAAGAGAGCGAGAGAGAGTTGAAATGGAAAACCACTGAATAGCGCCAGAACACCTCTCCGTCTCAATCCATTTCTCTCCAACACGCCCACACGATCTGATCTGATACTTGATCCAAGCTTCGTGGATGTGTGAAGGGCCAAACAAGAACAGATACACAGAAAATGCTGCCACTGCACTGGATGTCTTTAACATACAGGCTCACCTGCAGTTCTACGTAGACATACCTTGACGAGTCCTTTTCTCTCTGTTGCTCGGTAGAATAGAGAGGATGGTAACGCGTTGCTCTCCAGCCACTACGAGGGAAAAGAAGGGAAGTGGCAGTCAAATGCTGGCAATGCGAGTCGTGATGTAGAAACACAGCCACAATCCACTGAGAGGGTGGGGCAAGGGCAGGTAGTGGCCAGTTCACTGACTTGTTGCCAAGTGCTTCAACAAAGTACAAGCCAAGTCAACCATTTCTAATATCTGTTTTTCCTCCGGCTGGTTTTACTTTTTGCATGCAGGTGAAAGGACCGCTGACAATTCATTGTCTTTCTTCAAAACCTCAAGAACACTCACCCACACACAGTCTGCCTTAATTCCTTCATGTTTACAATGACAACTCCCACAAACAGTATTTGTCTTAAAACCGATTAAAGCCAAATTAGGGACACCTTAGCCCCAGCCCCAAAACATCAGATGTGACTTACTTTGAATTTCACAATAACAGGAAGGACAAAATCCCCATGGCATTTATGACTCCTTATCAGGCTTCGGATAAACCAAGCCAGGTCGGTTTTCTTTTTCTTTTCTTTTTTTTGGGGTTGTGGTCGATTGTGTGTGAAGCGAGGTTATATATGTATGTGTGTTTGCATGGTAGCCGCAGTGACGACGCTGATCAGAGGGCCTGTGTGTCCGTAGGTGTCTGGTTCCTTTGCCTGGCTGCCTCAACCCAACCCTGTCAGTTTTCTTTTTCGGGTTGTTTGTTGCTTGTGTGCCACTAGACCTGTTGTGTAACGCTTATAAAAGATTTAAAGGGACAGGAGGCCTACAGAGAGTGGTCAACGACAGATTCACATTGGAACTCTGAAGCACCCCCGAGAAGCCCAAAGGGATAAATATCAGTACGTATTTACAGAGATGTAGGAATATTGGACCAACAGTGAACTGCTGAGGGCAAACTGCAGCGAAACGTGCACGACAAGCAATATGATTAAAGTTCTTAACGTATTAACTAAACACGAAGAAGTTAAAATTTATTTTACTGTAAAAAGGTGCTTCAATTATCTGTGGGCGACCTAAATCGTGAACTTCTGTCTCTGGCTGTGTGTCTCATTATCGCTTGTATTGATGTGTAGCCTACACCTACACAGACTGGTAGACTGTAGTGCTAACTCATTCATAAGGAATGACCCCCCCCCCATAGTGGTGAGGTGACTGGGAGAGCACCAGCATCGATGCTGAAGCTGAGAATCATCCTCTTCTTTACAGTTATCTTTACAGAAGAAAAATAAAGTGGCAGGGATGGTATAAAATATGTTTTACTGTCAGCACATTTAGAATAGAGAGAGAGACGGATACGCTGACTGTGGAAGCTGGAGCTGCAATGCAGACCACAAGCAGCCACGCATGCTCTTGCATCAGCTCAGAAAGGTAGCATCTTATGGACTTTCAGCCAACATAGAAAACCTCACTCGTCTCGAGCTTTTTGTCCATTCAGAGGCTTCCACCCTTCACATAAACACACAGGTATCAGAGTGTCAGGCTGTGCAGAAGATGCTGAGCAGCCCTTTTTTTGCTGACAATTCAAAGTGAATGGGAAGGCCGGGGTACACGGTTTATTTTATGAGCCCTGTAGTTGCCTGTAATTTCCTAGAAAGAGATGGACACGTCACTCTAAATTCACAGGACGCTTCCTGGAGGTGACTGTTATGAATAACTGGAAACAAATGCGTCAGAATCCAATTGTCCTGCCTTGAATTTATTTTTTGATTAATTGTTAGTGCAGCCTAGCGACTCTTATGGTCTGTGCACTGCCTGACAGACGCAAAAATTATTTTTATCTAGAGGCAAGGAAATGGAGAACAAATACACAAGTACTTACTTCAGTTTAAAGGGGTGTTTAGCAGCTCTTTCATGGAAGTTCATCTGGAATCCAAAACTTTCTAATAAACCTGTACATGTTCAAGCTTCGGTACCTGTAAAACACAATGTAACCAAGCCCTGAGATTAGCCCGCTGCATCATAAGAGGCAGGGATGATCAAAAATGTCATCATCAGACATTAGACCATACCTGTATGATAATTACTTCAGAAAACAACTACTGACAAACCTGTAAAAACATTACCGGGCTGTGTACACCGACAAAGAATACACATGATCTTTTTACAAAAAATGCACTTACATTTTTATCAATAAACAGATGACCCCATATACATGCTTTTCACGTATCCACAGAAAACTATTTCTGCAACTACAAACACCTTAGTATATAAGAACAGTACTTCCCAACCAATCAGACGTTCAACTCCAGCAACTTGTTTGCTATAAGCCAATGAAGTATCGCTGTGCAGCTTGTTGAGCCAGGGGAGCTCCTCCCATCCAATGAGAATCCAGCTTTGGCACAATGGCCTGTGATGCATCAGCCTTAGGAAGTCCAGCGCATGTGAACTGGAGAGAAGCCAAAGCAGAGTCACCAAGAGAACAAGGTAAACAACCACTCTCGTTCTCCATCTCTCTTTCTTCTATCTCAGTTTCTCTCTCCTCTTTCTCCCTCTGATCCTGAGCCATGACATTTTAGCCCCTTCCGTTTTTCCCTTCTCTAGGAGAGACACAGATAGACGGACAGATAAACAGAGAGAGAAAGAGAGATACAAGCTGTGTACTGCCTAAAGAGAAGTCCAGCCCAGAAATGACTGCGTCACCATCTTTGTCTCTCCTAACTACGCAGGAACAAAATGTGTCTTGGGAAGGGTTTTGCCAAATCCCAGTGGCCCTGGAGGGTGAAAACAAATCACATGACAAAAGTGCCACAAGCCACAGACTGTTATCTGATAGCAACACACAGCTGGATCTCCAACAGCCTCTGCCTTCATACATGTCTGCCTCTCCCTGTGGATGCTTGCTCTTCCCTTTAACTTCATTGAGAGTTAACCACAAGAAGTAGATCAGTGGGCAACAGCTTGAATGCACACATAGTGTGTGTATACATATATGCACACATAAACACGTGACGATATATAAAAATGTCTTGATTGAATTTAACAACGATATCTAATCTTTGATTTAATTTGACATACCGTACTGTCAGCTGGGATGCATCTGTACACACTGGCATATATTTGTGTATTAGGCATAAAATACTGTTTCACAATAGGTCAGACGACACCATGCATGATTGTATTCACCTATTTGGAACGATATAATCATCCATTCTCCTGGAGGTAATGGTGGCAAAAAAAGAAAAGGCGATGTTCGAATACCTCGATAATTCTCGGAAAAACATTCCTGACTGAGCTTCGCTGTGATATTAAGAACCCTCCAGAATATTCCTTTCTTAACCCCTTTGTCACACCTCTGCTCACCCAACACGCACCTTACCATGCTATCAAAACAAGACCTAGTGAAACTGTCACATCTTCAGCATCCATGTTGAAACTCCGGTACGAGCTCACAGGAACTACACAGCGCACACACACACATACACACACACACACACACACACACACACATACGCGTAACAATGACAGGCAGAACACATCAAAACTACCAAGGAGGAAGAGGAAGAGGAGGAGAAAGCCGAGGTTGCCCGAAAACATTGTATCCACTTCAGGTGGAAAACGACTGACGATGACTCTTCTGTTATCTCGGCTTCTGTTTCCCCTGACATGAAAAAGTGACGTAGCAACTAATCCAAAATCTCTCTCTCTCTCTCCCTCTCTGACTTGCTCTCCGTCCCTCTCTGTATCTCCCTTTCCCTTCCTTTCTGCCTCTAAAACACGCGCACTTTTGATTTTCATCTTGTTGCAATAGCAGAACTGCCATTAGATTGCTACTTCGAACTGACACACAGAAGCAGAACAGACCCCACACAAATGCATATGTACGTGCGCGTTCATGCACACACGCACAGCTGTGCACACGCACGCACAACCACGCTATTCTGTCTTCCTGAGTGTGACGCAGCACTTAATTCTCTGTGCTTTTATACCACTGTTGTGGCTACATAACGCAGCTTCTTGATAAAGCTGAGCCAGAAACACACTTGCTAGCTGCCACAGAAGCCAAGTGAGCATGAGCAGACTGCAGTTAAAGGGACCCTACCACAATGGCCATTCCCCCTATGTCCCCTTATAATTGGGTCTCTCCCTCTCGTTGCCCTCCTCTCTGGCGCTCTCCTCTATGCTCTCGGCTAGAGACACACTCCGGCTCCTCTGCCTGTGAGGCTGAGCTGACTGAGCCTCCTCGATCACCTGACAACCCACTGGTTTTAAAGGCACATCACCAGCGTGCGTATCAGTTGCATAAGCAGTCGGATAGTCTTTTGGCTTTTTAATACTGTCTAATGAGGAATTTAATTTCTCTCTGAATTTAAACTGAATGTAATATTCACATGGTAGCAACCTACCCCTTGCGCTTCGTCTTTCAGTGCTGCCTACCACAGCTCTGCCCTAAAGGAAACACAAAATAATGTTTAATCCAGTGTTTCTATTCAAAACAGTATTGTCATCTGGTTACGTAACAGAAGAATATTGTGAAAAGACATCAAAAAATACTAGAAACTAATAGATAAAGTAAAGAATTTATGCAACGACGTTGTATTGGATTGCAAACCAAGAATGTAGCTGTATCTTTAAAAGGACTGTGTTTCTATTTTATAAATAGTCTGTCTTAGTTCAGACAATCATTAGCAGGGTTTATTTTAAGAATTCAGGTTACAGTTTATCTGATTGTTCACATACCTTGATCAGATGATTCTTCATTTCTAATGTAAATGAGACAGCGGCACTGTGGGAAGATAAAAGGACAAAATAAAAAACAATAATTAAAATTGTCCAATTAATTCAACTTGTAAAGTCAATATGATTTAAGAAAATTTGTGAATACTCTATTAGTCAAGACTCTACAGCTGAACTTTATAGCATTGCTGCCTTGTGAATGCTAAAGCAACCATTCATGTCAGCTTCTGAATAATGCCACAACACCACTGATCGTGACAAGACAAACAACTACTGTTAGGTACAAAACTCACATCAAGATACTTACAAAACTAAAACAAAAATAAAACCAAACTATTTCTCAGTATCAGCATCAATGATTAGTCTGGGAAAAAGTGTGTTCAATGGAACATAATGTTTGAATCCATGACACAGCGCAAACATTACAACAAACAATTTCCAGCAGACTTAACAAGAGAAACAAGCTTGGTTCTGTCTCTTTTATGAGCTTGTCTGTCTCAACAAGGCTGTGCCTATTAGGTCTGTCTACGTTTCTGAAGCATAAAGTCTCCTTTATATGCTAAGCTGAAACCAATCCTTTGTCTCAGTTAACAAAAGGGAAACAAAGTTTTTGTCTGTGTAATTTTGGCACCACACCTATTTATCCCAGGGATGTACAGCAATATGTACAATCAACAAGTGCTTTCATAAATAATTAACATTTTTTAAAAACTTGGAAGAATGCCTCCAGAGGGAGCAGTGTTTAAACCGAACAAACATAACTACTGGCTCAGGCTTATGTGCTGAATTGCAGTCAATTTTGTTTTTAACATATTTTCTACGCTGCAGTGTTGTCTCACTGCTCGCCTATATTTTTATAGATATTTCAAAAGCTCGATTGAGCTATCGAAGCACCGGCTATGCCCTGTATTTTGAAGTCGAACGTTCCTGTTATCTTTAAATTACAAGTCTCAGCATCAACCTGCACTTCATGCGGCAGTAAATTTCCTTCCCTGAAGCACTTGTAGCTGGTGATGTCCTGATTCCCCACTGGAGCCCGAGAACACGAAGCCCACAGATTCACCTTACAGGACTGAAAGGAGAGCATTGCTAAAAGAATCAGTTTTCACCCTCGAGTTATATGGGAAATGTAAGGGATCTGAGGGATCAAAGCATGTTTGCACTGTGCAGACTGGTAGATGTGGAGGGTATTGATCCAAGGATTGAGGTCTATCTGCTCCTCCAGAATAAAGATGTCCTCGGTCTATATGTGCATCTTGTGCAAGACAGCTACAATAACACAAAGGAAAATGAATGCAAGTTGAGCTTTTGACTGTGTTTAATGCTACTTTTTTTTGCTAAAGCAGATATTAGATAATATTTTAAAATGTCGTATTCTTTTAGCCTAGCTGCGCTAGACCCATGTTCTGAAGGCACAAGGGTCTAGGGCCGCTCGACAGGGAGGGAGGCGGGCTAAAAGGTTGTCTTTCAAATCACTCTGCAGCAGTTGGGTAGGTATACAACCAATCAGTGCAACGAATAGGCTGACGTAGTTCCTAGAGCGCTGGATTGTGGCTAAGTCCTATTAGCTTCCCAACCAGCGGAGCCAACTGGTATATTAAGGATTTGCCATATCCCGTCGGCATAAGTCCAAATACGTCTTTCTTCTCAATGAAACACTTCAGTGCCGTCCTTTGTTTATCTTTCAAGTTGAATTTTAGCTTCAAATCTTTAAGGGCTGTGGCCAAAGCCGAGTTGAAAGATAACTGTTTATTGTGCGCCGGTTGTTTCTGTCAGAATCGTCGCACCTCTGTCGTCACTTCGTTACGCCCGCCTTCTGACTCTACACTTCATGGTGATTCATCCGGCCAGTTTTAGGAGCATCCAGCCTCGAGCCTTATGGAGGGTAACTAGACCCACCCTGGCAGAGAATTAAATTCGTTTCCGTGGGTTGTCTAGCGCAGCTAGGCTAGTATTCTTTTGCATATCCCTTCAAATAATAATAATTTCATTTATTTTTTTATAGGGTCTGCTTCTGATATACGATTCATCTTTGAATCCATGTCAGCAAAATAAGAAGGTAGGTTAAAAATTTTAATATTTCATGTGATTGTAGATTTAAACAAAATCATTACGTTATAATTTTTCTTTGTCTTAGGTACCTGCCAATAATGCTAATTAAATGTAATGACATTCAATAAGGGATTTGAATTTGATATGTGGATTTGCAGTCAATAAAATACTATTCATTCCGCTACTTTTTCTGTTATATCCATATCCAGTCCATACGGGTATTCCAGCATCGTTGACAAGTTTGGTTTCAACATATAGCAAGCTCTAACAAAAATTGGGAGTTTTACTGAGACAGTAATTTGTATTTTAGCTGACAGACACGCTACAGCTTTGAAGATACATCCAACTGTTAGTCCTCGCTGTCTGCTATTTATGCTCCTCATCCAGTGGCCAGTGTGTTAATTTTAGCCATGTCATCTATCAGCCATGCCTGTTCCACTTCCTAAACCTTAATCTCTCCCTTGGAAAGGTGCCCAGTCAGCTCCATTGATATTGTTTTTGGCAGTAATGGGAACAATGGGCAAAGATCGTTAATCCAGTCACATACATCTTTTGATTTTATGCCAAAAAAAAGCCTTGGTTTTACATTGTTTTATTTAAAATAAACAGTTTAATTGTTTTCTATTATTATCTGGCATGCCTCTGTCAAACACTGGTCACGCACTGCTCTTAAACACTTAAAATGTGTACTCGGTTATTCATCTGCTGACTGTAATTGATACAAACAGTGGGCTACTGCACTGCTGTGGCATTTGTTCTGTTTGTTGTGAAATGTGTGGGGTTCTTACCTTTCAAGGAAAATTGAAAGCAAGGCCTATTTTCTCTCTGTGAAAAGAGGAATAGCAATATTAACCTAGACGGCAGTCAATTTCAATTTGTAAGGTCACGCTGACTGTTTTTCATTGCTGTCCATCTTACGTAGTCAGCAAATCAACTGGTTAAAGGACTGTATTCATTTTGACGTTTTCTGAAGTTGAGAGATGTTCTCCCATTTTATTTCCGAAGTAAAACAGAACCAGTTGTTCTGTCACCAGAATTCCAAGTCATAAGATGAATGAAAATAAACAGTTAATGGCTCTCTTTTAGATGCGTATGGTGCTGTTTCCCTCTCGCTTTGTAGTGTGGCATCAATACTTCCCTTTAAGGTCTTTCACTCAATCCCAGAGGATTGTTTTGGATAACTTTCTTGCTTTGGTACAAACTGTTCTCTCATCCTGCACAAATGCGCCATCCTGTGTTAAATTAGGGTATTGCTTTCTGGGGGTTTGTTTACATCAGGAATAAAAAGTGCGTATGACATAGAAACCTCTGGATGGATGGAGCTGAGTCAAGGCGCTGGCACAACAGGCACACGCACTATAGATTAATAAAAAGAAAAAAATTAGCCTTTAGAAACAATATGCTTTGAAAAATCAATCAATTTCTGCAAACGAACAACCAAAGAAACAATATTACATAATTTCAACTACGGACACATGAAATGGCTATTTTTCTTTTCTTTCCACATTTTGCAGATTCAATACAATCTGTTTAGCTGGAAAAAGCACCACAAACACAGCATGACGCACTCTGACAGGTGCAACGGTGGCAAAATTCAAAGTCAGTAGAATATCCGACAAAATTCTTTGAAAGAGTAGTAGCTGTACTTTTTCCTTTATGATTTACATTTTATGACAGCATACTAGTTTTCAGTATTTTACCTTTTTCCTTCTGCTTCTCAACTTCAGCATAAACTTAATCCTCCTGCTCATACATTTGACTTTATGGGCTAAATGAAACAGATTTAAATCTGCACAGCTGACAACAAACCAAAAATTCATTCTGGCATGAACAATAACAACATCTGCCTCATGAATCAAATCATTACGCAGTACCGCATGGATACACAGACCACTCACTCCTGAGGTAAATTGAAGTGCGCAACATCCCTCCTGCAGCAAACATCCAGCACACCTCTCCATCCCACCCAACTCTTCTGCCCTCTCGCTGTCTCCGAGGAAAATGAGCCTCAAATCCGCACAGGCATGTTTTATAAGGCTGAGAGAAAATGCTTTGCCTATTATTTCCGGGTGACGTTGGGAAAGAGCGCTGGAAACTGCGCACTACATCATGATAATCAAATCACGGCCATGCGTAATTTTAGTGGTCTCTTCTATGGAAAGACATTTTGTACATTTAACAAGTGAAGCACGACGACATTACATAAACATCAAACTGGGGGGGAACTAATGAAGTACATTAGTAGACATCACTAAAACAGCCCACCACCCACTACAGACATCATTATCACATATATCCATCCAAATTATTACACATATTCACCGAAGCAGTCAGTGGATGTAGATACTTTCTCCTGGAGGAAGAGGTCTGTCACGCGTAGATGCTCTTTCGCAACACCACCACCGCTCCCTGCTGTTACTGCTCCGTCACCGCGTCCACAACCTCCCATCAACCTCCTGCTTATTATTGAATCCGGAGTGGTCCCCTGCTCTAATGAGAACCCCTTGCCCATCAACATTTTCACAGCAACACAGCCACGCCACTCCCACCCGCACACACCCCCGTTTGCTGATTGGACGAGGCTCCGAAATGCGTCGACACGGTCACATGCTTTTGACGCATGTTTACAAACACGCGCAGAGCAGGAGAGCGCGCGGCCGCAGCGAGAGGAGTCACCTCCGGGAACTTCCGGTTTCGCTTGAATTATGTTTCTATGTTTTTTATATATGGAGCAGGAAGCAGAGGAACGATTATAATGCTGTATATAACAGGGAAGTATTTTAAACTTGTAAGAATATACGATTAATATACAGTCTCAAGGCTACATACGTCTGTTCCTCGGTAAATATGTCCAATATTTGGAAAACTGAGAGATCTTGAAGAGGAACTTAACAGCTGCCACAGTCACTTTAATATAAGATACGAGTTTTTCTTGAATTCTTTATACTCAGTCGTCCACCAGATCCTGATACACGATGTAATATTTAAGGATAGAGCTAAAAACGCTACAAAAATAAATAACACTTATTCTTGTCTTTCAACTAATATACAACTGGTCAAGGAAATAGGTATTATACGACCCCTGTGCCTCAGGCTCTATGAATCACAAGGTGACTAGAAAAACATGCAATATTTATATAGAATAAATTATACACATTTTAATAGTACAGTGACAGCCATTATTGGCGCTTAAACATTAACTCTAAAAGCCCTTACTTTCAGATATACTCTATTACTTTGTAATACATGATATTTATGACTAAGAAAGTGATAATCAATGTTTATAAATTTAGGGTAGACATCTTTAGCTATCTATTATCTAGTATGAGTTTCAACACTCAAAATTTGCTCATCTGCTTCATCATGACAGTGTGAGTGTCCTGAGGCCTGTACTACAAAGCAGGATTTGGGATTAGTGAAGTAACTTCAGATTTAATTCTAGGTTTTCAGACCTACAGTACACAATGGGACCGTGACACCAACAAGCCTATTTATTACACATTCACAAAGTTTGCAGTTTTTTTGTTGCAAGCTTTCCTTCCTGCATTGAAGCAGCTGTGTTGCATTTAGCTTGTACTATATTCTAAAACTCCTCATACTGAATTAGGATTATAATTTGTTCTTCTTGTGAGATATATATGGCTTTAGACCTGTCCATGTTTGCAACTGGTCATTTGTTGCCAGTGCCAACTCTTTCTTGTGAAGACGCTTACAGCTTAAATCAGAAACCCTGCCTTGACCAACTGAGTTGATAACCAACTTTTGGTTACCATTTGCTGGGACTGGGGTTGTCAGATGTAGTGATATCAGATAATGAAAAGATATCCTGGGTATGCTGAACTTGATTTGTAGGAAAGGCCCTGGGTGTCACACTACTGGCAACACGAGTAACCAATTCCTCGACTGTCCTCACATTTTGATCCAGAATTTGTTTGTTTTAATTTTTGCACAGAAACAAATGACATCCATATTTCTTCCAAGCCCACTTCCAACCAGCAATAAAAACAAAGACCAAGAAACCAATACCCTACATTTGTGAGACTATTGTGTTCACATTAGACCTAGTCACTAATCATAAGACACTAACTCAGAACATGTTTTAAGTAAGTAATTTAAACTGCTAAGGGTAGAAACAGCTCACAGCAGTGGTAAATCCCACTTGCAAGACTTCTAAGAATATGCATATGCAATGTGTCATCACAAACTATGTCTCATTGCCACATATAAAAGCGTAACACCGAAACTATAAAAGTACTTTTTTCAATTACAGGGCTGTGAAAATATATTCAACCCTATTCTGATTTCTTCTATTTTTATTCATATCGAATGGGGTCAGACCCTCGAACAAAATCTAACATACAACAAAAATAAGCTGAAATAACACAAAAACAAGTTCAAATGATAATTAAATGTACTGAGGCAATGAAGTTACTAAATACCAACTGGACCCATATGAATAAGTATTCAGCTCACATTGAATCTAAAAGAACTACTCAACTGTACTTAAAGTTGGTTGCAGCTGAACTAGAAAAGATGCCAGCCTCATTTATTTAAATCATCACTCGAACAAACCATTTCAAGGACCTTGAAGTTACTCAAAGATCTCACTGGTCAGCTCAGGGTTACAGAGCTCTCATAATTATTTTCAGGACTTCACAAATTCACAGTGTAAGATATTATCTACAAACTGAGATGATTTGACACAGCAGCCAGTCATCCAGGAAGATTCAAGGATAGCATACAAGGAACTGCATGCCGCTCTCACTTACTACACCTACACTTGCTCACTGTACAAAAGACAATGCAAAAATTGCATCCATGGCAAAGCGGTGAGGTGAAAACCACATATAGGCTGATCTGAACACCTTTGATTACCCTTAAATCTTTTGGTAGAATGCACTATCGATTTAAGTCCTGTTACATTTAATGCAAGTATTCCACGAAAAGAATGTCAAGGTTGGAGCAAGTTGACATAACTGTGGAAAACACAGTTCTCTGAAGTAGAACATCAGATCACCAGTCTGTAAGACACCGCTCAGCTTCAGCTGAGTTGTCGAAAGACAATGAACCAAAGCATAACAGTCAGTCCACCTCTAAATGACTCAAAAGGAAAGTTTTGGAGTGGTCTAGTCAAAATCCAAACCTAAACCAAATTGAGATTTTGTGTCAGGATGTGAGAAGAGCAGTTCATGCTTACAAAGCTTATAATACTGCAACAATAATGCAGTTCTTTAAAGGCCCGGTCACACCACCCGAACTTTGCTGGAGCGTTCCTTGAACGGTGAAAAAAATTCATCACCGCTCGTAACCGTTCACCACCGTTTAACAGAAGTCGGCCCCCGTTAAAGCAACGCCGTATACACTCAGCCACCGCTGATGTTTCTGGAGGGGCCCTCCTACCGCTCCGAAAGTTTTGCGCTGCACAAAATATTGCAAGCGGTGAGGAGGGGGCAATTTTCCGCCCCGGCAAAGTTCACCCCCACTCCACCAACGCCCAGTCAAAGTTTGGCACCGCCAGACGCAAGTTGGGTCCACTAGGCCAACGCAGAAATCTTGAACGCTGGACCACCGCTGCTTCGCCAGCGTTGGCCGGGCGGCGATTAAACGTTGCACAAACTTCGGTGGAGCGGTTGTAAGCGTTTTACGAGCGGACACGGGGTTGCTGGAACGGTGTCGGGCATTGAAGCAGTGATCAATGGCGGCGATGAACTTTGGTTTGGCGTTGGTATAGAGGTGTCGGAGTGGGACCAGAATTTGGCTATAAATACGAGGAGAAATGGACCAGGAGCTCGTTTGGAATCGAGCTGCCGTTGAGTTCAGACCTCATCTATATCGAATTTGCTCAAATTTACGGTAAAACTGTATCACCATGGGTGCTGAGAGACTTGCTATGATTGGTGCACTAGTCCAGCAGCAGAATCAGAATCTCCTCAGATTGCAACAAGCTGTTGACCGAAGGAGAAGAGAGAGAAGAAGGAGAGACAGAGTTGTGTGGGTCAGACAGTGGATACTGAGAAGGCCTGAACATGGACAATATGACAAGCTGATGGTGGAGCTGAGGAATGAGGATTCACGAGCCTTCCAGCACTTCATGAGGATGCCACCAGCCATGTTTGATGAACAATCCGTTCAGCTCCGTAGTCACAAGCGGTATGCCGCTAAACCAACTTTATACCCCCGCCGAGCCAACGCCCGCATGCGCAGAACGCCGCTATACCAACGCTCGCTACCGCTAAACCAACGCTAAAGCAACGCCGGCTTCAGCGGTGCACTGCTAAACCAACGCCCGGGTTTTCGATTTTTTTTCCCATTTTGTGCGAGCGTTGTCGAAATCCCCCCCCCCACACACACACCCCACCCCACCGTTCAAGGAACGCTCCAGCAAAGTTCGGGCGGTGTGACCGGGCCTTAAGAGGCGAATGAGTCAAAATTCCATCACAAAGATGTCAGAGACTGATCTCCAGTTATCAAGATGTTTTTCACACCACTTTACTTCCACCTCAAGTGTAATTTTATTATTTGACTGTTTATTACATTCTCATTTCCTGATTTACTTAAATAGCAATTTTGTACAGAGATAGCTAGATGTTCTTATTCTAGTGTTTAAGCCTTTTAAACATAATATGAATGTTTTTCCTTCATAGTATTTATTATTTTAACTTTATACCTGCCTCATCTTTTAAAATGCAGTTTAATCACTGGCTATTTTAAGTTGCATGAATGCAAAGAAGTAGAGCAGTCATTTGATTGTTCTTTATCAACATGCAGAACATAAAACTTGTGATGACTGATAATGAGGATGTAGCGAATATTTTCATTCTCTGTGGTAAAATACATTTTAACAAACTTAAAATGGATAGGGGCCAGTCGTAATCACTAGCAGTAGCATCAGTTACTTTATTAGTGCAGTTCAGATTATTGTGCACGTGTGTTTGGTGGGAGGGGGGATTTGGCCACATACACTACATGTCTAATATTAGACATATTTGGTTTCATATTTGTTTCTTTTCACTTTGCAGTTTGCTCCTAAGGCCACAGCAGGGGGCATCCTAACCCAACAATATCACATTTGCCTTACTTTCCTCTGCATTCTTCACTCCATCTACAGTTTGAAATGTCTTCTGATGTGCTTGTAGAATGCTCTGTATGCGTTTATTTCAAAGTGAGTACAATTTTACTGAAAAACTTTTTGACACTAATGTCAGACCTTTTCAAAACTTAATAATTTGGACCTGTAATGCTTTGTTATTGTGGAATTTGTCTGCAGCATTGGTTTTTGTTTGTCGCAAAATTCTGACTGCAATCTACTAAATGCGCATTTACTACAGTTTACTACAGGGTGTGATGTGCCTTCTGTGAACCGTTGCATCACTGGAAACAAGACAATGCTTTCCAGATTGTTTCCTAAAGCAGATGTTGGTAATAGACAACGACGGCACGCAGAAATGTGCAGGAAACAGACGGGATATCAGTTGAAGTTTCCACTGTTATTTGTTGTTTAAGTGTCTATGGAGACAAAATTCATTCTTAATTATTTTCATTATTTTATAAGGCAGCAAAGACCATCAGAAAATTCAACAGTAATACTCTGAGTGACTTTAAAAAAGAGTTTATATCAAAGTATAATCTAATCCCACTCACATGACACAAATCTGCAGTATCAGATTAATGTTGGTGTGACTTTTATAAAGCAGTTATTAAAAACTGACTGGCCTGTCAGGTGGGACAGTAACATAATGTCTCTGGCCACACCCTTATGTGTGCACAACAGCCAGTGGGCCATATATTTGTCTTACGGAGGACACCTCCCTTAATCTGGATCACAGCTTTGAAACTGCATCGGATATTTCCCATGATGCAAGTTTTTTCAAACTGTGTTAAAGTATTTCAGGTTTCTGTCCTGCATCCATGCATTCCTGTTGTCATTCATTCTCTATGCATTCATAATGATGATGGATGCATGAAGCATACTGAAAAAATAGCCTCTGCACAGCTGCTAAGACGCCAAAAACATAATCCGTTCCAGCAAGATTAAGTGAAGCACATTGCCAAAATGTCCTGTTACACTCATTCACACTGTATGTGTTCCTTTATCTGTTTATTGATGTGGTTTGCTAAAATAGATACAACAGCTTTTATAATCCTGCAGAGTTATGGTACTTAATTACAGTCAGCATGTTATCCATTTTGGTCACAGATGTTAGAGAGGATATCGTAAGGCAGTTTTTATTGATTCAATTCTTTTTCCACACCATACGTTGCTGTGCAGTGTGTGACTAAGTCAGAGTAAAATTAAGGTAAGGTATGCAAGGATGTCTCTCTATTGATTCACAGTAGACATTTAGTGAGAATCAGCTGCCCAGTGCAATTAATTCTTAACAGTGTGCTGTTTGATTTAGTTCTCCATTTTCCTACGCTCAGAATCACTACCAGTCTTAATATCACTTCTCTCATGTAATGACGTACCTGCCTGTAGTCTGTGGATCAATCGGCCTGTAGACCCAGTTTTTTAATTTCACTGCAATTTTGTCTTTCTACCTCTCAGACTATTGAGCGTACTTCCTTCCTCCTCACTCTCTCCACCTCATCTGAAAGTACAGTGCAGCTCAACTAGCATCCACCACCTGCTCTCTTCGTTCCACCACCAAAAACATCTAGACTCCAGGGAGTCATGTCTCCTGCTATTTTTGACTCAACTCCACAATGTTGTTTGACATAGGAGTGTAACATTTGTATTAGCATGCCCACATTTCTGCAATAAACTTTTGTTTTCTACATTTAAACAATCTCTCCTTACTGACTTGATAATGGGCAGATGGATAGAGGCGTCAATACACCAGACATTGCAAGTCAGCATGTCCAGCTTTTGAATTGCATAGTGCAACACATCTGTGATGCATAGAGTTAATGAGATTGTTGATGCTGGCCTGTGGAATGTTGCCCCACTCTTCCTGAAGGGCTTGGCGAAGTTTGTGGAATATTCGGGAGACAGGATCATGTTGTTGGACTCATCCAGCAAAAACTGTCTGGTGTCTTAAATGACAAATGGTTCTCATCTTACTATTGTCATAGTGTTAAATTTGAATAAAGCTGCACTTTAGATGGACTTCTATAATCACTGGTCTAAGGAGTGTTTGCATACTAGTCACTCTATTTGAGCAATGTCTCTTAAAACCCTTGGGTGTGGACAGACTGAATGGTTGAGAATCTGTCAACTGAGCAGCTCACAAACATGTTGTACACAATTGGATGAACTGATAGCTTTTTCTAACTACAACAAGAGACTCTTTAGTGTTTTCTCTAACCTATGATGTTTTTGTAATATTTTGGACCACATACTAAACCACATACTAAAAACTTCAAAGTGATCCAGAATCCAGGATCCTTTCCGGATTGCCACCAAAATAAAATCAGCTCTTCCTCTTACCATAGTCTAAATCCCCTGAAAATTTCATGTGAATCTGCCCAGGTGTTTTTGAGTTATCTTGCTAAAAGACAGACAGACTGACAGACTTACACACAAATTCCAGGTGTCACATAACCTCCTTGGCGGAGGTAACTAGAAAAGCACTCAGAGAGTGCAGACCTCCGCCAAGGATAGAGAGGAAAACAGGAAACCCATGCAGTAAAGGATCACAAACTGGAATCGAACCTGCATCTCTGACATAGTTCTGTTTACAAATCACCTTCTTAACCAGTTGAGCTATCAGGACACCTTGCTTCAATTTGTTACAATACATACTAACCTATGATGTTTTTGTCATATTTTGGACCACATACTAAAACATACTAAACGAGAAAAGCACTCAGAGAGCGCAGACCTCCGCCAAGGATATTGACATTCCCATGGAACATTGTATTCACATACATTTATGTACGATTTAGAACATTTTGGATGACATACTAAACTATGACGTTTTTGGTGACATTTTGGATGACATACTAAACTATGACGTTTTTGTCACATGCTGGACAACATACAACAATTTGACATTTTACAGAAATTTTGGACGACATACTAAACTGTGATGTTTTTCCCACATTTTGGACGGCATACTAAACAATGACATTTTTGGGGATATTTTGGATGACACATTAAACTATGACGTTTTTGTCACATTTTGGACGACATACTAAACTATGATGTTTTTCCCACATTTTGGACGGCATACTAAACAGTGACGTCTTTGGGGATATTTTGGACGACATATTCAACGATGATGTTTTTGTCACATTTTAGACGAAATCCTAAACTATGACGTTTTTGGTGATATTTTCGAAGACATACTAAACTATGACGTTTTTGTCACATTTTAGATGACATACTAAACTATGACGTTTTTGGTGATATTTTGGACGGTATACTCAACTATGACAATTTTTCCACATTTTGGACGACATTCTAAACTATGACGTTTTTTCCACATTTTGGACAACATACTAAACAACGACGTTTTTGGTATATTTTGGATAACACACTAAACTATGACCTTTTTGGTGATTTTTGGCCGACATACTAAACTGTGATGTTTTTCCCACATTTTGGACGGCATACTAAACAATGACATTTTTGGGGATATTTTGGATGACACATTAAACTATGACGTTTTTGGTGATATTTTCGAAGACATACTAAACTATGACGTTTTTGTCACATTTTGGACGACATACTAAACTATGACGTTTTTGTCACATTTTGGACGGCATACTAAACTATGATGTTTTTGTTACATTTTAGATGAAATCCTAAACTATGACGTTTTTGGTGATATTTTGGACGACATCCTAAACAATTACATTTTTGTCACATTTTGGACGACATAATAAACTATGACGTTTTTGTCACATTTTGGACGACATATTCAACTATGACATTGTTGTCACATTTTGGACGACATACTAAACTATGACGTTTTTGGTCATATTTTGGACAACATACTAAACTATGACTTTTTGTCACATTTTGGACAACATACTAAACAATGACGTTTTTGGTATATTTTGGATAGCATACTAAACTATGACGTTTTTGATGATATTTTGGACGACATACTAAACTATGATGTTTTTCCCACATTTTGGACGGCATACTAAACTATGATGTTTTTCCCACATTTTGGACGGCATACTAAACAGTGACGTTTTTGGGGATATGTTGGACGGCATACTAAACTATGATGTTTTTATTACATTTTAGATGAAATCCTAAACTATGACGTTTTTGGTGATATTTTCGAAGACATACTAAACTATGACGTTTTTGTTACATTTTGGATGACATATTCAACTGTGACATTTTTGTCACATTTTGGACGACATACTGAACTATGATGTTTTTGGTGATATTTTGGACGACATACTAAACTATGAGGTTTTTGTCACATTTTGGACGACATACTAAATTATGACGTTTTTGGTGATATTTTCGAAGACATACTAAACTATGACGTTTTTGTCACATTTTAGATGACATACTAAACTATGACGTTTTTGGTGATATTTTTGAAGACATACTAAACTATGACGTTTTTGATGATATTTTGGACAGCATACTAAACTATGATGTTTTTGTCACATTTTAGACGAAATCCTAAACTATGACGTTTTTGGTGATATTTTCGAAGACATACTAAACTATGACGTTTTTGTCACATTTTAGATGACATACTAAACTATGACGTTTTTGGTGACATTTTGGACGGTATACTCAACTATGACAATTTTTCCACATTTTGGACGACATTCTAAACTATGACGTTTTTTCCACATTTTGGACAACATACTAAACAACGACGTTTTTGGTATATTTTGGATAACACACTAAACTATGACCTTTTTGGTGATTTTTGGCCGACATACTAAACTATGACGTTTTTGTCACATTTTGGACGACATACTAAACTATGACGTTTTTGATGATATTTTGGACGACATACTAAACTATGATGTTTTTCCCACATTTTGGACGACATACTAAACTATGATGTTTTTGTTACATTTTAGATGAACTCCTAAACTATGACCTTTTTGGTGATTTTTGGCCGACATACTAAACTGTGATGTTTTTCCCACATTTTGGACGGCATACTAAACAATGACATTTTTGGGGATATTTTGGATGACACATTAAACTATGACGTTTTTGGTGATATTTTCGAAGACATACTAAACTATGACGTTTTTGTCACATTTTGGACGACATACTAAACTATGACGTTTTTGTCACATTTTGGACGACATACTAAACTATGATGTTTTTCCCACATTTTGGACGGCATACTAAACTATGATGTTTTTGTTACATTTTAGATGAAATCCTAAACTATGACGTTTTTGGTGATATTTTGGACGACATACTAAACAATTACATTTTTGTCACATTTTGGACGACATAATAAAGTATGACGTTTTTGTCACATTTTGGACGACATATTCAACTATGACATTGTTGTCACATTTTGGACGACATACTAAACTATGACTTTTTGTCACATTTTGCACAACATACTAAACAATGATGTTTTTGGTATATTTTGGATAACATACTAAACTATGACGTTTTTGATGATATTTTGGACGACATACTAAACTATGATGTTTTTGTCACATTTTGGATGACATATTCAACTGTGACATTTTTGTCACATTTTGGACGACATACGAAACTATGATGTTTTTGGTGATATTTTGGACGACATACTAAACTATGACGTTTTTGTCACATTTTGAATGACATACGAAACCATGACTTTTTTCCACATTTTTGAGAACATACTAAACTATGACGTATTTGGTCACATTTTGGACGTCATACTAAACTACGACGTTTTTGGTCACATTTTGCACAACATACTAAACTATGACGTTTTGGTCATATTTTGAACGACATACTAATCTATGACGTTTTTGGTGATATTTTGGATGGCATACTCAACAATGATGTTTTTTTGTCACATTTTGGATGACATACTAAACTATAACGTTTTTGGTGATATTTTGGACGACATACTAAGCTATGACGTTTTTGTCACATTTTGGACGACATATTCAACTATGACGTTTTTGTCACATTTTGGACGACATACTAAGCTATTACTGTTTTCCACATTTTGGACGACATACTAAACTATGACGTTTTTTTCACATTTTGGACGACATACTAATCTATGACGTTTTTGGTGATATTTTGGACGACATATTCAACGATTATGTTTTTGTCACATTTTGGACGACATACTAAACTATGATGTTTTTGGTGATATTTTGGACGACATACTAATCTATGACGTTTTTGGTGATATTTTGGAAGGTATAGTCAACTATGACAATTTTTCCACATTTTGGACGACATTCTAAACTATGACGTTTTTGTCACATTTTGGACAACATATTAAACAATGACGTTTTTGGTCATATTTTGGACGGTATACTCAACTATGACGTTTTTTGTCACATTTTGGATGACATACTAAATTATGACGTTTTTGGTGATATTTTCGAAGACATACTAAACTATGACTTTTTTGTCACATTTTGGACGACATACTAAACTATGACGTCTTTGGTGATATTTTGGATGGTATACTCAACTATGACAATTTTTCCACATTTTGGACGACATACTAAACTATGACGTTTTTTCCACATTTTGGACAAGATACTATGACGTTTTTTTTCACATTTTGGACGACATTCTAAACTATGATGTTTTTGGTGACATTTTGGATGACATACTAAACTATGACGTTTTTGGTGATATTTTGGACGGTATACTCAACTATGACGTTTTTTGTCACATTTTGGATGACATACTAAACTATGACGTTTTTGGTGATATTTTGGACGACATACTAAACTATGACGTTTTTGGTGATATTTTGGACGGTATACTCAACTATGACGTTTTTTGTCACATTTTGGATGACATACTAAGCTATGATGTTTTTGTCACATTTTGGACGACATATTCAACGATGACGTTTTTGTCACATTTTGGACGACATACTAAACTATGACGTTTTTGGTGATATTTTGGACAACATACTAAACTATAACGTTTTTGGTGATATTTTGGACGACATACTAATCTATGACGTTTTTGGTGATATTTTGGAAGGTATAGTCAACTATGACAATTTTTCCACATTTTGGACGACATTCTAAACTATGACGTTTTTGTCACATTTTGGACAACATATTAAACAATGACGTTTTTGGTCATATTTTGGACAACATACTAAACAATGACGTTTTTGGTGATATTTTGGACAACATACTAAGCTATGACGTATTTGGTCACATTTTGGACGCCATATTCAACTATGACGTTTTTGTCACATTTTGGACGACATATTCAACGATGACGTTTTTGTCACATTTTGGACGACATACTAAACTATGACGTTTTTGGTGATATTTTGGACAACATAGTAAACTATGACGTTTTTGGTGATATTTTGGACGACATACTAAACTATAACGTTTTTGTCACATTTTGGATGACATACTAAACCATGACTTTTTTCCACATTTTTGACAACATACTAAACTATGACGTTTTTGTCACATTTTGGACGACATACTAAACTATTTATTTTTTCCACATTTTGGATTATATACTAAACTATGGCGTTTTTGGTGATATTTTGGATGACACACTAAACTATGACGTTTTTTTCACATTTTGGACGACATATTGAACGATGACTTTTTTTCCACATTATGGACGACATACTAAACTATGACCTTTTTTTGTCATATTTTGGATGACAAACTAAACTGTGACATTTTTTGTCATCTACCCAATAGAAGAGTAGTTCTCCGTTATATTGAACCTTTATACAGTTTTGATGACATACTGATTTAATTGCTTTTATATATGTAATTTATTTCTTTAATCTTTTTCTGTCAAGATTTTAACCCAAACCTTCAAAATGATACAAATTCTTAAATCACAATGAAAATACTTCTGTTGTCACAATCATGAGTTCGTCAATTATTCAGTTTATCAATTCAACTTTATTTGTTTAGCACCTTTCACACAGATGACAAAACTAAACAAGCAAAGAGAACATACTATGCTAAAACTGATTAAAACTCAAAAACATAAAAAAAATTCACACAGTAACAAAATATGTTGTGTCCACGGGGTAGAGGGAGTTTATTGAAGACTTCTTGGGCTCACACGGAAAATCATTTAAAATAGAAACTTGATATTCAGTCTAAGGAAACTGCAGAACGACATAAGAACCAACAATATCAACAATATATGTCTGAAAAATCTCAGATTTTTTCACACATAGAATGCCTGAACATGTCAAACTGGTTCCATAGTCGAACCATCACTGTAAAAACGTCATAGTATGGTGTGTTGCTCAAAAAACATTGCGACCCGGCTGTCTAGGGTCGACACAAAAATAGGACAAACACTGGTTTCCAGGGGGTTAGGAGGCTATTTATTTGAAAGGGTAAGTTTACAACAACACAACATCTGTCTTTAGTGCAGCTGAAAATATTAGTTTTTGTATTTTTATTGACCAAACTTTTTTTGGGAAGTAGATGAAGAATAATTAAAGCTCTCATGTAGAAGTCCAACTTATTTTTAATTCTTGTGGAGAGTTTAATCTTAGAGTTTGTAAAGTTGTTGAGTTTTTAGAGTCACATGGATTGTTTTGACATTTAATAACCGAGTCCTGAAATAAAATTGCAGGTGTGGATTTCTGTCATTTAGTCTGGACTAAACAAATAACAGCAGCAAAAATCTCAAACGTCATTATGAGGGGTCTGGATTGAGGTTTCTCACTTGATGGAGATGCTCTAGGAAGTCCACGGTGCCAGACCCCTCCGGCCTGTTCGATGGCCATGTCCGGACCATGGACCTGCAACACAAGAACATCTGCTCACTGTGAAAGATTATTGAGAGCAGCTTTTTGTGATTTCTATGCAGAACACTATGATGATTGCTGAGCTGTGCACTATTAAATGACTTAAGAATATAGAGTATTCTTACTGTTTATTATTGTTCTCAGGTTTACTATTAAATATATAGAGTGCTACTTACTGTATTTTATTGTATTTTAAAATTTACATTACTGCACAGAACATTTAATATTATTTTACCACAGATCAAGTGTACAGATTGTTGTTGTTCACTGTGTATTGGGTAGTACTCATTTTGATTTAAACTGATTAGTATACAGAACCCTATGATGTTTATTGTTTACAGTTGAGAACTAGTTGCTAAAAGTACAGAATATCATTTCTTATTTTAGGTGTGATAATTGTCAGTAATCATTCTAAGAAGTGAAATTTGACAGGGTTATATATACTGCTGTTCTTGCACAATATTTGTCACTTAATTGTCCTCAGGATACGGTCGTTGAGCTTACTAGTTTTACATAACAGGCAGATGCTGCAGCTGATGATGTTGTAATTCACATAAACAAGGAAACAAGTCCATCATAATTTGAATGTTAACAGTCCAAAATGAAAAGTTCATATACAGCTTTCCTATTGGGTTAAAGAGCCCCCCCCCAAAAAAAAAAAAAAAACATGAAAAATACTTTTTAAAAGTGAGAGGTCGGTAGCAGCTGTCATTTAATCTTACAACTTTTCGGTGCCCCCCCAATATATCTGTTGTGCTCCCATGTGCCCCCCCCCACTAAAATTAATCTGGATCCGCCCCTGCATTTTCTGAGTTTTCCAAGCCGCCTGGGTGAAGAAACATCCAGTTGGCAGCCCAGTCAGAAAGATGTTTTAACTGTTTCCCAGAGTTGCCACTTTTTTCCAATCTGAGAGGCTAACGAGCGACCATCTTTGTTTTGCTTCTGAAATGGAAACAGGTGCGCTAGAAACATCTTCAAAGAAAGAGTAGGTTTTCCAAAGAGAGCGGATAATTAGGATATCTGTTACAGAAACTGGTTGTGGCCTCTGCAGAAAGCGAGATATTTCCCTCAGGAGTGAGTGAAGTCCAGACAGAGCTAAAAGAGGAGCCAGTGTTAGATTTAGATTCCCCCAGTGACTGTAAACATGAATGGATGCTCATGTTGCTCCATTTCCCACATTTGTTGCCAGAGATTAGAAAAGACAACATGTTAGTCCTGTGATTGCAGCTTGTTTCTGTTGCCCTCAAGTGGTCAAAACTGCATTACTGCAATTTTGAGGCATTTTAAATGAAAAGCATAAAAAATTGCCTCGCTCATATAGATAACCTGCTTTTTCACTTCTTACAGGCATTCTTTCTCTATTAAGAAAAATATAATTAGCAGAGAAAAAAAGAAATGGGAATGTCAACAAAGCCTTAGAGAGGTCCCAATTTTATGCACACTACAAACATGCATGATATTCCAGAGATGAAGCAAGCTGCAGACAATTCCTTATAGTATTTTCTCCCAGAATTTGAAACTTAGTCAGGAGATATAACTGACAGTAATGTGCAATGTGCAAATTTCCATGTTGAAATCATTTATTCTGCCAAATCAAAGGCCTAATGGATGCCAGTAACCTTCTCGTGAACCCAGACATTTATCAGTCTGTAATTCACATTACATGCTCAATCTACGGACCACACCCTTTGACCTCGGGGTCACGCTTGGTCTCTTGTGAGCTCTCTTTTACCTCCCACCCTCCCATTCCACCCAATATTATCTTACCATCAATGAGTTTAGAAGGGGTGTGCTTTGGCACGGAGAGGGAAAACATGACGTATTTGGCAGCTGTAACTACGCTGAGGGGGGAGCCTCCCCACAATAAAAACAACCAGCTGAGTTTTGTTCATAATCCCAGATTCCACTGCACATACACTACTCTTGGCTAGATGGAGGAGTAGAGGGGTGGGGGAACTAAGGTCTGGATGGGATGAAGGATGGGAGGGGAGCCGACTGGAGCTCGGGGACTTATGTGACATTGAAGAAAAGCTGTGCAAAAGAAGACCTGAAGTGATATACTGAAGGGGTACAGGGGCCGATGGGTGTAGAATTTAAAGGGTAGGTTCAAGTAAATTACAAAGAAAACATTTTTGTTCACTTATCACTAGTTGCATCTGCTTGTTCTGACAGCAATGCTTTTATTTTTCCAGGTTTTTACACATCTGCCTTTACTCCTCTGCCACAAGCCTCACTAAAAGGAAGTGGAATGGAATTAATTTGTGTTGTTTAAACAATTTTATCCTTAAAAATTCATGTCTTTCCTGGAGCAATGTCTACGTTAGTAGTTTCAACAAAAAATGTCTTTTGATTATTTTGAGACCTTGCTTTGAATAGACAAAGAGATGCTGTTGTTTTCTTCCACTGCTGCAAGCAACACAAATTAAATTACATTCATATCTACTGTACTGGGGCTTTGGCCGAAAAAGAAAGCTTCACATCTCAAAACCTTGCCAGATACTATCTGCATGGCTAGATATGATAAAAAAATAGTTTTTGGGTGGAGTCGGTTGGTTCCTTTAAACTAGATACTCTGTGTAAAATGAGATGATCTCAGCAGATCAAATAGGTTACAAATAACAGGGACACACGTCTTAGTGTATACGCACAGCAATGTTCACATCAGCTGGGATTTACACCGTTTAAAACTGCACTGTGCAGCAGTTGGCCAGTCTCATATTGTAGGTGACCACATTTAAACCCACTATATTTACAGCCATGGCCATAAGTTTGGACACAAGTACCATGACGCTTGTGAATCTTAGAAAATACCACTAAATTGTCACTTACAATACAGTACACAACTCCTGAGAACTTTATTAAGTTTCATATTTTAAAAAAAACATCAAAAGAGTTTGGTGTCATTTTGTTATTCTTACCAAATTCCGTTGTGAAAGTACTGCATTTTTTTGTTATTTTCTTCTAATATTATGTTTTGGGAACAAAGTTGTTCCAATTGTTGGAATTTATTGATAATATTATATCCCTTGTTGATTTGTTGACTAATTAAACTGGTGCTGTCAAAAAATATTAGTTATGTTCTGTAATAGACATCAAAACAGACATAGTAAGTCATGCTGTGTCCAAACTTATGGCCATGGCTGTATGTCCATGGTATGTCTTCTTGTGCTGCTTTCACGTTGTGGCTTATTGTGACAACGGGACTGTTCACATCGCAAGTGACCTTGAGGAAATATTTTCCTTGCAGGGTGTGGAGAGGGACAGGGTCGGCATGGAATTCACATGGGGCCTGATCTTGTGATGAAAGCAGAGGGCGTTAATGGTTGAAAAAAAACCATGTCATATACAGCAGAAGGCGACACAGAAGGCCTAGATGGAATAGTAATAATATAACATAATTACATAAATATATGTGTGATTAACATGATGATGAATAGAGTTGACTTGTGGACTGACTTTTTACTCATGAACATGTCCTGAGCCATTTCGACAAAACAGCTGGGTGATGTTTTCGCTGCCCCACCCAAAACTGCTGAAGACAGAACAGTGTGAAGTGATGTCATTACTACCGCTTATGTAAACCAGCTGTGTGACCTTATGGGCTCTATAGGATTTAAATTCCACGTGTATTACAGCACAGACGTATGCGTCTGCGAGCACAAGTGTAAGTACGTGTGCACATGCACATCCACCCTGTGGTTGAAATCCCAAGTCCCCTTCCCACTTACTCTCATGAGTTTTTTTCATATAAAGTGAGGCTGAAAACATTAAAATTCACAGAAAATCCTTTATTTTTTTCATCTTCAATCCAATTGAACATACAGAGTGCTAGTAAATTGAACAGTCACATTGGAATGTTAGCAATGAAAAGATACAAGATGGATCAAAAGGAGAAATCAATGCAAGACATCCCATTTGTATAACAGAGCATATAGTTTTTCTGCTCTAGTTATCTATTGCAGATTCCTTTTGTGTTTAATCGCAGAAAGAACTGACATCTCGTATTTACAGGACAAAAAATAAAAATACCAAAAAAAAAAAAAATCACAGATTTGAGCCATTAGATGCCTTCTAACAGCAACAGCCCTTGAATATATTTCTTTGTTATATAGCCAAGATCAAATATTGTGAAGGTGCCACAAAGTATAGGTATAAGTACAAAATGAGCTATGAAATGAAAACCTTTGGCACACAGGATGAACATGGCGAGTGTGGATACAAAGAATAAAAACAAGATGAGCATACGCAGTATATTGAAATAAGAATAACACTGACAAATGGATGGTAAGAGGTGACAGTAGGAGGCCCGAAGCCTTTATGAGTTTGTTGGTCAAACAGTCAGTAAGGAGGCCTGTTGGTTTTGTGATTAATCACACCACAGTTCACTGTGGTAAAAGAATTCCTTGTGGTTACCCTTCTTCAAGAAAAACTCCCTCTGCCTCTGCGTGGGGACCGACTGCAACTCAGCAAGCCATCGCTTTGTCAACTCATTTTACAAAATTGTACATTTTACATGGCTAATGTTACATGCACATTCAGACTCTTCATTCACTCACATACTTCATCAAAACTCTCCCTCATCATCAAGCACACACACATACAGTACAGTAAGCAAGAGAAGCTTAGTTGCATGTATATACACAGGCCATGCACAGTACAGATGCAAGTATATGTTAACACACACATGCAGGATTTGATAGCAGCACACTCACGCACACGTTCGCACACTAACACAATCAATAGCTCAGTCAGAAACACAAGATAAGAGCCCAATGTATTTTCTCTCTGAGAAGTTTGTAAACAGATTCCAAGGCAGTGTGATTGATTTCCTATCTGTCTATCATGGCTTTACATTAAACTAAGCAACAATTTAATTTATGTGCTTTACTACTAGAGGGTTTGGCTGGAGCTTTAAACCAAATGACCTGCTGGGTGTGACAGCACATTGCTGTGACTCCAGAGGCTGCAGCAATCCTGGGAGCCAGTGCTGATTAATGCTAGAATTCCCTCTATTCGCACCCAGAACTGCCCATCTCCCGTCTCTTGTCTCCAGCCCGACTGCCGTCAACAACCCAGGGACTGAGCCTTCGTCATCACCGACATTATTCATCTTTGCCGTTATTGTCGTCATCAGACTAGTTTTCCTGATGTTTGTTGAGGCACATAGCCAAAGGAGGAGGCAAGAGGACTGTAGCAACTGTAGGAGTGTTGATGTGGGAGATTGATCTCGTCCCTGATGTCCACTTTGCTGTGGCCTCTTGTGTGGTTGGGCAGGAGTGGATGCAGAAAAGGAGGTGTGTTTGCATAGACATGTGTGTGTGTGTGTGTGTGTGTGTGTGTTTGTGTGTGAATGTGTGTGAGTATGGATGAGTGTGTTTGTGGGGGTAGTTCCTGGGCTGCAATTATTTTTGGACTATTTCACAGCTCAGTGTCTGCCGTCTTGGTGGTGGAATGGCCGTTGGTGGGAGGAGAAGGCTGAGTCTTTGCGGCCTCGGGGGACTCTCCATTTACGCTGGGCTTCTCCGGGGTTTCGGGAGGGGGGTTGAGAGGGGCCACAGACACAAGAGTGTTTCCCTGATTCTCCTGATCCACTGGATAGGCCTCCTCTGCCTGAAAATGCAACACAGATGAACAGCTCATTATTCAAGCAGTTACTGCCTTTAGTTTTGTAACATTGTTAAGCTAATATGTGGACGAAAGAAAGGTTAAAGTGTACATCTGTGCTCATTTGTGAACTGCATAAATGCCTACACTGGACATAGTAGCCATAATGCAGACACTCTTTTTCCTTCATACTTTGACTCTGAACATCATAAAGAACTATATATACTACATGTACTATACTGCATATCTTGTCAAGGCTAAAATGAAACATTTCAATTTCTAATCAGACACAGCTATGCACGTAGATAGATCAACTGACCCCCATGCCTTTTTCACTATTGCTTCTAAACACACACACAAACACACCCTCTAATGTGGTCTCCATCATGTGATATTGTGAGTGGTACAGAGAAACAGCTGGGTCTGGCGAGTGGATGAAACGGTTAGTTCTGCACATGAATAAGGCAGCAGAGAGCAGGGCGTGGGTCTCTGAGTAACGCACACTCTCGCTTTCTCTGTGCGTTCTCTCTGATGGCTGGCCAGCAACATTCCCTAATTAAAACGCCGGCAGACAGTGATTCAAAAAGGAATAGAGCTGTTTTGATTTCAGATGTTGCGTAGCGCGAACCTTGCCCAGGAAAATCTATGCATGCTGTTAGGGAGCCTATAATGAGAGCTGTGAATGCGGACACCCACCAACACGCAGTGAAAAATCAGATATTTATGATAAAACACACCTATAGGTATTGCAGGAAGGGAATCAGATCAGTGTTAATAATTTACAAGCAGAAAAACTTCACATGAACAACTAACTGCAATGACTTTCAATTTGTCGACTGTGTATGGAGTGGTGCGATACTGACAGACATCTCCTGTGTCAGCGAGAACACGTAAGCCATGCTCGGTCAACGGGGGCAACATCCCGTATATTGTACATTCATTATTAACAGAAAATGTAAAAATATGCGTACCAGCTTCACTCCCTTGGTGTCAGGTCTGCGTTGGCATTTGAAGTAACCCAGAGTGAGGGCAAGAGCAGCAAGCAGGCCAGTAATGAGAATTCCCACAAATACAGAGTAATTTGATGATTTTGTCTCTTGCAGTCCGAGCTACAGAGAAGGTCAGCAGATAAGGTTGTGGTCAAAAGAAGAGGAAGCCAGACAATAAAAAAATAATTCTTGGATTAAGTAAATTACAAAGAAAGCTGATACATATGCAGATTCATCACTTTCATTCACAATGTCGGCTGTCTAGTTAGGTTCAGGGGACTGTGCTATCTGATAACAGCAGCAACCCCAGTTAACATAATACATACTATAGTACAAAGAAGGGAAACAGCCTAGTAACTGCTACAGCATCATAGTAAAAGTATGTAGCATATACAGAATACTGTAGAGTATTTGTAATTAACATGGTTTGAACACATCATTGGGTCTGCATGGGTGTCAGGGTGAATTCACCTCCACACCATCAAATTCAAGTTGGTAGCATCTCTTACCTTGTCTTTCAAATTTTTACTGTGGAGGGCACTACGCAAGATCCTCTCGTCAGCTGTAGGTGCAATGAAGTTAAGAAGCACATCAGTACTAAATCAGTCACCTCCTCTATATGTATTGTGTTGTTGACACATGATCAGCTTAATGGGCAACAAGAACCATGCATCTACATAATTACATAATCAATGTTGTTGATACTCACCATCGCTGCTGGTCACTGACACTTTGTTGCCATCTTGGAAGACTTCTAATTGACAGGTTTCCTTGTTACACCAGGCTGCAGGGTTTTGCTGAATAATAAGTTTTGTTTCCTCCTATAAGAGAGAATTTAAACAATGTAGCAGGGAAATGCCCAATACATGCCTCTGTGAATTGACACGAGCTGTCTCAGTAAACTCAGAGGAATTATTATGTGAAGTGTATACTGCAAAGCAATTAAGAGACAGTTCATTTTTCACTATGCTAACAAATTCCCTGAAGTCAGAACCTGCAAAAGCCTTAGCAACCTTTACATTTTCATTGTGTAGCTTCATACATAACCACTGGGCCGACAACCAAATGTGTGCTTTGGAATTTCGAAAAGTATACACATTTGTGTTCCTTATTAAAAATTGAATGCAGTTGAGTGGAAAACTTGTGGACCACACCTTTTTTTCCACCTTAAGCCCGAATTATGATATCACCCCGTTGCGCAACTTTAGGCTTTGCAACTTGGGAACACTCTTCTGTAATGCGATCCAGACAGCTCTCTGTATTCCCGAAAGACCACTATGAGCAAACCCTGAATCCTCAGTTAGTTGGGAGTGGGCCCACAGCTGGACTCTGCTGTAGCACTCAGATCTTTCCGGCAATGAGAGAGAAACTCAGGAGGACTGAACTCAAACAGCAGAATCAATTCAGTGGAACTTGGTCTGTTCTCCATCTGTCACTTATGACCGATCACATCCTGTATTGTCTCATACCCTGCTTTGCTAGGCCTTACATGGCTTTCTGCACCCTTGGCAAGGGTTTTGATGAGTTACATTAGGTTTGCATTTGAATAAACACATGACATGTTGCATTGTTATGTTTTTGATTTAGTTCTGCTGATACAGACTTTTTGAGGTTTTTCATGTTAATTTTTTTGCTCTTGCCTGAAGAGAATAATCTTTTTTTTTGTTTTGTTTTCTGCTACGTGCATTTTTGAGCAAATCATCAGCTGGCTAAGGCTTTTGGCACTGTATTCCATGTTTAGTTTCAGGTTGAGTTGGACGAATGATTTCTGCAGATGGTCTTGGCTCTGTGGATGTTACAGTCATGACCCATTTAACTAAAGTATGGAACTGGGATCTGACTCACTGCTGCATCTCTGTGCACCTGGTCTGACATATTATGCATGTGCAAGGTAACGATGATTTCTTACAACACGTTTGTTGTACTTTGATGCATCAGCAACTGCACACACAATTACAATTTAACACATAAAGGAAAATTATAATTATGTAGTAAGAATGTTCCAAGTATGACATTGTCTAGAGTTTATGTCAGTTATTAAAGGCAATCTGCAATGTAAAGAAACCTAGAAAAAGAAGCCACACCCGTTTGTCTGAAGGACCCTAGAGCAAGAGAGAAACATTAGCCCGCTTCTTCATTTGTCTCCTGCCACAGACTCAAGATTTACAATGGCTGAGGAATGTCTGAGAAAAGATCCGCCTTTATCAGGGCCATATTTCCAACTGTCGCTCTTTAAAACACATTCATCTACTTCCTCGAAGTGGAGCAAGCCACTTCCTCTGGGCACAAGGTGCAGGAGGCCACATAGAGGTCTCGGTAAAAGGAACATGTCACTCCAAGGTAACTAGGATCAACTCTCTCCTCTCATTTCACACTGGTCTTAAATGTTGCATTAAAAAAACTTCAGCTGCTTGTAGCTTGATACTGCTGATAGTTGTGCAGGGAGCAGAGGGAGGGCTTTTGTACCAAGCAAAATGATATAAATATGGATATAAAACTGGTGTTAGTGGATTGATATTTTATGAGAATATTCTGCTTTTACACTTAAACTGTAAAGGATAGACAAATTTGTACTCACACAGTCCTTTGTATCTACTACAGCCTCGACAGCTTTAGTTTCTGGGCCGTGGTCCTCTCCAACACACGTCACATCAGGCTACGGAGACAGTAAACCAAAACAGCACACTTTACACATGACCGCAGCAAGACTCACCAATTGTAAACACATGTCCACTCAAAGGAAAAGTGGTATCTTATACAGAAATACTGGTCAAGTTGTCACACAGCATAACATGTTCAGTCTTTACTTGTCTTGAATGACTTGGTGCAGATGGAAGCTAGCAGTGCTTCCACTGCTAGCTGAAATGTTTAGAAAGGAAGGCACGCACTTACCACAACAGCTTTAACAACTTTTTCTGTGACGGCAACTGGGTCTTTTACATCAACAGGGGCAGCGGTCACCACTGAGGCGTCTCCACCCGGTACGTCGGGATTGAGGGCCGTGTTCACAATGACAGTTACGAATGAGCTACCTCCAGGAGCAGCAGAAGCACCAGAGTCTCCTCCTGCAGTACCAGTGGGAGCAGCAGGTGCATCTGGAGTGGCAGCTGCAGTAGCACCTGAAGTGTCACCGGGGTCTGTAGCACCTGCCACTGAAAACACAATCCGAGGATCATGCCATTATTGCACAGTATCCTTTGTTTATATAAAGCCATGCAAATTAAAATGTAAACTTCTGAAGAATCTAAATTCTCTGGATACTAGTGATATCCTCAAATCTAACTACATTTTTAGGACCTACCACCACTGGCGTCTGTAGCTGGTGCACGTGTTTGAACTTCTACTGTATCTTCTTGACACATCACCTGACCTGCAAAACAAAGAGAGAAAAAATGGCCACTTTAATTTGGCAAATCAGTCCTCTTTGATGCTTGAATAAATTAATGTCTGCTCACGTACCGTTTTAAAGGTTGGTAAACCTGATGAAATGTGACAAATTCTGATCTATCACACAAAACTCAGACAACTGTGGTCAGTTAAAGTTACTTAGCTGCTGTCTACAGCCACATTTTAGCCCGTATTTTTCCTTTAATTTGATTTAAACTTCAGATCAAATCAAATCAAATCAAATCAACTTTATTTCTATGGCACTTTTCATACAGTACAGTAACACAAAGTGCCTCACAGAGGATAAAAACAAGAAAAACACAATATAAAACACTATGAAAAACCCGAAACCTCCCACCCCCCCACAAATATACACACAGATACACAATCACAAATACATTCACACACATACGTAGACATACGAACAGACATACAGACCCACACACACAAACATACCAACATACACACAACCACATACACCATCTGTCGGTAAGGAGATATAGAGGAGACATGGCTGGGCACCGAAATCCGAGGTGAGGAAGAAGTCACCTTTGGGGGCCACGCACACCGAGAGGAGTCATGGACCATGACTGCGGGGGCGCCGACACAAGGACCACCCCAGCCCAGGCAGACAAGAGGCTCCATACGAAGGTGTAAAGCTCTCCAGCCACCCGGGCCAGGGCCATCCACGGGCCAGCACCCCCATCAGTGGACCAGAATCAACTCCAGGTGTGGTAGGCCCCCAGGAGGAAACAGTGGAAAATCGAGGTACTAAAACAGTAAAACAAGATAAAAGCGATAAAAGAATAGAATGTATAAAGTAAAAATGTATATATAAAATAGTAATAAAAACTATAAGAATACCTTAAGAAATTATAAAGAGTTAAAATGAGTCAGTTAAAAGCCTGATTAAAAAGATGGGTCTTGAGTCTCTTTTTGAAAACATCAACATTCTCTGCGGCCCTGAGGTTCTCTGGGAGGGTGTTCCACAGTCGGGGGCCATAATAACTGAATGCCGCCTCCCCGTGTGTTCTAGTTCGAACTTGTGGTATCATTAAAAAGCCAGCACCAGAGGACCAGATGTGACAACTCACTTGCAAGTTTTGGAGTTATAACGATGTTTGTGAATTTAATTCATTCATTTAGTTCATTTATTCATGGCACAGATAATGATACCATCTCTAATTGCAAGTTGTGCCAGTGAAAATGACACTGGCACATACACGTTGTTTTTACTTCATGGCGTAGCTTTCTCCGCCTTTGTCCTTCCCATCATTTTGAGTCAGGGATGTTTGGATATTTTGACACTGGCAATATCTCCCACTTGGTTAAAAGAATTTGGATCTGCTACATGTCAAAAACAGAATAGCTGCGAATGTGCTACCACTAGCAGCAATATTAACTTAATATTATTTCATAACAAACTAAACTCAGCTAAATGTACCACAACAGCAGCAGCAATTTTAGGTTATTTATATGATCACCACAAGGTTAAGACTAAAGGAATACAATGGAATGAGGGGTGTTTTCTTTTTCTTAGCACTTTGCTACATCTGGGTGAATGCAGACCCATCCCAGGAGTGGAGCACCTCACAATCTAAACAACCTGTGTTGTAGTAAAGACACATAATGGACTATAAAAGGTAAATACCTTAAAATCACAACTAGTATATTAGATTATCATTAAATCCCACTTACGCTACTGTTCTTATGTAAGGATGTGTGGTATCAGGGGAAGGAAATTTAAACCACACAATTGGTGAAATGCCCGTGGGAATGAGAGAGCAGCAGGTAGGTTTGAACAGCTTGTCCTAGTGAGTCGAACCTCATACCCAACCCAAAGATGCCAAACTAATTTGGCATGTGTTCTCAAGGGCACTAACTAATTAGCAGTCACATATGGGCTAATTCTCCCTGTCTGCAGCGTATGCAAATGACCAGCTCAGTCAAAAGGTCACGACCTCCTGACGACACATCAGTCTTCGGGGACTGATTCGGTGCAATAATCTTAGGATTAAGTTAGGTGAGGCAAAGAGCTTTCTGATGCAGGAAGGTTTGAAAAAGAAGGCATTTCCCAAGTTCATGTGAGGTAAATGGATGGACGTCTACCCCTGGTTCAGTTGCCTTTTGAAGTCTAGGATCCAATTCATTTCATGACTGAAAATTAACCCGAATAATACTTTGTTTTATGTGTAAAAATAACAACAAACTCTCTGACCATGTTGATCTGGCCAAATAGATAATGCAATTGGGCTTGTGCCAGCACTTTAACTTGTGTTTTAAGCTTGTGCACAAAGATGCACAACTCTTTCTAATACAACTTAGGCCATCATCTACTTCGCCAAAGACATGAAAGAAAACTGAAGCAGCATCAATATCAGGCAGCCTTTCATAGCACTGTAATCTAATTCATCCTGCACCACCACTTCTAAACACTCCCCTCCACATCGAAGAAACCCAGCATTGTGTGTAAACAGTTTAACATTTAACCAAAACTATGCTGCAATCAGAGGAAAAATGTGTTTGGTGCACCGCTACTATTATTTAGGTAATCACCAGATACATGAGGGGGATTTTGGCGTTTAGTGTGTGTTTGAAATCCTATAAACATGCTCGACTTTAACGCACTCTGGAATGAGTGCCAAGCTCATTTTGGAATGTTATCATCCCAAACAACAGGTAGTGTTACACCATTTTTCCTCAGCTGGCAAGAGGCCACCATGCTGCAAACAGCACTGCAGTGAAGGCTCTGTAACAAATAGGTCTCTCCTGCCGTGTGTTTTATCTCGAATATGGCGTCAACTAGCTGAACGCTGTCCAAAGCTGCTCAGATGCTGCATTTTGCATTTGCACGGTAGATGTGGGTAAAAATTCTAATGTTTAAATGTGCTATCAGAGCCTTCAACTAATTGCGTACTGAGCAGCTTTGTTTAACAGGGCAATAATGTGAGGCAAAAATGTGTAGCCACACCAGTGAATTAACTTAATACCTCGGTTTATGCCTCATAAACGTTTTCTTCGGACAAACAGTCTGCAGTGTTTTTAAGGCCCTATATCGTCTCAGCAGTTAAGTTGCAGGTGTTGACTAAATAAATAAAGTGTTTCCAAAAAAACAGCAGTCACTGCATTATTTTTACATGCTGAAACTTGATACAGAATGTCAGGCGCTTGTACACAGTAGCACTCCTCCACTGTGGACACAGACACTTCAGACAGCTGTGTGAAAAATCTGACTGTAGCCAGCCAGAGCCCCCCTCTGCATCAGCCTGAAGCCTTAGGACCTTCAGTCTTAACACAAACACAGAGAAACATACATAACACTCCTACTCCATAAACACAACCTTGGTCTCACTCCAGAGAGTTTCAGAAGGGTTCATAGTGCATAAGGCCAAGACGGCAGATTATGTAACCTCTGGGTTCAAGTAAATCTTGCTCTTCGCTACTCATTTCACTGCTGGCCTACATCAAGTGGATTTCCTGCCCTGTCTGTCCTGCTTAAAGCTTTATAGCCTGGGTGTTCCAGGCTTTGACGAGGTATGTAGTCATGCCAGATGTAAAGAACTAAATCACAGCTTAAAGAGAGGATACAGTATGAGCCCAGGATGGGGATTGACATTTCAAAGACCGTCTTTTTTTTTTGCCTGTGGCTGGACAGATCAACAGCAATTATAAGGCAGGACAAAGACATAAATTTCACTGGCAAATGACAAATGCAATTTGGCAGATGCTTCAAGTACCTTACAGTGCCCATTGACATATTTAGCAGCTCCTGGCAACCGCTCTGCTCTGTTTGGGAAGATTTACAGGACAATGTGAGTTATTGTTGACATGCTGCTGCGACTAAGTTGCTGGTCTCTACATAAAACATCCTGGCATGTAAGCAAGCCCAAAAATTAGTTAAGCTGTAAACATAAGGAAATGACGTCCAAAAATAAAGCAGTCCTAATCCTGTGGGAGATTTTGGAGAATCTCACAACTGACTTTAGAGGATAATATAAAGAAAGAGACAACAGTAAGAAAGGTCACTACTGAGTTAAAAAACCTGTATTGCACATCATCATCATTTGCTACGTTTGAATTAGCTCTTTGTCAGATCATATATTTCTAAGGCACAGAGACTCAAGGGTGAGCAGGGAAGAGAGATGATAATGTGGATGTAGGAGGTTGTGTCGTACCATCAAATTACATGCTGAAGCTGTCATGAAAGTCAGATCCTACGTTCTTACATTTGGTTGTGTTTTCCTCCAGACAACCTCCTTTCAACCCCTCCTCCTCACTGGGGAAAAGCGTTTCACCTCCCCCTTATATACCAACATAATTTCATGAATGCAGCACTAAAAGCGCACAGCTAAGGAATGCAGAATGCATTGCTTTTTCTGGTAGGGATACATTCATCAGTCTAAATTACTGATACTGCCACAGGAAAACTAGACCCTCCAGAAAAACGCGATTATGCGATCGCATGAATTCCCGCATCAATCACCAAAATGCCGCTGATTATGCGGGGGTCAATTATTTCCCAAAAGGCCGCATAATCCCCGCAAAACAGCGCATAATTCCCACAAGAATGTCACATTTCCACGAAAAAAAAAGAGAAATATGCGGGGCCCGCTTGATTTCACAATTTCCGCATAAAATGAGAAAACTATACCCAATATAAATGGAATTGTGAGTGAGCTTTTATGTGACGCCCGGCCTGACGTCATCAGTTCGCGCATTCACACACACACACACACACTAGAAGCACGAGCTGATGCGGAGCGCGGCGCCAGTGTTGCCAACTTAGCGACTTTCTCTCTAAATCTAGTGACTTTCCAAAGCGTCCTAGCGACTTTTTTTTGTCAAAAGCGACTAGCCACAAATCTACTGACTTTTTTCTGCAGTTTTGGAGACTGACAGGAAAACTCGGATCATTCTGCAGTTACTGTTTTCAACAAGCAGCAGGTGCTGCTGTGAGCTCTTGCCCGTCCCAAAGCACAGGCTGTCAGTCCAGTAACCCCACAGAAGTCCCAGTGTCTGATTAGAGGACACATCCATCCGCAGCCAGACGGCAGGTGAATCGCGCATATTTTTGCATATTTCACAACTACTCGCATACTTTGCAACTTTCCGCAATTTCCCTGCATAAAATGGCATAAAACCCCGCATATTTATTTGCATAATCAAGGATTTTTGCCTGCGTTTTTCTTGAGGGTCTGGAAAAACACATACATTTTACCAATTTATTTTATTTTAATATTTTGTTAATTCTTCTATGTTCCTTTTCTAATGCTTGTGTCAGATCCAACCTCAGGAAACCAAAGAGAAACAACTTCTAGAATTAATAAGATATTATAACTTCTTATATTATTCTGATCACCTGACTGTGTGTGGTTCTTAAACTGTTGGATCGATTTTTAGCAGTTCTATGGCATTTAGGTGTGTCAGCTTAAGGCCAAAACAAGCTACTGTTTGATGTTCTGCAGAGTTTCTCAGATAAATGTCAACCTGTTGGAGATGTTAGCTGCCATTTGGGGGAAGTGTTAAAATATTTGTAACATTTAGGCTTCTTGTATTCATGGACAAAGAACTTCTCTGTAGTGGAGTGAAATTAAGTGTTAAAATGGATTGATGTTTCTCATTGGCAGACGTGCTGTAACTGCAATCACTAGCAATGCTTCTAGGAACTGTGCTGTTCCCTTTTTGGTTAAAGTCAGCCTGTCAGCTGATCAATATTCTGCTTAGATGTCAGGTCACCGCCATGGGCCTGATAGAAACTGTATGCAAGCATGTGTCCATAGCCTCGGCATTTGTTGAGTTCTTTTAATCTGATACAGCATATTTGGAACCATAACATAGCTACAGAGTTACAGATGTCTTGAACCCAATCATACGCATGGGATCAATGCTGAATACATTTTAAACACAAGTTTCACTAATTGAGTGCTGCTCTGCATTTATGGTACTGTTTCAAGCCTCAGACACATGATGATGCTGCCAATGTGGCTGTTGCATGTTGCACGAACATATAGAATCACTCACCTCGTCAGTCATGGCTGGTTTAGACATATGAGTTCTGTAAAGCGTCTTGAGACAATCTGAATCAAAATTGGTGCTATATAAATAAAATTAGATTGAACTGAATTGGCTAGAGACCACAGAGCGCTACAGAAGACTTTGTCATAGTGCCCCTTGACCAGTAAAATCCCCACGATGCTCTCTGCTTGCCAACGTGGAACTTCCCAAGACTTCTGATCGCTACAGTAAGAAACAGTAAGAAGCCCCATCTGGTGGTGCAACCAGGTACTACAGCCAATCTACAATACTCAAAATGAGTGTTGTCAAGGAAAAGAAATGGTCTCTGCAGGCGACAGACATTAAATAATAAATGACACAAATTGAATCTGAGCAAAAAAAAGAATGATTGGGACATTCCTAAATAGAACCAATGTTAAGAGCAACAGCAGCAAAACCTGCTTCCTGTCAGAACGGCATTTTTAGCACCACATTTTGAGCACTTCTTTCGAATTTATTCCGCTGGACCCTGATCATGATCAGCGAGTCCACCGTTAGCAAAAACAGAGTCATCAGCCCACTACATGAGTGGATTCTTCACTACGTGTCATGCTCTGTCAGCCTGCAAGACCCAGTTACAGCCACACAGACTGGGTGCATGTTTGTATATGTTTGTTTGAGATATGAGGGTAGGTATATTTTGAATGGCGCTATCTGGTCCTGTACTCAGTCATTTATTATGTCTCTGTCTCACTCATTTCTCACAGCCTTTCACATTCTTTTCCTGAAGTGTAGCTAGCATTGTGATAGCTATTCCTGCTTTTGAATTTAGGGTGGGGAAGAAGGAGGAAATTGTAGTAAAAACAAATACTGTCACACCTGATTAAATGGCTGCAGTCAGAGAGCATGAGCAAGGGACAGCAGTTCTTCACTTATGGTATTTGAGGATGAGGCCTGCTTCCTCCCAGGGGAGACTGGGGAGGAGGCCTGAAGAGGGGGGACGAGTGGTGCAGCTGCAGTAAGTCTCCTTAGGGAGCTCTTTCCCACCCTGCATATGTACTGTACTGTAAAGCCAGTAACATCATGCAAAAGGAGAAAAGACTCAGCCCTAAATCTTGGGACTTGACTTCCACCCAGACTATAGAGACAACACCTTGGATGTCATAATGAGCCACACCCTATTTCCACTACTTAACCAGATGTGCAGAGAAGACCCTAAAGTTTCTTTTCACTCCTTCCTACTAATATTCCTCATTAAGAGAAATTAGATTAGAATTAGTCTGGAATTCTACATTTCTTACTCAAATGATGACTATTTTTCTTTTCACCTAATCTTTTAGTAAATTCCATTCATATCTGAACTTGGCAAATACCAGATTAGCCAGCAGAACTGTGGTAGTGGCAGTAGCAGCAGTTCCTCATACAAATCTCCTCTAGTTAAAACTAAGGTTTCATGATATAACATAAATTACATTACATAGTTCAACTTCTAGGGCTGCGTTAAAAACAAAAAGAAATGTACTACTGTTACCACCAAATGTAGCCATAAAACCATCACAGTCCACTTTATTACTATCTGCTGCAGTGACAACCTCAAAAAAAGAGAAAAAAGAAGAAAACCCAGGATATACCACTCAAGTCCCTGAATGTGAGAACTATTTTTTGTTTCTGAACTGTTGGGTGGCAAAAGTTGACTTTTTCCGGGCTGCCCACGCCCCTGGTGTTTTTAAACAAAACACAAGATAGTTTTCCACAGAAAAATGAGAAAGAATTAACAACATGTTTGGAATGTTTTCCGTGCACATCCTATGACAGGATATGGCCGTCACAGCACACGGCATGAAGTGACCTCTTCGAACTCCAGAGGCAAGCATGCTGGCGACGACTAAGAGATAACACACACCACCAGGCACACACTACTGGAGTGGAATTACAATGACGCTGACCATTAGGGGAACTTAACACTGGGACTGCTCTCTGCACTAAAGATGATGGACGAGAAAGAAAATTGACTTCGCCGAATTTTTGTTTTAGTCAAACTTATTTTTTCTCTTGCTTATGTATACTGCAAGGCTGGGACAAGCTTTGAGGAAGAAAATAAAGAATAAAAAAGTAATTGTGATTGATGGCAGCCACTGACCATTACTTTTATTCAGCCTCTAATTTGCTCATTAAAACTCTTTCAGAGAGGCAGTGAAACTCAAAACCGGTGTTTCCAAAACAGTCCATCCATTTTCTTCATGGATTAAAAACTGAAAACAGCAGCTGCTTCGAGAGGCTACTTGCTGCTCTCCTTTCTGTGTCAGAATCACCATCAGCAGATGCCCACTGACTGATTCCAGCTGCTGTTTTAAGATACTGTGTGTGGAAAGAGGTTGCAAAAAGACATTGAAACCAACAGAACTAAACAGTCTGGCTCTGATATGATTGAGGCTAAGGAGCCAAACCGACAGAAGATTGAGAAATAATGGCAATAATGTGATAACATTCCAGATATTGCTAAACGTGCACAGAAACATATGCATACATAGAGTGGGAAAAATGTCCAAACTCACCTTCAAGAACAGCAAAAAGGCACAATCTTGTGTTTTCAATTAGGATGAATAAAGTATGCCTTCAACAACATGCCATTTACTGAACATTAATTACCAGGAGCCATTATTCTGGCAGTCAAAGGCCCCAGTGAAGGCTCATTAAGAGGTTTTATTCCCCTCCTTTGGGTAAACAGTATACCCCTATTAAAGGACAACTAAACCTGGTTATCCAACAAAGATTTATACACTGCATTGCTTTCTACTGGGATGACATCATCATATCTTTGGATCAGTCGAAGTGAAGCGAATCACGGCGCTGTTGCTTCAGTTTTGAAAAACCAGGGATGACACAAACTCTTGAAATTCACACTAATCTGTCCATATAGCTGTACACAAGCATGATTTTAATCCAAGCAAAAATATATCTGGAGTTTCTAGACGTATACCGCCAAATTTTCAGAGCTGAAAATGAAGGAGCAACAGAAGGAGGAGGGCTTTTTTCTTTCTTCATGCTGGTAAAGCCCAACAGCTGTAAAATTGCAGCAGGGTGCCAGGGGAACAAGGAACAATAAGCTCACCAGAACAGCAGTAATTGGAAGAGGAAGATTTGAATGCTAGCACTGCTTCTGTTTTTCATTAAGATTGTTTCGCAAGGTAAATATTGTTGCTAGACGATCTATTTCTCCAAGTCAGCTCCTTCTCCTGGACGATCATTTAGTTTAGTGGCGACGGTGGTTTTGTTTCTTATCATTGATATGTTGTCTTTGGAACCGAGTTGGCTTCAAACGTAGATAATTCAGAGAGAGAAAACACATAAAAGTTACTCCCTTTGTTTTGGTGGTTGTGCTGATGAGTCCTTGCAAATGAGGTAACAGATCGGACGCTGATGACAGACAGCGTTTGTTAGGATATTTTAATGATTTCAGCTGTAGTCCGACTTGGCTCTCACATGTAGAAAATCGCTGCAGTGAACTGGCAGTTTGACAAAACACAGGCTCCAGGTTTAATTACTTTGCAAGCTCACGTGGCTCCTCAGCCATGACTTTGGGCCCAAGTGGACACACACCCTAGCCTGACATAAGACCACTATCTGCCAAGGCTTATATAAAAGACCCACACCCTCCAGCAGATGACGTGACTCAAACTTCACCATCACAACTTGGGACTGGAAGAATGCTGGTCAATAGCTGAAGGCCATGAGAAAGAGAGTGGCAATATTCTGCACATGTTTATACTGGCAGGACGAAGTTGATGTCTGAGAAACAAAGTTTTAACGATTTGTGTGCAAGAACATATGGGTGCTGATTTTTACTATCTCTCTCTGAAGACTGTGCTGTAGTTTTTAGAGTTCATACAGGCATTTCTCACATTTTCTCACTCTGTGAGTTTTCAGGTGTTTTGCGGTCAATCAGCTTTTATGATTTAAGTCTTGATCAATTATATGCATTAGTGAGGGTCACTGAAGCGTGCGTGATACAAAGGATACAGAGGATCGATGGTTTGCGCACACAGCAACATACGCACGGCAAATCTAGAATCCTTCAACCATGAGAGAATATCTTGCTTTAATGTGGTATATTCTACCAGCAATTGTCACGTTATTCTGCTCTGCCTGAGGCCCCGACTTCGCAACAGAGTCATTGTAGATGACAAGCTGAAATAAGCGAGACAAGATGTTTTTCCCCTTCTCCGCAGCAGATTTAAAGCTTGGGTTTTCCCCGAAATCTTGAGAGAAGGAGAGAGACAGCCTATAACATACTCCAAGAGGCGATGAATGACATCATCCAACATTGCAGTCCATGCCCATTTCAGCGCTACATATTTGCACGCCTGCATAACTACTGAATGACAGCCATGGGAAGCGGGAGTATAAACTAAATCTGTTTGCCAGAGAGTCGGGATGATTGACCTGGTTATATGTGACAGGCATGTTTGCTCTGATAAACATGGTTATATACATTCACTAATCAAGTGCATCAAAGACTCTCATCCTACTGAACCCTTTTCTTGCGTTTGCCTAAACCAGTGATCAATGTTTTGAAGCTACAACCCTAAAATAAGATGTTTTTCAACTGTAAATCCTCTTAATTCTCTCAATATTGTTTTTTCAAAACTTGTACCAATATGCCAAAAGACTAGGACCATCCCTGTTTAGTAGGTTTGTTTCATACCACCAAAACAACTCCAACGAACCGAGGCATTCAAAATATTATCGGTGGATCCTTCAAGTCCGGCCTTGTTAGGATTTATTTTTTAAGGTACTACTAACTGAACACTCAAATTAATGTTACATATGAGTGTTACAATATTGATAAAAACAACCGTTCGATGTGTAATAAATGTACGAGTTGTGTTTGACCTTTAAAAGGGAAGAGATGAAGTTAAGCTCTAACTTCAAGCTCTGATGGACGCAGACAGGTCAGGCTGGAAAGTTACAGCTGCTTTCAAAAAATGTTTCATCTTCTACACATGCACAAACTAACAAAGATACAGGTTTGGCTTTGATACACAGCACATTTCCATTTCCTTACAAGGTAACAACTAATTGTACTGAAAATGCAAAACTCAAGGTTGTTTAAGGGTGGAAACCATAACAATCCTCCTTCTGAGATATCACCAGTACCTGCATCACATCACAGCTAATTACAAAGGAATAGACTAACAGGTAGCAAGCGGGAAGAAGTTTGCAGAAGGTTTCTTTTTACAGGGTGTGGCTCCTGGGGATTGGAGGAATCGTGTGCCAAGAGATATGGACATATCTGTGCACCAACTAATGAGAGAGCTAAATCTAAACCACGGTTTATCCCCACCTTTAGCCAATCACATTTCAATATTTGAATGATATGTTTGTGTTTTATAACCAATCACATTTCACCATACTGTATAAAATGTCCTGTTCATATCAGACTTTATCCTTTTCTGGAAGGCTGTTCAAAGCAGAGAAGGCCCACGTACAAGATTCTTTTGAGACACTGATATTTAGAAAATAAACAGCTTAACTGGAGAGAAGTAGTTTGTCTTCTATCTCAAAAACGGACACGCTCAACACCCTTACCACTGTTGACAGACCCTCCTCAAAAGCCTTTGCTGTCTTGGGAATGCTCTGACCCAGCTCTTAGGCCACAGCAATGTGGCCCTTGTGAAATTTGCTCAGGTCTTCCCACCTGCCCATTTCTCCACCATCTAACATGCTGTTACAGCAGAAATCCAACTGTTCACTTAGCACTTAATACATCCAACATCTTGACACACACCATATGCAAACTGTTGTGTTAGTCTTCTTGTTGAGGCAAAATAATAATAAATTGTTGTACTGTGTCAGAATAGAACATTTTAACAGACTTTGCCCAGTGCGTGACTTTTCTCTTTCTCCCTAAATCGTGTTTCATACTATATTTGACTTCATAAATATGCCTATTGCAGAATGAGTAGTAAGTCCAAGGACTTTGCATAATGAGCTCGCCGGTTTCCATGGCTCCCAGATATCACAGAGAAAAAAGGAGAGTGTAATGGTCATGTTTTCTCTTCGTGTGGTTTAAAAACAAGCCTGGGATCAGCTGCCTCACTCATTTTGCCTTTGCTTGGTTCACAGTACGATTTCCACTAAATCTGATACAGCATTGATTAAAGCTCCTGACCTACAACAATTTCACAGTAAAAACTAGACACAACAAGACAAGACACACAATGGAGCACAATCTATATTTATATGGATAGAGTGACTTGACAAAGAGTCTTTATATATAGATCAAGCCAACCATTATGAAGAATGAAACATTAAAACTCTCTGTCTCTTTAAATGAATACTGACGTCATGAGGAGACATATATCACTGCAAACACACAGGCCCATATTGTCAAAGAAGTCAATGAGGCAATGGATTGTCTCTTATGACATGTCTGGGGAGGCAGGATGAGGATACAGTCATACACTGCATTCATTTAAGTGAGAGATTTTCCCTTTGTTTTTGTTTTTTTCTGAACCACATGTGACTACGGCTCTGCAAATTCACACCATCCTGACAGTTATACACAAATGTTATTAATCTATCAGGTCTGTGTGATCGCAAGACTGCTGTTTAGGTTGGAATAAAGAACTGAGGATAGGCAGACTTGTGGCAACACCCTTGCAATAACCTTAAAGGAGAAATCGGATTTAAATTAAAAAACAAAGCTATAACAGAGGCAAGAAGTTTGTGCCTATTTCAAACGGCTAGGGCCATTACTGTGATGTTGGAAACATTGAAAACATTGCAGCTCTGTGAAGCATAGATTTAAAAGATAAACTGTGTCTGGTAGGTAATATGCTATATATATATATATATATATATATATATATATATATATATATATATATATATATATATATATGTCAGGGTAGAGACTGCGATTTGGTAGAGTTGGAGTTTCTACCAGTAGAGATTGCGATTGGAGTCTCTACCAGTAGAATTGGAGTCTCTACCAGTAGAGACTGCGATCGCAATCTCTACCAGTAGAAACTCCAATCCTACCAGTAGAGATTTGTCAGGGCTAAGGTTAGACTTTTAAGGTTAGGGTCAGGGGTCAGGGCAGGGGTCAGATTTAAAGTTCCATCTCTACTGGTAGGATTGGAGTTTCTACTGGTAGAGACTCCAATCGCAATCTCTCCTGGTAGAAACTCCAACTCTACCAAATCGCAGTCTCTACCCTGACATATATGTTGAATGAATATACACCCCCTGTCAAAAGTTTTAGGACACTTTCTCATTCAAATTACGTAGAACATGTCCTACAACTTTTGACAGGGGGTGTATCTACCAAATTTGGTACACATATGCAGCACATCAGGCTGAACAAAAAAGTCAGTGACAGCCACATTCCAAACCCAACAGGAAGTAAGCTATTTTACGTTGAATGTCAGATTTTGCCCATTTTAAAAAAATTTTTTCTTCAGCGAACTCCTCCTAGGGGGAAACTCCAATTCACCTCAAATTCGATCAGTACATACAGGAGGCCTTAATGATCCAAAGTTATTAAAATCTTTTTCCGAAGTCAAAGGGCGTGTCCGTGGCGGCCTCTGGAATTTTGATCCTTCGCCATGAAATTTCAAATGCTGTGTAAAGTGCCCTGAACATGCTCCAATCTGCCTGAACCTTTACAAGTATGATCAAAGTCCTGCCCTGATCACATCCATATGATGAAATACACCCCCTGTCAAAGTTGTAGGACAGGTTCTACTTTATTTGAATGAGAAAGTGTCCTAAAACTTTGACAGGGGGTGTATGGGGCATAAAAGAATATAGTGATTGTTATAATCATAATTAAGAGGGGATAAAAACTAAATCAATGTATTCAATTAAACATATATATATATATATATATATATATATATATATATATATATATATATATATATATATATATATATATATATATACATATACATATAATAAGACTGGCCTGGAATAGCTGTTTTTCACAACAATATATTGTTGATTATTAGCTCATCTTAGTTCTCAGTCATTATTCCTTAAATATTATTTTAAAGGCGTGTCCCTGCACTGCAGCTTTAACTACATTTTGGGTTTTAATGGTGGAAAACAGGTCATGTGACTCATATTCTGTCTGTTCTAGGAAGTTGTTTAATATACCACCAGATACATATTCTTCATATTTGTTGTTTAAACCATAATTCTAATGTCTTGGTTTGTTTTGTGAAACCAGCATCTATTGCCTGTCTGTCTCTCCTGGAAGAGGGATTATAGCTCTTCCTGAGGTTTCTTCTGTTTTTTTTTCTGGCTATAGAATTCTTCGGGGTAGTTTTTCTTTATCTAAATTGAGTGTAGAATGACAGAGGGAGTTGTATGCCGTATGAATAATAAGGCCTCTTGAGACATATTTGTAATAAGTGATATTGGGCTACATAACTATAAAATGACTGGAATGGGCTTGACAGGGAGTGCCCAGAGTAATTAGATTTCCATGTAAACCTAATTACCATCTGTTAAGCTGCTGATGCAAACGGTATGTGGTCTGCCTGTTTTTATTGTGCAAGCGATGAACATGTTCCGCCACCTTCTTCATCTTTTCCCCTTTTAAAGTAAAGCCTTAGTTATTTCCATTAGTCTGGAATACTCTTAGTCTGCCCAAGGTCACTCCAAACACTTGCTGCCTCTGCGACTCCTCACGACTGCACAAGTCGTTACATTGGACCGATCTACAACCAGCCCCTCTTTACAACCGGTGAGGCTGCAACACCATCCAAGCCATACATCACCCTGCAATTAGCATCAGGCCTCAGACTGATTTGGAGTGGACTGCCCAGTGAGTCTACACACATCCACATAATTGCAAACACACAGACGCACAGGCACACATCGCTGCCTGCAAGATCTGCAGCGAACACAGTCGAGGCAACTATTTTTGATTTGTGTTGAATTCACATGTGTTATGTGGTCACTTTGTAGCGCACATGCGGCTCACACACACACACACACACACACATGGACATGAAATATTTTTATGACTAATTGGAAACACAAGCCAGACATCAATATGGAACAAGTGATCATATACTTGATATAAAAATACATTTCTATATATTTTGAGCCTGTGTGGTTTTATTCCATTAACATTCAGGCAGCTGCACTGGGATGCACTGCGGGATATAAAGCATAATGATTCTCAACTGCAACTTTCCACTCCTGAGCAAACCCTTTGTGTCTGCAGCCAGCCCACTGCTAACTGTGCCTCTTTGCATGTGTGTGTAACCTCATGGTAAAACACATCAAAGCAAATCCCCCCCGGTAGTGTGTAAGCTACTACGACATAAAACTAGATCTCCCCTCCTACAGTGTAATGTTAGTCACTTGGAGACAAAAACAAAGAAAGAGCAAAAACACTCGATATTTAACACAAAAAAAAATGGATAATCTATTTACAGTTGAAGTTGACAAAAGACATACTGTAATGATTCGTTACAAGAATACTCACAGCTAAGTAGCAGAGTACAGAGCACCAGAACTCCAGCCATCCTTCTGCAGAGCCCATTCATTCTCCACATGGATGCAGCCATCCTCTTCTGGTCAGACGCAGCGCAGTTGGCGGGACTCTGTGTGTAAAAGTAAAAAGTGTGGGAAGTGAAGGTAAGGGTTGGGGGAGTTGCAGGTTTCCTGTGAGGTCTGAGTGAGCGGGACAGACAAGAAGGATAAAGCCTGGCTTGTGTTCTGTTTCTCTTTATATGGCCCCACTCCTTTGGCCTCTCTCTCCCTGCTCTTTCCACACCCCTTTTCTAACGGTCTCCTGTTAACCCATTTCCCCCAAAGCAACGGTCCCTGTTTCCTCCCTTGTCCCTGCATGTGTGTGTGTGTGTGTGTGTGCGCACATGTGTAGCAGGCACTAGAATGAGAGAATGAAATGATAGTGGGTGAAGCATAGCAACAGGCTAAGCTTTATGTTTGAACTAGTTTTGTATTTTTTCACAGATGTTGGTACAGTTTGTGTGATCTTGGTACTATTTCTGAAATGTGGGTGAAATGAGGAAAGTTTAAGGTGATGCTCTACTAGACAAAGTGCTAATACAAGCCATTTTAAGGAGGCCTGTGCATGAAAAACTAGTAGTGGCTCAACATTTACAGATTCCAATCGAATATGAGCACAGCTCATGAGCTTAGAGCTCAAGTTGTCCAAAACAAAACTAGCTTCTGTTTGACTTGCATAGATTTTGCAGAACCATGTCAAAGATGCAAAGTATGTTCTAATTTTGCCTTCTGCAGATGCACCTTGTAAACAAGAGGCACTCCTCCCAGCTCTGACATGCTGTGTACATGCGTAGCAGAGAGGCCTGTAAAAGCACATGGCGTCACAGACATTGCTTGGCCGCAGCTTTTGTACGTCCCTGGACAGATGACTTACAGCCAATAATGAGTCATCCATCGAGCGGCACGTACACACCATGCATGCCTGCATGTAACATACACTTCAACCGCTGTAAAACACACGCGCTGACACCATGGACGAAACACACATGCTATTTCACAATCACACCACATCAGCAGAACATGACAAGCTGTTGCACTGACGTGTGGTGTGTTCACCGTCCATGTTCACACAGACACGTGTTGTTGCACAGATCCAGGCAGGCCACATCTGGAAGCACTGCAGTCCCACTGCTGTCTTTCTGAAGACTGCCTGGAGACTTGCTTGTCAAACAATGCAACCATATGAGGATGAATTCGGCCAAGATCCGTCGGTTGTGTGGGAACAGGCGCCCCTGCTGGTCACTTTCACACCACAAACTTTGTCCAGGGCATCAATTCATTAAACTGAATCTGTGATTTAAAAGGTTTACACCAAGTACGAATGTTTAAACCGTAGTTATAGAGACCCTGAAGTTTACATGTGGAGGCCTGCAAGAGCCTCTGAAGTTGTCCTGTGTACTATCAATCACCACAATGTTAGCAGCAGATCATTTGAGCGCCTTATGTTGTGAGGTGGGGCCTCCACAGATCAGATTTGATTAACCAGCACATCTCACAGATGCTCATTTGGATTCAGATCTGGGGAATTTTGTGGCCCAGTCAGCACTTTAAACTCTTTGTCAAGTTTCTCAAACCACACCTGAATAATTTTTTACATCCTCTGAGAGGTGCCTTTGTCACGAGAGAATCAAGCTATAACAAGATTTTACTCACTTCACCTGTCAGTCGATTAAATGCTACGCTTGATTGGTGGATATTTGCAATAAGCAACCATAAAACTGTGAGCATGAAGACATAGAAATAAACAACCACAAAGAAAGAAAGAAATTATACTGAAGCAAGGTCTGATGATATTCAGGTTTAAGAAATACACAGGGTTTGAATTCTAAAGTCAGGTGGACAAGTGATATATACATACTGTAGATACAATAGCCAAGTTTTCACAATTAAATGTTAGAAAGTTTGACCCTTACATTTGAAGGTGATACTCTAAAACTTCTGTCTTGGCACGATCATATTTAACAGTAAAGGTTATCTCTATATAGTATTTTTAAAAACTTATTTGAATGTGAAATGTGTTTGTTTATAGCTGAAGAATCCCGATGCTAGTGTGGGATCTCACTCACATCACTTTGTCTCCCGCCCCTTCTTCCTCTTACTCTTCCTATCTAATCATTTGACTTATTTTGGTTGAAAAGCACAAAGAATCTCCTTGTAGTGGAGGGGGGCAGTGCCAGGACATCACGAGGATCAGCACATGGCAGCAGGGAATCTGACCCTCAGGGACCTGTTTGGGTTTTTTTTTTGGGTGGGTGGTGAGTTTTGCGTCTTTTAGAGCCAGCGGTATGAAGCCATCCCGGGAACATAACTGACATGTGAGCGATCAGGGATACTTATGAAGGAAATATTGCTTAAATTAAAAGCTCGAGTTCGGCTAAAATGTTTCAATTTGAGAACACTACAATAAGAGGTGGTAGCCTTGTTTCCCTCTTCTGTCTCTCTGCCCAGGCTGATATTCTTCTTCTTTACTCTATAGCATTCTGCTGTGTTGTGGCATATCATATGATAATAATACTAAATTTTAGGAGGTGGTTGTTCTAGTGACAGTGAAAAGTATTTAGACTTTGCAAAGCATTTTTATTCTGCTTTTAAATTAGCATCAAAACAAAATAAACACATAATCTTTTTAAAGTCTTCATTACGGAGTCAGCAACATGCAATTTTAAAGCTTTGTATATGTGCTCTAATAGTTAAATTTTTGTTATTTTTAAAGAAAATTTAAAAAAATGAGAAGTTACTGAGGACTACATAATGACATTATGACATTAGAAGAGTTTAACTTGAGGTCATCCGGGACAGCATGCTATCAGCAAACATCCCTGGAAGTTGCGAGGCTTTCCTGCTTTCCTTTTCATTAGTGGAACACGGGTGTGGTTTAGGAATCTGTGCGCAGAGCGACTCTGTTGGTGAGGTCTCCAGAACATGGAAGTCTGCGATGATTTGACCAGCAAACAAAGAGAATCTTCCATCTCTGTGTGATGACACTCCATACAGTCCATCTGTCACCACTCCCACTTTCAAATTCCTCTTCTGTTTCCCGTCATTCTCCTCTTGCACACGAAGCATCCAACCTGGCCTGCATGTCCAGAAGTGTGCAGACAGACCCAGTGATGACCCCGAATCCATGACAGACAAACATGGAAATATATTTATACTCATCCTTAACCCTGTGGGTTGTGCTATCTCGATGCCCTGCCTTCCATTGCATAAGACCGTGTGAAACGGGACAGACCTGGCTGAGGGTTTCCGCATTATAATGACAGGGCAGGAATGTAGTTTCTCACCAAGGGAGCAGCACAAAAAGAGCAACACAGGAAGACGTAATGAAGGCAGTAATGTAGTGCAACACAACAGCCAGACCTCTGACTTGATCGATATGTGGATCATATACCACATCCTCAGGAACAATGTAAAACTTTCTAAGGAAACAGATTGCAGTTATTAATCTTACATGGCATGGAAAATAATCCCTCCATTACACACCATGCACCACAACAAGAGAGATTCTAAGGCTCTGTAATCACTTACAGCATTTACATATAAAATCAGAAACCAAAATAAACAAAATCTGCTTTCAGGACATGATGCTGCCACAATGTTATCTTGACACCAGTGACACGTTCTCTTGAGGAAAACAGACTACAGCAGCAGACTGAGATACAAACAGGAAACAGAGCCCTCCTTTGTTTTACATCATGTTCTGGGAAACATAAAAAAAATATATCTCTGTTTAAACCTCACTCACAATACTGCTGAATACACGATGCAGGAAAAACAAAGTAAATATTTGATACAGCAGTCGTGATAATCTTGAGTAGAGCTGGAGAAGAGTTCCCTCCCTTAGATTCTCATTTAGCTTTGATATGCATGACCTCCCTACTTTATTGATTCAGAGGACTGCGCTGTACTTTCCAAAACACAGTTTAGAGCGCGATGCCAAAATCCTCCCTTTCTTTCTCCTCCCACCTTTAACTCTCCTTCATTCTCTCCGTTGCCTTGATCCCATACAGATGTTCTCTTTTAGCACTCCCCTCTGGAAGGAGCCTCCTCCTATTGTTCATAAAAATCAGTCCCCTGGCGACCCAACCCAGCACGCATGTACTGTGTGCTTCATGTGCAGACAGCCATGCATACTCTTGGACGCTTAGAATCGCAGCTACGCTTAGTCAACACAGCAACAATTGCAACAGTTTCTGGCAGGTCCCAGCTCAGAGGAGAGCATGCTAAGAAAACTCATTGTCCTTTCAGAGACTGTTTCACACACATGCAGTATACACCCTTTCTCTGCCTCCTTTAAAGTCTATTCTTTATACGCAGCTTCCTCATCCTTTCTCTCTCTTGCTTTTTTTTTTTTGAAAAGGGCAAACTCTACAGGCCTGTAACTAGCCCTAATTGGCTCTGATTGGGTGGCTTGGTAAGACATCTTGAAGTGATTTATGCTCAAGGTTGAGAGGGTAGTGAAGGTTAAGAGTGCTTTGGGTCCCAGAGATTCTAAATCATAACCTCAGGAGCTTTAAATCCCTGATCCAGATTTTCTATCTGTGCATATTGATGCACAAGAAAGCACTTACTGAGAAGCAGAGCAAAGCATTTAACACTTCAAAAAGCATTTCATCACTCATATTTCACTTCCACGTACACTACCGTTGATTTGTAATTCTAGCTTTTGCAACTATAATGAGCAATCATTAATTAGTCCCTAGTGTGTGTGTGTGTGTGTGTAACATCCTGAATTTTTATTTGCGACAAGTGCAAGAACAGCGGCAGTGTAATTGCAGTGCCACAACATTTTCATCCTGTTCTGCAACTGATATCAAGATAATGAATTTGTTAACTTTCAGGATTATCGTTTTATCCATCACAACCAGGAGCCAGAAAAACCCCACACACTGCAGTCTGCATGATGGCAGCATCCCGCCGTATTACTGGCATCCGGTAAGTGCATAATAAACTGTGTGTGTTCTTGCAGCACATGGCCAGATAAGGTCTGCGGGATTAATTTATTAGAGTACTGGCTGCTCAGATGGCTCTAATTACATGTATCTGTTTGATTCATCTGTGGAGTGCATTCAAATAAATCAAAGTGTCGGTAGTAACATTTTCTCAGCGTAAAACTTGACAACTCCAGCCAGCTGTAACATTTTTGCCAAAGTTTGATATTAACTGATACTATGTTCTCTGAGGGCCACATTAAAATACAGGTGAAGTTCAAATGCAACTTTGTTGAAACAGATGTTTGCTATTTTATTCATTTTCCAACATTATGAAGGCTCAGACTTTGAAATTAACAGGTCTCTTAATGAATTGCTGAATGAAGTTGTGTAATTATTTTTGCTCAAACAGTGATGTAAACAACAGTGAGCTCCTATTTCATGTGGTTTTATTGAAGGCTGTTGGTGGTGTTCTTCGATTTACAAGTCATTTGGACCACTAAGCGATTTCACACAACAAAACCATAAGAGGGCACTATAAGACCAGACTTTAAAAACCATCACAGACATTCCACAAAGGGAAAAGATATTTCTGAATAACTCAACTCTGCACTCTTGTGGCAACAGGGAAAACTAAAGATCTCCCCTCATGTTTGACTTTTACATATTTCTTGCAATATAAAACATATGGAATGATTCTCAAGGTAAAGATGAAAACCTGAGGAATATAGAAGAACCTGAGCAATGGATGCCATAAAGAGAAAAAATATATATAACCCACTGCACTATGAGGGACCTTGAAGAAAACTAAAGCATGACAAAGGGTGAAGGAAAATGGCAAATAAAAGAAAAGTCTCAGACAACATGCATCCAAGATCAGATTGGGTAGCCTCCAGACTTTACGATGCAGACCCTTTTATTCAATAACCCACCATAAAACGTCTGGTGGATTTTCTGGGCATGGTGATGAGTGGATGAGGTATGTGTGTGTGTGTGTGTGTGTGTGTGTGTGTGTGTGTGTGTGTGTGTGTGTGTGTGTGTGTGTGTGTGTGTGTGTGTTTTGAAGCAGGGAGCTATACACCTCACCCCAGTCGTTCTCTGAAGTGTTGCTCTGGGCTCGTCGGGAGACGCTCAGGTCCTCCACATCAAATATTCATTTCACAGAAACTCCTAAGCCTTAAATAATTCTCAAAGAAGTGTGCCGAAAGCAAGGCCTTGCTATCCCAGGCACGTTTCTATCCGGACAATGGATTCAAGGGAGCACGAGGAGGAAGACAGAAAGAAGGGGGGGGGCTGGCGGAGAGGGAGAGACAGTAAGTGGGAATTGGATCTATTGTACAGGCCAATAACAGATGGCTTGCTTTAAGAGATACCCCATGGATATACAGTGATACAACGGGCCACGTTTAATAACAACAGATTATAGTGAAAGGAGATGAGGAGTCGTGTAAAAATTAAAAAGGCTGCATTATATTGACAAATACAGATCATGGGAGTCAGGGTTAAACATGCTGATTAATCACCTTTGGACCTTTTAACTACCATGAAGGGCTTAGAATGAACCAATTTGAAATCTCTGATTGATATTATCTTCAACTAACTCTTAATTTCAAGGTTTTCGAAAAGCTCCTTTCATTCTAACTGCACAGGCCGGGATCAGCGCTGTCAGTTTGTGTGATAACAACCATCACAGGATCTCATCTGATCTGACCTCGCTCTCATCCAGACTCTTATTCCAACCACAATTACACCATACCGGATGGATGATCTCGCACTCATTACCCCACCATATCCGAGAGCCTGACTGAACGAATCTGTCCCCTCTGGTGAGTGTGTGGCAGGTGGTTCATCGACTTGCCCCCCCGCCCCGGTCCTTGGCCCCTGCCGTACTGATAAGAGCTCAGCGTGGAAAATCAGACAGCGGCGCTCTGGCCTTTCAGAAGCGAGCAGGAGAAAATGAGCCATGAAGGAAATCGGAGGTGATTATCTTTATTATCAGCCAGGGGAGTAACCGTGGAAACGGCGACCTGTGTGTGTGTGTGTGTGTGTGTGGGGGGGGGGGGGGGATGCACAAGCTGTTCCAGCAGCCTGCCGATTGGCCCATACAAGCTCCAGTGGTAATTAACATCTGCATATGCAAACGAGTGCTCCAGCTAGGGAAATTTGGCAAGTGTTTCTCACCTGCACCCTGTGCCTGAAAGCAGAAGGGTAGTTGAGTTGGTGTCACTGTGTGGGTACAGAGGGTGCGCAGACACACACACATATAAAAATCAAATTATGTATGTTCTGTAACTTTATATTCCCAGCACAACCCCGTTACTGGGTGCACTTGTGTATTTTAATGTCCCTGCGTATTTGCATAACTGAAAAACACTGACGCCTGCACTTTTTGGAGGCACAGTTGGTACGGGTGGACCGGGGGCATTGGGTCGAATGGACGCCTACCACCCACCTCTTTGTTTTTGCTGCGCAGTGCTAAAGGAGATGAGGGCACACAACAGGAGGCTGTCAGCGGGCCTGCTGGGAGAGCCTCATTACCATCTCAGGGAGCAGGGAGGAGTCGCGTCCAGAGAAAGACACTGATCCTCCCCTGCTAAAAGGAACAGTCAAAGAGAAAGTGAAAGAACTTGTTGTGAATGTCATTGGGGAAGTTTTTACACTCCTATGCATGCGTGCAACAACTATTAGTTGCACCGTTTCCTTTTTATATGAGCAAAGTTGTGATTAATTCTCATCTTGCACCTGTGCATTCACACCAACTCACACACACACAAACACACATACGAATCATGCTTACAGTAAATAGTGTAACACATGCTGCTGAATGAGGCTCTGACCTGTGCATCATGCAGAGCGCTCACAGACGTGGCCGGCGTGTGTTTTTGCTGTGGAGTTCTAATGAGAGAGAGGCCAGCGAGAGGCAGGTGAGACGGGCTGCAGAGCACACCAAGAATGACAGCTCCAACAGTGAGAAGCCAGACTATAAATAGAGCCTGTGCTGAGTACTTATGACACCTGGATTCACATTCGTTTGCAATTTCCCGCAGACCAACTTCCACCAGCATCCGTGTCTCTTTCTTGTGTTATGTTCAGCCTCAGTGCTGCTTCTTACATCTTCTCTCCATCAAAACTTGTCTTTTCTTGTATCTCTCTTTACTTTCAGTCTCTCCTGCTCTGACATGTGTCTTGTGTCACTCCTCTCTTCCTATTTCCGGTTTCTCATTTCATCCATAACAAACAATCAGTTCTATTTAAACACTGTTATTTGTTTTCCAAACACTTTAAAATGAAATTAATTACTAAACCTCATTGCACATACTGAAACATTATGACAGAAAAAGGATGTCAGTCAACCACTGATAAGAAACGTGAATAACACTGATCATGTTGGTAGAATCCAATGTTCTGCTGGGTAGTCTTAGGTCCTGACATTCACATGCACGTCGCTTTGACACATACACTCAACAAAAATATGAACGCAACACTTTTGTTTTTGCTCCCATTTTTTATGAGATGAACTCAAAGATCTAAAACTTTTTCCACATACTCAATATGAGCATTTCTCTCAAATATTGTTCACAAATCTGTCTAAATCTGTGATAGTGAGCACTTCTCCTTTGCTGAGATAATCCATCCCACCTCACAGGTGTGCCATATCAAGATGCTGATTAGACACCATGATTAGTGCACAGGTGTGCCTTAGACTGCCCACAATAAAAGGCCACTCTGAAAGGTGCAGTTTTATCACACAGCACAATGCCACAGACGATTTTGACATGCTGGATGTGGAGGTCCTGGGCTGGTGTGCTGTTGTGAGGCTGGTTGGATGTACTGCCAAATTCTCTGGACCGCCTTTGGAGATGGCTTATGGTAGAGAAATGAACATTCAATACACCAGCAACAGCTCTGGTTGACATTCCTGCTGTCAGCATGCCAATTGCACGCTCCCTCAAATCTTGTCACATCTGTGGCATTGTGCTGTGTGATAAAACTGCACCTTTCAGAGTGGCCTTTTATTGTGGGCAGTCTAAGGCACACCTGTGCACTAATCATGGTGTCTAATCAGCATCTTGATATGGCACACCTGTCAGGTGGGATGGATTATCTCAGCAAAGGAGAAGTGCTCACTATCACAGATTTAGACAGATTTGTGAACAATATTTGAGAGAAATAGTGATATTGTGTATGTGGAAAAAGTTTTAGATCTTTGAGTTCATCTCATAAAAAATGGGAGCAAAAACAAAAGTGTTGCGTTTATATTTTTGTTGAGTGTACAACCTGCCCCCTCTGCAGAAACATCATTCCCAGATGACAGCGGCCTCCACTAGCAAAAACTGCCCAGGAACAACTCGAGGAACACGACAAAGAGCATGAGGCACTGACCCAGCCTCCCAACTCCCCATTTCCCAATATGGAACAGCCTGATTCACTCCACAAACCACATGATTTAAAGAACATTCTAATATCCAGAAGTGCTGCAGGACACCCCAAGAGTCTCTGTGTCCCTGATCCGATGGGTCAGAACTGTTTCACCAGCACAAAAGGAGACTTACACAATATTACTCAGGTTTTCATTTTTTGGCTGATTATTGTAGCACTAAGCTGAACCTAAAATAAATGTCATGAACCATATCGCTGCCCTGCGTGATGCGTTTCTTCACTAAAATTATTTTGAGTTGATGCCACATACAACGTCATGTTTCCCTGTGGCTGAAAATAGTCCCAAAACAATGCACTACTTATTCCTGTTTGAGCAACATATGACGAAACGTACAGTGCGGAAATTATTGAAGCTAAAATCACAGCCCATATTCATGGTGTATTTTTAAGACTTAAGACTTGGGTAGCAACATATGGGCTGAGTGCCACAGACCGGCTGTGAAAACGGAAAGTCCTGGAGTGACAGACTGACGCACTGTTGGGTTGGTCTTTGACAACATCGCAAGTATAGACGATCGCCACCCTAATCCTTTAAGCCATAGCTGTTTCTGAACAGAGTCTTTTATGATTTGCATGCATAGAAGTAAATGATAACTCAGTGCAGATACACAAATATGCAAATACTACAATAGACGGGGACATAAACCTCATTTAAAAACAAAAGCATGATTACACAGTGACAGGTGTGTGTTCCAAATCCTTAAAGCAGTGGTTTGCCTCACTTTGCCTTGAGAGGATCTGAGACGGAGGCAAACAAAGACATTCACCAAACAACACAATCAGAATGAGAAGCACTGAGGTCCAACAAAGTGTCAGGGATTGTTTCATTGGGAAATTAATACACGGTCATTCTTTGAAATAGGGCTGAAATCACCCCTGGCATCCTCTTTTGCCAACTCACATTAATTATTTCAGAATTTGCCTTGTAATCCAGGCTGAGAATCCTACCCAGAACGAATGGGATGTCAGCTTTATGCAACTACTTGTAAAGGCATTACAGGGCGTTAAGTCCCGCATGGATTTGAATTGGTCTCAGCAGTACAGGATTAGAAGCAGCAGGGATTAGACCTTCCCTAGAGAAAATACAGGAAAAGGCATGGCCAAGGGACTCGCGATATATAATACATATTACTCGACACACTGACTGCATCAGAAAGTTGAGCAGCGTAGTTTCTTTCCCTGGTCCACCTCAATAAGCTGTGTCAGACTATACCTTTTCAATTCTGTCATGCATAGTGAATGTCTATAATCAGTTAAATCTACTTTTCTCAGCTATAATACTGTTTAGTGCTGAGCGGTATGGTTGCAAGAGTTTCTTTTCTGAAAGCACAGAGCGATATTATGACACCACAAGCTGCTAGAAATGCGGAGATTGAACACTAAGATGGGCACCTGAGCTTCTCCCTGCTGCTCTCTGTACCCACTCATCTACTTCTTTCCACAGTTTATTATCTCCAATAAAAGACAAGGGCATCCAAACAGCAGGCAGAAATGTAAAAAAAAAGAAAAAAAGCAGGAGCTGATGATTCAGTGGTCATCCACAGTCGTCCTCCGTGGATTCGCTGACCTCAGGGCCATTTCATTCCAGCTAAACACGCTGACCCACACCTCCATTAGCAACCTAATGTGATTGCAGCCTTTGTGGTGGCGTGGAGAAGCCGAGCCCACTCTGAACAAACGGACGTGCACGAAGACAAATGACCGCAATTCAGCACGCTGTAGCTGTAGGTTATTCTGTTAGGCGCTCGCCAGGAAGTGAGTGGGAAATACAGGACTTCAGAATGAACCCAGAGCTGGAGGGGATGGGAGAAAGATAGCCTGTGTCTCCGTGGTGTTGCCCACATGCAGTCAGAGTGGGATAGAGGTTCTCACACCAAATGCAGGAGCAGAGGGAGTGACAGGAGGCAAAAAGGACACTAGTGGTAGAACAGAACTAAATACAGTACATTAAGTCAAATACTGTACTCGGGTATAATTTTGACTTGTTTGTGCTTTGTCTGAGTGTTTCCATTTTTGGCTACTTTAAATTTCTACTCCCTCACAGTTCAGAAGCAAATATTGTGCGTTTTACTTCTCTATATTACTTGCTTAGCACAATTAGTTACATTTACTTAATTCATCCATCCCTCTGCTAAACCTGCTTTATCCTGCCCTCATTTAAGATGAGCCTTAACGATATCCTTTTTGATAAAGTTAGTGCTGGCTCAGATGACCCTGAACCGCCCATTAGTAATGCTGCTACAGGTTTAGATTGCTGGGGAGCTTACCACGATACAATGATCACCTCTCCTTCCCTCTTAAAGTGAACAGAGGGTTGCACTGGACTGGAGCCTGTCAAACACAAAGAGACAGAGAACCATGCAGACTCACATCTATAATCCATTCAAAATCAGCAATGAACCCGCAATGCAAGTCTTTGGACTATGGAAGGAAGTTGGAGCAGCTGGAGAAAGCTCACGCAGGCACAGGGAGAACATGCAACCTCCGCACAAAGATTAGCTTAGCGTTCATCCAGAAGTGCAAAAACAAAGCAGCGAAAGTGCAGTGCAATGTAAAATGTTTAAGTGGGAGAGCTTTAAGGGTAATATGAATGAGATACATGCAGTATGAGCAGTATTAACTGGATGAACACTGTATGTAAGTATGCAAGATGAAGGAAATATCCAAGATATATAAGAAAAGTATATAGAGTAAGCTGTAGGTAATGTTAGTGTGCTGGATAACTAATGATAAAAAGAAAGATACATGCAGAAAATATAAAGATAGGGCTAACAGAATGAAGAGCGGATAAGAGATGCAGGATACATACACACGTGGACAAAATTGTTGGTACCCCTCAGTTAAAGAAGGAAAAACCCACAATTCTCACTGAAATCACTTGAAACTCACAAAAGTAACAATAAATAAAAATTTATTGAAAATTAAATAATCAAAAACAGCCATTACTTTTGAATTGTTGATTAACATAATTATTTAAAAAAACAAACTCATGAAACAGGCCTGGACAAAAATGATGGTACCTCTATAAAAGATTGAAAACTATTTGACCAGAGTGACATGATTAACTCAGGTGTGTCATTTAATTGACATCACAGGTGTTTCCAAACTCATAATCAGTCAGTCTGCCTATTTAAAGGGAGACAAGTAGTCACCCTGCTGTTTGGTGAAAAGGTGTGTACCACACTGAACATGGACAACAGAAAGCGAAGGAGAGAATTGTCCCAGGACATCCGAAAAAAAATGATAGACAAACATCTTAAAGGTAAAGGCTATAAGACCATCTCTAAACAGCTTGAAGTTCCTATGACAACAGTGGCTCATATTATTCAGAAGTTCAAGACCCACGGGACAGTAGCCAACCTCCCTGGACGTGGCCGCAAGAGGAAAATTGATGACAAATTGAAGAGACGGATCGTTGGAATTGTATCCAAAGAGCCCAGAGCAACCTCCAAAGAAATTAAAGGTGAACTCCAAGGCCAAGGTACATCAGTGTCAGATCGCACCATTCGTCGTTGTTTGAGCCAAAGTGGACTTCATGGGAGACGACCAAGGAGGACACCACTGCTGAAAAAAACTCATAAAAAAAGCGAGACTGGAATTTGCAAAAATGCATGTTGACAAGCCACAAAGCTTCTGGGAGAATGTCCTTTGAACAGATGAGACCAAACTGGAGCTTTTTGGTAAGGCACATCAACTCTATGTTCATAGACTCAAAAACCAAGCATACGAAGAAAAGAACACTGTCCCTACGGTGAAACATGGAGGAGGCTCAGTAATGTTTTGGGGCTGCTTTGCTGCATCTGGCACAGGGTGTCTTGAAAGTGTGCAAGGTACGATGAAATCTGAAGACTATCAAGGCATTCTGGAGAGAAATGTGCTGCCTAGTGTCAGAAAGCTTGGTCTCAGTCGCAGGTCATGGGTCTTCCAACAGGACAACGATCCAAAACACACAGCCAAAAACACCCAAGAATGGCTGAGAGAAAAGCGTTGGACTATTCTAAAGTGGCCTTCTATGAGCCCAGATCTGAATCCCATTGAACATATGTGGAAGGAGCTGAAACATGCCATTTGGAGAGGACACCCATCAAACCTGAGACAACTGGAGCTGTTTGCTCATGAGGAGTGGGCCAAAATACCTGTTGACAGCTGCAGAACGCTCATTGACAAATACAGAAATCGTTTAATTGCAGTGATTGCCTCAAAAGGTTGTGCAACAAAATATTAAGTTATGGGTACCATCATTTTTGTCCAGCCCTATTTCATTAGTTTGTTTTTTTAAATAATTATGTTAATCAACAATTCAAAAGTGATGGCTGATTTTGATTATTTAATTTTCAATAAATTTTTATTTATTGTTACTTTTGTGAGTTTCAAGTGATTTCAGTGAGAATTGTGGGTTTTTCCTTCTTTAACTGAGGGGTACCAACAATTTTGTCCACGTGTGTACATACATACAGTATGGAGAGTGTGGTGTGTAGTCTGTACATAGTGATCATGTATATAATAATATGTATAGTCGCTGGCTCCATTGATCCCCAAGGGCAAATTCACAGGCCACCCAGTAGATAAACCAGGCTATAAAAAGCAGTTAAATTACCATTACCAGCTGCAACATTAAAGTGATGAACACATTAACGCATCAGTAATGATAATCCAATAATATGATTTAGCCTCAAAGATGCCATTCTGCATAGGGTTGTACTTTAGTGTATTTTAATGAATACTTTTGTCATTTTGCATTTTTGTAGTGTAATTTCAATATTTTGACTTAAGTACAGAATGTAAGTTGCTCTTCCACCTTTATAGGTTACTGTGTGGGGTAAAAGAGACAGGTGTAAGGTCAGCAGTGGTAACATACAGCACATGGAGGCCATTGTGGTACTTCAAAACTCCTAAATCACACACCTCTCCTTCACACAGTCAAATATGAACACGGAGAGAGAATACAACATAAGCACTGGTACTTACATGTACAGAAGATGCCATTATCTCCAATGTCCATCACAGATAAAAGTCCAGTACATTCTCTGAGGAAAAAATCTCGTTACTTCAGATCTTGTCTGAATATCATCAAGTGTTCAGTGGTACTTGGCTGCACAGATAGCCAGCAAACAAGAACACAAATAGCTGTTCAGCACCCATTTGTATGGAAACAGACATAAGCTAAACAAACAGTCTGTTAACTTGAGGCCAACTGTGCGAATCAGTGAATTCACTGCAACATTATGCTTCCTGCTTACGCCCCCAAGGCATTGTGGGAAGTGTAGTTCTCTGAGGGGAGACGGCGAGGTCGAACCCTTGCATGAGGAGTTGCATCCAACAACTATCTGAGCGTGTTAGTAGTTGTGGAAGAATACAATGATGATATGAAACACGTATTCACATATGTTTAATACGCATTTAGAAATATATACCAACATACTGTATATACCATACCACATCATCTAAAATGTAATTTCTTTTTTTCTGATAGGTTTTTAGTTTTTTTTATTTATTTATCCCAGGTCTGACTGACATTTTACTAAATAATTTTATTTGTTCTGCATGCTGCTGGATACAGATTTTATTCCCTCATGTGTTTACATATTTGAATGAAAATAAACTGAACAACTGAAATGATCTGCAATAATAACACATAATCAGAAGATCGAAAGAAGTCATCGTCTATCCATTATCTATACATCGCTTAATCTTCATTAGGTCACGGGGAGGAGGAGGGGGGGGGGGGGGGGTCTGGTGTATATCCCAGCTGAGTGGACAGATCGCCCGTCTACCGCAGGGCTACACATAGAGACAAACAAGTACTCTCACATTTACAGACAATTTAGAATCACCTATCAACCTCAGCATGTCTTTGGACTGTGGGAGGAAGCTGGAGTACTCAGTGAGAACCCACACATGCACAGGGAGAACACAAACTCCATGCAGAAAGATCCCAGACCCAGAATGGGACACAAACTGGGAAACTTCTGGCTGCATGGTGACAGTGCTAACCACTACACCACTATGCAGCCCCAAAAGAAATCATAATATTATTGTTGTGTATTATTATATCATAATAATACACAAAATGTCAGTGTGAAATACTGGGAGGCACAGAGCCTTGCTGCTTATGATTTTTTTTTCTTGACTACGTCACTTTGCTTGCTTAGAAGATGCTGTTCTTGGTCACAAAGACCAGGTCTCAAGACAGACAGAAGAGAGATTTTATTGCAAAAGTCAACCAGTCAAAAGTTTGGAAACACCTTCTCATTCAGTGCTTTTATTTATTTGTATTATTTTCTACATTGTAGATTAAAATTGAAGATTAACTTTTTTTTTGTTTGCAACATAATTCCATATGTGTTGTTTTATACTTTTTATGCTTTCAGTATTAATCTACAATGCACAAAATAATTAAATAAGAACACTGAATGAAGGTGTATCCAAATTTCTGACTGGGAGTATACATGCAACAACACTAGATAATATGAAGAACGTCAAATGAAAACTAATGTAAAAAGTTGCTTCACACGGCTGGATATTTCTACAATTCTATAATTTCATTTAGCAGACACTTTAGTCCAAAGCGATGTACAACATCCAAGAGTATTTTATAGTCTGTGATGCACGTTGGATAGCATAAAGCATTGCATTTGACTGGATGCTGCTTCATGGTTCTATCAGTTGCTCTTGAGATCATTTCAGCTTGTTGTACATTCTGTGTGGTTCATAATAAATTTACAATAGAATTTAACTGAAGATTACTGACTCTGATCATGTTTTTTTCTAATGTGGCATTCAGAAAATATGGGAAACACACAAAATGATATCAGCACCATCATCAGTATCTGCTGATAAAGGCTTTAAAAATGGCACACACAGAGGAATATGTCACAAATAAATACACTAAATAAGGTTACATTAAGTGTGTGTTACACCGAATGTGAAGCAGTTCGCTAAAGCACTGTATTTTTATCTGCATCTGCCAGTATGCCATCACAATAAGAGTGTAATATTAATCGTAAAGTTAATGTTAATTCCACCACAGGAGAAACTTGATGTTACTTGTAATTAGATGAAAAAGGTACGTGCACGTATTGGTTTCAGTAAATAAGCTGGAAAATATCGACAAATTGGTATAAATCTATCCAATATCATGCATCCCCAGTCTGTTATTCCTATTTCTTCTCCCCAAAATACAACAACAACAACAAAAAAACGACATGAATACAGATGTTGGTTCTATGCAATTTTTAACCAGCAAAGTTTATTTATATATAACAACAGTACAAAGTGAATCCTTGGCTTGCAAAATAGGTGTGCTTCATATTTACAATAGGTACACAATAATATATTATCATAACAAAATCAAAGCAAATAAAAAACAAGAGAACAACCTTTTTAAATACTTTAAGTTTCTTACAATTTTCACAACACTTTTATAAAACAAGAAGAACAGACAGCCATTATTATTATTATCATCATCATCGTCGTCGTCGTCGTTGCCAATAATTACTATTTTACAGAACTCCAGTGTCTACAAAGGGTTTGTTTACAATGTGTGTAAAATGGAAGGATACTCGTTTTATACTTGGTGATATTCTGACTTGAGAGTAATACATTGATCTGGATTTCATTTCTTCTGTACGATGCCAAAAAGCAAACCAAAAAAAAAAAAAAAGCGAATTAAATGCTTTGTTTTGTAGAAGGAATGACACGTGCCAGTCAAAACCACAACACCATCTCTTCGGCAACACATTTCACCAAGAGCAAGGAAGTGCACAAAGCATCCTCAATTAGTCATCAGCTTCATCTGAAATGAGGTTGTGTTTCTGAGCATCTCTCCATATCTCACACAACTGGCAGTCAAATGGGATTCTGCGCTGCAGAAAGAGTAAACAAACGTTCCTCTTCTCAGTTCAAACTGAATTAAAAAGGTTCCCAGAAAAACGAGTGTGCGGCATGGAAACAAGCTATTATTTAGTAACAAAAGAAAAAAAAATCTCTTTCACAAAGAAAAGGTGCATTCAGCTGTGATTTAAGACATTTACAAATGGAAGAATTTGCTGTTGGACTAATGATGGCGTGGGTCGATATGGAATAACCAGGCAGAACCAAAGCATGAATTAAAATGCATGCAAAAATCTCACACAAGACAAAAAAAGAAACATCCTGATATAAATGAGCTCTGAGAGAAAAATCAAAGCCGTTCTCCACCAATTTGTGTGCCTGATTTCGTTCATCACAATTCTGTATACAGGGGAGCTCATCTAAGAGTTGGAAGGACTCTAAGAAACATACATTTCATTCCTCGGAGAAGGAAAAGGCATTTAGGTCCTGTTAAAATGTTAAAAAGCATTACTCCATACAAGCAATGTGAGGTATGAGGAGGATACAATTCTATTCGCTGAAACTGGGAAGACACCTTAATCAAAAGGAAGAAGCTTTATGTTTTGTGTATGTACTGTATAAGTGCGCCATTGTGTACCTATAGATGTTTATTAGAAGTTTAAGGAGCAAGAAGGTATGGAAGAGCATTGCATTCACAAAGGACAAAAAAAAAGAAGCTAGGAGACCTTGTTGTATCTCAGATTCTACCACCTTATAGGGATAAGAAACAGTTACAAGAGTCTCATATTTACAAGAAAACTATCTCGTGATTGAGGATAGACCTTATAATTATATGATTAGATTCTCATAGCTTCAACAACGCTGAAAAAACATGTTTACAAAATCTGGATCCCATTATTATGACAAATCATAGAATTATGAGATAACAGTCTCTTAATTATGAGACAGGAATTTGCAGAAGTACTGCCAGATTTTGTGCTACTGTTTTCTTTAATTGGGTACTTAATTTTTAATAAAACTTTGGCTTGAATGTCACTGTGTGCGATGCACAGAGGAAAAGGTGTAAGACAACGATAGTATATCAGATGAGAAGGACAGGTGCATCAAATCTGAGCAAACACAATTTTAGATTCAGTGTGACAAACTCTTTCCAAGGCTATAATTATGTCTGATGCCCACTGCAAATAAATGTTCATAAATCCGCTCGTAAACCATTAAAAAAAGCTTCAGAACTCAATGAGATAGTGAGTCATAATTATGAGATAAGGTCTCCAATTTTATTTTCTTTTGTGTGAGCAATGCGCCTCTGCACGAAGGTGCTTTTTCAGACGAGGGAACAAATTACTACTCCTCTTTCCCACTCCTGCCCCCACTGGCCAGGCACAGTAACAGCGTGTCAATCATCACCTCATCCTACATTTCTCCTTGCCTGTTAGTTTGATGTTTTTTCTTTCCATCTCCTGATCACACTGTGCACACAACTGACTCAGATCAAAGAGCAGCTTCAAAGCTGGGGCAGGAAACTAGAGCTAAAGGGGTTCTCTCTCTTTCTACCTCTCCAACGCTCCTCATTTCTCGACACTTCTCTTCAAACAGCTCAGGCGAGCCGAGTGCTGCGCTAGGCAACGTCTGCCAGAGCCAGGCCACGTCTGCCAGAGCCAGGCCGTACCCTCCTCACCTTTCCTTTCACTTTATCTCGCTAAGACAGTTCTCAGCTGAGTGCTAGGGCCAGGTATCACTAAATAAAAATAATAATAAAAAAAAAACTCACTGGGCTCTGGAGCACTAAAAAGGACGGTGCCCTACTCAAGGACTAATAAGATCAGGAACACTAAGCAGGCGGGTATCTAAGGCCACAGAGAAAAGAAGCACCTTTCACCCACCTTTATCATGCTCTCAACACACAAAATTGCAGTATACTGTACAAACCTTTAATACTACCTATTTTCAAGTACTTGATGTAAACAACAAGCAAACATATGGTATATTTTGGAAGAAAATGAAATCATCTATCCAGAGGATGGAATCTACAGTTTGTTGTCATCCAGCTAAAGTCTGGCAGGTTACATCAGCCTTTAGCTTCTGACTGTTTGGTTTAAGTCAGGAGACGCATCCACAGAACATAAAACATACGTGCTTTTTTAAAAACATGTTCTTCTCTCCTGCTTATGTTTCGTACCTTTCATGAGTTTCTACTCAGCATTCCAGTTATACGAGCTAGGACTTTAACACTCCAGTATGAGAGCTTTGCTTCCTGTGTAAAGCATTAACCGATTTTGACACATTTAGTGAACAATTTGAAACACCAGGATCTTTTGGCACTTGGTCAAACTAGGCCCATGAGGACTTCTTATCATCTGTGAGAAGACATAGGTGGTGGTTGGTTAAGATCTTCCATCAAGTTAACACCTCAACTAGCCAACTAAAGCGGGCATGACTCATTGGCACTTGATAAAAATCAAAGATGGACCCTTCAACACTTTTGATGTGTGACTGCAGGCATGCAAAGTACACATAAAGTTGGTCAAGTTCCCGAAAAGATACAAATAGTGGACATATCATGGAAGTTTTAGCGTACAAAAACCACCTGGTCTCTACTAACTGCTACTGTAGCTGGACATACTGTACTTTAGAAGCTGCAGAGTTACAGTAGTGACAGCAACAATTCAAGAACTCTCCTCTAGCAGAATGTGATTTTGGCTAAGTAATGTTTGGGAAGCAGTTGGCTGGACCGAAGCCAGCATGGACAGAATGGAGTTCTTCACATGACGAGCTACTGCAAATATCTGTGAGGCTCAGTTCAACTGAGCCGGGTTTTGCTGCAAAACTCAAACAGACAAACAAACATACAAAAAAAAATGTAAAAAAACATTTTGTACATTCACATACACCGATTGGCAAGTATCGACCGGTACATACACAGATGACTTAACTGCCGAAGAAAGCCTTTGACACCAGAGTAATGCTGATCTGAGGTCATCTCCTAAATACACTATAGACGTCATCTCCATCATCCTCAGTTTAGGTGCAAGCATGCTGGCTGAACTGTGACCACCCCAAGTGGAGCTCCTTTGACTCTTAGATGATGAGCACAAGTTCCATGATTTCCTGTACACTTCTGATTAAATAAAGAGTCGAGGCTTTGCCTGTGAAGCATCAGTCTGAGGAGGGAAGGAGTGAGAGAAGACATGGACCATGGCCTGTTTTGTTACCACGCGACCCTGATGTAGTATTACACTTTTTATATCTTTATACAATGACACTTTTGGGATCCTAGGTGGATATTTTTAAACTGCAACTGATAATATTCAAATGTACAAAGTACAAAAATAAAATCTGAGAAATCTGAATGCAATCTCAGCTGTCCAACACGAGATCTGCTCCTCTGCTTCTCGCTTTTTTTTCTCTCTCTCTTTCCATTTCACACTCAGATGTGAGTTCTGACTTAGCAGAGAATAAATCTGTTTCTCCATTTGCACTCACACTCTTGCAGGAGTCTTTCTCAATATGACACAAACGCACACTCAAGCACACACACACACACAACACATAATTTCCTGTCAAACAGAGAAAATGTCCCTTGAGAAAAAGGAAAAATAACAAAACAGAAAATAAATACAAGCCATGTTGTTGCTTTCTCTGCTCATGTCCCTTTACTTATGCTGTTTTCAGCTCCAGCTGCAGGGCCTCTGTGTCAGTCTGTGGGCCCCTAGCTGGCACCGTCATGGAAGGAGGTGGGAGAATCACAAACTAAAGCAGTTGTATGTCTGTCCGGCTGTAGATGCAGAGGTCCCAGGTCTGGTTCGTGGTTGCAGCTCCCACGATGAGAGGTAAGTAATGCGAGACCCTTTTTTCAGGGAGGTCCTTCAGAGACTGTGGTCCTCTCTCTCTTTCTCTCTCTCTCTTTCTCTCATACAGTCGAGTCACCCTCAGCTCTCGAGGGACATGGCAGAGATGAGCTGCTCCACCTTGTAGGCCAACCTCTGCTTCCTCGCCTGTTCATCGTGCTCCAGGGCCGTTGTGATCTATACAGGACGCACACACAAAAAAGCGGACAATAGCAGCCATGAAGTGTGATTTCATACTTGCTACTGATCATTCCATATGGACAATACATAAAAGAACAGAGTTACATCACTGTCTCTGACAATATTGAGACATATCTGTGGATTAGCTTTTTCCGTTTTATCTTCTGAGCCCCGTCTTTTAAATTTGGCATTTGTCAAGATGGGTTCAAAAGGCATTCAGACAAGCTCTCCTCATCGTTCTCTCATCTGGTGTCTGCCTTGTCAGAATGAATCTGTGTCAGAGTGACACCAACATACATAGCACGGGCCTTTCATATGAACGTAAAACTGCAGAACCACTACAATAAGGGAAACACATTTATCAACACGGATGCCTGCATCTAAATGCTGCGGTGCATCTCAACACACGGTCTCTGGTTCGTTACCGTCTGTTTGCTACTGTAGATGACACTGCAGTGCTTAATAATTGACAATTCAAACAAAATAATTCATTGACTCATCTTATGCAATATGCAATTTAAACTATTCTGAGGTAAGAGGTAAATAAGGAATGAATATGGGAGAAAAAGAGTCAACCATGATGTACCATTTATCCATGTCAACTCTCATTTGAGATCACAAAAGAAAAAGTAGCTTTCCTTCGCCCAGTCATTGTTTTTGGCCACTTACTCATATTAAGGCTCACTCAAAACCTAGTACTGCTTGTCTACATCATACAAGCAGCACATAAGCATATAGTAACAAGATCTGATGTATTAAATACATGCTTTGTCTGATTATTTTTCTAATTCTCAAGTAACTCATAGCTCCAAAAACTGTTTATTTTTATGTTTTTCGTTCACACTATAGAATCTATTAAGCATCCAGTGATCTTAATGCCATTTTGGTACCAAAGTCAAGATGATGTCCTCACTCCACCACCTTTCCAGTAAAGGTTGCCTGAAAAACATATCAGCACCATTGTTTTTTTCACATAGCATGGCAGACCTTTATTTGCTGCCTGCTTTGCTGCAGAACACAGTATCTGTCTGCCCACCTACCATCTTCCACTCATCTGCTTAAGTGCTCTTAAAAGCTGGCAGCTACAGGCATAACGTTTCCTCCTCCTCATTGGACCCCGATAGCAATCTATTATTAATCTGCAGCCCTGTATGCAGGTGCAGCTCCCACTGCCGTCTCCCAAATCCATTTAAGTAGGCTGCTGCTCTGGCCTGGTTAGCCTGACACACAGGCCTTTGTGAAGGGGCTGAGTAAGAATGAACAACCGCTAATGGTGCAAGATGAGTTTTTACGCGCCGCACTCGACCAGATACGGCAGGAGTGATGGCGTACATGTGCAGAGTGCATGTGTGCAAAGTGAATGTGTTTGCATATGTCTCCATGCATGCGTGCGTCAGACGACGACAACTGCAGAGCCAGCAAAAGCGAGCGGATGAGATTCATGGAGAGCAAAGGGGAAGCTGACTGGATAATGGGCAAAAAGAGAAAGGACGTACAGGAAAGAGGGCGAGAGACGAGAAGAACCAGAGAGAGAAAGAGAGAGAGAGAGATACTCTGGTCCAACATAAAGGTCAGGATAAAGCTTCCCAGAGGAGGAGCTGACATTAGAACCAGAATGTCTCCATAAATGCTCTCTTTCTTCCCTCCCTTCCTCCCTTCTTTTTTATGCCTCCTGTGATCTGAGAGTGTGTGTGTATTGCCTATGATTCTGCTCATGAGAGCCCTATATAACAGATAGCCCACTCTAACTCAGCACAGGCGAAAAGGACAGCGCAGCATGCTGAGAGCTTGTAGACATCCACTTTCTTCTCTGCAGATCAGACACACTGCCTTGTTAAGCTCAGGTCTCACTAGACCTCTGGGCTTTGGGGAAGTCTACTGAAGACTCTGAGCTGACCTCACTAACCTTTGCCAGTTTATGAACAGTGGAGCACCAAGGGCAAGATATACGTACTTCTAAAGTGTGGGGCAAATTTGAGGCACGCCTTTTCATTCAAATTACGCACGCAATCTGCCCGTAATTAGCGGCTGATTTGCGAAGGCAGCCGCTCATTATGCAATCAGCGCCTGGGACTGCCCTGCAGGTAGAATCTGCAAGTGAAGGAGCTCAGTATGAGGTTCAGAGGAGGGATTAGAAATTATACTGCACAGAAATACTTAGTAATGAGGTGAGACCATTCCAAAATATTTAATAAGGCTGCAGTTCAACTCCAACTGGGAAAAAATAATAATACAATAGGTTGTACATATCATAAAATCTAGCTGAAGGAAGTTATACAATTAAAGAAATAGAAATAAACACAAAAGGGAGCGAATGAGAGGAACAGAGAGAAAGAGAAATAAATCGGTATTGTTTATATGGCTGGTATTTTCTTTCTTTCTCTCTTTTAGTTGTGTCTTTGATTCCTTTACCTAGTTGCAGCTACTAAAATGCTCCCATGTTTCTTTTCCATCACTAACTTTATTTCAATACACCTGCGCTATTTGTGAAAGCTTAGGACTTTTTTCTTTGTACAAAACTGCAGAATTTGAAATCAACAACACTTATTTCACTTGCTTCTGCTGTTTCTGGGATGCTCCTACAAATGTACATCAATCTGACACATGGATTTCTCTTCAAATGTCAAGAAAACTGTGATTGATTAAAGAAACAACAACAATACAAACACAAAAATTCCAGACACATAATGCATAACCATGTCAGGATTCTGTGTGCGGGTATCACTAACCTCCTCACTGTATTTGCTGACATAAGAGTAGATCTCATTGAGAGCGCTGAGCATGTTGAACTCTGTGGAGTGGAGTCTGGCCTGTTCTGCCAAATAGGCATTCATGTCCTGGTCACTAATGGCTGGCAGCCGGTTGATGTCAGCGTAGTACCTGGGCATGCAGACAAGAGGCAACACTTGGCATCACTTTCAGAGACTCACTGAGTCAATGTAACAGTTTAACTGAGGACTACATTCTTTTATAGTCACATTTCTGAGCTATAATATCACTTTCACGAACAATGGATGCCTGCTAACACAAAATGCTTTTACAGACTCTCGCTGGGAAGTGTGTGAAAGAGAATTATGAATCAATTTTCTAAAAGATCTTTTTTTATTGTAAGAGGATACACACAAAAAAAGGATGTCAAAGAGGGGATTAGGACGGTGTGTAAAGTGTGCACATCAGCTCCTACCTCTCTACCCAGCTCTTATAATTGGGGATATCTTTCGCATAGAGCAGCTTATTTGACGGGGAATCTTTGCCCAGGCGATGCTCTGAAGTGGAGCAGGAATCCATAAAGGTCTGAGCTACTACAGACAGACAGGCGTCCGTGATGCTGCTCTTATGGATGTCAAACACAAACTGCGGGTTCTTGATCACGTTCACCCAGAAACGCAGTGGAAGGCTGGAAGACAAAGAGAATGAGGAAAAGACAGAAAGAGGTTATTGGCCATGGCCAGTGATTTCTCTGAGATGAAACGAGATTCCTTTATTTCACCAGACCAAGAACAGCTGCAGTGTATAGACCTATCATATGAGATATTACTTTAATGTCTTACCAATTGCTTTTCCATGTGTGACGTACGTCTGTGTCATGAATGCCATGTTTATCCGCCTGCTCATCCAGGAAGTCAAACATGTATTTGATGGCCAAGGGAAGAGTACTCCCTCGGTGGACCGTACTAAACAACGTCTCAAATAGATCGTCGACAAATTTTTGTAGTGTACCCTGGTAGGAGAATGAGAGTACACTGAGATTAGCTATGCACGGGCAACAAGAGAAAACACTCGACCCAAAAACACAGCTTTGGTGCAGTAATATCGTAAAAAATGTAAGATAACTGAACAGAGCACGTGCTAATGCCTAAATGTACGGACACTTAAGACGATGATTTACCTTGGTAGCCAGCAGCCGGGTCAGGTAAATCTCAGACACCATCTTGCTACCGCGATCTCCCTCCTTTTGGTCTCCGTGTTCGTGGTTTTTCACCAGGTGCCAAACTTTCACACCACTTTCTAGATCTGGAGTGATCATGGGAGCGCGCGAACGGAGGCTGTCTGGACTCCCTGTGTAGCGGAATGAAGAGTCTGTCCAGGAAGGAGAGGCAGAATTATCAGTGAGCCTAAATGAATGTGATTACAAAAGCTTCCCTTAGGTGCAGCATCGTGTAAATTTAGCATGCGCTTATACCCAGTGTACACAGTACACTCACACGGGCAAACACACAGGCCCTCTCTCGTTTCCATCTCCTCTTTGTAACTCATTACAAAGCTGCTCCTCCTGCTCTGAGCCCTGCTGTAGAGAAATTTTCAGTAATGGATCATTTTTTTAGAACTGAGAAGAAATCAAAGGGAGGTGAAGCTGTGTTCTCTGGCATTGCACTGATTAAAAGTAGCCCTCTTGAAACTGGAATCCTTTCCTGACACAAGATGGGTGGAAACAGGCTTCCGACACTTTTTACTTTTTCCCTCTCTGTCATGAATTATTTGATAATTATTTGCTTTTTTTAAAAATCTCGCTCATCATTCATCCTCTCTTTCTTATATAATCCCTGTCTCATGGTTGTGCCTGGCTCCACTTAAAAGAGCTCATAATTGGCTCTTCGCTGTTGTGACAGCGCCACGTTGAAAACATCCCTGTCACACTCTAATCAATGCATCAAAAGATCCCTAATTTGTTAAGCACTGTAGCCACCATCCCTCATCCATACATGTCACTCGTCGCTGCACTTCTCGCTCTTCACTCACTCACTGGTTTCCCTAATTAGTCAGCATCTCCTCATGGCAGCTGGCTCCTGGGAGATTCAGGATCCAAGGATCCCAATGAGGATCTCTCTCACCTGGCTTCAAAGGCCGAGCCGAACAACAAAGCATTTGCTGCCAATAAAGCCACTTATACCTTTCAAATAAGACCAAACTGCACCTCTGGAGGGGCCACTGGGGACAGGAAGGGTTGAATATATGCGCCTGTGTGCAGGGTGGATTGAGATCCCAAATCCCATCTTAATCCAGTCACTGGTTTTTCCTGCTCTACTAGTCCCTCGTTCCCTCCATCCTCTCTGCACCTCCAGCCTTTCCCTAATCCCCCCTAACACTAAGCAGCAACCCACAGTCCTTCCCTCTTTTTTGCCGCAGTCCCCAGCTCCTGGACACAACCAGTCGGTGGGGGAGTGTGTTCAGGCTGATTTTAAAGCTAGAGGGGGGTGCCGGTGGTGTAAATTGAGTCAAGATGCTAAGTGTTGAACATGAAATTGGTATGAATCCATCAGCAGGTGTCGAGGTGCAGCTGTGCCTGCTGTGCCAGCCCATGATTGATGAGGGCTAGGCTCATGCCAGCAGAGGCTCTGCTTTCTATGCCATGCACATCCAATTCCAGCGCCTGAGCACCCACAAGAAAGTAAGAGAACACATCCTCTGCAGAGCAATTTAATTACTATTAACTCCATAGTTTCAAATCACCGAAAAGCTGCCAAAGGAAGAGTTCAAATTTGGATTTACTTAGAAAATAGCCCCGTAATACAAAGAAAGCTTCTCATCCTTTCTTGTGCTGGTAGTTATACTTGTTTATGTTACTTTGGTCATCCATCATCTTGCCGTCTCTCCTTGCAACCTTTATGATGTTCTGTTTAAAAGAAAGCAATGACTGAGTGCTCAGCAATCTTCTAAAAGGTCACCATAGATAATCTTGATCAGTTCTGTTGAAAATGCCACTCCACTTTATTATAAGTACATACACTGAAGATAAAGGTCTTCTTTTTGACAGAGCCGACTATCCACAGGTACCCGCGGTTCCCAACAGTTGTAAATAAGCATAATTGCTTGGAGGGATAAGTATGCTGTTAGCTCTTTCTCTGTGTTAGGCGGTTTAAAGGCAGCGTTCACCTTCTCTCCCCGATCCTGATAATTGGCCATGCTCACTTATCTTTTTCTGTTTGTGTGAAGTATCATTCACACAGAATAATTAGCAATCACAAGTTGCCTGGTGCTGCTCTGTGTGTCTGGCATAGGACCAAATTTGGCACCCAGCAGCACAAACTACAAGCGCATCTGACGACAGTGTGTGCATGTGTGTGTGGGCTCTGCATGCACTGTGTGTGCACGTGTGGGCGCAAGTATGCACGCAGCCAGCAGCCCGAAGTGTCCCGCACAGAATGCGACTTATTATAAAAATATTATGGCCCTAAAAACAAACGCTGACTATATCTCTCATCCTCCACTTCTTCTTCTTCTTTTTTTTTTGCATCTGTTTCTCTCTCTCAGTTCTTTCCTCTCTTGTGCCATTCAATTGAGTTTGGACCTGAACTGGAAGGCAAACTGCATCACACAAAGTAGGAAAGAGAAAAAAAGGCTGTGAAAAAAACTCCTTCCACAGCAGAAATAAAGAAGGAGAAAACCATTGCTTTGGCGAGAGTGGATTTGTCTTTTTCATATTTGAAACATCTCATATAAAAATCACTTTGATGTGTGTGTGTGGCAACAAGATCTACACAGAATTAACCATTGAATAAGCCTGCAATTACATCTATAATTGCCTGATATGTATGCTGTATGGCATTTTGCAATCAGTGTACTCAAAGCCACAACATGGGTGTATAAAGAGCAATATGGGCCACAGACTCACCATATCTGCTGATGGAGGTGCGCGATATGCTGGCTGAGGAGGGGATGTTGTACGATGAGGTCTGTTTGGGCACCAAAGCCACCACGCAGCGATCTGACACCTGTGTGAAGAGGCACATATTACACAAATTTAGGCATCCTAATGTTTTGGACAATTTTATGGCTCCTTTACTGGTCGCAGAAGTAATGTTTCAGCATTTAAAGAAGTGTTTATCTCTCACCATCACAAACTACCAGATGTATTTATGTATTACATGCTCGTCTCTCAAATATTTTATACCAAGGAAGAGACCACATGAGGCCCTGAGTGAATACTCCCATGAGTAAAACATATCTAAAACCCCTGCATCCCTTCCCCTCATATCTGAGCTCCCTGCTGTTTCCTACCACAGCCCTGTGGCTTTTTTTTTTTTTTCTTTCTTTTACAGCAGAGCAGAGTGCTGTGGCTGCATGATGGCTGTACTCAACATGACTGTCATTGTCATCTCCTTCACAAACCTCAGAGACATGATGTACGCTTTGGAACTGGGATAAGATGTTAAGAGAGAGAGACAGAGACTAGAATGCTGAATGTCTCATCCTGTGTACACTTCACAACCTGAAAAAAAATGGGGTACGCAGGTATAATAATAGCAATAGAGCAGCATGGAGTCAGAGTCGAAGTGAAAGACAAAGAAAAGGGGCTGAGTAAAAGATGTTGTGTCATGAATAAGAGACAGACACTGAGGTTTATCACTTTCTCTCTCTGTGGTTGATATTTACAAAGGGCTCTTGGCCCTGTATGTTCTGCTGAAGTCATTACAGTTAAGCTGGGAAAAACTGATGCAACCAAGATGAGAACGGACATCCTGAAATTTAGCTTGATAAGACGCATCCTAACACAGATCTTTCATTAATTTAACAGTGGTATTAATGAATCATGAAATGGCAATTTAATTACAATATATCTTTTAAATGCTACCACTGTTGGTTCGCCCAGACATCCCTACAAAACGGCAAACAAAACTTGCAGTTCTTTTCTGAAAACAACAAACAGCTTGTTGGCTGGCATTTACAGCTCACCCTGAGGTGGGATTTCTTTTTCAGACCCGGCAAAGAAAAACTGATGAGCCTCCAGTGGAGAAATGAACAAAAGGCAAATGCCAGGCTCCAAAAGGAATACCTCAAAGAATCTATAGAAAAACAGAAAATTCTTCTTCTCTTTTCTTTTAGCAGGCACAGGCTCTTTTCTATCCCTTACTAGAGAATAAGCCACTGGATGCCAGGATGGGCATTTACTGAGTTTGTCCTTGTTCTCGAGAGCCAACCTCATCTCATCCTCCCTGATTCTTGTCCTCACTCTATTCTCTCGCTCTTTACAAACTAATCTCAGCTGTGGTATTAGTTTGAGTTGCCGTCTAGCCGCAACTGGCTGTACTGGAGAGACCCTTGAAGCTGGGGATGAAATTGGGAGAAATACTCTTAAAGACGCAGCTCATGCCTCTTTGAAGCAAATGAAAAATGTTGCTCCTAACCCCCACCTATGACCAGCATCTCTGACCTCTCCTCTCACCTCACCTCTTTCTCATTTGTCTCTGCTTTCCTCGACCTAATTTTTATGGCCTCTCCATCTTATAGCCTCCACTTGGCTGACGATGCATGAACCAACTCTAATACACCAACAGCGTGGACTTCCGTGAAGTTTCCACCGCTATTCCTGTGATACATTTTCTCTTGGGAGCATGAAATAGCTTCTCAGGCCCCCTTCCCTTTACGTCTCCCTCCATCTCTCTCTCTCTCTCTCTCTCCCTCTTTCTCTCTGCTCTTTATGGCTGACAGAGAGGCTAGAGCAGAGATGGGTCCTTGTGATAGTAGTAAATGATTGAAGGCGTGCAGATTCGCCCTTCAGGGATAATCCAGTGTGGGGCTGATAGTGGGCAGGTGTGATAAGGGCTGTGGGCCCCGCCTGTGATAAGACCTTCCATTAGGAGGAGCAGGCTTGACCAGACGGAAGAGTGTGGCCATCCTCTATCTCTCTTTTCTCAGCGCCTCCCCACACAACCCGCTGCTCTGGTCCGAACCCGTTTCCCCTTGGTGTCCCATCTCTCATGGACTCATGCCCTCAGATCATGATGCTTATCAAACCTCCTGAGTCTGTCCAGTAGTTTGGAAACACACAATCTGTGCATAAGTGCAATTTTCGTCAGAAACAACGAAATGCAAAATGGACCATGACACATCAATACAATGCTCTTGGGCATCACAGGGGATCTTTTGAAGACTGTAACACCAACTTGCTGGATTTTATAAAGGAATTAAGGAGGATTTGAATCAGTGAAATGAATCATTGTGAATTCTTACAAATATTATGACTGTGACCGTTGGAGATATGACTCAGGTTGCAGCAGCAGTGCAGGATTAATCAAATATGCTTTTTTATTTTAATGCTATCCACTGTACATTTGCACAGACAATATTCTTCCTGTTGCTAGACTTCATATTCTACTAGATGCATATGTAGATTTACAGTGGAAACCAGTGAGTCAAGACAGCCACAGGATTAGATTAATGAACACACAGCAGTGGCGTAGTATCCTTTGTGTCTGAGGTTGTTGAAAACATCCCAAAATGTCACAAGTGTTGCCTGCAAGGTGGGTAACAGGATCCAGCTGGCACACTCTCCTGGTGTGGTCATCAGAGTCTGCTCTCCCTGTTCCTTCATCGCAAAGAGGACACACAGAGGTCACCAGCCAGGGGAGGAAAGTTTCCAAACTGACTTCACTTTTGGCTTCGATGCCTGATGATTACCGTCACTTAGCTGCATTTTATAAATAATATTCCAGAAGAGACACACACACAGCTCATGTGCCCCCTCAGATGTAAGCATACAAATACTAGCATACTGGGAAGGCCAACTCTAATTTGATTTAGTCAAACATTATGTGTGAGAGTCTGTTTGTTTTTTTAAATCAATTTTAAAAAAACCCAAACCTACTAATATACGAACATCCTATTCACAACAATTGTTAACGCAGTCTGTCCAGATCTTAAATCTGTGGGCCTTCTTGGGATCACTGCTTACTGCCCAGACACTATCCAGCAGCCCTGCTAATACTAACATGTCTCAAAATGACACAGACAGAGGGGGAAGTGGAGAAGAAAGAAAGTGCGATGAAAAGCTTTGCTTTGACAGGGAAGAAGATTAATCAACAAAGAAAGATCCAAATCAGCAATCAGCCAAAAACTCTCCAATCTCATAAATCTTTTATCTCAGCTCCTGTGTTTATCTAAGTATAAGCATGCGCAATGAGGGTATATCCTGCATGTGTGTACACACTGAGCCTGATTCTATACTCTTCTATCTTGATCTATGCAAGAAACAGAATTAAAAAATTCAGAAACAGAAAGGAAGTGGTGGGAGGAGGGGAGTTTAGTCCCCTGACTATGAATGCAAAGGTGGTGAATAAAGATTCTGAACTCATTTTCAATGTGTGCATTTATGTTTTTAATTTTAGTGTAGTGGGGAGCTAGAAAGGTGTGAATTTCCATATCCAGGTTGTGTAAACCATTATTTCCCATGTGGCAGGGTAAATAGCCAATGGGGTTTCTTGGGTTGCTGTGAGCCCTATGAATTTTAATACCTGTGTCTAGTCCCTGTGTCTCTGCAAAGGGAGAATTAGCAAATACTCAAGGTGATGCTCAGACTCGCTCTGCATATTGCAGATCCCTTTTCACTCTTTCCTCTTTACCCCTTCCCCATTTTTTTTCCTTCAAGCTTTTCCCTCACTCAGGGGCCTAATGAGCTGCGCTTCCTTGTTATGCTATGCTAGCCAGATGTGTTGTCACAGCTGCCAATGCCGTGCCACGGTGTGTGACACAAATCCACACAAGCTCACACATAGGGGCCACTGCCAGCTCGTCAAAACTGTAATGATGCAAAAAGTGTCTGTGTTGTTCCATCCTGCTCTGATCTCTCCCACCACCAACTGCCCCGTTCCATCACACTCTTTCTCCCTCACTTGAAGCACAGCTTGCCGGTATGTCCTCTGAAGTTCCACATTGTTGGGCTCACGTTCTATGCAGGGACCCTCAGATCCACGATCAATAGCATTCCACAGGTCTGCTATTGAGCGAATGAATCAGTGAAGTGGCTACACGCATGTTGTTGCCTGAACTGTAACGTCTCCCTTGGCTAACGAAGGCAAACAGACTGTGGTGCAAAAAATTGTAAAGAAAAAAAAAACATCAACAGAAGAGCCCATTGTGGTGCGGAAGCACACATACTGAACTGCTTCATCTAGAATCAAAGTAATACAGAGACCAAGAAGTGATGCTCAGAGCAAGAGAGAGAGAAAAAAAACAGGAGAAAGAAAAAGATGAAGACAAAAGAAGAATTCTTATTGCCCATGAGTGGGTGAGAAGAGGGGAAATGGGTGAGGAACAAAATGTAAACAGAGCAGAAATGTCCAAAATAAAAAGTGCGAGAGTGAAGAGAAAGGTGAGAACAGAAAGGAGGGGGACAAGGGAGGAAAGACAAAGGGGAAACAAGCTGCATGGTGCCAAGTCCTGTGTGAAGGACACTGTGATGTGTCCCTTCTTCTAATGACTCCTACATCTGTTAAATTATTCTGCTTGTTCTTCTGGGGTAGGAGTTCAGGATGACCCCCTGTTGTGAGGGCTTGAGCCTTGCCACCTCACCCCAATTTTCTGCATCCAGATGGAGCTGCATCTCTTGATCTCCAGCTCCAGCCAAAGCTGCATCTCAACCCCAGCCCTCTGCTCTTAAAGCAGGTAGCCCAGAATCAAACCTCATGCAGTCTTTAAGCAGATGGTCCCCCTTGGCTGACTAATGAGAGCTGGCTGCATATGCATTGCAAAAGATTCATGGCCTGTGGAGATGGCTGTTTTCTCAGTCTCCCTTGCCTGTTTCTTTCTTTATTCCGTATATCCCTCTTTAGAATTTCTCTCTGGCTTCCACTTACTGGCTCCTTTTTTCTTCATTTACAACTTCAACAGCCATAAATTTGCTTGAAAAATGCCGATCTACTCTTGTCCTCACGTTCCCTCCTCTGTAGCGCTCTGCTTTTCTCTCTGTTGAACAGGGGGCAACAGGTGAATTAAAACTGTGGAGTGTGAATGAGGGTTCTACATGTGAGGAGATGGAAGCAGGCAGTCACAGCGGGACTAATTGTTGCCGATGCAGAAGTCAACGGGCCAGAGAGAGAGAGAGAGAAAAGGAGGAAGAAGGAGAGGGAGAGAGAGAAGGAGAGAGGGAGAGAGATGCCGTCCTCCTGATTGGAGCAGCTTCATCTCTCCGGGGATGGAGGGAGAAGTGTTGGCTGAGATGCTGAGAGTTCATCTCTCCTGCCACCTGTACAGTAATTGTCCTCTATTCTGTGAGTCACTTGGATTACACCAGGCATGGGCATGCAAATGAGGAGCTGAAAATTGGCTGCCTAAAAGTCAAGAGCAGGAAACATCAAAGTTTGCCAAGGTATGTGGTACAATTACCATAATAAAAGCCACAGCAGAAAACTGAACTGAAATGAGAGTTTTCTTGGTTAAAAAAAAAAAAAAAACTGCAGTTGGAGAATTAATTAAGGAAAACATTACACTAAAATGTTTGTGTGTGTGTGTGTTTACCTGGTAATGCATGAGAGTGTTGAGCCTCTTCCAGTCGTTTTCGATCTTAGTGGTGATGTCTTCATCCTGCAGCACCACACGAGCCATTCGCCCCTGACGCCACTCTGACAACACAAACGCACACAATAAACCATAAACAACAGCCTCCTGCAATGACTATCATATGTACTGATTTCTCTGTAGAGGTTTGATGCCATGTATTAAACAAACGCATATAGCAAATGCACTTTTATCGCTCCTTTTAATCACAGTTTGGTTCTACGAACCATTTTCTCATTCACACATAAATTTTGGCAGAGGCGCCATGCAAGGAGCAACTTGGGGTTCAGTAACTTGACCATGGACACTTCGGCACACAGAAGGTCTGAGATATCGACCACTAAAGCATGTCTTCAATGAACACACTGGTTATTGGTTTTTGCAACGCCTTCAGAACCAGCTACCTTGCAGAAATAACTGAATTCTTACAACACAAACCAAACTGTCTCAAACCCCAGTGGAATGCCACCTTACAAGGCTCACGAAGACAGCCCTCCACACTCATAAAATGAATAGATATCAGCAGCTGGTGCTCTTGTACGGCTCTCGGCATGTGTACTCATCTCCCAGACTTGGATTGACACGCATCTTAATTAAACATTACACACGAACAATTGCCAGATGTATATGCAGGAAGCCTGCGCGCTTTAATTGTTACTTGTGTCACATACGCAGCAGTTGGCCCATCAGGGTCAGAAAGAAAAGAGAAGTGGAGCAGACAAGACAGGATAAAAGAGCAAGCTATGAGAAAATCACCTCTTTTAAATGTGAAAAAAAAGGGAAGCAGGGGTAGAGATTATAAGCAGTGCTGGTGGAGGGCCGGGGCTGATGGGTCATCGTGGGCTAATGAAATGATAATAAGGATGCTGACAGGGAAGTGGATAATAGCCATTGTGGGCCTCATGCTGGGAGTGATCATTGATTTTCTCCTTGTTGACTGGGTTTTATTACTTTTTGCATCTGCCAGGTGACCACATGATATGCACAAACCCATCCAACCTCACTCAGAAAAAAATGAGAAAAACACAGAAGCTGTGACACATGCACTAGTCTTGCACGGCCAGACCATTCTGCAGGACAGAATGAGCATCCTCACGGGACAAAAATGCTTTGTCTTGTTTGACAACTAGCAGAGATGCAAACTGCACGGTTCAAATTAGCCGCAAAACATCAAATTTCCAGTGTGGTAAGTTGGTGGCTTAGTGGTTGTTGTTTCATAACATAGCAAGCAGAAGCGGAGTAGAGAGCTGTGCAAAAAGGGTGATCAATGGCATGCTTATACCTGCAATCTACATCCGGTAAGTCAGACTACACTTGTACGTATACAGACTTGCAGACACTCTCACGCCGATGCAATTATTGCAAGTGGGGAGACAGTAGATGGACGGACATATTGTAAGGGGATAGATGTCATGCTGATTTGCAGCAGGCAGAGGGGGGCTTTTGTTCTCTTCGCCTATCTGAAGTGAGAGAAAATTAGAGGAAAGGGGGAAATGGGAGGTAAGGTATGGGCAGGCGAGGATTGAAGTGGCAGACTGCGTGGGAGGGGAGCTTGGCATGAGGCTGGTGGGCCAGTCTGTCAGCTCTTACCTACGTCAGACGCAAAAACGCACACATAAAGACAAGCCCACTTTTCTATCTTGATCTACTGTGTCTCATTGGCACTACCAGGCAGTGAAAGCAGCCAGACGGAGGGATGCGCCACACACTGTCAGTCAGATTGATAGAAGGCCTGGCAGCAGCACACTGAGTCCGGTTCGCTGGCTGGGCTGCCGGAACACAGCTTTTATCACACTAATGCACTGATAATCTGTACACATGGCTAGGTTTTCTCTCACTGATACATTAATCTGTGGGTGTGAAGGACTTTACACCTGCCAGCTGCATCTGCGAGTGTCTGGATTGTGTGTGTTTGTGTGTGCGTGAGTGTGTGTTTATGTCATACCGAGGTCCATGTCGACGGCGCGTGGCCGCTGAGAATAGGGCATGTTCTTGTAAACAGCGTCGAGAATCTTCTCCTTCACTTGGGTGATGGTGTCACAGTTCAGCACCTTGACCGGGATCTCTGGGCTGTTTTCATTGTCCGGGTTCACACAGTTTAGGATCTGGAGTGTGAAGATGGGGAGAAGAGGAGAGGAAGGAGAAAGAGTGAAATATCGCAGAAGGAAATGAGGGAGTGGAGGAAGAAGCTTGTGGAGTCCTGTTACTGCATGGACCTGGGTCCAGCTTGAGGCTTTGCCCTCATTAGAGTCTCCTTGGAGCATGGCAGGAGCTTTGAGAAACCATTTCCGCTCTTGCTGGCATCCTGAAATCTAATTTCACACCTTCGGCGGGACACCAATTTCCAGCTCTGCCGGGGTATTAGCACGTAATGAGCCAAATTCCCAGTCAGAGCAATCAGAGCATTGTCATGTCACATGCTGGCAGTGTGAGTCCTGCTTGCTCTGTGTGCGGAGAGGGGTTTGTTTGGTGTGCTCCTATCTCCACGGCCACCTACCCTGATGTTGGACCAACACTGGAGCCTGTGGGATCATTAGGTAATTTTCCTCCCATAATGGAAGAAAGAAACCCAACGCAGCACTCACAGCTATGCCATCTTGAAATTGGTTTACGATGAAAAAATAAGAAAGGAAAGTTAAGAAACTCTGTGTGCATGTTGTAATTTTCTCTGTTCTACTATTTTATAAAGTGCCTGTGTGTGTGTGTGTGTGTGTGTGTGTGTGTGTGTGTGTGTGTGTGTGTGTGTGTGTGTGTGTGTGTGTGTGTGTGTGTCTCAGCTTGGCAGCGCTTTAACTGAAGGGCAGCCATTTTGAGTCAACCTGTGTATGACTTCGAGCCTATTTGCAAGCTTCTTGTGTGCCTGGCGGAGTGTGACGTACCAGGGTTTTGTACTCGATCTGCTGGCGGATGAGCTTGTCTTCACTCAGGGAGTAACGGGCCTCTCCGGTGATGGCGTCGATGGGCCCCTTTTCCATCTGCTGCTTGATGGCGCAGTACAGCATGAACAGAGGCTCCCCAGCACACTCCTGCGAACACACAGACAAACCCACAGACTCACACATGAGAGAGCATCACAGCACAAACAAAAAAAAACCCCAACAGACTGAGAACAAGCCCACATACTGTCAAGTCACACTTTTAATTTAGAAACTTCTTAAGACACAAAAGACGCGTTTATTTTTGCAAACACACACTCGCACCGCATGTGTTGCTTGGTGCACTAACCTTGAGGAATTTGTGAAGGAGGAAGGCGAACCAGTTCGTGAGCATCTTCTCTGCAACCGACTCAGTTCTGAAATTACATTAAAAAAACAGGAGGGGAAAAAAGTCATTTTATGTTTTCTCTTGATAGTCCGCAACATTTATATAATAAGACTGTTCCATATTTCATGAGGCTATTGGAATGACTTCAGGGAGGTTATCTTGACATCCTGGGGGTGTGCACTCTGCGTTTGGTTTTGCTTGTGTAGCGCCTGCAACACCGTGGTCACAGTGAGTGAACAGAGCGAAGAGGGGGCATCTGTGTGTGCACGGCTCGCACATGTGTGTGTGATTGAGTATGCATGGACGTCGGTGTGAGCAAACGTGTGTGCGTGGTTGATTATTCACGTGTGGTTCAACACCGCGGGACATCAGCAGCTGTGACAAGCCTCAGCTGTTGAGAGAGACGAGTGCTGTCACAGCCAGGTAACGCCTGATCACAGCCAAAACGATCTCCTCTCCTCTCATTTCCCCTCCTCTTCCCCCTCGCTTCCCCCACCGCCTTTCCCTTCCCAGTCAATCGCACACGGAGGTGCAGCTTGCTGCTGGGCTTGATTGGGCATGAAAAAACACAAGTGTGCAATGACCTCTCGACTATTTCTACCGCAGAGCGCATGAGAGGCCTGTGTGCGCCTCTTTCATGATTTCTGCTCGCGTCTCTCTCAGAATGCCAGACAAGCATCCTCCGTCTGCCTCATTAGCACCATCATGGAACACTAGAAAAAACAGAAGTTAAGCTTCAAAAAAACAAAAAAAAACACATAATACCAAACAGCCAGGTGGGAATGGTTAACGAGCAGGAGGCATAGATGAAAGGGTTAGTGCTGTGCGGACAAGCACCTGAGGTGAATAGCAAAAACAAGCCTCTGCCTCATCTGGTGAAAACGCTTCTGCTTTGCTCTTCTCGGTTTAACTGCTGCACGAGCCTGTACGTGTGGACTTAAATTAAAAATGCTACCTGAAAAACACCAATTCCAAGCTGCTTTGGATCAGAAAATGGGTTTCTTACCAGCTAGTTTCTCACCCACAACATGATTACTCTCGCCAGCTCTTACATAGCCGCTCTACACATTAATCATAACTTAACACACCACGGTAAAGTGCTCCATAGTCTGCACTGCTGTTTGCAAGAGTGTGACAGCTTGTGATTGTCACCTGGCCGTCAGTGATCACCACTTGTGTACGAGCGCTGCCGATTTAATGGCAATGCATTGAAAAAAATGACCCTCTTAATGTAGCAGGAAATTACTGTGATTACTCTGGTGGATATGATGAAGGGGCCGTACAACACACTGTGCTGAACCGAGGATTAGCAGGAATCGAAGCAGCCAGGTATTAAAGACAAGCTGGAAGGCTTCCGTCTCTTCAATAGGGCTCCGGATGATTATACCTATTCAGGCTCTGAATGGACCTGAAGGGAGATTATGACTATTATGGAGATAATTGTGTTAAGTCGTGTTTGAGGGCTATAAGCAAGAGCGTAGGACTGAAGCAGAAGTCCCAGAAGGATTGTTTGAGCCAGGGAGGTTACAACAGCTAACATTTTAGTCACTGAGACAAGAAAAAGTGCCAGTCATTCTTCCTATCTCATTAAAATGAGATAGTGTGAAGCGTCTCTCTCTTTCTCTTCCCCCCCACTTGCAGGTAGAGAACTTTCCTGCAGCTGCAGGACAGTGGAGCAGAGGTTCTATTTTGTTTTGAATGATGTGCGGCTGAGTTGTGAAGTTGTCTCCCACGCCTGGAGGCTATTCCCCAGCGAACGAGACTGCTGGCCAGTCTATTGGCAGCTCGTTGAGAGGATGGAGAGCTGGGTGACAGCCTATTTCAAGTGTGATGTGCCAGCAGGGAGGAGAAGCATGTAGATTAGCTCACCCAGTTTCAGCTCCAGGATGAGAGAGTAAACACTGCTGAAAAGCTGAAAGCTGCGAAAGTGCACGCTCCTGTACATGTATACGTGAGTGACTGCATCCTCTTTGGTGGCACAGACACAGACTCAGTGCTTCTCTCCTCTTTGTTATTCCGACATATATATAAATACACAGGTGAGGGTATACATACATAATAAAAGAAAGACACACATACAGTATTCACAAGCTCAACATTGCAATGCTGCACAGTAAAAAGTCTTCCTTTGAAAACATAATAAGCAGTCACGAGAGCCTGGGGCTGTATTTTCACGCTGAATAAACCTAAATATATTGTGGATTTTTTTTGGACAATACCCCAAATCCCTCTGTAATTGCCCTTCTTCCTCTACAAGAATTCACCATTCTTCACCCCCCCTCCATGCTTACCATGTGCCCCTCCCTGCTGTATGAGACTTGAGTGTGTTAGAAGTTAATGGAACCTATTAAGCATTTTAATAAGCTCAGCAAGTCCCGAAGAAGGAAGTCAAATAAAGCCTTTTGTGCGGGGGCTGCGCTGACTCCCCCTTAATATCTCTCCTCTTGAATGTCAGGAAGGAGGGAGGAATTCTTTGTTCTCCTCCTTCTCCTTTCCTTCTTGTCCTCCTCCTCATCTGCCTCCTCTTCCGTCTTTCTATTAATTGAGTTTCATTAATGAACATCAGGATTTCATTATCCCACATAGCGTTTGAGAGGAGCCCCATCGCTGGTCTCCTAATGGCAGCTCGGGTGGAGCGGTGGAGGGGGTGGAGGCTATATTAGCAGCCAGTGGAATGTCTTTCAATGAAACTAATGCCAAACACAATACTCGCTCTCTTAATAATGCTGTACTCCATTGCTCTGCATGGGCGGAAATCTCATTACAAAAACGCTGAGGAGAAAAATAATACAAGATTGAAAAGTCTCAAGGTGATAGAAGCAATGTTCTGTGATTCCATTAAAAGAACATTATAAAGAAGAGAAAAGAAACTGGGTGAAGTGAGTGGCTGTGGCAAAACTTAAAAAGGAGACAGAGAAAACGGCGAATAGATTTAAACAAAAAAAAAGAAGTGGCTAATCTGGGATGTTTTGATGGGGGTCATCTAACACCACAAGAGTGTGAGTAATAATGGACGGGCGGAAGGAGAGGCCAATGACAACAGACATGATGAGAGAGGGAGGCCTGGGATGAGCACTGGAGAGGCAGAGCACGGAGAGAGAGTGAATGCAAGAACATGTTTTACTAATGGCGCTGAATACAGTCCAAACATTATGGGGTGCTGCATCAATTCCACTTAGCGCGCTGAAGAGTGAGGAAATCAAACACAGAGCTTAGATATTGCTTTCAAAAAGCTTTTAGGGAGAATGAAAGTGTCTGCAAGCTAAAAAACTTCCCCTATCAAGACAAAGAAACCAGAAGGCATCTGAAATCTTTAAATACCAAAGAGACGAGAGATTCTCTGAAAAACATGCCTCAGAGGAGCACAAGTGCACCCTTCAATCATGATTCCAGGAAGATGAACTGACTGGGGATATTATATCCCTGTTACATAAATGCAAGATAATGCACATGCTACAATTTGTTTTCACTGGTCCGTTATGATGGCTGGTAAAATGGGATGCAGCACTGAGCTGAGCCTAATAGGAAAAAGAGCATGCAGGGCATAATGTCTGGTATGAGTTGTGTGGTACAGTAGAACATTTACAAATTACCCTTTGGCACTGAAACACATCTAACCAACCATCATACTCAACCACTGACATGAGCCATGTTGTATTCTTTGTAACTATTACGCAAATAGCTTCTTCCTCAAATAAACGGCAATGATTTGTTTTCCGTCCCGCTTCCTCTGCCAAGAGGCTTGTCATATGCATTCATTTTAGCTCAGCGATATACTGCTTCAGCCCATCCAACTTCTTAAAGCAACGGAGCAGAAAGTTGCAATTAATTAAATATTCATGATGCATTTTTGTTATGTATTTACTGATTTGCTGTGAGCATGCTAGGTGCTATAAAATCAAAACTAACGTCAGCAAATGCATCTGTCAGATCTCAGCCCACTTAACGTGACTGAAGAAGAGGGATGTTGTTTTAACGGCAATTTTATTTAACTTACTTGTAGCCCTGCAGACTACTCAAGAGAGCCTCTTTCCTCATTGATTTTTTTTATCAAAAATCACATCAGATTTATCAAAAATTATTATGGTTATATCTATAGTTAGAACTTTGTAGTAAGAATAAATGTAGTGACTGTAGACGGATATCAATTAATTTAATATTATGACTCTCAATAAAGTACAGATAGTGCATCAGCAATTAAATGCTCAAATATGAAAAACGCACTATCAGAAGATTATCTGTCCATGTGAGAGGCAGAGAATGTGTGAGAGGAATGCAGAAAAAAAGGTAGATCGGAGGCAGAGCTGCTGAGAGCCAAGCAGAGATGCAGAGTTAATGTTAATCAGAGGGAGAGTCTACATGCAGCATCTTTAACGTGCTGCCCACGTAACTTGGAAATTAATCTGTGGAAAGCATTTAGAACCTCCATTTAATCTGCTGAATTAATATGTTTATTAGTTGTCTAACTGTTGAATCCCGCGCGTCCTCCTCCTCATTTTTCCTCTCATCTTCCCTCCTGTCCTCCCCTCTCTCTTGTGTGCGGTGGCGAGTGATGGCGTTGCACTCCATCTTCTCGCCACAAAGAAAGGGGCTCAATAATTAAGTCTCTGCCTTTGCTGGAGAAGTAACATAACTCTGCTGCTGTGGCATAGCCTCCCTATGCGTCTTGTGCACATACTGTATTCATGCTCTCTTACAGTGTACATATACACTACAGTGTTTTAGCACTCAGACTCTGAATATATCTGATTGTACAACTTTAAATGTACCCCGCAGAGTTTGCATTGTTAATTAAAACGCCTTAGTTGCTGTCTTGTGTCAGTTCTTCTATTAAATTGTCTGTCAATCAACAGCAGACAATAATCCTTTGTTTTTCACTCGTTTGTTTACAGTTAAGCCCTTTTCAGACATGCAGTTCTTTACAATAATCTGATGGCAACAGAATGTCCCAGCTTCACATCTGAATGAGCATTCTGCTCACTTTTCTGTAAAAGTTGCAATCTTGCTCGGTCAGATCTGGCAACTTTTACATATCGCTTTCATCACTTTGAACTGCATGCCATCACATTAACAGACAGACACGCACAAGCAACGCACTTACAGTTGCGTGAAACGATTTTGGGGAAATATGTTTCCACATTTCAGCACGCAGTTTGCTGCCAAAATCCAAAAACAGATTTTCTCAATCACTTTGCATTACAATTTCACATCTGTTGAAGACACTAAAATGTCCATAGAAATGAAACTTGAAACTTCACTGCCATAAAGACAGAACATGTCAAATTCATGTGACTCACCAATAAGGAATGCAATGTAGGTATTCGTTCAACATTAACATTCGCTGAAACTCATTTGTTGCTTACGTCTGTTCTGTAGGAGTCTTTTCCCTTAATTTATAAAATACCTTCAGTATCAGAAAGCAGCAGCATCCATATGCATTTATGCAACTACAATAACAGCAGTAACTTCATTATTTATATAATTAAAAATGACTTGGAGGCAGCATAGGTCGGGATCTAAAAATAAATGACAATGCGTACGTTTCGCTTCAGACAGCATACCAGAATTTTAAGTGTTTACGAAACCAAAAATAATCTAGATTAGTTAGTTACTTGCCCATCTTGATATGCTGTTATTAGTTTTGATTTAGTCTTTTGCTCATCAGTGCATTATTATTCATTACACATCACTTGATTTGCCATTCTCTTTTGTATGTATGGCAAATATTGCATGCACACTGCAGCTCTCTCTATCACGTCATGTGGCTACGTTTGAAAAAAGACATAAGGAAGATTAATGTAAGAGTAACCTTCCTGTGTCTGGAAAACCAGCCATGTTACACATTCAGATATGACGTGTCTTTAAAGGATAAATCTGGTGATATTCTGCATGTTTCTTCCCAGAAAAAGGTCAAAACCAACAAATACATTTCCCTGGTTTGGAAAAGCTTTATACCCTTAAGTGCTATAGAGCCACATAGCAAAAATATATAAAACACACACACAGGCACACACAAATGAACCACAATCTTGCATGAGGTGACATGTGCCATCATTGTGATGAACGTGGTCACAGTAATGTCTTTAGAGTGGCTGCTCCTGCACACTGTGCTGCTGCACCAAAACTATGCTTTATTTCATCTTCTAAAAATGAAAGAAATGATCTGCAACCTATTTTTAGACACAACTTTTGTAACAAATGGCTTTGGGGCCAGGAGTGACAGACTACAGAGCTCGGAACGTACTGAGAGACAGGCTACCGCTGTGTTGGTTTTGGTCTTCATGGCTGTAGGTACCATAAATATGCATATAGACTATAAGCAACCATATTCTTTAATAATGTAGATACACTGTGCATATTAAACTTTGATTACTGTTGCCAGTCACATGGGATGAGGCTAACCTCCTAAAGGACATGATAGATAGAACTATTTTTGTATCTTTGTTTGTAATGTTTCTGTGATTATGGGTTGAGCATGCTAGCCTGTGGACGTGTTCCCCTCTGGAGGAAAGTATTCAATGGCAGCTGAGCGGGAAAAGCGTGTCTTGGGATGCACTTTCAACCTACTGTAATATAAATGGGAAAAGGACGTGGGCTGGCTGACCCGCAGGTCCTTCCTCTATGTTGGCACTCTTAGGTTGCCATGTAAACTTAAACCTACAACTGAAAGTTCACCAATATTTTATTGAGAACAACATTCAGAGTGGCCGCTGCTTCTATTTATGCACGCAGACCACTGGGCTCCAGTTTAGCCTGCACAGCTGTATTCATAGCTTCAGTATACTAGTGGAATACATCCTAACCTAACACACACAGACGCATCGCAAAAAGCACAGAGATTTATTTACAAGCTGCTAATTTATTGCAACCAGAAAACAGAAAGGGGTCCTAGCCGAAATAATAGCAAGTATTTCAGTACGTTGTTATATCCAATAAGAGACTGAGGAGAGCAAAGACAAAGGACAACCTCACACTATGGTCCTGCACAAACATAAATACTGCTTAGAGACATGTTCAGCTTGACTATCATCACAGTTGTGTGTGCGTGTGTTACTGAGTGAGTGAGCGTGAGTCAGCTCGCTGGCTTGGCTGTCGGCTTTTCTCTAAATAGGCGATGAAGGCGACAACAACAGCAAAGAGCCATGTCAAATCGATAATCCCTTAAATTCTTCACAAAAATAGGGAGTGAAATGTAAAAACTATAGGACATTTAGCCCTCCAGGCACTAGCGGTGGGACCTGAGGATTATGCATCCCTGTGTTCCTAATAAGAGAGGATAATGAAAACGTAGAGGCGATGTGGGACCCGGCTGTCATGTGAAATAACAGCTTAATCCAGGTCCATTTGATGCTGCGCCGCTTTAGTCCACTCCTCTGTCTGTAAGTGTGGTCTTTTCTGTCTGGCAGTTATTTACTCGGACTATTAATGCGGGTTTTTCAAACAGAGACACTACAAGGGAACATTAACATCCAAATGAAGCTGTTGTTTGAAAGTATTGCAGCTGCCTGCTCTCACCGTCTCAGCTTATTTGTCTTGTAAACATATTCAAAATCATGCACAGAGCTGTCAGACTTTCAAAGGACTGCGCACATGCACTTTGAGAAAACTATTGTTAGCCAGTCCTTTAACCGGTTTTTGTACCCACCAGTGTCACCAGCAGCAGCAGCTGAGGACACTTGGGCAAGGACTTAGTAGGTGTTCAAAGTTTAAACACATCATCCCAAATCCCCAGAAAAACAATGTACACTGGATACACACAGAGGGAAAAAAGTTAAGTTGAACCACTTCTGAATGTTTTATAAGGAGCCTGAGCCCGGAGGATAAGTGAGACTGACATTGGCATTAAGAAAGAGCAGTGGGAGAGAATGTGGAATTATGCAGGGAATTCAGATGTTTCTACTGATGTGAATAGTGCATGCCGTTTACCTCATGTACTGTAGCACTCATTGCAAGACTTGTTCTGTAAAGCGTCTGCATGCAAGCAGGGGGAGTGGGAAAAGTCACGACGCATTCACCCATCACAGAAAGGGCTTTAAATCAATCCCCATCCATCTGCCTATATGCAACAACATCCTGCTGCAGCGCTGGACTTCATATGTTTTTAAATGATGAATGTGTTTTCAGTACCAACATAATTATCTTCAAAGAGCAGCATCACATGTAAATATACACAGTACTGCTGTGCATTCTGTTAGACTGATTAATTAAATGAAACATCAGAAACATTCCTGAAAAACAAACTTATTTCTAAGGATTAAGGCATTTTCTCTATATGATTGTGTTTAATATTAAAGAAGCGTTTTGCTGGTTTATATTAGTCTATGCTCATTTAATTGTCTTCAATCGTTCTCACAACTTAAAAGCCAATTAAGCGTATTAACAAAACTAATTTGTTAATGGTAAATTTTTGTTTGTTGACTTTCTTGTATGCGCCTTTGGATGTGATATTTAATGTAAATATATTTCACAAAGTGCAATAACATTCACATTAGTAGAAAACAACTGAAGATAGCTCTTACTTCACTGAAGGACATTATCGTAATGTTACCTGCGCAGCAGCAGTTTGGGGTGGTTCTTGCTCTCCAGGTTGCGGTCAATCAGGTCCGACAGCAGGTGTTTAAGGACATCAGTGGCGTACTCCAGTCGCCCCTGCAGGGCAGTCATGATAAGTGAGGCCACGTTGCCACGGTCCCTCATGGAGAAAGAGCGCTGCATTTCTAGTGTTCGGATGAAGGTGAGCAGGAACACTTTGTTGTTGATGAGCTGGCCAAACAGCTTCAGGGCCTTCTCCACATTCTGCTGGCCATTACCTGACACCTGGGCAGAAGAGAGAGGAAGAACAATGTGCGTGTTCAGGCTAATGAGGATCCAGCGCTAATTTGTCCGGTAATAATTTGAATAATAATGAGCTGAGTTGTTTCTTGAAAAGGTTTGTTGCTCTTCAACTTTCACTGTGACCTTGTCTCCCACAAAATAAAGATTTTTCCACAGGCACCGAAACCCTCACTCATGTTTCACTTCAGGCACACAGAAGCTCCCACTCATGATGAGTAACTGAGAAGATCTTAATCAATTATTGACCCAAAAAGCATTGTACTCCGAGTTAGCCGCCATTTCACTTTCAAGACAAATGTCAAATAACTTTCCAGGGTAAGACGATCCAAGTAACACGACTCACTTTGTGTTTGTTTGAGTGCTGTTTTTCCAAAGTGTGGATAACTAATTTAGCTCTTTTTGGCAAGAAAGCCTGTCATAGATAAAGTCAAGGTTATGCAACTTTCTAAGAAGGGAATTCACTTCTTAGAAGGCTGTCATTGATCTCTAGCATGCATGTCTAGTCTTATCTGAACTAGCACCAATCTAATTAACCAAACCTGGTAAAACAGCTTCATCCTACCTCCCATCTTAATCCCTGATAGTTTCATCCTCTGGACACCGCTGTCTGGATTCCACATGAAATAAACTCATTCCCCTGCACTTGTCTGGCCTCACGAAGAGGAGCAAAAAGTGTTAACAAGCCATTTTTTTTCCCCCTATGGAGGAACCCCAAGACCTGCCTGAGGATTTGGAATTACTCACTTCATTACCCCTCATACTGCAGCCACTGGTGGATGAAATAGCCATGTGCTGGGACCCTGTTTTCCATGAGGGAGCTTGCATGTGAGGTGTTTATATGTGTGTGTATGCTACCCAGCATGACCGACTATGTATGAAAGTCAGACCAGACTGTACTGTAGTAAGGGTAAGTGGCACCCTGGCATCCTTTCCCCCTCGAGCAATTCCTTGTGTGTGGAGGTTACCCTACATTGGGAGATGGTATGGACAGACACACTCTTCAGCTCTGTTTTTCTCAACCTCGGTTTGACTTTTGTTTGCCTTCTCTTAAGGAATCCTCTTTTTATATTCACTTTCTTTGCCTCTCTTTTTTGCATTCTGTCTCAAGTTACCTCCAGTTCTCTGAGGACGGGATGATCCTCTATGCCAGGGAAGAGGACCCTCATGGCGTACGTCCTGTAGTCCAGATGGGGGATACCGGCCCTGTCGAGGTCGCTGGTCAGTTCATTGATGTCAGTCTGCAACTCGGCAAAAGCTGCGAGAAAAAAAAAAACAGACAGGACAGAGAAATCGGTTAGAGGGCATACTTGAGAAATGCATCATAAAAAAAAATCCTTAATCCCCCAAGGACCAAATAAGTGACTTCCTCTTATCTTCATAGTGTTTACTGCCGTTATGATGAAGATGACAGACGGCTCAAGATAGCCTTCATGTCAGAGAAACTCAATATTTCACAACTCTCTCTTAAAAATACGCAGCTCTCTCTCACACACACACATCCACCTCCTTTTCTCACTCATTTTTATCTACCAGCCAGTAAATTGGCTGGAGCAAAGGCCCCAAAGAGTGTGTCATCTCAGTGTGAGGCTGCAGGTGAGCACTAGTTAATTGGCTCCATCCTGACTGACTCTCGTTCAGGCCCATGGCTCTGTTGCTCTGCTTTGGCGCCCTTGGGGAGGCTCCCTGTCTGCAGCCTATCACAGGAGCAGCAGCAGTCCCCTAACACCGTCCTCAAAACCCCGCCATGTCCAACCAGTCTTAGCCCTCACCTCCTGGCCCCCACAGCCCCCTGCGACTCATGGCTTTACACACCAGCACATGGGCTCACAGTGTATATACCCATAAGGAGGAACCCAGGTACCTTCCTAAATCCAACCCGCAGGGCAGCACTCTCCCGGCCACTGCTAATGGTGAAAACATTAATCTTTTCCTTTCCCAAGGCTGCCAGCGTGATTCCCCCCGTTTGCTTACTCTGTCTATCTGCCTGTCTGTCTGTAATTTCACCATTGTTTGCTGCAGTAGGATGTTTTATTTTTGAAGGCATAATAACACCAGGGGAGCCTATAAGAAGCAGCTGGAGGGGATAAGTAATAAGGTCCTCTCCGGCTGATGAAATCCCTGAACACTGTCAAAACACAAACTCACTTCTGCTGTCTCAGTGATTGGCTATAACGACCCCGATGATGACATCAGGGGCCAATCAGCAGTGTTTAGTTGAAAGCATGGACATGGAACTGAACGTTGCAACACTGAGCGGATGTTTTAAGTGGTAGCTGCAGGTTAGCTTGAGGTTAAATATTGTCCCCATCGACTGGGTAGAATGTCAAAGGTCAGATTAACTGCTGTGCCTTCTCTGTACCCGGAATCACAAGGGAGAAAGGAGTGCGTTTCCAAGCATTGTGACATTAACAATTTGTAAAAACACTTAAGGGCGGTTATCGCCCCAGGGCACTCTTACATTGAAAGACATCATTACAATTGTACAGAGACACACCTTGTATGAAAAACACTGAATTTAAGACGTAAATAAAATGTAATGTGGCTCAGCTGAGTCAGGATGGCTCACTGACCCATATTTGGAGAACATTTCACTGAATTATTAAATGTACACAGACCACCAATAATGTACTTACTGTAATATGTACACAAACACATGCTTGTTACATGACTACAGTCTCCTCATGCATTCACCAGACCAATCCAGTGATAGAGAAGCCTCTCGAATTATTGGAAGTAAATGGATAATCTGAGCAGAGTGGACCCATAATCGCCCTCGCTCGAAGATCTGCAGTTTAGCAGTCAGGCCTACATTTCTGACACCAACCTTCTTTGCACTCTAGGGCAACTCGTGACTCCAGGTTGTCCATTTGCATCTGCAAGCGCTTCAGGGTAAGGTCATTCTCACGTGACTTTCGCTTGTAGGCGATGAGGACGAGGATGACGATGATGAGGAGAAGACCTCCACCTGCTGCGATGCTGACAATGGCAGGGAGGGTCAGCAGGCTGTCAGACATGATGTGCACCACACCCGGGGAGACGTGAAGGCCGCCCACTTGAACCTGCCAAGAAATGCACACAATGTGTAGCATGAGAAGTTATTTACTTGACTTGTCTCGACAGCTCAGTGTATCTCAGGGATCCTCAAAGGTATAAGACTGAACCTGAATTCTAGCATGTTTCAGCAAAATTCGATGGTTGATTTTGAGATCTGTAAAAATGATAATCGGTACACAGCAAAGCCTCACCAAAGTCCCATAAATACTGCCGAAATATCATCTACTGAAAGAGATACCGAGTGCAAACTCATGGCCACCTATGTGGTGATGTTGAGAGGGAAGGAGTCCAGGGCTTGCACTCAATAAGCGAGCAGGCAACTAAAAATAATTGCAGTGAATTCTGGCAGAACCTTTTGACAGCTAGAGCATGCTCATGTTGCTCTTCCTTTGACCCCTTTCCTTCAGCTGAATGAACAATGATGAGAGCGCAGATAATAGAGTTTAGAGGCCAACTATTATGAAGAGGAAATCGCAAATCCAGGGATAGATGGAAAGTAAGTGAGAAAGACAGTTAGGAACAATAACAGACGCTCAAACAGCAGCAGATGGGTACTGACCATGACTTTGTATTGTCCAGTGAGGTTGGGTGGCTCGCACAGCAGCTGGCTCTCAGACACAGTGACAGAGCAGGGAGTCTCTCCTATCAGCACCGTGTAGTTAAGCTTCACCCCTCCTGATGCCGGGGGAACCAGGTTTCTGCCCTGTGGGCATCCAGCGATGAACAGAAGGGTGTGAAATTAGGAGATAAATTCAGACGCTCAAACATACCGCTCAATGAAAAACAGACACTTAAAAATGCAATGCAAGACAATATGCTACCTAGATATACTGTAAATTACATCCCTAGGTTTGGACACAGCTGCCACCAAATATGATTCTATACTAAGATGAGGAGGGTGATATATTCACGGTGGTGATAAGTGGGAACAGCTGGTAATCAGGAGAAAATAATATAATATCTCTCTCATTGAATCTGCTATTTACAAGAACTCTTACAATGACAGAAAAACATCACAGAAATAAGCTGGGAAAAGGTTTTCTACCCTACAAATAGCCCTCCACACTTCATTTAGAGGCCGAGGTGATCACTATCCTTCAATGCCAAGTGGTAGGACCATGTTCTGCAGGTTTACTTGCATACTAATCTGTATTTTCTGTACCTTGAGAATGATAGGTGATCCTGGTTTTTGCTCAAGGACACCATTAGTGCTGAGCGGCTCAAAGTAAGGGTTCGGGTAGTAGAGGAGGTTGGTGTTGTTGTAGACCAGCAGTGCCTGGACGTTGTTGAAGATGAACCCAAACTCATCCGCATGCTTCACCGTGTCCAAACCTGGAAGGTACTCTGCCATCAGGGAGGGAGCCAAGCAGCTCATACTGGTGGTGTTCAATACTTTGCACACCTAGGGAGAAGGAACAAGCACAGGAGGAAAAAATGTTTGGGTGAAAATCCATGTTTTGTGATGCACCGGGGAATGTGTTGCACTGAAACAGTCTACAATTCATGCTATGATAGCTTGAGCATCTTGAAACGAAACAAGAAATGCAGCTCAGTCAGCCAGGATGAACTTCGACAGCTCCGTACAGCTAAGATTTTTCTTTTTCTCTGGCTTCAAAATAAGACACTGAGTTTCAAGCAGATCCTTTGTAAATTCCTCTGTTTGTTATAACCTAAACCGTGATCTTAAGTGAAACACATTGGTATCAACATGAACCCTGCGGCGAGCTCACCAACCAAATAATTGACACATAAAATCCCAATTCTTTTCGAAGAAAAGGATTTATTTTCTGTCATTAAATCCATCTTTATTGTAGAGGAGGCCTCTATAAAATTGAAAATAAATTGCTGTGACTGGCTCACTGAAAAACACTGGAGGACAACAACCACAAAGGATGGAGGCATTGCTCCTCTGTCTCCTCTGGTAGAGGTTGAGCTATGGCTCTTTTATTACTTCTCTCCAGTTTGCCCTGATGAGAGACCTGTCTTCCATCCATCCTGCCTGGCTCAGCTCTAGAGGAAAGAGGAGAGAGGATTGATTGCTGCACAGCACTCTGCTCAGAGAGGTTTTTATCTTCTTTCACTCCCTCCCAGCTCTCTCTCAGGGGAAGAAACTTAATTAGAGGTAAATATCATCAAAGGTGGTGAACGCTAGCAACTACCACGCCTTCTACCTGTTGTCTGCTGCGCCGGTGAAAGCCAGGGAGATCAATCCAAACTCATTCTGTGTAGTGTACGCCAATTGGATTTTACCAGTGTGGTGCACGGCGAGTTGCAGGAGCATGATTGTAGAGGTGGAAGAAAGGACTGGAATCTTTACTTAGTTTGTTCTAAGATATAGACTATAGACTGTTTCCACCATGCAGGGCACTGACTCTTAATTCAGTTCTGATTTAAGAACTTGTGATTGTTGTCTTCTCAATTAATGGCCTATTTAAAGTGAGATAATGCCGTTATCTTCTTGAAGCCAAGGGTGACATTTTTGAATGTCTTGTTTTGTTTACAGTTTGAATCAAAGATATTTGGGTTACAGTGATTTAAAACAGAAAAAACAGCAAATCCTCACTATTTGGAAAGCTGAAGCAAAAAATGTTTTGTTCTTTTGCCTGAGAAAAGACTTAATGATTGTCAATCAATGTTACATCACTCAACTAAATGATTAAATGACTTAACTGCGCTTATTGGTGAAAGCAACTGTCTCAGCAACATATACAACATTACAGCTTTACCAGTCTGTAGCTAACTAAATTACAGGCTCTGGATGCTCAGAAGCAGCTTTTCTTGGTCTTCATATTTTCCTTTAGAGTTCCAACTTTACAAACTTCAGTAACAGTGCATGACGAGAGCGAGAAGATAAGCTCTTATATAGATAACACAACCAGATAAGATGCCTGACATACTTTCACCAAGTTTAGGTTCTTTGAAATCACATTAACAACTGAAAAGTTATGAGAAGATCAGAGTTAATTACATTTGTACAGAAGCATGTATCATGTACACAGTACCATGCACTGATGCCACTTTACAGTGAACCAGATGTAACCAATAAAATTGTTCCAGACCCACAAAAAGCTGTATATATTTACAGTGCCTTAAAAAGCAACCCTTCTTGAAGTGTTCCCTTTTAATTGCTTTTCAACAATAATTCTTGGTCAATATAATTTGCCTTTTTTTGTCAGTTAAGTAATGTCAATTTATTAAAAATATAAAATGCTAAACAAATACATAAGTATTTGCTCCCTTTAAAGTAACCCAACACTGGAGCAGCCAATTGATGCTTCACACTAAGAGTCACAAGCTTCAGCAGCTGAGATGGAAGAAGCTATGCATACCACATCTGTTGTCTGTTCTTCATCAGTTAAAGTTTAATGGGAGAGTGGCAAAGATAAAGCCACTGTTGGAAAAAAAAGGTCACAAGAAATATAGAGCAAAGTTCACCAGAGCTGATGCAGAAGACTCTTCAGTCAGCTGGAAGAAGGTTCTTTGGTCTGAAGTAACTAAAACCGAGCTTTTTTGGTCATCAGACTAAATATTAAGTTTGGCACCAAACGCCGCACACCACCACAAACACGCCATCCTCATCATGAAGCATGGTGGTGGAAGCATCATAGTGTGGGGGTGCTTCTCTGAAGCAGGCAATGGAGTGTAAACTAAATGCAGCAAAGTATAGGTACAAACTGAAGGACAACCTGATACAATCTGCATTATAACCACAACTTAAGAAAAGATTTGTTTTCCAGCAAATCAATGACAACAGGGCGAATGTTCTGGAGGGGCTGAGCCCAAATTTCAATCCAATTGAGAATTTGTGGCTGGACTTGAAAAGGGGTATTTACCCACATTTCCAATGGAATCTATCATTTTAGCAAAGAGGAGTGGGATAAAATAACAGTGTACAGATGTGCAAGGCCGATGGAGACCAATCCACACAGGCTCGATGCAACAACTGCAACCAAAGGTGCACCTATCAAACTTGAAGGGGGTGAATACTTATGCAAGCATTTATTTAACATTTTGCATTTTTAATTTCACCAAAATCGGTTTTCACTTTGCCATAATATTGTTATTTTCTTTAAAGTGGAAACTTTCTCAGGGAGGTGAAGACTGTATAATGAGCTAACTGGTAGGACAATGTGTGATAACAGCGCTGTTCAAATTGCAACAATGACTCACTACCGTGTAGAAAGATTGCAGCTGATTGTAAATAAATATTCTTCTGTTTTTCATATTGTAAATGCACCATCATGGAATAGATCTTTTAAGTAAATGCTTTCCATTCATATAGCATAATTTGCGAACTGCATACAGTGATTTCCATGTGCCTATTCTGGTTGTTGTTGCTGTCAAGTGTCTAAGCCCATATGGTCGTAGCTCCGCGTGGCACAGGGCACTCAAACAGGACTAATGATCAGTATATGGGTACTAAAGGTTTGATGGATAAAACAGTTCAAGCCAAGTTTGATATGGGCTGTTTTCTTACTGTTGGCATGGTGACATGTTATATAGACAGGCCCAGATGCTCCGGCAGCATCCTCGGGACTGTCACGTTGGAACAGCAATGCATTTGCAAGTCAACTAAAGCTCTGACTACCATCTGCTCTGCCGGAGATGGATACTGTAGGGGTTTTTTTTCTGCACTGTCCTCACTTCCTCTCTTCTCTCCCTCTCTCCCTGTCTCTCTGTCTTAAATAAATCCTTTCTTTTGCTGAATGCTGTCAGGACAGAAAACTGCTGCTATCATGTGGGATGTTTTTCAGGCTGTGTGGCAGTGAGCGAAAACGTGGGCAAATCCAAAGCAATGAGTGAGTAAATAGAGATGGGTAAATGGGGCATTGTAGGATTTGATAAAGAAAGTGGGATATTTGGGTTTCTCTCTGGGTGGAGCAGTAATGGCTCTGTTTCAAAACAGCGCAACACCTCTGCATGACTTCTGCGTTTCAACAGATAGATATTAAGTATGTTTTATTAGTGTATAGAGCATTCTGTTTACACTACAGAAGGATTACTGGATTTCCAAATACTCTACTGAATTACATGATTATTTTCTGCCCCTCCGTCTACTTCTCTGCAGAATGCAACAATATGCGGTCATGTACATGTACGTGTGCGGATTCCAAACAACCCCATGTATTTTCACTCTATCTCCATCATGTCAAAATTAAAAACAAAAGAGTATATTGTCAAATGCAGAGTATGCAATAGTACATCTTTTCCTTTAGGCTATGTGGCGAAAGAAGCTACACATTGTACAGCATTGATAAAGTGAATTGAGGTCAACAGAAAGAGAAAATAATTGGAATCTTGGCCTCATCTGTCTTCTTTCTCCAGTGTTGGATAGAGCCAGGGTGTTTTAAGGCAGTAACACTCCAACCCCTCTGGCTGAATACATTACCATGATCTACTGTGCGGCTACAGCCCACTCAATCATTCAAAGGTCTCTGGCCAGAGTAGCGGTGAGAGAGACTGAGGGAGAGAGTGAGCCGATAAGATGGACTAGCTATGGAGAGGTGCGTAGGAAAAATGTGAGGGGTTCACAGAGTCAAAGGTCATCTGGAGGCTACCATTTGATAGCTAGTCACTGACTGCTCTGCTGTTCCTATACTTGGTTACTCCTACACTGTGTCTATTTTCCTGCCCGCCTGCTGTTCCAACCAAATGCTAATACTGGCATTAAGTCTAACTTCAGCTCTGATCCATCCATCCATCCAAGTTCTGCGTGGTATTTGAGCTAGTGTAGAGCCAGAGCTGGGAGTTTAATGTTACTCTCAGATGTGAGTTTCTATGAAAGGGGGAAAAGCTATTTCTTTTAGACGATAAGGGTGTGACAAATTGCAAATATCATCAATAACCACTGCTTCATGTGCTGACAAGAGGCGTTTTGTCTTTTAAAATTAATAACAGCATGAAAAAGAAAAGATGTCACAGAAGAACAGCACGAGCCCTCCAGGCTGTGGACTCTCAAGATGCCATGATCAATCAATGAACCACTCATGACATTGAAAACTGATGAGGGGAGATTTATGGCGCATTTGTACAGCTTTGAATACAAAAAACATTGCAAGCATGCAAATTGTAAGTTTTGAGCACCCATTATCATTTCTTATGGCATTGATTGGCACTCTCCCATAGTGATCAGACAGCCTGATTGGACTAGAAGTGATAGGTACACCCATGCTCAACACAGTCTATGATCAGCAGCGGTTGTAAATGCACCCAATGTGCCAAGCCTGACACTCAGTCCAGGCATCTTAAGTGTGGCAAATGTGGTAGATGAAATCTTTCTGGGACAGGGAAATGTTCTGGGGCTGCAAAATAACCCTTTTAGCTTTAATCAAGATCATGATAAATGTTTCAATTGTGAATCCGGTGACAGATACAGAGCATTTCACAAAGAAAATTGTCTTTTTTTCTCTCTCCTGGCTTCTTTGTGAATCTGTGCAAGTGACACAAGGGAGGGAGAGAAGAGAAGCAATTTAGTGGGAGACAGGTGATCATTTGAAGGCTGGCTGACAGACAGCAGCTCTTATTGCTATAGGCTGCTCTGCTGTTTGCCTTCCTCCAGTGACAAAAAGGGAAAGGAGTAGAGGGGGCTGCAGGGTGGGATGAAGGATGGGTAATTGTAACCTTAGCATTTAATAGAAATTCATTCTCTGTGGCTGTGGGGGCAATCAAGACGGTGACACAGTCGTCTTTTGCAAGGCGCTAGGTGGGGAGTTGGAGACAAGGCAGGGTGGAGATGAACAACTCTCTTTCAAAGCGTCGGAAGCTGACAAATCAGACAGCACAGCACCCACACAAGTCAAATCCCATTTCGCCAGGTCTCTCTCTCTCTCCCTTTCTCTCATCAACTGTTCCTTTCTCTTCTTTAAATTTGAAACAGAACGGCTCCGTCTTCTGCTTGTAATTACGACTTTCATGACTCATAATGGTTTTTTAGGGAAATGGTGCTTTTAAATGGGGAAACACTGTTGCACAAACCCCCCAGGCAGAGTTATGATTTATATTAAGAAAACATTCCCTAAGCTAAACAGACACCTAAGGCCAATTTTAGACTACCAACATCAGGGATAGAAAGGTAGAGATGCAGAGAGAGAGAGAGAGGAGGCATGTTGGGACAACTCTGTGTAGAATTCTGCACACGAGGCATCGTTTTGATGATGTTGTGTTGTATGCATGCCTGTGTGTACACCAACATGTTCTGAAATTCTATAAATAATGCATGACATTTAGGTAGCTATATGCTGGAGTTTGAGACCGCTTCCAGTATGTTTCTCAATTTTCTATGCTACTACAGACACGTCTATGTAGCAAGTGAACTCATATGGTTCACAATTGGAAGTCAGGTTGTGTTTTTTCTGAGATCATGTTGTGTTAGTGCAGTGTGTGTGTGTGTGTGTGTGTGTGTGTGTGTGTATGCTGAAAACATCTTACACAAGATGCTCAGATATCAACGAGACACACAGAACTGGTTGCGTAGCACTTTTTGCGGCTGATCTAATTTCCCATCGTCCTCGCTCTTCATCCGTCATACTCCCCTTTAGTCCATTCGTCTGCCCTCCCCACACCTTACCCCAGACCACATGGAGGAAATCCCATCCTCTTAATTAAACAAAGACCCTCAGGACAGGGGCTCAAATGTAATTTGTAACGATTTCCTGCAGCCAAGACTTTGATTATACAAGGGCTCTTTATGCTGACCAAAGACTTCTGACTGCAGTTAATCTTCCGTTGAAAGCCATTAGTAGTCTCCTTGCCCTCCAATCATGCACACCTCCAACATTCTCCCCACTGTCCCGCCTACGGCCCTCCCCAAGTTCGACTGTCTTCCATCTATCTCCGTCGGCGCAGAAATATGTGTATATAGCTTGAAAATCTTTCCTCAAACAAGTGAAAATGTTGTTCAGGAGTCAGGAGGCTCATGTAAATAAAACACAGCCTTAGTAGGTGGGAGTTGGAATGCGAGGAAAATTTAGAGTAAACTCTTCATTAACTGCTCTCTGCCAGCTGTATTATTTACACACTCGATGGTCAAGCAGACAGGGTTCAAGCACAAGTCAGAGAAGCATCGAGAGCTGGAGGGGCTGTGAAGAGATGGCACTTTTTTACCCAAGCTCAACATCACTTAGCTTACTTGTAGCGTGTCAAGCTGGACCTACCGGTAGTTAGTGTGGATTATTCCAGATGTGTATGTATTCATGTGCAACTGAACTCATAGAGCGCGGTGAAGTATAGTGGTTCTTACATTGACAGACTCTCGGCCAGCGTATTTCACCCGGATCCTGGGCTCTTGAACCACATCCAGATTGGTTCCTGTCACCATCAGAGGCGTATGACCGCTGTGGGGAAAAGACAAGCAAGCAGAATTTATTTTACAAATTTGAATAATCATGTTTGTCAAATGCCTTCTTTTCATTGGAGAGAAGACAACAAAGAAAAAAAGTCATCCAAAGGCGATTGTCTGCGAAACTTTCTAACCCCCGATGTACTTCTTCAAAATGTTCACCATCAGTTGAAAACAAACGCATCAAATCAAACTGCGTGCTCAGTTTCTTCTGGGAGGTAATAGCCTCTGGAGTGGAGGATGATTAGAGATGCATTTTAAGTGATTTCACTTGTGTTTTAAATACCAAGACAGCTCAGGCTTATTTAGGATGCGGTGGTGGTCCTGGTCCTCGGGACACAGCAGCACAAACAAAGCACACAAACAAAGCATGCAAACAAAGCAGGAGGAAAACTGCTGGATGTCCATCTCTTTCTGCAGCTGGTTGCAGTTGTTGAGGATTTGTTTGTGTTGCTGAAGCTCTCTGTGTGGCACACGGAATAAAGAATCAGGAGCTGTTGCAGGATTTAGGTAGATGCTCTCAGGCTAGACTCAATGTACTGTATCACTATGGATAGATTATAAGGTGTTGTAGACAGATTCTGTGCCATCTATAGGCTCAATAAATTAGACACTCAGCTAGCCTGTCTCTCTGTAGAGGGCATTGTTGTTGCACTGTGTTGATTGAAAGAGAAATACTTGGATATTCAGTTTATTCTCTCTTCATATAAACAAAGAGTACATAAAAAAAGCAAAAACAGATGACATGGTGTCCTTCCCTATCTGTGTCTCCCTTCATTTCTCCCCTCTATTCCCTTTGCTCCATCATGTTTTTGCTGCAGCCTACCCTGCACTCCATCTCTAAGCCCATGCCATCTGTTGTGGACTCACACCTCTGATAGCACGTTGTTTTGGTAAGCCACCATTTAATCTTCATCCCTCTCTTCCTTTTAATTAGTGGTGTACAGTGTACGTGTATCTATCTGCCAACGATGCTCAACAGATGGATCAACGCTGCATTCGATCGGAGAATTGCGGTCTCAACAGTGTCCATCATCCCCAATCTGTGAGCTGTGGCTGTTCTATCAGATCCAGACTAATTGAAAGAGAACTGAACAGCAATTGAAAGTGCAACATTGACTCATGTCTGTTTGTTGTCGCTGGCCTGGACTGGTTGACTGTAAAGCTCAGGATGAGGCTTGTCTGGGTGTCAGAATGCTGTGACTTAGTCTGTCTGCTAAGGGCCAGTGATGATCAGGCAGCTTTGTCATACACATAGTGAAAAATCAATTCTGGATCAAAACTTGGAGTGTTCAAAAATTTAAAAAAAAAGTTTTCAAGCAGTCTTCAGAGTCTGATGCGAATAATGTTTATTCAATACAGAGGCTGTAAGAACAAACATGAGCAAAATCTTGAGATTTTAGTTGACTACATAAAGCGCTACATCATCTCTTATTCCTATAAAAAATTCCCTCTAACACACTTCTTCTGTTCTGGAAAGCCACAACCCATCGTCTGAAAACCCAATCAGACTACACATGAAGTAATCGTATCAAAAGTTAGACCACCTCCTCTTTTTTATTTCTGCTAGGTTGGCATTATTTCTCCTTGGCTCAGTGTGCCCTAGGTTTCAACTCACGAGAGCAGACATATAGAGGGCATGAACTTCCTGATCCATGCCTTATATGGGCTCCACAGGCTTCAGTCGGGTTGCTGCTTTCCACAGGATTATTTAGTGTACTCTTAACTTCAGTTGACATATTAGGTCTTCCGATCTAATCTTTGTTAGCTCTTAAATTTGCTTCACACATCCTATTTGTCTAATTTGATTATTTGTTCAATCTTGAAATGCCACAACAAGAAGCTCAAGGTTTGCTGATGAGGATGAGGTTCAATTAACAGAAGATGTGGCTACCTAGCGATGCTCCAGTCAGGTTCGATGCGCTGGACAGTAGGATCTTCTATGTACTCGAAGGTGAGGCTCTCCCTGATTTGGGCGTGATCCACGCTCACGCTGATCTGAACTGGGCCGACCCCAGACACAGAAGGGGCAGAGTAGCACACTATCTCCGTCATTGTCCGTCTGCAAGTGAAGAAGATTGACATAAATCTGAATGAACATGGAAGAAAAGGCATCAGAAGCTACGTGAGTGAAGAAAACAGATGCATGTTTTGAAAGATCAAAATAAAGATACTGTTTTGAATGCAAGACGATAATGATTCTGGAACACAGCAAAAACCACCACCTACAGCAACAGATTGCATTGTACAGTTTGTTCTACCTGCACTGTAATCATCCGACCCAGAACACAGCATAAACACAGGTGCAGATGGTGCGCACAAACTAATAGGACCTCCACCACTTGTATGAGCTTTCACAGTGTGCTTTCTCCTCCCTCTACAAGACTCCATGATCTACCTGCACACGCCCCGAATTTGTCCCAATTCATTAGCTGAGGAGAGTTCGCAGCAGAACAGCCGGCCGTCCTCCTCTTCCTCCCATGCCAGGAGTACAGCGGAGAAGCGCAAACTAGCAATTACCCCCATATCTCATTAAAGCTGGCTTGGCTTCTCAACCTTACAACATTACAGTCAGACTACTGTGACAGGGCTTAAAATAGGTGCCTTCAGGAGTGGAAAGTACAGAGAGGACATGTGGGAGCAACTAAGAGACAGAGGGGGGGATGGGTGGAGAGAGACGGAAGCAAGCCGCCAGAGTGAGAGAATAAAAATTAGGGGTTTGTGGGGGGGTGGGGGCCGGGGTAGAATAGATAAACAGAGATGGAAGGAGAATCAGATGCATGGGACTGAATGAAGAGGAAGAAAGGTTTTTCTTGAAGCCATTGTTCTGAGGTTTGATGCAGCAGGTCATCAAAACCTTATTAAGATTTACACAAGTTTCTGATAGAGGGAGAAAGAGAGGTTTTCCCTTGGGGGACTTCGCAGTAATATCAAGGGGGAAAAAAAAGAGAAAGCGATGAAATATAGCAGCTCATTTAATGGGAATAATGCACATCATCTCTAGAACAAGAACTCTGTGGGGCTTTGTTTTTCATTTGCTCACAGCATGTCATATATCTAACAACATCTGACAGTGATGTATGCTGAAGGGCCAGGAGTTAAAGAAACTCTCAGTCAAACCATTTTTAAACTATCAGTATATATTAAAGGCTTAAATGTAGATGCTGCAAAATTAAAATGCAAAAAGAATTGAATACATATAAAAAAAGTGCAAGCATGACAGAAAAAGGCATGGATCGTGAATTCTTTCAATTGATTTTAGACTTTTTACTTGATGTAGGTGACAACTGTCAGCATTCGTATTGAGTAGATTAGTTTAAATCCTTAATATATATCTTATATTATAATGCTGAAACTGTATAACTCTGCATTTCATTTGCACTGCATTGAAAGTGTACACTCCCACCTCATCACAATGCGCAAGTACATAAAAAAAACATTCCGTTTGAATAATGTGTGTTAAACAGAAACCTGATAATTCAGGCTGTCGTAGCACATTAAATTACTTTTGCTTATAACAGAATGTCTACATTATAAATGAATGCAAAGAGGAAAGCCTCACCCAAAGAACTCGCATGTCTGATTCCCAAACTGAACGTTGACGCTGCTGCCGGCACCGAGGTTTTCTCCCATTATGGTTACTTTGGTGCCACCAGACTCAGGACCTCTGCTCGGGGAAAGACCTGTGACTGTTGGAGTCTACAAAAAAAGACAGATGCAGAGATGAGGTGAGACAGACTGTGAGTGTGGTATAAAAAGAAAAGGAAGGAATAGAAGGAAAAGTAAATGCAAGAGATCAAAAGGCAAACTAAAAGATGTATATTTTCCACAGTAAACGGGGAAACACGTCTGCGATAACGCCTGAAAATTTCACGTATCATCACAGATCCCCAGCAAACTACAGTTGTTCGCATTGCCAGGCCGATGGCTGCAGAGTACAGTGCTGGTGGGAGAAAAGAGGATCTCTCAGAGCCCCGAGAGATCCTACTACTGCATGTTGTGCATTGCTGGTTTGTGTTTGAGTGAAGCTTTTTAAAGACAGTCTGAAAATAACTAGTGTTTACAGCGGCAGGCAACTAGGCTGCCGTCACACAGACAGATGGAGAAATATCCAAGTAGACGGCCCGTCATATGGAGAAACACACATGCAGAACTGCACACACACACACACCTCTATCTGCACGACTATAAAACAACAATTTAAAAACAGCTAATAACACAAATATGATGCCACTTAAGCTGCCCCTTTGCCTACATGGTCACATAGGGAGCAGGTTGTGTTGGGAAACTGAAGAACGCTTCTGTGTTTGTGTATCCTTTTTTTAGGTGGCCTGCAATCCAGGGGAACTGCAAGTGGTGCCAATTCTAGGCTCTGTGAAGTAATCTCCGAGGAATTCCACGGCTTCCCAGAGTAGCGGTTGTATCATTGGTGAGAAAAAGTAGATGAGGACATACTACAGAGCCAAGAGCATCACGCTGACAAAACTCAAAAGCGCCAGCTAGGTGTGACTTCCAGCATGCAAGATAAAGCAGGTACTATGAAAACAGGAGTAGTAATTAGTGACTGCTGTTAATTGTTCAGGGAGTGCTAACAGTGAAGATGTGAGAAAGCGCAAATAGGAAAGTAGATTATCTATCAGCTACAGGTTGGCAAGACGGTTGATGACAGAGACAAGGAAATATGTGTGGGATAATGAGTGCATTATTTTTACCTCCATTTTAGCAAGTTGTTTCTTCATTTGCCTTTCTGTCTTTCAGTCTCATGATCACGTGCTCTAAAAATGGCCTTCCTGTCCAAATGAACTGCATTTTCAATTACAATTTGAAAGAAACATAGTTTTGCCACCAATTCTATGTTACGGTTGATGGTGGCCAAATACAGAAGTTTCCAACGGACGACTGATGTCCTCGAGTCACGTGGCAGCATTATTTTTGGATTTCAGTTATGTTTCGCTTGCTGTTTTAGTTAGTTTTAGTAAAGCTGACCAAGATATAAAGTTTTGGGTGCACCGTTCCAAAAAATGTTTGAAGCTTCTTCTCCATTCTTTGGGTCACCAGGCCGACACCTCCTCCCAGTCTAATCTGTGATTGGTTGGTCGAAAAAGAGTGGAAAACAATACTGCAAATAATGGAGATACCTTGATCAGAAATCTATTTATGATACGTCGCAAAAAAAAAGTAATCTGGGAAAAAAACACAAACATAGCTGGGCATTTTAGTGGTATAGAAACCTAATTTGTGAGAGGAAATGTCTCTTCTCTTATAACCCTGCCTGACTGTTCTATCATATTTTAATCTACCTTAAATTGTTCAACACTTATTATTGTACCAAAATACAGCCACAAGAAAAACTCACATAAAATCAGCATATAAAGTAATACGAACTTCATGACCTTATGATAATTAAAAGACAAACAGCATCTACAACCAGAGTCCTGCAAAGATCACTAATGCAGACCCCTTCAAATGTTAGGAAGAATATTATGTCTAAAACACCAATTAAGCATGTGTAGAGCTGCCTCATTGCGCTGTTGGTAGGCATGGCAACGCGAACATCATTATGTGTCCTTGGGCCCATGAACAATTAATTCACAAGAACAAATCATTTTTTATTCAACTATCTATAGGTTTCCTGTTGTACGCAGGTCTTTTGTTTGCCTTATATTGACTACAGGGTGTATTATAAAATGTTGTTTCATATCAGAAAACACAACAATGTGGTGTAATTGCAGCCATACCACAAAGGAGTACAGCTGTGAGGAGCGAGCTCTGAGTTCTGGTCTGCACTCGCCAACACACAGCTGGACCGGACCAGGTCTGCTGTCTGCAAGAGCTGCATCCATCTCACATACTATCCTGCAAAAGACAGAAATGAGTCAGTTATAGTCAGTGTGTTTAAAAAAAAAAAAAAGGAAAATAATTAAAAAATTAAAGTCTAATCACTGAAAAGATAATTACTTGAAGCTGTTTGTAAAATGCCATCATGGACAAGAGATAATTCTTTCTTTCTTCAACATAACTTCCAACTCAGAAGTTATCGTCACGTTTGAATGCTTGAGTGAAGTTGTGGAAAAGTAATCAAAACACTTCTCAGCTTGATATTGATTTATCCTCCACTCTAATTGCAATCTTCTTTTGTTGTTTCACTCATTTCATTACGGGACACATCCAGACATCGACCAGAACCCCCTCGATGACAGTCTTTAAATGAGTCTAATGCTCCTCCTCCCTTGGCACTCCAGCACTCCCAACCTGAGTGTAGTAAATTTCCCACCAACAACCCGGGCCCCCGACAGCGCTGGTGCTGTGCCAGTGCGGCAAGTCTGATGTAATTCATGCGGCACGATCAATATCGTTCTATCATACCATGTGATCAGGTGTCACCCAGCTCTGCAGGTGACTAGATCAAATGACATAATAAAATGAGAACGCCTATTGATCGCCGGTGCCAGGCGAGTGCAATAAAGTACAAGAAGCAATCACAGCGCGGAGAGTGAGACAGAATATGAGGCAGATGGCAGGGGCAGGTAGGAGTGGAGCTGATGAAGCAAAGCAGATGTATTGTTTCTCCAGCGCTGATCATCTGAATTACAACAAATGACTCTGGGAGGTTTGTTGGATGAACTATGTGGTAGAGAGTAGCTAAAGGAGGGTTTACTCAATGACAGAGGTGATGCTATCCTCTCACTCGGCCTCAGAGAAACAGAAATTCACTTTTGCCTGGGGACCAGACAGCCTTTATATTGTGTATTACAAATACACATAAAGTCAGTCTGGAACTGCTCCATTGAACCAAATCTAGCCCAGAGGCGGGACTACCGATCACAGCTTGAATTGAAGAGAGCCAATCAGCGTAACACATGTGTGATGCAATCACTAAGCGACCTAACAATTGCCTTTCCGCCATGATGTTTTGTAGTTTTAACAGCTTCCTTCGCCGTACAGGGGTCCTGAGGAAATCTAAGCTCTCCCTTTCAACAGTGGAGGGCAGCATTACGCATTCTATCGTACAGCCTGCCGGAATTAAAAATATATCCTTTTTAAAAAGAAAAGCTTTAAGAGCTGCTTCTTGTTGAGGTTTTAAGGACAAATTCAGCCCGTGCAAAAAAGAGGAAAGCGCACGAGAGAAACCTCGCTCTGTTGCGGTCGCATCATTAACTCCCGCCTCTGGTGCTCTGATTGGTTCGGTCTGATCTGCTCGGAGCTTGAAAACCTGTCAAAATGTGTCAATGGAGGAGGGCTAGACCGTATTCCCGTATATCCCTTATAACGGGAATACAGTCTAGCTAAGCCAGGCTAGATTCACTTCACTTGAAGGCCTGCTGCCCTTTGTGAAGCTGCAGATTTATGGAAATATGTTTGGCTTTTCAAAACTGAACCTTCAATTGGATCTTAGATAGCAGATCTCTGTAGAAAACCCTACCCACCTGCTCTTCTGTAAAATCTGAGGGTAACTTTTAAGCTGAATTCTTACTAATGAGGACTCAATTTGGCAGCGGGATAGAAAAATGCAGCAGTATCAATGCTTGGGAAAAATGCACTTTCTGACTGCTGAAAAACGCAAAAGTTGAGACTTTTCTTCAAAGCGGGAGTGGTTTTCACACATTCCTCTGAAGTACTAACATAAAAGACACATAAATATGTATTTTTTTTCCCTTTTCTGTCCGGTCCAGTCCATCATAGGAGGCCCGGTGACTGAATTAAGATTGGAAACAAACACCAACAGTAAGATAAGGACACGCACGCAATGAACCAATATGACCTCGAGGTGTGAAATAAAATTCCAGCTCTGAACACCATCATGGAAACTCCTCCAAAGTTAGACGAAAGAGGTCATAGGTTAGTTTTTTAATTTTGCTCAGTCGATTTTTTTTCTTATGCCACATAAATGGATTTCCGAGCTTGTCCCCAATTGGATTAAAGTGCTGTCAGATCAGTGTGCTGCTGACAAATTGTCCCCTACAGCCAAGTGGCACAGAGTGAATTTTAATTACAACTGCCCAGTACAGGGCTAGAAGACTTACTGTATGGCATTTGCACTACACATCAGCTGATGTTATATCTATAGCCCTTTACCACAGAATCATTCTGATACGGGCATCAAAATAACCTGTAGGGTAGTAGCAATAGGGCAAGCATGTGTATGTGACATAGACATTGTAAGTGCAGCATTAGACTAAAAGTGTGTGAGTTACAGTAATGGTGCAATGCTTAGCTGTTCTCTTTCCGAGGGCAGAAGTAGGCCAAAGAAAGAATTAGGGTTAAAGGCTCCTCTGAGAGCCATGACTGTGATAGCCTGTGTGTGTGCATGTGTGTCATCTATGACTTAGTGCCACCGCTTTACATTTTAAATTTAAAGTCTTAAAGTCAGTGAAGAGAGAATTTTAAACTACCTGCAAGAAAGGCCAATTATTCTGAGCTTTGCCCTAACTAAAAAAAAAAAAAAAAAAAGCTCTAAAAGTATTGCTATAATATTTCTAGGGAGGGCGGTGGTTCTCAGTAATGAGTTTGCAATGGCGTAGTTGTAATACTTTTTTTTCCTCATAATGTATTGATTTTCCAAGGTTTAATTATTAACCTATTGTAGCTGGATAATGAGTATTTTTGCGCCTTCTGTACAGCATCCTTCAAAAACTCTAATAGGATTAGTTTTTGTATAGAATTGCATTTCCTCCTCCAACAAAGCCCAATACCCAAAGGCAATCCAACCTCATCTCAGTCCCAATATGTTAATATAAGGTTCGTGTAAATGAACGCGGTATGTGTACATCCTTGTCTATCTCGGATGAGGCCCGCACCACCTGAGGAGGGTAAACAGCCACCAGGCATTGAGGTTTCTAAGTCTACACACATCTGCATGTCTAGCCCGAGGAGGGGGTAGATGGGCGAGTTGTGAAGCATGGGCCACGTTTCATTAGTTCAGGGTGAGTGGGGCAGACTTTACCGTGATGTACACACAGCATGGGACAATTAGGGAGGTAAACACAAGTAAACACACACAGCTGTTATGGGATTGTTGCTGACTAGATGAGCTGCAGAGAGAGAACTGGGCTAGTGTGCTGCAGGGGGAGAACAGCAATGTCAGGACCAGGCTGTCTGGACCTGCTCCAGTCTTCATTAAAGCAGGGATGGTGGGGAGGGCAACGTTTTGTCGCAATACACATATCCTGATTAGAGTTTCTTAGCTGTGTTATGTCTTGTAAATATACAAACCCCAGGCTTGATGCACAGTAGTACTAACAATGGATTTAGTTCATTGCTACGTATTATGGAATTACGCACAGTTTAATGCTCCAGAAATAAGAAGACGTGTGAAATCAACCATCACATCAATAAATGAGCCATTAATTTGTAAAGTAACTGAAGAAATTCTTCAGTCATTACTCTAAAATGTGGTCATTTATTGTCACAATAACAGAATTTTCTTGGATATCTTCTTTTTATTCAGCACAGCACTAGTCAGATTGACAGGCGCTAACTGGTTAATTCTGGTAGCTTGTCAAGACACTCGTTCACCAAGTCCTGCAAATCTCTTTTACTATTAAAATAACAAGGATGACATAACATTCTATAATAGAATTTCCTAAATGAGTTCAAAAATTATTAATTTATATATTTCTGTGCAAATCATCTAATTATATCATATGGCGCACTCCTATCAGGACAGCTGCCCAAGAAATTAGTTGTTTGCTAATTGGAATGTTTGGCTCATGCAACACTGAGAACAATGTTTAAGGAAGTTTGAAATCACCAAGTTAACACTAATAATAATCATTTATCTTGTTTGCATGACTTACTGTTCAGCGATGATGTAGCCATCCTCTACAGGCGTACACCTCACCCCTGCCACCTCCACGTTGCCCACCATATCAGAGAAAGCCAGACCGAGGTTGGTGCCGTGGATGGTCACCCGAGTGCCTCCCTCTGGGGGTCCAGCTACAGGGTCACCTGCAGGGTTGAAAAAGTCAGGGAGAAGGTTGATGCGCCCGTTCTTATAGAAACTTATAAATGAGCACAGGTTTCTGTAGATGCTCAAGGGTAAATATGCTCTTTTGGTCCAGGTGGCTGTAAAAGCAATTAAGAACACTCCCCGCTCCTGCACCCGCAGAATGTCAGAGCATGCCATGAGTCACTGTGCCAAGAGCATGTTCTAATCACAACTGCAGCTACCGGCACATGCTTCGTAGCTCTTTCTGTCTAAATATGATATTACATCCACACACACACACACACACAATCACATGTGAAGACGACACATTTAACCGTCTTTTCTCTTCAACGATTGCCTACTCTTGGACTGTGCAATCAGTAAATCCAATAAAAGGAAGTTCACAATAAAAATAAGAGGGATTATTACGTCTGGATAGCCGCCTGCTCAGAATCTGCTGCTGTTGCCATGGATGGTAAATCTAACAAGGGGCTGCATTAATACTTAGTGGAGACCACCTACTCATAAATGCAATATGGCTGCCCAGCATGACCTTGGCACAGGGTGGCACAGCGCCTTCTGTGCTGCAGAGCCCTGTTGAGGATCCAACCTGGCCATTATCCAGCCCTTTAAACAAGAGAGGAGAAGACAAGGAGGAGGAAACCGGAGGGAGAAAAAAGGAGCAGGAAGATAAAGAAAGATCAAGAGGGCGGACAGTACTGTTTGTTGGACAGGGAGGCAAAAGGAAATAGGTGGACTACGAAAGAGGAGGGCAGCAGGGAGGAGGTGACTGTCACTTTGCAGTGTGGAGCTGCTAGTGCTATGTAAACAATCAATATGCTATTACTGGCCATGCAAGCAGAAGGGGGGAAACAAAGCAACAGTCAGTTGTACCCGCTCACCGAGCTGTAAAGTGCCACGTGACGGCGACCCTTTAAGAGGTGCCGTACACCCTCCCTCGCTACCCCCGACTCCCACCAGGGCATTGCAGCTTCCCTGTGGGATGCCGGCATTGTAATCTAGATTCAGTGGACATTAATTGCTCTGGATGTAAAGTAAGTGTGTCACTGCACCGCCTGAGGGGTCTGAATACATGAATCTTTAGCACTGCTTGGGCATGCAGGGTAATATAGAGAGGGGGAAACATAATGGCTAAATATATCCATGTCAGGCGATGGCAGCAGCTATTCGAGAAGACTTAGTGATGGTTACATAAGCAATGCAAGGGCCTGAGAGAGAACAAGAGAGAGAAAAGGAAGGGAAGAGAGGGAGAGGGAGAAATAGAGAGCATGCAAAAAGAGAAGGGGACTGACAGTAAGAAGAGGAGTAAAAAGAAAATGGAATGAGCAGCGAGGGGAAAGTGGATGCCACTCTGTTCAGCCCCATCAGCCAAGATGGGTGACAGGTGAGGCAGGGATGGTGACAGGACAGCAGTGCTGTATCACAGATGGGCATGCTAAAAGCTTGGAGACCTCCTCCTTCTACCCTTGGGGCTGAAATGGAGCCTTTCCAATGGTGACCAAGCACAGGAAGACAGTCTAATCCATGCATGAAACCCATTTGACTGAGCTCCCCATTGGCAGATAGAGCCTTGATTCAACAGATCACAGAAAAATCGCCACTTCAAAGACGCACACCGCCGATGTCTCCAGCTGCGAGGCGTGAGAGAAGTGCTGCTCTTTGTCTCTGTGTCTGTACTTCTTACACACATACAAAGGGGCTAAAGCTAATGTGGATCCTCTTTGTGCACGGGCTGTGCTTTGATTGCCCTAAATGGATTCTAATGACCTTTACAGAGTGACCGTCATCACATAGTGTCACATACTGTAGATGATCTTTAGAAAGGCAGAATTTGTCTTCATATATGACTGAAAAATAGTCTGTTTGCATTTCTTTTTCTTCTTTTGCTTTATGTCTTTCATCATCTCGTCTCCCTCAGGCCGGATGACACATCTTCCTCCTCTAAGCACCAGCTTTCTTGTTTGTTTTTACCATTCAGTTTGTCTTTCATGGGGAAGAGGATGCCTCATTGGTCATGCACGCACACCCTGCTGTCCTTCCTCCCCCTTCTCCCACCCAGTGCCGCCATGCCATGCTCCCTGTGTAATCCCTTTAGCGGCAGTGCTGCTTGCTGCCCGCCTGGCATTGTCACACTGTCAATAGAGGGTAATTCCCAGCAAACAGCCAGTCAACTTGCACGCCGCTCTCCCTGTTCCCACTCGTGCACTCTCTCGAGCATAATCTATCTCTCTCCAGCTCAGGGGATCAGAGTATTGCCCACTTGCCACTACTTCCTGAGACATTCCCTCGGATTTGACTACAACCGTACAGTAGCAAGAGCCATGCAGCAGAAACACGAAACAGGGGATGGGGTGAAAGAGAGACATTCTAATTGACAAAAAAAGGAACTTGCAAAACATAAAGGTTGTCTTGTGAGTGAACGATCTGTTATTTTGAGGAAAATACCAACTATGCCGATGGAGAGAATGGCCTTCAGCGCAAACAACCTGGAGTTGTCTGTCAGCGTGGTGTTGACATATTCAGCTGAAGTAATGGTGGGGAAAGATGTGCTGATGCAGCCAAGGCTAAACTCATACAGCAGAGAGCAACACACCGACCCAGCTGCCTTCAGGCTATGCAAGCCTAGCATGTCGCTGTAACTACAGCAGCTGACCGAGCCCAAAGGAACTCTGCAAGGCAATTCAGCAATAACGATATTTAATTACCCCATCTACCATTAAAATACACAATATCAGCAATTCTACAGTATATTCTTCACCATCAGTCTTTAACATTGTCTACAGATTTATTACACCAGGATTTTATCTCCTTGGAGCTCCAGGGAGATTCTCCCACCCGACCCAACAGTTGACGTATTTCCATCATGGCAGTATATTTGCTTTTGACATGAAATAACCCTTGATACAATTTAGAAGCTTGCAGCTAATCTCTTTGTCTTTGGACTCTGCTCAGACTAATTCGAGGCTGTCACATTTAATTGTGAGTAGCATTTAATGGGCTTGATAAAACCCCACTGATCACTTGTACCCGAACAAACTACATCCTAAATACTTTATGGGGCCTTAAATGTCTTGTAGTCAGCCACGAGATATGGCCTGTGATGAAAAGGAGCTTTTAGTGCGTAAAAAGGAGAAAACAAGAGACAAGAGGATCAGATAAGAGGTGTATTTGTAAATGAGGTTTTATCCGCGACTATACTGATGGGAGTTTTAACCTATTGTAGGGTTTGCGTGCGGATGTGTGGGCCGAACACTTGTTTCACCGTGTAATATTTGTTCTTCAGCTAGAGATTAATGAAGGGTAGTGCCCATACAGTACAGAAGCACTCTCAGCAGTGAGGAGAGTTCAGTTGCAATCTGATTCTGACTGACAGACCCATTATCCCTGTGGTGTTCAAAATATCAACAATCAACAAGCGTGCATACACTCGGTGAGCAACACAGAGAAAGAGAGGAATCCCATGTTTATCTTCCTTCCCTAAAGTTTATTTTCACTGTCACTGGGAGGCAAGGGAGCCTCTGCACTATACTGTAAACTCATACAGAAGCCACGGCCAAAGCCTATTGAGGAGACGCCTTTCATATGCCCATCCAACTCCCAGCTTCATTTGATGTTGTTCCCTCTGCTGTTAGCAGGGGCTTACATCTCTTCAATATTAATGGCCCATGGTGGGAGGCACCGTGGCACTTAATAGAAGCATTAATTATTCAAAAGGCCTATCTTGTGGTAGGCACATCTACTAATGTGCTAGTATGTATACAAATCAGCTCATGATGGGGGCTTTGGTGCATACAATCAAAACCAAATTTATTAATAAATTCAGCCCACCAGGGGGATGTCTGCTTCTTAAAGAAACTGTAATCACTGAGAGACGAGGGGGGTAGGGCGGAGCACAAACGAACGCCGACTCCGCTGCCAACAAAGAGGAGAATAGGTGTGTCGGTGTGTATCTGGAAGCACATGCTCACGGAGAATTGGTTTTGCCACCTCCAGACGTAAACAGATCAGAGTGCTGATAGACCACAGGTGACCCCACTACCCCTCTTTTATACTTCCCACCCCTTCATGGCTCAATTTCCCTGCTTTATCTTCTGTTCTTTCACACTCATAAACCCTTAGTACGTTCACAGTTTTAACGTCACCCATCTCCTGTACTTAAAGGAGAGACTGACCCTGTAATATGTTGTTAGTTGCTGCTGATTGAGGCCCTGTTTGAAGAATAATAATTACATTTACACTTCAATCTGCTTCAAAAGTAGTGTTTGATGTTTTGTAATTCTTAAATGCCTTTTGACATTGTCACTGCAGCACTTCATCAATCTTTAGATGGCGTGCTGCGTATGAAGCCAACATCTAAAGGTCAGAAAACAGCATCTTATTGAGATCACATGGAGAAATTAGTATCTCTTTGCCCTTGATGTGTAATGGATTTCTGAATGACTGTTGACATTGAGAGCGTCCATAAGCTCCTATGTGATTCCTGCAAACTGACAAGTAAATGGGATGTTCACTGCAGATATTTGAGATACAGTTTTAAGAAAATGTTTACTGGTATTGTAAACATTTTCTGGAAATATCTTAAGGTGATATCTCTTCAGCTCAAACAGGCTGTAATCAATACACCACTGGACAACAGATGGATACAACAAATCAAAGGTTTAAAAGTAAGTTTAAGCCGTGTTTTCTTTTCATTGCTTATCTAATATTTCTGATGTACCTTTCAATATGATTTATAGGTAAACCATGAACATTTTCCTAACTTTGGAAGCTTTTAACATTTAGCATTTCCCGCTCAAGAAAAAACCCTCAAATACTGTATAGTTGATGTTAACATTGAAGGATTTTCATGAATATTTGTAAGTACTTTTTGTCATGCAGCTCTCTCAGAGTGACAGACGAAGGTGTTGAGACCACATACCATCATCATAACACTCATGAAAACAGAGAGCTGAATGAGGTATGTCCCTGTGGGTGGCTATGAGCATGCGCCATAGAATGACAAACTGAAGGCATAATGGACATAATAACCAGGATGAGTCAGAGGTAGTGATACACAGGGAGGAAAAATGAGTGGGGGTTAGAAGACAGAAAAAGAGACAGAAATAGATAGAGAGAGAAAGAATGGAGGAACTGAATTAAAAAAAGAAACAGGGAAGGGCTTCTTTCCTTGCTTGTCTCTTTTCCTGGGTTATCTGAGTGTAGTATAGCGAATCAATTTACCAAGTTGTTAACTTTAGTTTTTAATTGGCTCGAGTACGATGTGAGTATGTGGTGGAGGAATGAGAAGTCAAATGGATCAATGTGGAGGCAGAGAGGTCTGCTGGGTTAACCACAATGCACTGGTGTGTTACCAAGCCTAATTAAATAATATGTCCCTCCTGGGCTGACTCCTGTATGACAGCAAACCCACCAGGCTGGAGGAGAAGGCAGCCTGAGCAAGCAAAGGCCCACTTATGGAAAACAAATACAGACTTCCAGGTCATGACCCTTGTGCTGCTGATGCAGAAGATATCAAGCTACTATGTGGGGTTTTTGCTACACTGGTAAGGCTGAGAGAGTGAGGGGGGAAAAAAACAAAAGCTGCAGCACACATTCATTTGCTTGTTAGCTGCATGAATAGCTAAAGATATGTAAGACAACTAACTGTAGGCTAGCTGTATTAGAAACTGCGAGTTATTCAAAGCTTGCTTGTGAAGCTCACTTTTTAACATTGGTTGGTGCCAAAGTTACTTTCAAAGGGATGGAATAACCTTGTATGAAGACAAAAATACATTAAAATCTATGAGCAGGCATCTGTGCAAACTGCGCAAAGAGAAGGCAGATGTCAAAAGACAGCCCCTTTAAAATTGAATACCTCTGCCCCCGTGTGTGCATGTGTGCGTGTGCCCTTGGATAAGTCCTAAGGAGAAAAGAACCCTCACATGAATGAGCACCCGTGAGCATAACACATACAGTCATTCAGGTACATCAGCAATCGTACAAAAAATAAGCAAGGTCTACATCTTTTTTCTTAATTAGAGAAAAGACACAGAAAGGAATAGACCAGATAAAAGGCTGCAAGAAAGACACCAAATGCTGAAAGCAGGCATTAGTTGGGGTAAGCACCCCAGGGAGCTTTGTGGAAGGTTTAATCTCATTTCTCCTGGATCCAGAAAAAAAAGCGAGTAGAGTAGAGAAGCTACTTCTCATGCAATGCCTCTCAAATCAGACATTTTACTGTCAAGAGTGCTACCCATCTCTTAAGAACTCTGCTGTTATCAGCTCAACTTTTGCATAAATGTTTAAAAAAAAGAGCGGGCATGCCAGAATCAAGTGTAGTCTGGGCGTACTGCACTTTACTGGTCATGACGTGCTTTGGAGGATACAAAGAAGGGCTTTAACTATGTAACAGCATTGCCGCTGTCACCAATGGCAGTGTCTCATCAAGCTGTTACAAGCTGTTAGGGCTGTTAACTAGAATTTGAAATGCAGTCCAGCAGTATGAGCTGAGTGCCTCGCGATCTTCTGCGGAGAACTGTGACGAGATTGAAAACACATTCTGCAACGGTGGCTGATTATTGCACATTGATCTACGTGGGCAGGTGGAAAGGACGGACAGGGGATTATGGGTACTGACCTCAGTGATGCGTGGGTTGGTACATTTCACATTCTTGCTGGACAGGTTAAGCCAGCGGGTGGTGTAAGGGTTGATGGGGGGACAGTGGTGCCGCAGCGTGCACCTTCCTTCTCCACTGCACCAGCCACACTGGAACTTCCGCTCTGCCTTCAGACACATGCCGCAGCTGTCCCGCTGGGCTGCACACTTGTACAAGTGCACTGTGGGATGAAGAACGCAGTGCAGTGAACACAGAGCAACTGAGCATTTTTTTTTTTTAAGGGAAACTGACAGTGGGTCTGCTCAGTTGAAGTATCTCTTTTTTGATGTGTTAACAAATGTCTTAAGATACCGTACACATGTGATTTACAAACAACATCAGGAAATACACACATACTGTCTTGTGCTGTGGTCAGAAAAGATACATTCGAGCACAGCGAGAGATCACGGAAATGATGGAGAGCTTGTCCATCTTCATCCTGTTTGCTAGCACATGTTGACAGCATCTTCCGTTCTTACCTTGAATATTCTCGGGGTTATCAATAATGAAGTTGCCATTCCACACCACTGAGAAATCCACAGGCAGCTCACTGATTTTCATCCCCTCGTACAAATACTAGAGGCGAACGGACAGCGGGGGGAAATAAGAGACGGAGATGGAGATGAAGGTGGAAAAGAGACAAAAAAAGAAGGATTTCAATGAGAGGTCTGAGAATTTCAATCCCCATGAGTCTTGGTAGATGCAGCACTATGTCCTTCCAATGTTACCCCAAACTTACATCATCTCAGTATCTGAGAGCTGACAAAGTGAAAACCCACAAGAAATGGGACAGCTGGGCAGAAGATTGAGCCTCCCTTCTGGCCTTTATAGGTTCTGTCCTTAACTGCCTCCTGTGCCCTTAATGCCAGCCTGACTTTCATTGTGCATGTGTGTGTGACAGAAAGAGAGAGAGAGGAGAGTAAAATGTGTATGTCTGTGCTTCCTCTGGGAATATATACTGCAGGAGTCAGAACGTGCTTGACTGGAGGGCAGAGCCATGCTGCAGTCATCTCCAGTGTAATTACCTGGGTTAAAACTACTATATCTCCACTGAATAAATGGCACACATACACAGACGTAAACACACTATGTGGCAAAATGATCTGGCACCCATTTTGTACAGAGAGTAATATAACCAATGCAATTACCTATTTGTGTGTACTCTGCATGATGTGCACCCAAATAAATAGTTTAAAAAAAAACCCCACAAAATCATGCATGACCAGTTTTACTCATCTTAGCTCAGTTTGGATAAGTTTCACCCTCGTTTCAGTCAACTGCACATTATGGGGTAATGATGTGTGTTCACTAATTGCTTTAGGATTTGAAACTCTAGTAAAATCAGATTTCATAGAAAATGAGCTAAATGTAAGATTCATATAGTCCCATCACTGATGATTAAATAAAGTTTTTCATTGATATATATTACCAGTTGTGATTCATGTTTATGCCTTGAAAGCAAAGCTGTGCTGTCCAGAGATGTATTCATGTCGCATATCAATTTAACTATATGTAGAGATCTAAGGAGAAGCTCCTCGTTGCTTGGAGCTTGTTTCCTGTAATAAGGGGAATTCTGAAAATGATAACACACAGAAAGCAGAAAAGGGGAAAAAGCAGCCTGAAATAAGCAGCCAGTAGCTGAAACCTGCAACCTACCGAGCTGTTCTGGCATTGTACGCTGGAGCTGTTGAAGCGGAGGGCGGTGACTCTGTGGCTGACTCCCTGGATGTGGAGGACACACTCATAGCCCCGCTGGCCAGATTGAGGCTGTGGCAGGTTCTTGGCCTTCAGGGTTATAGGCTTCACCTCACCTGCTGGGATCAGAATCTCCTCAGAACGCACCAGCTGGGGGCAGTCCTGGAGGGAACAAGCGCAGGCCAGAGAGCACAAGAGTGTCAATAAAAAAAGAAAAAAAAATGAGAATGGTGCATTTTGTCGTTTAGGTCACGAGCAAGATGAGAGGAGTCACAATTCCACAGGAGAGGGATGAATAGAAGATGTAAAAAACACAGTAAGATGAAGTAGAAATCCATTCCGAGTTAGAATTTAAAAGTGACTAATTTGACCTTTGAAAGCGTCTGAGCTGATACTGGAGTGTTGAAGGACACATTATCAAGACAGGAATTGTACAACTGCTCAGTGAGAATGGTATTAGTGCTTAGTGATTTACAGTACAATTCAGCAATTAGAGGTCAATTCTGTCCGCAGTATGATGTTGAAGAAACATTCGCGCGATCAAGATCAAAATCACAGCTTTTAACACTAAAGCTGTGACCTTTAGCTTTGCACATCCTTCGAACTAGAGTCCTCTTAGATCATATAGATTCAACTACGGCTTTAGAATGGGATCAGCTGTGTTAAACAGCTGCTATTTCTGCCAGGCAGAAAGAAGCTGGCCTCTATTCATAACACTGCCACAGATTAAAGCATCTGATCTAATTAATACAACTGAGAGACTCACACAGCAAAATACATAAGAGCTGAAACGCTGCTAGAGGGGTGTCCACTGTGACGTCGGCAGGAGATCCATATACAATGTAGCTTAACACCCAAGAGAGCAGTTACCAATGCACATCTTGCTCCTCTGCCAATGGGTTTAGATCAGTAAAAACAAATATTTAACAGCATCCACAAGCAGATAATAAAGTAGTGCATGTAGACATAACATATGCGCACACGCATATTTGAAGCAGTTTGTTCCCATCTCAAATGATTGACATGGTCAGAGTGATCTTATGTCATTGTTGAGACATGCTAAGCTCAACAACTGCAGGGATAATAGACTGTTAATTGCTGCTGCAGAGAACAAGAGCTCTGAATGAGAAGCACCATTTCGGAAATAGAAGAGCTTAGATGGCTGTCTTTCTGAAGACATGCCCCGAGGCTGACACAAAGCTGGAACACAGAGCAAGATGCAGGCAGAAGGAAACTGAGAGAAGAAATGCGCATGAGAGAGGGAGAAAGAGGACGACAGAGGAGACGATAGGTTAACTCATACATGCACGTGTGTGTTCCACCAACCTCAGAAGCGTTGACTCGTCCCTCCTGGAAGGAACAGCTGGAGGGGTCATGGGTGCACAAGTTGCGGTATTTGCACCAGTGGCAGCGGAAGGCGCTGTTCACACATGACAGACACCTGCAAACACACACGTGCACACACACTGAGTGAGGGATTCTGGGAAAAAATTAAAAAAATAAATCGGCGCAGTCAAGGAGGGACAGCGAGTGAGCCAAAGTTGGGGAAATGCCACATAGGAAATGAGTTCAGATCCCAAGTGGGCACCTGCTGTTGTCGTGCCCTTGTGGTTGGCACGGTACCTAATAGCTGCTGGGCCAAGTTCTCCCTGCATACATTTTCGACTGCCATACATTAATACCGTGTGTCAAGTGTGAACGGGAGGTGGAATATTAACCCCTGCAACCACAATCAGATGGAGAAAGAGTGAGAGAGAGAGGGGGAGAGAGAGGGCTGAGTAATGAGGACAAATAAGACACTGGCACAGCTTGATCCTGCAATTACCATTAGCCCTGAATTGTTAAAGTGTTGCTGTAATTACTAGCTTTTAGGTGTGTGCGTGTTTGCATGTGAGCACTTTTGCATGTATAATATGCAAGTGTGTGCGCGCTTGTGTCATTATAAGGATACATATTGTACAGCCAGTGACTAAAGCCAATTTCAGGGTCTTTGCTACTGTAGAAGTTTCAGCGCAATGATGCAAAAATACTCCATTGCAAATCCTGCATTCATAAAGAACCCACCTCTCTATGTGCCATCATTATTAGTCACATTATTGGATTGTTATTACTAATGTATTAATGCACGAGCCGCATTTTAACATCATGAGTTGATAATGTGGAGCTACAGTTCATCTTACTTTACTGTAAAACCACACATATTATATTAGATGGTCACTGCAGGATTTTACAATGATTTACTTCATGTAATCCAAAAAGTAGGGATATCTCATGATCATTATATTCTATGTATATTAATTGCATTACAGTACTTAAGCGAATGCACTTTCCTTTACGGTGCATGTTATACGGGTGAATGGATGCGAGATGAGCAAATACAAGAAAGGACAAGACAATGGGAGGAAGTGCAAATATGGCGCTACGAGTACTGTTACTCTCTGCATGTTGCCATAGCAAAGAGCACTCACATTTAATTGATTGTGATGGAATTTACTGCACTATGTATTCAAGAACAGTTGTTCAGAGAGCGCGCGTTAGTCTCAGCTGGCCCTCCTCCCTTCCCTCTGTCTGAGATAAGGTGCACACTTGCTGATTGTGAAATATTCATTGGTGCAAAAGCATGGTCGGTATATCTGGAAAGCACACTAATTAAAAAAATATGGCTGATTTACCTTCAGGCAAACTAAGTGTACAGTTTGTGTGCGAGAGTGTGCTGGAACTGGCATCGGAGCATGCAAGGAAGAGTGTATGCCCTTTTCAAGCGTGCGCATTTTTCTTTGTGTGTTTGAGGGCGCGCGTGCGCGTGCAAGCATGTTTGTCGTTGCCGATTAACTGAGCTGATGTGAGAGCTGGTAATTGCATCCTGTGCTACTCAGACAGGGTTCTCAGACAGCAGACAGCCATATGAAGCTGGGGAAGAAGAGAGAGAAATTGCCACCTTTCATGTGGAAAGGAGACAGTGGCTAAAACATTTTGTTTTGATGTCGAGGGGGTAGTCAAAGGATAATGTGACACGCTATGATTCCTGCACCCCCGCTAGTATCGCTGCTGTAATACCCTGATTCTGCTGCTCTCCACTCAGTGATACTCCCGAGTCAGCGAGGCCTTTGGATCTCGCACAAACAGAATCTGCCACAGTGGAATGAGGCGAGCAATTGCACAGGCGACGCACACACGCCGAGATCTCCAATCCAGGGATTCAGTTCAACATCACTCAATCAGGGACAGACATGGCATGAAAATGGGCATGAAATCCCTACTGAAGACCTGCTCAGCAGAAAGGATAGTGTGTTGTAGTGCAGCATGTTGGAGGATAAGGCTTCATTAGCACAACAGCACAGAAATGTCCTGTTGTGGGGCACAGGAAGCAGCCAGATCAGATTGCATTAGTTTTTACAGAGGATATTTTTAGGGGGACTGGGGCAGGCTAAGGTTAAGGACAAATTGTAACTAATTCCCAGAGCATTGATTCAGCGGTATTGGACAGCAGGTTTTGGGCACTGTTTCTGTAAAGGAAGAGAGAAAGAATGGATTCAGAGAGTGATACTCACAGTTGGTGGACGCTGCAGTTGTAAAACTTGACCTCTGTGCTGATGAGCATCTGACCAGTCTCCTTAGAATTGAGCCTGAGCTCAACGCCTGACCAGTCTGAAAGAGAAGAGACAGGAGATCAACACTTATTGAGCACCTGAATTCCAACCTAATGAACATGTAAAATCTTTAAATTATTTTGCATAGCTGTGATCAGCAGACTTAATTAAATCTTATGCTCATTAGTTTCCACAGTATGTCTCAATCCATGGTTCTTGGCACAGACTTACACAGGGTATTTAGAAAGGCAGGATTTCTTGTGAGAAGTTGCGTATACGTATATATATATATTCAAGTTGAAGGAACACTACTTGTGAATATATACAGTATATGTAAATGAAGTGTGCAAATCTCACTCTCTCACAGAATGATTTCATCAGACGGAAGTTTGTTTACCTGCGTTTCGCCGAACAAAGCTGTGACTGTGCAAAAACAGCCTCTTATCTCTCCCCATGAGAATACAGACTCCTAAATATGTGCGTGTGCGTGTTTGTACATGTGCATGTGCAGAGCAGCCTGAATTTTCAGATGACATTCAGTGTGTAGGCGGCTTGACTGACCCTCAGCGCTCTGTTCTCTCCACAGCACCTGTTGGGAATCAGGGTTTGTTGCACACGAGTCTGTGCAGCAGGCTCACAACACACTTCTACGACTGCACATTTGTCTCACAGGATCTGAAAAAGCAGTGCAGAGGTCCTGTCCACACACAACCTCCTCTAGGATCTTTTTCCTTGGTGGGAAAGAGTGCCGTCTATTTTCTTTAATGAGTTAAGTGTCCTCGCAGTTTCATCCTTAACTCTCCTTCCGCCCCCTCGCAGAATTTCGTTTTAATTTCTCCTCCATCATTTTATTCTCCTCTATTATCTCCCGCTCTTCTCCACGTTTCATCTAATTTCCTGCTCTCCCCTCCTCCTCCTCCTCCCATCTTCTTCTCTTCTTCCCTCTTTTCTCCTCGGGTCATCGGCACTGCATGATCTGTGTTGATGTGCAACAGATAGAAAAGCTTGCTAGGGGGACCGGCGATGGAGGAGAAGGATAGCAGGGAGGTCAGGAGGCCCCGGGGGAATGAATGTGAAGTAAAACAGGTGGATGGATAGCTAGATGGATGGAGGGAGGGCTTACAGGGAGGATTGGCTGACATTTACCTGGGGGAGAACATTCATATTAGGGCCTGATGCACCACTCCTCATGGGAGCTCTGGGCAAACAGGGCTGTCATTTACTCACAGGGAGTAGGATTACCAAACCCCCAAAACACACAGTGATTTCCACACGCTGCACATGATATATTATTCAGGGTGTTTAGTTTTGACACCCTGCAGCCATCTTGGCTTGCAAACAAGAGGCATTTATTGTCAAACAACAGATGTTAATATTCATAATGGTATATATGTTTGCAAATAAATGGATGCCAGAACCGCTGTGATGTATTTATTTTGTATATTTACCATGCTGGAGGAATGCCTGAAAGGTCACGAGATTTCTATGAATAGTATAATAGAGGTGATTAGCATATCTTTATTCGTGGACCTAAAAGCTGTCTTTGTGTCTGTACACCTCAGATAGCTCTGTGTTACATCCTTGATTTTGTGAGTTGAGGTAAAAATTGTTGATTGGCTCTTTTGACCTCTGCTGGAATAAAATTCCTTACTATCAGGAAATAGAATGATTGCTTGTTATATGCTTGTGATTTGCATATTTATCACGTAAGCAAAGGACCAGCTGTCTGTGTCTCAGCTATGCTAAGACAGAAATCACTGTCATCCCCTCTAATTGCCCCCTGGCTGATTGAACTTGCATGTCAGATCGTCTCCTATTATCCGAATCAGAGGGAAGTAATTTAGTGCGCTGCAGCTGGACCACGGGCCAGAGAACCTCCGTCTGAACCTCCATCGCATCTAATGTGGCCCAGGCTTGTGTGTAGCACACTTCACAACAAGACAATTCATCTTGAATCAGTGGGTGCTTGTTATGTAGACGGCCACTGGTTAAACTAGCTTTGGATCGCTAAAGATGTTTCAGTGAGTCTCCAGTTGGCTCAGTCCGGCATAAACAACAGGGAGTGGCAAATCGAAGTCCAACAGTAATGCTGTCTAGATGTGTAAAAAGTCTTGTCTAATTGCCGTGAGCTGACTACACACATACAAACCACTCATTGTCTTGCAGTGAATACATTGGAACAACAGTGTCTGTTTGCTGTATGTACCTTGGTCAGTGGGGATGAGGGGGACATCCTTGGCAGCAGGAGACACGCAGAGTATCTGATTGCCATTGACCTGCCCTTCCACCTCCGTCAAGTTGCCAAAGGAGCAGGTGATGCCTGCAGAAAGGTCTGGAACATCGCTCACCTTCACCAGAAGCTGCATACGGAGGAAGCGCAAGACAAAGGTTTTGATAAATGCTTGCTGTGAAGAACATTTTCAGCATCAATCCGAATGGGAAAATTTCAAATTTGTCAGATGTGAAATGTTCCTACGCTACTCGATGCAACAGGCTGATGTGCGATGTGTCATATTAGGAAAGAAACTTGTGAAAATTGTATTGCACTACGCTAACGGACATTAATACTTGCATCTTTGGTAAAGAGAGACACGACAGGCTGTGAAGAAATTGTGAAAAAACACAGTGGCTTGAACACAGCAGTGTAATAAGCTCCAAACAGAATGCAAAAAGAACACACTGCTGTTGGCAAAGCTGAGCATCCACTTTGCCAAGAATTGTTTCTGCGCCATAAAAACCGGCATAATATGGGAAATAAGACTGTATTTAGATCTTAATCTTCCATTTGTCCATAGAAGATATTATTCCAGAAGCAGAGACAGAAATTGTGATCCATTCTGTGGTCAATACACTCAGCTGCATGAAGAAAACTGACAACAACAACAAAAAACAGCCAAAAAGCAAATATTATTTGTTCTTTCCTCTTTCACTAGAACTCACAAGGAGAGACAGATACAGGAAAGAGTAGCAACAAAAACTACACACATAGACGCATACAATGGAGTATGCGGAGTACATATGCGATAGAGCACGCACATGCAGATGCACATAAAGGCGTTTGAAGTCCTTCTCTGGAGAGCAGTGACACTGGGGCGAGAGCGTTCAGCTGCTCTGCCTATAAATAAATGTATTCTGCACAGGGTGTGTGATCTGGCTCTCCAGCCAAGAGAGGCAGTCTGGATAATTATCACCATGGCATTTCACAGCCTTGTTCCATTAGCTGTTATTTTTGGGCCATACCGTTTGAAGTTTCTCTTTGTTTTATCTGCCTCTCACTAAACACCGCAGGGCTACTGGGACAGGCGAGGCAGCTGAGCAGCTTAACTGTAGGTCTTTCAAGATCTGCTGACTGTTTCAGTAGCTGACTATACACTGCCTCCCTCGTTAGCTGGCTTACGTTGGTACCCATTGAGAGGACGGATGATTTCTTCCTCTCCCCCCCCCCCCTTCTGCTGAGGACCTCTCGTCTTCCCCCTGTTTTACTTTCACCGTGTTTGTGTTGCCTCACTCGGAGGTGGCAGAGAGATCCTTGATTACAGCAATCACAGCAATCAATGTCTTTTGTTCAATGCAGAATTCCCTGAGTAACCTCTCACATTAATTAGCTCTCATCATTCTCAAACACACATATACAGATAAACACTCAAAATTTGCTCGCATTCTCACACACACAAACTTAGACACAGCAAGACCGCTACAAAAAAATAAGCCTATCTCTGAGTTGTACATTTTTGCTCTTTTGGTTCCTCTGCCTTCCCAGATGATGATGGTGGTGGGTGTTTTAGTAGCTTGGCAGCAACCAACCTAATTGGTGGCAGATTTTTAGTAAAGCTAATTTCATTGACTTCTCTATCCGTCTACTATCTGTCTAGGTGCCCACACGAAGAAGACGCGTTGTCATGGAGATGGCTGTCTGAACCTGCCAGGTCTGTGTGAACGTTTTGTGAATGGCTCGGTGAGATGACCCTGTTGCTGATACGGACGAAAGAAACACGGTAACGTGCTGCTAGCATGTAACGCAACAGCTTCTAGCAAAGTGGACAACAGAGTAAAGGTCTGCTGAGGAGGCGATATCAGTGTGGGGTGAGGTACTGCCAGAGCGATTGGCACATTAAGCAGAATTTTTTGTGCCTAACAAAAATACATGGAAAAAGTCTGTGCAGCCTATTAGTCCATTTGCTGTTGGGAATTTTGAAGAGGTCTGGAGATGTCTGCTGTAGAGACATCTCAGAAGAGCCTAGTACCACTTGGGTTGTTACTTGGATTAAAGCGTTGAGAAATCATGTGAAAATCTGTAACACAGAAAGTCTTGGCAGAATGTTTCATATTTTAGTCCAAATAAGCTGCTTTTGAGCAGTACAGAAGGACAACAAAAAAAAAATCTTGTGGTGCCTGTAAGTAGATCGATATAAATCTGACATCTTATACTAATCTGAATAGATTGTTTGCTTATGTGGATGAAATGACCCCTCATCAGAGAGGGTGTCTAAAGCCAAAGTAGGTGTCAGTGAGTGCAGATGTACAGCTATCACCAGAACTTGGACAGACGAAGCCTTTCACTGATGATCTCTGCCTGTTTTGACTCAGTCCATGTGGAAATACTGTACTGTACTCGGCTGCACTCGGACAACTTTAACACCCACACACCCACCCACACAAACACGTCTTGGCACACATATTGACTGCTCTGTAACAAGTGAGCATATGCATGCTGAAACGCCCACGTGAAGCTCTCACGAAGCTTCCCATCTAATGTTTATGCATCACCCACAATCAGGACTAGGTGAACTGCTATGTGGGATCATTTAAAATGCTCTGCCTCTGGTACGTGGGTAGAAAATATGTAGATAGGAGCTAATTTTTCATTGTCGAGTTGCAAGCGGTGGATGGGATTGGGGGTATTTTGTGTACTGTGTGTAGGGATATGCGTGTGTCTGCGTGTGTGAACTTACAGGTACACTGGGTTCTGACACTGCAATGCTGTCTGGGTACACGGTGGCCTTCACACACTGGTTGAGAGAGGCGGCGAAACGGTACGGCTCATCTGCACGCTCACAACGATTCCTCTGGGAGCATCTGAACAGAGAAGAGGATAAGGGGACAGAGATAGGAGGGAGTTACTGATATTTGCTTTTCAAACATGTTAGTTACATTAGGAAAAAAAGTTATGAATGAATACATGGAAGGGACAAAAAGGTGCTGTCAAAGTTTCAATAAAACAAAAAACACAGACAATGAAAAATAAAAGGAAGGTATGATAACAATGGCAACAACAGTGATAGAAATTAATGCGGATGTTACATTAAATATTACAATAAAAACACTGTTTGACAGTTTAAGTTGGAAGTGAGGAAGACAAATGGTGACAGAAATTAAAACTCTATCCAAAAAAGAGAAGGAAGGGGATAGAAAAAGGAGGATTAAATGTCAAAAGCACGAACAGTAAACATTGTCTGAGAAATTGAAAATCAAACAGTGTTGTAGTTGGAATAACAAATATCCAGCAGCAGTGCTGTAGGGAGGAAATAACACTGTCACTGTCTCCTCAACATGATGTTATTAGCTCATGTTTGTGACAGGAATGACTACCCATGTCTGAATGCTGTAGTTTATAAGACACTGTGTGGGCATTTATAATTAAAAGAAATGCATGCCATGCACTGTTTGACTTCAGGTCTGGCCAACAACAGTTTGAAAATGACAACAGATGCTGCTTTGGGCTTCTTATTCTGTATTTGTCATGTAGATTTGTTTATTTGGTGTTGATCAGGAATGTGGATGTGAAATGCTCTAGAGTCTGACTGCAAGTCATGTTGTTGTTACCAGACTGCTTTTTTTCCTCCCTCTCTCGCTTTGCAAAACAGATGGCATATTGAAATATAATTTGAAACGTTTTTGCTATTTTGTTGGATTGCTTAAAAACATCACTTACATCTGTTTGCATTCCTCCTCCCCCCAAAAAATAAATAACCAATAAAACACTGCAGAATCAAGTCGAAGGGCACAGCGGTAGAGCCACTTCCACTAGTGGGTAATTTAGCATGAACAAACTATGAAGCCACAGTACAAAGCGCTACACACCCATATTATATCCTTCAATCACCGCAGATGTAACTAGTGCAAATTACAAGGCGCTTACTCATAAGAGATCTTAATGGTCAGGCAGTGTATCGAGTACAACGCGGCACCGCCACATCCCTCATTAAAACTCGACCGCCTCCCACTTCTTATTAGAGCTGTGTGTTCCCTCCACCCCATTACTGAAAAGGTTCTCCATCCTCATCCAACCAGCAGTCTCAGTGTCTGGCTAACTGGCTGACTGGTCACAGCAGCTCTAATTGGACTCTGATGGGTCAGCCGCTGTCCGTGGTGCTGATGTGCCACTACAAGCTCTGCCTATCCTCCGCTGGCTGCTCAATGAGTGTGTGTGTGTGTGGCGGTGTGTGTTAGGGCCCATATCATGCTTCTTAACCACATACTCTCACATATACTGACGCTAAGCTACATCTTCATCCACAGCCTCTGTGTGTAATTATGTTGTCAGAAGTTCAAGCCATATCCAGCAGACTCACATGAACAAGAACAAGCACACACACACACACACACACACACACACACACACACACACACACACACACACACACACACACACACACACACACACACACACACACACACACTCTCATATTCAGAGTACTCTCTAGGGATTTTAGAGAGCAGAAAAGTGTAGAATTAGTGTAGTAGTGTGAATCTTCCACTGGGAAATGGAGCGCCACATCAGCAGGATTTTTCTTCCCCCCCTAAAATGATTACCTGGTTTTTGCCTTTACTACTTTGGTAACTGTATTTCTTCACTTTAAATGTGGCATTTTTGATTCTCATACCTCTTTATGCTATACATTTACCTTCATCACTACGAAATCTGCCACATTTTCTCTCCCTCCACTACCTGTGCACATCTCTCCCCTTTGTCTCACTTTGTCACAAGTTGAAATTAGCACACCTTTCTTAGGCAAGGTGTTACCCTGTCTGCAATTTGGTGCTTCTTTTACATCCACAATGGCAGCCGAAAATGATACTTAATGTGCTTTCAGGTGTGGGCTGCGGCACAATGTTTTATGCATGTCTCCGAGCTGTATGGGTAGAGATGCAAAAACCTGGGCAGTCATTAACTGACAAAAAGCTCTGCATTGATTTTCCTCGGCGTGATTTTTAAAAAAAAATAAAATTCATTTCGGTGGGGTGAAGTAAGATGAGAGCACGGCAAGGGGGTGAAGCAGCGGGGGTGGAAGGCATGCAGGATGGTTGCTGTTGCCATGGTTTCGGGAGATGGCCATTATCTCTGTGTAGTTAGAAGCTGACCCCTTGCCTCTCTCATTAGCTGAAGTACATGCCACTGAGTGTTGACTACAGTCCTGCCTTCCTCATATTCCCCCTCCTGACCCCTCCTCTGTGGACCCCCCTTGTCCCCATGTCTAGCCATAGCATGTCACTCAGTGGCCCCATCACTCTCTTCCACACGAGTGTGTGTGTGTGTGTGTGTGTGTGTGTGTGTGTGTGTGTGTGTGTGTGTGTGTGTGTGTGTGTGTGTGTGTGTGTGTGTGTGTGTGTGTGTGTGTGTGTGCATACCTCCATGTACGTACAAATGGACAGTACAAATACATGCAGTAATTTCAGTCCATCTCCTGTAATAAGCTCCTCATAACAATTTTTTTCCTTCCGCAGAAGCTCGAGGCAGTCGACCCGGGTGTTATTCTCTCAAAGCCCTGTCCATGGTGCTGAAGTAGCTGCTTGCACCTCCATTATTACTGCTCTCTGGCATCTACAACTCCTCTGCAGTACGAAAGCAGTTCAGAGCCATGTAAGGTGAGCTGCTACACGAAAAAACACACACACATAAAAAACAAAGTCGAGCATATTGTTTACTCCTGTGGCAATTTGTGTGGGCTGCACTGTTGCAGCTGGAAGGTGTACATGAAGCCTAGACATGATCTGTTTAATCTAACTCTGTAACCTATATAAAATGTACGGTGTAGTTTGTAATGTTGTGTGTCTGCAGAAATGCTTTCCACAGTAAGGACGGGTGAGGGTAGCAGAGGCCAGACAGTGGGGTCCATTCCACCGCTGCCTGTGTCTTATTCTATTGCCCTTGACAGGAAATTACACCGTCGTCTCGTCTCGGCCGAGGTTTGATTGACACGCAGACATATGAGTACACACAGCCATTCACACACATACAGACACACAACCTCCAGAAGGGACCATTGCCACATACAAATAATATATATACACTCACTCTGACACTCACATCAGCATGAACACGTGCAATCCCCTGCATTTAATCCTTCACACTTTTATACACACCTCTACATACACACACATCCCAGCCTTGAGAGCAGAGCAGGAGAGGCAGGCGACGGGGAAGGATTTCTGTTCTTCCAGCCCTCCTCCCCTTCCCTTACGACATCTAAGGACTTCAGTGAAAGTGCGAAGGCCTGTCTGATTGCAGCTCTCGCTGTGAGCACCGTGTTTAAAAACAGGAGGAGAGAACAGAGGGGGAGCCATTTTAAAATCACCTTCCTTCCCTCACAAGACCACAGAACGCCACACCGACAGGAAAAGAGAGCACGACAGAGATGCTTTGGTGGCGGGGTGGGGGAGGATTGGTGGAAGGGGTAAGATGTGGAGGATGAACTAGATGTATATTGAATATTTGATGTGCCTAACAAAGCTTTACTAGTTTTAAGTGGTAACCCATTATGTTGGAGAATCACTGGCATGATTTGATTTGCCCAAATGGAGCTCTTGTCTGCAGATGCTGAACCTCTTCAGAAATGCGTGTTAATGTAAACATGTATGAAGGCTGACTGCACTGGGACCTGGACTCCCCACACACGAAAAGTGGAAGCATTAGTCGAGCAGTGATGTGCTGCACCGGGCTGCTTACACGCTTCACACACGTGAACACACATGGCGCTTCCTTCCTTCAGTGTTTTATCCTCATCCTGAGTGATTCAAGGCATTTGTTTCTCTAAAGTGTGACAATATCCATTTAAATGCAGGACACAAGAGGAACACAGGGAAGTGAAGGAGGCATAATAAAAAAATAAAAGCAGGATTTGAAACCACTACAGAGATGGTAAACTCCTAAAGTTGCTCTGTGGGATTTGGCTGACATGTGAGGGTTCAGTTTGAAACCCAGAGTTCATGTCAGGGGTCAAACTCAACCCCAGCCAGCTCATAGTGTGTCTCCTGTGGTGACTGATAATGCCACTGCAGGACAGGACCCGCAGGGACGCAGAACAGAGCAGAAGCACAACCCATTCACTTCATCTTCAGACTTCTGTAGTGTAAAGTGAGTCAACTTGTATAAGCCCAAATAGTAAAACGCTCACACATATAAGGTTTATGCAAAACCCAGAGTGCCAGTCTGTTAAAGATACTGTGCGAGGGTTGGAGAGGGGAGAGAGAGAGAGAAAGAAGATTTACAAAGACACCATTGCTCAGTGCTCTGCATCAAACTATAGCTTTACTTGTGTGGGCTGAACACAGAGAGAGAAAAACAGGGAAAAAAAGCCAGAGGAAGCAGGGCAGGGATGGAAGAATCTCAAAAAGAAAATCAAGCGAGAAATACAGACACAGTAGGTTTTTAGAATCATTAGCTGTATTATATGTTGCCTGCCCACACATACAGCACACACTGCAGTATTTCAGCATGTAGCCGACATGTACCAGCCCTGTGTGCTAGGAATCTATGGAAATATTGACAGGCCCTGCATGTTCGTGATCGATATCTCATTAGGCACAATTGGGAAGATGGATGCTGCTTCCTTCTGACTGCTAACTGATGATAGCTGATGAGTTGGCCATTAGACACACAGTCTGACATCCACAGTGGTCTGAAGCAGCTATTTTCATTGTGAGGCTAATTGTTGATGTCGTTGGTGAATTAGAGGAGATTTTACGGTGGTTGTCGGACATCATTTCCAGCACAGTGAAGAACGTGCCGCATAAACAAACAGTCTAAAGGAACAAGTTGTAGTTATAAGAAAAAGACTGGTGTCTGGTTGAAATACAACAACAAAAACTGTAGATTTCACGACAACGAAACTGACTGCTTCCAGTTACCCGACTATAGAATTGTGCCAAACCCTGACTGTTCCTGTTGACAACATGCACCTATCCAGTGTGCTTCAACGGGACGCTGCACCAATCATGTGACAGCATTTTAGGTTTGTGGCACTGATTTACAAAAAGTGGACCGCTATGCCAATCAGACTGCGGTGTGGGCTGTTACTGAAACAGATCTGAGCAGTTGAGCCACATGCAGCCTGACAGTATTACACAATACGATATCAGAGTGTAGTGGTGATATACTATTCTGCTCAGAGCAGCGATCAAATGCTGACTCACTCTCTGCTGGGGCCTACTACACCAATAGCCCTAAGCTGTCATCCTCACAACAAACTAGCATTAATTTCGACACATACCGAAAAGAATTTTTAGGCGCTTATTACATCATAATAACCAATTGTCATTCACTGTGGGAGTCAATTGGTGAAGCTTGTAAAAAATGTTCTAACTCCGAGAAACTTGCTATATTGGTTAACTGCTGACCTTGGCACCGGATTGCTCTTGGACAGAAGTCAGACTTCCTGCTAATCCTGACAAATCTCAACAAAACCGCTCGGCCTCTCCCAGAATGTGGGAGCGGGTTGAGAGGATGGAGGGAGAGCGGAGTGATGTGGGACATTTTGAGATGGAAAAGCCTCTTTTGGGCATGATTAGACAGCTAATCTAACAGCGATGAGATGCCGGCTAAGGGAGGGAAAGAGAGAGAGAGAGAGAGAGAGAGAGAGGGTAAGCATCACCGTAACTCCATGTTTTTGGATTGTGGTCAGACGAAGGCTGAACTACCCATTCACATGGCTGCGACTGAAGAGCGCTCGAGATGATGAGCTCCCTTTGAGCTGCAATCAAAATGCTGCTCGGTTTTGTGGGCCGATGAGTGTGCAGCATCAAACACTCTCCGTCCCCGCCCCCCAACTCATTCTTATCCTCACTCGTTTTTTTTCCTTGCATTCAGTGGATGCCTAACAGCTGCTGGTAATTAAAGGACTTTAGAGTCTCACACCACACTGATTCAGAGGAAGAAGAAAGAAAGTAGAAAGACAGGGAAGACACAGACGCCACTCCTGGTCAGCTCACTGCCTCATTCTGCCGCTGCAACACTCTCTCCTCCTCCTCATCGCAAACCAAACTAATGTCCTTCCATGTTCCTAATTAGCCACCTTCGAACGCTGGGCTTCAATAAGCTTGCATGCACAAACATAAAGAAAAACATAGAGGGACACAGGGTTCGGAGGAGAAGAAAAGAGGATGGATATTGTGGATGGCAGCTGCAGAAGGAAGGAGGAGGGTGATCAAAGCAAGGGGTGTTTATATGTGGCAAGCCAACCATCTCTGGAGTGTGGAAGAGCTGATTCCAGAGGGGAGAGCGTCTAAATGGGAGACAGCGGAGTAGTGAGAGGAGATGAGATGAGTGGCATAGCTTAGATGCTAGCTTTACTGTGAGGGGAGTGAGGGAGGTGCAAACATGGGAAAGGGGGGGGGGGGGGGGGGGGGGGGCACAATTTTACAAAATCAACACTGGCTTAGGGATGGATGACAGAGAATTGGGGAGATGGAGGGAAAAAGGGGGCTGAAGGAAACTGTAGTGAGCACAGCTGTGGATGGCACAGCGGCTGGCAAGAAATGTAATTTTGGGCGTGTGAGATGAGGGGAGCTCTTCACCACAAGGGCGCAGCTGCATTTCACCAGCAGTATTTGACAGATACTTCCTTCTATTCTCGGGTATATATTGCATTCATGCAGCTAACAAGACTGATGTCACAAATCCAGTTAATAAGAGTGTGTTTCCATCAACTAGTCAGAGAGGACTTGACAAGATTATGTAATTAACTGCACACTCTGATCTCTGCATTTCAGTGCAGCTTCCAACATAAGATGGCATTGTGTTTGTATCAGCCATTATGGCTAATTGTGATAGACAGCTCAGCATTGTAAACGCTTTGTCTGAGTCAGACACTGTTGCATTCAGAAAATCTCTTCTCCCCCCCCCCCCCCCCCACACACACACACACACACACACACACACACACTGTTTATTGCATCTTTTTCATCTTTACCAAATGTAGAAACTTTTTAAAATGATATTTCCATTATTTTTCTGGTATTTTCCACTCTGTTTGTTACGCACAAGTTGAAAATGCATCTCAAAACAGATACTTGAGTTCAGAGCTGCGAGAAGAAATGGCAGCTCTTTCAAATGTTTGTGGGCGGACCCATATGGTTCCACAAGAGCAGCAGAGAGAAGAGCAAACTATTCTTTCGCTAACTTCTTTCTGCTCTCTGGAGTAACTCAGCCATAGCTGACAGGGGTCCTGCCACATTCATCTCGGGGTCAGAATGGAGAAAGGGGGATTAGGATCAGAGACAGGTGGCACAAGGGTTCACAGTGTCGAGAGAACAGATGGCTCAGCTAACCAAAATCAGGGTGCTGACCTTCTCTCCCCACATACAGTACAGCGGTCTACACAAGTGTTTGTCCCAAAAAAAAAAAACAAAAAAAAAAAACGACCCAGTGTGCACCCACGCAGGCGCACACGCATTCAAACGTGAGCCCTCACACACGTACTCAAGGGGGGTATTTACGCACCAAACAGCTGTTTCCTCGTCACAGTTGCCTTTTACGATAACAGCTCCAAAACCCACTCACCTTTTAGCATTAACACCTCTTACATGCTGCGGATTCGAATTGCAGCCGACCTGAATTATTCCATTCCCTACCACACCTACACAAAAGCATATGATTAACAGTCTAGCAAGGAGGCTTATGTTGTGGTAAATGATCCCTGTGTGAAGGCATGCAAACTGCAGAGAATACTGAGCTTTCGTCAGCCCCTCCCGATCCTTTGCAAGCACATGCTGAATTACCTTGTCGCTAGGCAATTATTTGTCCTGTCCCAGCTTTGGAGTGATGTAAATTACTTTAAGTGCACTTTGCAGGGGCCGCCATCACGATAATGATGATTGCAGCGGCGCTTTGACACACACAAATATTCAGCTATACCTTTAGAGAGAGGGTCTGCATTTCGGAGGGGTGGTGAGTGGGGAATTCAAGACGTAGCAGCGAAGAAAAAGCTCAGACTGATGACAGAATGTGTGTGCTTAAGAAACAAAGAGGGAGACGGAGCAGAATATCTTTCAGCGTATTTAGCATTGTGTTGTATTCATCTTCTATCCCCAGTACACCCTCGCTTTCATTCCATTTAAATACAACCACACCAGGTCCATTTAAAGATAAACATCGCAATGAATAACTCAGGTGCAATATATAATAAATATATGTGTTTTCAAGTGTGTGCTGCCATTTTTCTATGAGTTTTTCCCTCCTGTCTGGCTTTCCAGAAGTTAGTTCTGCTGCAGTAATTATTCAGCTCCAGCAGGTGTCACTCATGGCTTCTGTGCTTGCTCTTGGGGTGAGAAGTAAATATCCCTGAACTTTCTCACAGTTCAGCGTCAACTCATCTAAACCATGTCCATTATGAATACATAGGCACATCAAAATGCATATATGACTCTTCTAGGCAGGGCAAGCTGTCAAAAAACGAGTCTTTTTGTGTTTTTTTGTCGGTCTTTTTAGATCCCAACAAACCATGCATAGGCTGAATGATATCACGTCATGTCAAAACAGGGCAGCAAACGTTTTGACTACAACAACAAAAAAAACCTCTGTATATCTGAGGCAGAATTATTCATTTCCAGTCAGACGCTGCCACCTCTCCTCAAACTCTATTTCATATGAGATATACGTTTGAAAAAAATAACCTGCCTGCCATTGTGTGGGCAATTTATTGGAGATGTCGATATGAAAAAAAAGGTCTATAAACAGACCTGATGGTGACTGAGGGATACTCACATATTATGCAGAACACACCAGCCACAGTGTGGATCTCCAGAGCTCAGACACTCTCCACAGGTCCCGTACTGCTCGCATGACTCGATGGGAACTTGGGTGACCTGAAAGCACATTAAAGGGTCACTGTCAGAGGGCAGCCAGACAGACACCACAACATGCAAAAAAAGACAAGCATAAATGTGTTTATGTGTGTGAATTTCGGAGGCTTGTTCACTCATATAGTCACATTCTGACAGATGAATAATAGAGCGCTTGCTTTCCCAAAAGCAGTTACAAAAGCTAAGAAAAAAAGAAATCATCATTCGGACTCCTTCAAAATAAAACAATGTTAATTATTTTTGTTGGCCTGACACACATAATGCTGTATGTTGCCCCACATGTTGATGTGCGAGGTGTCAACTGCTCAGCCAACTGTTGCATTTAGCCACACAAACAGCTGTGAGCAGCTGGGATCAGTTGGCCAGAGAAAGCTGTTTCTCTGCCATCAATGGGCTTTTGTGTCCAGCAGGGCATCTGTCCACCTAGGTAGAGCCTGAGCAAACACACTTACACGAGGAGGCGCGTTCAGAAGAGAACGTTCCAGCTTGATCGCAAAAATGCATAACCTGTCAGGTTCGAGTTTAACAACAAAAAAATCTTAATCCTAACAACTACTTTATCTGCTGACTGCTGCATCAGCGTAAAAATGGAAAGTAATTACCACAGTTGTAATGTAATATATGAACGAATGGAGAGTAAAATTGGTGTTTCAAAGTAAAACCTGTTTCAATTGTCAGCAGCAATAAATTTGAATAAGCACTTTCAGCACAAAGTAAACACACTTCACACCTTCATGTCACTCCAATCCATGCCGGCAGAATCATGTAAATCAGGAATGAACATCCTTGTGCCTGCTGTAGGAATATAAACGACTGATGCTGTACCTAAACAAACACGGGGCTGAGAATTTACATACTGTACATGAACACAGCACTCCAGAGAAGTGCAAGCTTCAAACACATCTCCTCAGCTCGCCAAATACTGAGAGTATGAGTCAGCTGAGTTGTTGTGCGATCCACAGGCCTATTTTCAGCTGCTACATAACATGTACTCATCCCTAGGTCGATTTATACACATATATCAATGTGTGTGTGTGAATGTAGTTGTGTCTTTGTCTGTATCTCTTTGTCTGCCAGATAACGTTCTGCTCACTCACATGGCAATAAGTCTGTTTGTTCTGCAGAGAGGTCTGTAGAAGCAGAGGTCAGTGTGTGTGTTTGTGTGTGTACGTGTGTGTGTTTGTCTGCCTTTAAGTGTCTCATGGGGCCGCCTTACTCACACCTGCATCTCACTGTGTCAGCAGGGGAGTAAATGCGCACACACAGACACATAAAGCATCAAAAACACCACCACTGTACAACACATGAACACAGCCACAAAGAAAAAAGCCAGGGCCGAAAAAGTGAATTGTAGAGTCTGACGTAGATCCAGTTATTTTATTATTTTATTATTTTTTTAGTTCTGTATGTCTTTCAATTTCCTGGCAATTACCTTGTTGGATAATGACAGCAGACACTGACAGTGTGCGCCCTGTTCAGCTCTGGCTCAGATCAATGCCTAATGAGTGGCTCCTCCGTAAAATGTGGGGGAGTGAATGAAGGGTGCAAATAACACCTATTAAGTGTTTTTCTGACCCCGCGCATATCGCCCACAATTGGGTGATATTAATTGCTGTTAGCACCACGGGCTGGAATTAATTGTCAGCTTGGAAGAAATGACAGCAGGGGTGTCCATCAAAAGCTTGTCCGTATTGTAAGTAAAGCATCAAATTTCAAAACAGCTGACAGCAAAATTCGTAACATGTGTCTGCTATTGCATGGCCTACTGAAAAGGTGCAGTCAGCAGACCTGTCAGCTGCTGTGAAAACTCCGAGCTATATGTGTTGCAGCCTATATATGCTCTCTTTGTTTTGTCTGTGCCCCTCAAAAGCTCAATAACCGTCCACCTGTCTGCCTGGTCCCAAACCCTGCGGCAACAGAAAAGACGGGCCCGCAGGACAAAGAGAGCCATTGACACGGTGGGACGTTAACAGTCCGTGTGGCAGTTCCACCATGGACACTCCTGTTATATTAACCCCCTGTCACCTCAACAAACTCTATTTGTGTGTATGTGTGTGTCTTGTCTAGCTTCGGGACAAACAGGTGGCATGCTGTAATGAGCTGCAGACGGGGTCACATCAGCAGCAGAAGCTGCAACTGATGACAAACAAGCCCACCAGGAACGGGACTTGGCGCAGGAAGCAGCAACACACAGCCTGTGTGTGTATCCCAAAGCCTCTGAATCTCTCTTCACCCAAAAAACGTCTTCAGATCCTTCTCAAAACATGCGTGAGGCTGGTGAAACTTTAGAGTGTAACTTTCACAGAGGCCCAGGATCATGAAAGGGTTACAGTATGGAGACAGCTGTCAGTGGGGGAAAGTCAGAGAGTAGTTGGGGGGGGGAGCTTGGGGTGTTCCTTATGAAGCAGATAGAAAAACACAGAAAATTGTCAGCTGATACAGTAAAGACTTAACAGTGACAAAAAACAAGCTCGGGATGGGGGGGTATTGTGGAAGAAGGAGAGCAAGGTAAACAGGTAAACAAAAAAATGTGAACTGAAAAAAAGCACAGATTAAGAGAGAAAGTGTGCTTCTGTGTGATGTGCATTTATAAACACACATATGTGTGTGTGTGTGTGTGTGTGTGTGTGTGTGTGTGTCCCTGTGAGTGTATTGATGTTTAGAGCAGCATGGGCCAGTAGTGGAGGTGAGGAGAGAGTGTGTGTGTGTGTGTGTGTGTGTGTGTGTGTGTGTGGGGGGGGGGGGGGGTAGACGGGGTGAGGGGGGGATCACAGCAGCTGTTGCCCAGCACACGCAATAGTCACTCAACACAGCAGGGCTGCACAGTGAAGCCCCTTCTCCCACTGCGCGTATGTGTGCGTATGTGTGCATGTGTGTGTGTGTGTGTGTGTGTGTGTGTGTGTGTGTGTGTGTGTGTGTGTTTGCATGCACACACGCACAGTGCCATAACGGATGTGCAGATTGTTGTTCCTGTGTTTTCAAGAAAGACAAAGAAGCTCGGCATGTGATCCGGGCAACGTCTCCAACTTTCTCTGCCTCTGTTTGCATTCACACCCACAGCTGACCTGAGGTAGACTGAGCACTGTCAGGGAGCAGCACTGTGCTCCATCCACTTAAGTGAATGCAAATCAAATTCCAGCTTAAGATGACCTTAGCAGGGGGTTATTCAACCAGAGAGGCTACAGCGGAATCGCATACTGGAGCAAACCTGGGTGACTGACTGACAGTCGAGGGTTAAAACAGCTTCCTCTCTTTCAAAGTCTCCTGCTGAATAGGCCGCAGCTTTCATGATTACGGCCAAGCCCTCACTAACGCAGCCCTATTCTTTCTTTTACTGAAATGTATAGCAGGGGATTTAGGCAGCAGTATTAACACATAACAGCCTTAACAACACCTCAATACAAACAGTCACATTTTCTATCAACCAAAATCACAAAATCAAACAGCAACAGTGGGAGCACAGAGAATTCTTTTTTAATATCATCTAATATTATTTTTTGTGTAATGAAGTAATGTAGCATTAACCTGGCAGCCTCTTGCTGCCATTTGGGGCCACCAGCAGCAGAATTTTCATTCTGTGGCATTATAAAAAAATATATACTCAGCCCCTTTTAGTTGCAGTTGTGTATAAAGAAAAAGGAAAACAGTGACGTGACAGTATTACAAAGGTGGGAAGATTAAATGGGTTGCCTCATTTCTAGTATTTCAAGATAAGAAAGGGCAAAAATCCCACTGCACATTGTGATTGAACATTTCATTTTACCCTGCATCATGTATTTATCTTTCCCCTGCACATACAAGAGCAGTCACACTTACCGAACCACAAAGCCAACCCAAACCAGAACCATGTTCAAGCACCACAGATCTAATTCTTGCTTTTCGGAAGGCAAAGTTTCTATGTCTGGTCATGTATGCCACTTACATACAGGTATGAACATATCCGGTTTTCTTCTGCTGGTCCTCAGGCAGTTTTGAAAGCTGCTCTGATCCATGCTCAAGTGTGATTCTGCATCTGCTCTCAAACTTTTATTAAATACTTAAAGGCAAATCTTCGTTCTTTTGTTTCCCTTCTCACCAAGTTTATCTGCACCACACACAGTGTCGGGTCCCTGTTTCTTAATTTCATTCTGAGTGGAGATGAACACAGCAGAGGATAGAGGCATTTGGCTGTGGCACCCAAGAGGGGCTGACAATGTATGTGCATTAGAGAGCAGCAGGAACGCTTTCATCTGTTCCACTGTCTCCGTGGCCTGAGAATGAATGGTGGCTCCATTTCAGCTCCTCTGCCCTGCCGCCCTGAGACCCAGCCATGCTCGCTGCACCTCTGTGATGGATGGGGGCACAGGGACAGAGTCGGTAGAGAAGACAGAAAAAGAAGGACTAAAAAAGAAAAACAAAATGGATAAAGCAGGACGGAACAGAGAGGAAACAGCCCACTGCTCTGTGTTCTGATGGGAGCTGGTCTCTGTGTTGCCAGATGTGCCTCACCATGTTGAGCGACAGAGGAAGCAACAGAAAGAGAAAAATCCCACCGTCACCAGTAATGGAGAGGAAGCTATTTTGCAAGCTGTTGTCAAGGCAACAGCCCTGGCTCTGACCTCAGGAACACCCCCACATCTACCACCACCACTGCCTCCTCCAACCTGGGAAACCTCGAGCAGTGCACGGTAAACAGCTGGCACCTCTGGGACTTCCTGCCATCTACACCTACTTTTAAGCATGTATAGAGCAGACACATGCACACTGACGGCTCCCCTACACCCTATCCATTTTTAATGAGAGTTAGCCAGGCTACCACGTCACTGGAATGAGGCACATCGATCATGAACACAATACCCATTCCAGCAGAGAGAAAGAGGGAAAGCATAGGAGGGGTGTATCTGAGTGTGTGTGTGTTTGAGCGGGCCTAATGACAAAGGCACAAAAGCAGAGCAAATACTTGCTGCTGAATGAATGAAAACCAATGAAATCTACAGGCTCCTGAGTCTCTCACTCCCACAGTGACCCTGCAGCCAGTGTTTCTTGCATTCAGGCAACCTACACAAGGACATCTGAGCCTTTTCCCTGACAGGCCACCCTTTAATCTGCTCTAGTAATCCTACTGAGGCTCTTCCTCAGGACAGCCGCTACATCTCCCTTGTCCCTTTCTCACTCTCTCCTCCTCCTCCTCCTCCTCCTGCTGGTCCCTCTATTCCTCAAACTCACAAAATCCATCCACTGTACTCTCTAAGACCCAAACAAATCCCCACTGTAGTGTTGCGGCAGAGCCATTTCCTCCAGCTTGTTGACATCTGCCCGCAAGGACTGGCATTCTCTCACAGTAACAGCGACGACAAAAATCAACTCTGCATCTAAAGCGAGGGCCGCCAATCCCTACTGACTCTGTTAAACTTTGTAGTTCGAGACGGAGGTCAGTCTGTGGTTCAACCCAATCATCAGTATCCGTCCTAAGCCTTGGCGGTCCCTGAGAAAAGAGGTGAGGGGTTCTGTTGAAGTGTTGTGGCTGGTCCAAGGATAATCGGGCCTCAACACTCAGACCAATTACGCCCAGCTTGATTAAGGACAGAACAGGGGCATGTTCGTGGTTGTTGGGGTGGGTGCGGGTGCTGATCCTTTGGAGGCTTTGAGTTGAATGTGCAAAGATACCACAACAGCTGGGAGCTTTGAAGATGGCTTAAAACCCACATTCCAAAAGCAAATGTTTAAAAGTAATTAATTACAGCTACATGTGCACATAATGGCAGCGCATAAAAACACTCCCCATCATGTACACAAAAAACTACAACTGCTTTTTCCCCTGGAGACATACTGTAGCTATCTGCCGCTGTGCTCCGCGCTGAAACAAACTGCTTTTAAAAATGCTTGTTTCTGCTGCTGTTCTTGTTACAGATGTCAGAGGGCTCCTTGACAAGCCATTTGAGAGAAACAAGTTTTGTGCAGAAATGCACAATATTGATTTTTGCAACTGTATAACATTCATTAAAGAACTGTCTACAGCACTAATGCCGGATAGGTTCCAGATACATGGAAGTAAAGTAAATTCAATGGGAGATACGGAACGGTTGTGCATTAGTGCTTTTTCTGAAGGTCAGACCCTTTTATAGTGGGTGATTTTTAGAATAACTGATTTTGAAGTGGAGGAGATAGCATTCACCGAAAATATTACCCATTGATTTTAAGAGGCTAAACGCGAGAGAGGAAAAGCGGACGCAAAATGAAAAGATACAGCTCGCCTCATCTACAAACAGCCATCTCCTACACTCCAAACATGATTAGGTGTAAAAATGGGAGCTTTTAACCTTTATTGTCACAGCCCGGTCTCTTAGTGCATCTATTTCCTTATTTCTCTCTGTGTATTCACCCACTCAAAGGCAAAACACTTGCTCATACACATGCGCAAACGTTCATTTTGTTTATTGGATTTGGCCTGAGCTCCTAGATTTGGGTCAATTGAAAACATCAAGACACTGTAGCATCATAAGTCTGGGTTTAAAGATAGAACAAAAGGGTGAAAGGAGCTCGTCAGAAGGAGATATCAAAATGCAAACACAATAACCGAGACAGCCACACTGACTGACGCTAGGCTAAAGTGGACATCAAGGAGAAATTGTTCAATTTTTTTTCCCCCAAATCCCCATAACAAGCACCATCGATTGCCCACAGACAACCCCACCTCCACCCCATTTTAGGGCTCTGAGCCCCCCACTCCCACTCTCCCAACACCCCTCAGTCCCTGGCAGCTCATCAGAAGTAACAGACTGGTAGGAGACAAACTGCCAGGCAGTAAAAAAAAAAAAAAAGGGGGGGGGGGGGAGGGGGGGGGGAGGAACAGGTCAAGCATGTGCCTTCTGACCGCAGTTTGAACTCTGAAACCAAGTGGTCATTAAGTGATAATGCAGATCCAGGAACAATAACTGTTTGTTTAAAGCGGTAATGATACAGTTCAGTGTTTTCTTCCTGACATGTCTTGTAATGTATAATAATTGCTGTAGTGGTTGCAGTGGAAAACATAAACTGAGATCTCTTTCGAAGGATTTTCTGTGGACGGAGGTGTCTCCAAGGGTCATAAAGCATACAATAGTGCAGTGGTTGTATGTAAAAAAGGGAGCTCTAAGTATTAACATGTGTGAGACAAAGAGTAGCAAAATCACATTTTTGCTAGATAAAATAAATACCTGCCTAAGAATACTGAAATATTCATCCTGAGATATGAAACTAAATTATAGGTTTTGAACACTGTTACTCTTGCTGACAGCAGCTAATGCAGTACAAACTTAAGAAAGCCAAATTTCTTTTAAAAAATCTTTAAATCTACATTGCAAAGCCTTCAAAAGCAGTGCACTGGTCCGCTCAGCTCTGGGTATTAAGTTCCTCATTCCCTCCCATACTGTTGGCCAAATATATGGATTAAAGACAAAATGGGGCGGTGGGCAGTAATGAAGGTGGAGGAGGGAGATGGGCCTGTCTCCTAATCTCTGTTTATGTCAGTTTGTGAGTGTGTGTTTAGGTATTACAGACTGGAGGGAGGAGTCGTGGGGGGTGGGGGGCAGCGAGGCAGCGGAGGGAGTGCGAGTGTAGAAATAATAGAGTGAGGGAATCGACCAGAGTGGAGGATGAAAAATCCAACCAGTCAATACAGCTAGGAGTGTATCAATTATGTATGGCTTCAATCCCCTTTTTGGGCAAGGAGAGGAGGGGAATAGGCTGGACTGAAAAGTGGGTGTGTTTTGATTGAACTTCAACTGTGTTTTTCTTTATGCTGCAGATCACTAAAGGCCTTGATGCCAACATCTTTAAAATGCCCATAACACCGTTCAATAACTTGTATCAAAAACAATGCTTATAAAAAAACGCAGAGAGAAACATCAGATTTTTACCCATTTCTGGCTTTCTTTTAGTCTGTCCATCATGACGTTTCTTACTGTAAATAACCAACCTTAAATGGAACGCTGTGCTAGGTAATAACCTGAGCATTAAAAAAACACGTCCATTTACTCATGCATGACTTAGCAGCTTCACTTAAAAGCACAATGTCAAGTGCTGCTAATGATCCCTCCACAGCCTTTACTGCTTTCCAGATACCGTGTGCACCTCCTTATACATAGCAAAGATGTGGAGATGGATACTGATGATATGATCGGAGAGTCGCTGGCTCTTTTCCTGACCCTTTCTCGCCTTTCTTTTCCACTTATCTCCCCATCTCTTCCCCTACTCCTTTTCCCCTCCTGAACCCGCTCTTCCACGCTCCCGTGTTCGCTCTCCTTTGCGGCTCCCAGTCGAGGTGGCCTCTTTGCTCAGTAATTCAGTCAGGAGGCTAAAAGGAGGAAATTACATCCATGCTGCCCGACCACTTTGAACTCTCGGCCCCCCTGCACCATGCTCGCTCACTGGCAACTTGTTTAAAGGCCCACACTGACATTTAAGAGATAGAAACAGGGAGCTGTGAAAGTGCCTAAGAGTGTTTGTGACTGTGTATGTGCACTCATGCAAAAACGGACATAAAAAGTGACACACTGCCATGCCATGATGATGCATCCCAGTTTAGTATACTTAATTACATTCAAAATTAGCTTAGTAAATCAACTCATTTGGATGCTAACACTATGAATGCTTCTTTTTTTTGGTACTTCAGAGCAGATTAAAACAATGCATGTACACATTTTTACATCACGCGTGGGCTCAAGTGCTTCTGCAACATACCTCAAACAAAAGCTACGAATTAGGCGCAGTCTATTTTTCTGCTATGCTTCAGTCATAAATGGCAACATTCCACCACTTAGCCACCATCAGACATCACTAATGCTAACTGTATAGTTTATGTGGAAAAGCAGCCACTTCAGCTCTGAATATGATGTGAAATTAGCAGGGGATTGGAAAATCTTTAGCCCGTTCGGTAAAACTGGTGACGCTGTAAAACAATGGAGGTCAAGTATGCTTAACCTGCAGTAGAAGGAAATTAATGTGAATACTGTTAGCGAGCTTGTTTCCATGGGTGATGCTCCCACATTTGAAGCCTGCCTTCTCTTGCATCCCTGTTTTTCTGTACCTCTAGGCCAGCCCATATCTACGACGGTGAAATCCACAATGTCTGTCTACATACCTGCCCCTCCTCATTATTAGCTTTGTTTGTGTCTTTTCTTTTCCTGCCCTCATTCAATTGAGCCTTTTCCACTGATTTTCTTATCTGTCAATCTCCCTGTCGTAACCTATTTTTGCCCACCTGTCTGGACAGCTTGTCTTTGTGACATTCGTCATGTTTGTCGCTTCACTGTACCTCTTTGTCTTCCGATCCATCTCCGGCCTGTCTGTCTCAGTCCAACTTGCCTGAGTATCTCTCAGTGGGATCCCAGACTGTCAATGCAGCCAGTAATGAGGTGTATGCTCCAGTCAGCATGTGAGGAGTTAATAAGGAAGCAGCAGAGGCCATCACACATCAACAGGCATGAGTGTGTGTGTGTGTGTGTGTGTGTGTGTGTCTGTGGAAGGGGAGGGTGTGAAGGCTATGGAGCCTCCCTGGCACACTTATGGCTGTCTGTCGACCAACGGGGGTATTGATTTGGAGGGTAAAAGCAGACAGAAATGAATTCTGATCCACACAGGGACTCCACAGTGCATGTCTGAGTGTGTTAGTTTTTTTTTATTATTGTAAGCCAATGTGCGTATGTGTGTAACATTGTGTGTACGTGCGGGTGTGCAAGCATGTTTGTTCTCTTTGTCTCAGCATCTCTCCCGGAGTACATGATGTACATACAAATGAAGGGCTTGGTTACACCCCGCTGCTGTCAGGGCTGTGCATAAGCGCAAGCATGTGTGTTTGTACCTTGATGAATGTTTGTCTGCAAAAAGTGAGGAAGACAGACAGGGAGGGTGGCACTGATTACTAGGCTCAGGTGCTAAGGGACACTTCTCGTAATCCAAAACTGTGTGTTCTGTTCATGTTTGCATGGACAAAACACTCCACAGCTGGACTTCTGTGCTGATATGCTAATGAGCATCGGCTATTACTGAGGCTGGAAGACCTCTTCAGACCCCGAAACAGAGTCCGTGATTGGACCCAATTTGACTCCATAAGAAAAATACAGAGACAAAGGTTAAAACAATCCTCTGCAGAAGAAAGAAAATGATTAGATTGTCTTATAAGGGATTTCTGTGGGGTGAGAGGGAGAAAGAAAGCTGTGAGTGATCTTCACTGGTGTGTCTAAAAGTGCCTGGGTGTCTTTGTTTGGCAGGAGAGGAAAAATCAACATAATGAGCCCAAACTGCCTTTGTGTCTCACTCTCTTCGTCTCCCTTCTCTCTCCACCCTCTGTCTCTTTCTCCCTCTCATCCCACAATTCTCAGACAGCTGCTTCTGTGCAGCCAAATTAACTGCTCCCCGGTCGCTTTTGGAAAGCGCGAAATAAATAAATGCTTTGTCTCTGAGGTGTGCACTGTTTTTGGTTACACATATGAACTTTAAACCGCCTCCATTCAAAGTGTAGGTAACAGTGTTTGTCCACTACAAATCTGTCGTGTAGTTTTTCTGTCCAAGAAGCCCCATCCGTCACTCTGTGGCCCTATCTGTTGCCACCATGTGATCCTTATGGCTCGAAATATCTGATTTACAAGTCGGCAAGATGGGTAATATTTCAACAGGATGTCAGCAGACACACTGTTTAAATCACTGGTCTTATCTAGCCTGTGCTCTTTCTAATATTTTTCCTCAAATATTGCATTAGAGATATGTTATCCATCCGTGCACATTCATCTTCCACCTTTGGCTGAATGCGTGTCTGCATATGTACGAGCAGACACAGATAAATCTTCAGCTGTAAGAGTGTGCGTCCGTGTGTTCTAACAAACATCACATCTCACATTTGTGACAGTGAGTATTTTCTCTAATATTTGCCACATACAGTATTCCTATGTGAGTGTTATCATTTACTTCTCTGCCAAAAACACAGACCTAGGCCCACACAGGGGTAAATACAGTACAAAGTCTATGGTACATACATCTGTAAATGGTATCCATGGTCTGATTTATTGTTCTCCCTGCATATAGTGGTTACTCTTCTGCCCAGTAGCAGTCTAAAATGAGGTACTGGACCTATTTTAACACCATAAAACACACACATTTTGCAGCAACATTTAAACACTCACATACACAGCCCCAGACCCACACTTACACACATTGTACAATACTACATCCATCACCGGGGCTCGGCCTGACAGTTTTGTCAAAGTGAGCCGCAGGGGATAGGAGAATGGCATTGTGGGATTGAGTCCTCCCATCGGACGCTGCTCTGACAGGAGAGAAGAAAGGGGGCGAAGAGAAGAGAAAGGGGGGAAAGACGTGAGGAAAATTGGGGAATGTGCTGTTCAACCCCAGCAAATGGAGAGAAGCAGACAAGAAAGGGCTGAACTGCCATGGGTAGCCCATCAAAACCAGAAGCTCTCCTGCTGTAGCCTGTTTACGAAGACCGGCCTTGTGAAGGACAGACAAAGAGCATATTGCAGTCCTGGCAGCATGACCACATCGCACAGTAAAACGTACACATACACACAAACACAAAGACCTCCTGAGTTTCTGCCAAACTGCGGCACATGAACCTAGGCCTTGGATAGAAGGCACACAACGACAAACATACTCAGTGACAAATACATGTAAGATGCATGCACACACACACACACACACACACACACTTTTTGCCCCTTGAGAAGGGAGCTGGCGATGTGGTAAAATTAGCCGCCAGTCCCTCTAAAACAAGAAAGATCGGTCCACAGTCAGCCTGAGATCTCTAATAAACACCTTTACCATGGTGCTGTGGACTGAGCCTGCTGCCATCCAGCCATGTGTGGGCTCCGATTTAAAACTGTCCACACTACACTTCATGTGGCGATAGCAGTCCCATCTCAGTGCTCCGAAAGAAGGCAACCAGCAGATGCAAAAAGGGACTGTGAAAGTGAGAGTGAAAGAGGCAGAGACACTTGGAGACACGGCTCCCCCAATTATAGACCAAACATTGCCACTACATTCGCTTTACTCTTTGCCTGGCTCCTGACAAACCCTGTCGTGATTCCTTCAACTGGCACTCGTGTCTCTCCCTGACACTCTCTAGGCTCTAATTAGGCATGTAAATAATTATTGCAATTAAAGCCTACAATTAGGAGGACTGAAGCACTGCCATTAGTTTCACAATAAATGTCATGAGCATTCTGCATAGGCACAGGGAGGAAACAGACAAATGCTGTGCCATTATAGAGGCAGACAGACAGTGAGAGTGAAAGAGACAGAAAGGGAGGTGGGGAGGTGGAGGGGGGCTGTATGAAGGCAGTTGACATACTCACAGCTCTTAATTATAGAGCTGATTATTCTGGAAGGATGGCTCCTGGACTGTTCCTTTGGCTCACATTCACAAAGTGACAAAAGTGCGCATGCACATATGCACGCACATACACATTTACCAGCATACACAGCCGCTCATACGAAAGCATAAACTGCACATGAACCAACAGTGAGACTTAAATTTCTCTGAATTCAGCACATAAACCCAGCGACACAATATCAGGCAAAGGCTTACAATTGGAACTTATTCAGAGATAAACAGGATGTTTCTCGATAATGAGGGTCTTTAAGCAAGTTCAAGGGCAGGTTGGCAACATTATGTGATTTTTGGGATGATTTCTTGCTTAAAATTGGCCACATCTCTTCAGTGTTTACTTCTATATGTAATTAGCTGCCTTTGTAGAACATTATTTCACTCCCCAACTTAAACATGCATTTGTCTTGTGGAGAATTTTGGAAGAACTCCTCACAGCTCCAGAACACAGCAAAACAGAAGATTGCATGCGTAAATTTTAAGCATATTTATTTTTTTGTTCAGGAGCATCACTTATGCATGCAACAGTCAGTAGGCTAATGGCAAACTCTGGGAGACAGCAGGCAGACAGAAACAGAGGTGTCAGAGTCTCTAAGGATCAGACATCCCCATTATCTCATATTATGTCAGAGGGCCAGTGGAAAATGCCTGCAGGGGGGTTGGGGTGGAGACACCTATGAGGTTTGAGCTGGTGCTGAGAGATGTGCAGACACACATGATCATAAAGACACAAACCTGCCATGGGGTCTCTCATATGGGGCTTGAAATTCATTAATTGGGAGACAATTTCACCTGAATCAGAGGTCAAGTGATGCAGCACTTGTTTAATGACAGCTGCATGGACTGGTAACACAGTCTGCTGACCGAGTCACCAAATTTACAGCTTGTGCAGGGGGCTACTCTGTAGAGAGCTCTGCTGCTATAACAGAGAGGGGCCTCGATGTGAGAGTGGGAGAGGGGGAAATGAGGGGGACGGATGGGGAAATGGGAGGTATGAGGGGGTTCAGGCCGGGGCACTGGTGTGCACTGGCTTCTATTAATTAACAGCTTGATGGGGGCTGGCAGGACGTGTGCTGCTATCAAATAATGAGGTTAGGATTGGCCAATGCTTCCAGGGCACAAAACCTGATTAACACTAATCCTGGCTTAAGTCAATTAACAATGCCTGCTCAGGGACTAATGCAAATGAGGTGCTTTTGTTAGGTGGGCTAGTGCACTGGGAGCAAACAGAGCTCGACATTCAGGCATGTCAAACATAGCTAGGACATATCTAAAAGGTGGAAGGACAGATATCGGTCATCCGGAGGACAAAATAGCTGACTCTCAGTAGTTACATAGATGGATGATACAAAAACAAGTTCAATGTAGGGGCGTCCCTAAGTGCCCTGTTGAGTGACCTTTTCAGTTTGATGAACTGACTCATTCAACCTCTGAACTCCCAATGCTGAGAGACAGCACATACAGATCCAAATAAAGTGCACATGCATTAAACCAAACACATGGAGCATGTATGTCAATAGTCATGGATAAAAACCTAACATATCTCATGAAAGAAAGTACATCTGGAAAAAAGTAACTTGAATCACACAACTTTCCATTTTATGGAAAATAATTTAACTGAAAAACAAATCAGTAATCAACAGGCGTTGAGATTATTGCAGAATAGAGACAGAGTGAGTACATATGTGGTCAAAATTAATATCACGTCACTGGTTTAAGTATCTTGCCACAGGATAGCAGCTGAAAATTAGCCATCTGGCAAACTGTGGCACATTTTCAGAAACGCTGATTAATGTGCATTTTTCTTGTAAGAAATAAAATGAAAACACTGAATCAAATCTTAAGAAGCAAGCAGGCAGTTACATACATCAAACAGACAGTTAAAAAAATAAATGCACACTAAAAATAAATACGAAACTGAAAGCATAAAACGACCACTAAACTGAAACAACTTCAGTCTTAAACTTAAAACTTCAGTCACACACAAACACACACACACATCTACAGCTACGTACACAAACACCTGCGATTAAGGAGGCTTGACAAGTGGGACAGGGTTGAAAGTGGTCTCTTCAGAATGAAAAGCTAAATGGCATCATCAATAACATTGGATGCGTGTATTGACAGGGGAATTTATCCTAATTTGTCCAGGTGTCAATATCAAGTGCAGCTGTCAAGAAAGTAGCAAAGAATCTAAACCCAAGGTTCTCAGCTGCAGCTCCGGGCTCCTCTCACCAACTGCAGAGCACCTGAGTAAGGAAGCGGCCATGCGACTGATTTGCTGGCCCTCACCACAACAGCTGCCAAACTGACCCTGCTGCACTTACATCCCAGATAAAACATGATGGCAGATCTATCAAGCCCAGTGTCTGCTGTCTGACTGATAGCAGAATGCCCTGGAGATGTTTGTCTGTTGTTGGAGTTTGTCAAAAAAAACAGACGCTAGTAAGCTATGACCACAGTTCCACTCTTATGATCAGCCCCACTGAGGGCGGAATTGGATGCAGATGTGTGGTCCATATGTTGGCACATGGCATCACAGTTTTCTCATGCATGACAGGAAACATTTGCTCAGGTTGCTCCTTTTATATAAACAGTGGTATAGAATTTATGGTTGCGGTATATATATGGCACCTCAGGTTTTCTCAGTTGTACTATATATAACAATCCTCATTTGACCCCAGTTAAAGACCTACACTGGGTGCACTATATCTTTTAAACTCACATTCAAAACGTAACCACAAATGCAACTGGGGATATTGGAAACACTCAGAAACCTATGAGAAAAAGATATTTTTACACCCTGTGGGATGCAGAAAAGTACTTAACATTCAGGGAAAGCAGATGAGTATTCAGTACTGTGGTTTTGAACTTCAGTTGTGCTTTGAAAAAATGGGATCGCGGGAAAAGACATGAGAAAGACTGAGATGACTGTGGGACTTCATAGAGTTGCTAACTGAAATCAGTGCATTTCACTGATCGCTTGCCTTCTGGAAGACTGCCGCCTGATTGTTCTCCATGCTGTAATGGTGGGTAGTCAAGTTATTGGGACTCTTTGTCTAAGTGCCATTGACAGACAGATTGGTGAAAACGCAGAGATAAGGGTCAATGGTCAAACCCATGGTTCACTTCTGGCAGCTGCAAGCTAAGCAGACTGCCCTTAGGGCCGGCACAGGGTCATGGGACAGCAAGACAACACTTGTTGGGACAGTGGACTGACACCCTTTTGTTATTTAGTCTTGAGAATAAGCTGACAGTGGAAAGTACATACAAAGTGCTAAGAGTTTCACCCTATGCTCTTTTTACCCTGCTGTGGTGTCCATTATTTTGGCCAGACTGTTTTCCTCCACATCAGATTATTGTTTCTCTGCCAAAAAGCAGTGGATTGCTTTGATTGAGTTGGGGGTGAGTAGTTGCCTCAAGTGAAGAGGTTGAAGAACTTTGGGAACTTGTTCATGAGTGATGGCACAAAGGCACATGAGATGAACAGATGGATTGGTGCAGCGTCAGCAGTAATGAGGGCAATGTACCGGACAGCCAGGGTGAACAGTGAGTGACTGAAAGAATGAGATCAGTGATACAAGTAGGCAAAATAAGGTTCCTCTGTAGATTGGCTGAACTCAGCCTTAGAGATAAGGTAAGGAAGCTTGAAATAGAGTCATTGCTTCTTTGCTTTGAAAGAATATAGCAACAGCAGAGGTAATTTGGGGCATCTGAATCGCCTTCTAGGGCTGCACAGTGGTGTAGTGCTTAGCACGTTTGCCTTGCAGCAAGGAGATCCCCGGTTCGATTCCCAGGGTGGGCCTGGGATCTTTCTGCATGGAGTTTGCATGTTCTCCCTGTGCATGCGTGGGTTTTCTCTAGGTACTCCGGCTTCTTCCCACAGTCCAAAAATATGCTGAGGTTAATTGGATACTCTGGATTGCCCGTAGGTGTGAATGCGAGTGTGACTGTTCGTCTATATGTGTGGCCCTGCGACGGACTGGCGACCTGTCCAGGGTGTCCCCTGCCTTCGCCCGAGTCAGCTGGGATAGGCTCCAGCACCCCCCCCCCCGCGACCCCAGTGAGGATAAAGCGGTGTATAGAGAATGGATGGATGGATGGATGGATGAATCGCCTTCTAGGTGCTTTCCTATGGAGGTTTTCCAGGCATATCCAACAGGGAGAAGACCCTGGAGTAGATTTAGAACTTCCTGATGGGATTACAGATCTCATCTGGCTTTGGGGATCCCACAGAAGAAACTGAAAAAACGTTATTAGGGACACAAATGTGTAGGACGTCCTGCATAGTCTGCTGTCATTGCAACCATCCATCCATCTACTATGATGGATGGATGGATGGATGGATTATTGTGACTATTGTGGCTCTAAGGGTCATGCTACTTTTGCACTCTCCACCTTTGTAGAGACTGTGGGAGAGAGGAGTCGTGTACATTGAGACAATATTTTCCATTCAGCCTTCCAAAAAACATAGTTTTTACATAAACTATTTTATGTCTGTGTTTGAGTTTGACAAAAAATAAACACTGTGGTATTGGGAAACAAAAGGCATTCTGCCAGCATTGCTGCTAGTCTCTTTTTCATGTCTGCACACACCTACGATGCACAGTGGAAAGCCTGGCTGTAAGCCATCATGTGTTCCATGCCCATTAACACGTGAAATCAGAGTGTCATACATACCAAAGTCCCTCATAATAATGAGCCAGTAGCATGTCAGCTAATCTAAGGTTGGATGAGGTGTGAATGAATCCTATTTCCTCCTGTCTTGATAACCACTGAACCCATTTCCTCCCAATTTAACCCTACCAGCCAAACAAATGTTCTGGGGGATAAGGTGAAGGGAGAAGGAGAAACAGAAAACTCTGAGGGTGGGAGGTGAGTGTTTTTGGAGGGAGAACAGGCTGTGAGTAGACCTCATACAAAAAAAGAAGTTTAAAAAAAAAGAAAAACGAAGAAATAATTCATGCATGGATTTCAAATTTCACAGCTGAGCACCTGGAAGAAATTGCCAGGCTTGATAATCTGTGAGCTGTAATGTTGCTGTTCCATACATGACACTGGCTAAGGGAGGAAGGATGGCATACAAGGATTGGAGGCTGAGAGGGTTTAATGTTTGCTAAAGAGCCAAAAGTGTAGTGGAGAGTGACAGCAGCACATGGCTGAGCGCCTCTATAGGGGGAGGACTGTGTGTCTGTCCATGAAAGACGAGTCTGTTTTATAAGCCAGCTCAGTATCCCTCAGTTGGTCATGCTAGCAGGAATTTCACACTTATCCTTATAAAGAGCTGGCAATTAGAGGGCCACTATTTCACTGGGAACACTATTAAGTCTGTTAAGGTCTATTATGTCCTGTGTGCCACTGCCATAAAACATTGCAAAAACCATTGAGCTCCATTACAAAGTCAACACCTGCCTCTTTTCTTGGGATTTAATTACGACATGATAAAATGTAACCACTTGTATTCTTTTTCTGAGCATTTTCAGAGTTTTTTTCTCTTTCTTTATGAAGGTGTGTTTTCAAAAACCTTTTCAGGCAGAACTAAGGCCACGCCACAGGTATCACTTCAAAACGCTTTCAGATGTTAAATCTTGATTGTTCCCCATGAATAATACATCATGGTCTGGTCTCTGTGTACTGGCCGCTGACCAAAGCAACCGCAATAATGCAGTCGCTGATTCTCAGCTGTGTGTGATGAGTGCTCGCCCTGCTGCTGAGCGGCAACGGCCATAACAGCACAATGCACCACAAAGGAAATGAAAAGGACTCATACAAATGTTGATAATCCAGGCCCCATAAGACCCCATTCGATACTGGAGTAGTTGTCACCATTTATCCTTGGATGCTGCATTGGGTTGATAAACCAACAACAAAAAGAATGAATGCTGCTTAGGGTCTCTATGGGCCACAGTGTCAGGCGTGCTTCAATGTCCCTCTTGGCTTGAACTCCCCAAATGCTGTACAGTAAACACAAATATATACAGACATGGTCACTGTGTTTAAAAAACCAGCTTAGGCTTATTTGCATTCTCAGGCCTACACATCCCGATAAAATAAACACGGGGAAGAGAAAGAAACAGAGGGGTGAGTAATGAATGAGAGGAAGACAGGGAAAGAGTGAAACAGGCTGCAGGCGTTGGGGACGAGTCCAGGCCAAACGCTCATGCAGATGCAACACGCTGAATTTGCATGAGCTGGCAAAAGCACAAGTGGATTAGCTCTGCTCCAGCTGCCATTCATACATGAATACTCTTTCTACCTGTTTGATTAGAGCATCTGTTGGAATTGTTGTGGCACCGGAGTATTACTGTAGACACAGTTTATCTGGCTGTACGTAAGGTATGACCAAATAAATAAAGCATAAAGCATCCTCCACGTGAAACTTGCAGGCCTTAGTAATACATACCCTTGTGTGCTTTGTTACAGCACTGAAAGATGTGGTATGCAGTTTGAAATCTACAGCGTTTGATGCAATATTAAATGCAGCGAGGTGTTTCAGGAATGTAAGACATTTCAGGGGGCATTTCATATGACGCAGTCGCAGGAAAAGACAGAAAAAGAGGTGAGGGAAAAAGTCGAAGATGTGTCTGGGAGGCAGCTCAGCCGAATCTCCCAAAACAGCTATGACCTTTTTCGCTTCATCACTGTGTTTGCCGGTGGCACTGCTACCCAGCCGAGTACCAAAATCGCTGGATTATCGGTCTAAATATAGAGGCAGCACAGCACACACACACACACACACATACGGAGGCAACATGACTCAAACATGTGATCTGGCAGGAATCCATAGAATAGATCTGCACAATCACAGGATGCACAGGGACAGTGGGAAGACGCAAAGCTCAAAGCGTGAGTCCTGTGAAAATCCAAAATGATGCAACCAGCACGTCTAGAGGTTTTTCAAAAGATGCACTATAGTGGATATACGTAGATTCCTAAGGATAAATCTCGAGATGAAAACCTGCTGTTATGCATTTCAAGACTGTCAGTAATGATACAGCACCCTACAGAAGGGCACACACACACACACACACACACACACTGCTCGTGGAGAAGAGAGAGTCAGTGAGCCAGGTCTTTTCATCAGTTCCACTGCACTGCCTCGCATTGGGCCAATCTCACCACATCATTAATATGGTGAATGCTATTGTCATTACACCTACAAAACAAAAGCACAGTTTAACATGGCAGCACCATGGATCAAATATGAAAGAGGGAGCTATTAAATAGGCCTGGAGGTGAATGAATGATGGTGTGTTGTGCGAGAAAGAAACAAATGAGAACAATGCAAAGCAGAGAGTTCACCGAGAAAGTACTTGAGAAAGTTTGTGAATATGTAAGTCAGCCTCGGGACGATCCCTACATATGCAATAGGTGTCATCTATCTATATATATCCATATGTGAATGAGAGAAAAGGGCTAGATTAAAAGCCTCCAAAAGCCTTCTAGAGTCCATTAGAGTACTGAATGCAAGACTGGAGCCTGCACACGTCTGTAATTCTTCTTTGCGAGAGTCGGTGCATCATGTCCGTAGCTATGCAAATGAATACTAAAGGAAGCCTGTGCTTTGTGTTTCCCTGTGGGTGCGTGTATGACTGTTTGTGTTGACAAAGGCATTGCACATCCCACAATTCTCCGCCACAACACACACAGACAGGTGTGAGGACAGGAGAGAGTCAGAGCCCAGATTCTGGAGCACGGCCTCGCTGAGCAAATACGACTCTCTCTCCCAATTTCTGTCTGTCGTACCCCCCTCTCATTCAATGTCTGCCTCTCTCTCGCTCTCTCTGTTCTCTCTCTTTCCCACTGTGCCAAACACAGAGGACTGCTTTGTTATTCAGAGTAGGAAATGCAACTGGAGCCAAATCTGCCTTGGTTTCTGTTTGATATCATCCCTCCTTTGTTCTTGCCGTCTCCCCATCACCGAGTGCTTGGCCTCAGACGGCAGCGTCAGACACAAGGGAGCAAGTAGAGCTTAGGCAAGATATATCTCCCCATGTCCTGGATGTGTGACTTCAAGTGTGGCTCGAGGTGACATTTAAGCTTATGATGAGATAAAGGTCAAGTAGATTGTTTTCCACCGAATGCTAGCGCGAAGGAGCTGCCTTTGAAGGTGGCTGCTGTGTGTTGTACAGTGGAGAGCTCATAGATTCTTGGAAAGTACATTCTGTTATCCAGTATCATACAATGTTAATACATTCCTCTGAGCAGAAAGAGGTTAGGCTAGAATACACTGAATATGAAGCGCATTAGAAAGTGAATTTAACATTATTAAAACGGGGGAATTTGCGAATACACATTTTTTGGAATACAGCTTTGATAGAACATTAATCACGTGACACAACTAAATGTTTTAACTACCCAGAATCACATAACAAAAAACAGTTTCTTTGACTGAAGCTAACAAATTTCTGGAAAAAAACAAAAAAAAAGGCTGACTGAGTATGTGGCCACACTGACTTCCAGTCCAGATGCTCTCTCAGGTGTGACTATCACGTGGTATCCTTGAACATGCAGAGGCAACATCCCCAAAGTGGCTGAACACGTCTCACCATGTGTGTGTCTGTCTGCTTCAATCCTCCCCAATCCCCGGAGAGAAAGACTCAAGAGTCTACGTGCTGAATACTAATAATATTCACCAACATCACTTCTCATTCAGATGACTAGCAGTTATGAGCTCGACATCAAAAGCTCGTTTCATCTGTGGAATAAGTGGGAATAAAGGATTTAGTAAATATGGGAAAGAGACTTTAGACTCAGTACAAACTCTTACTTGTGGATTCTGTGCCATGCCATGCTACAGAGTAGTCAGTTCACCATCAATGGCATGCACTTATATTGTGTTTGTGCATGAAATTAACATATTTCTATTCGTATCCTGGAGACATCCAGAAAGATACAATTAAACTGAGGTGGTGCAATAAAATATTTCAGAGCATGTACTGAATAAATATTAATAAAGAGGGATTTGAAACTGTAAATAATTCGGCCTTCACTGTAGTAAGCCTGAGAATCTCAGCGGTAATACTGGTTGAAGTTAGGGAATGCACAATATTGGATTTTTGCAAATATTTGATATGCCAATATTTTCCAACTCAATTCAACAATTGCTGATACAGATACATGCACATATTTTTTCCACTTAATTGCAAAGAGCAGCAGGTCTCTTCTGCAATAGAATTTAAACATTATTGTGCCTAAAGACATAAAAAATACACTTTCCAACTGCACATAGTCCCTCAACAAATAAGAAAACTATTTCAACTTGGATGTAAAACATAACACATTTAAAGTGATGACACATTTTCAAACAAAATTGTCAATCATTAGCTTGACAAGCAATTATTTGCGTGTCAAAGTTCATTTTGAGTCATTTGTGAATTCCATATGTAACTCTCTGAACCACAAAATCCACCTACAGGCTTGAAAGGTGTATTATATTTTAAGAAACTGCCAACATTCCACCATCTATCAGAGCCAGAAGCTGTAAAAACAATAAGAGTTCTTGTGAACTAATACTCTGTAATGCGATGTGCCAAATCTAAGCATAAACTCATGATTATTAATTGTTTGAAAGAATCACTGAAATAGACCATTTGGTTTCTTTAGAAAATATAACAAAATCTGTGCTCCTTAAAGCAACCGCGAAGCCACTAATGGCTCAACTGTGATTAACAGCTACTTGAGAAAAAAATTGGAATTGTTTGGTTGAATTGGGCTTAAGTGCAGACTGTGTTGTTGTTTACACTGAGCAGGTTAAAAAAAAATGAATACATTTTTTAAATGATGTAGTAAAACATCTTCAGTATTTAGTCAACTTTGTTGATGAGTATTAGCAACAGTTGTGGGCACTTGTACATGAATACTTGCTCATAAATATGGAATATTTATTTGCAAAATCAATAATCAAAGAAATGAAACTATTTTTTCTTTTCTATGATTTATGGCACCATAACTTTCTTATAATAAAAGATAATTTTGAGTTCTCTCTACTTTTAGCCAAGGCTGCGCTGTTTTAATAGTGGTGCTGGACTTCATATTGCAGTGAAAAATGAGACCACAGTAAGTAAAAATGAGACAGAGTGGAGTTCAGAGGGTGAAAGCCTTTCTCAGGCGTTACTAATGGCGACGCCAGTATCATTGTGAATAAGTGAAGTCTTGAGCTACTACTTGTGAAGGGATTTGACATAGTTTTATTTTTATCCTCACAGCAAGTCACTGTTTGACTAAAACTCAGCAACTTCACAAATGTTTATTTGTTCTGCTTTTCAGAAGGGAATAAAACAACTCACATAGGCGGTGCGGGGATTGTGTTAGTCATGTGCTGAAAGGGAAAAAACAAGCAACTGTATGTTGTAGTAAACCTGTTTCCTCCCTTTGCAATGGACACTGCTGTCTAAATAACTCCTTCACACCACATCCACCCACCACGGTTCCTAAACCTGTGAGCTCTGGCTAGCCAGTTGTTGAGTGTGTTAAAAGAAAAGATAAGAAGAGAGGACGGCAATCTATCACTTCACACTGACAGCCTCGCACGTTGTCTGTCTCTGGGGCTGCTGCGCTGCCACGCTCCCCTGCAGCTGCTCCTCCTCTCCTGTCACTTCTCCTCCTCTTGTCAACTCTTTTCTATCTTCCTCTCCCTTCATCTCCTCACCTCCTCTCCGTCCTTGCGTCCCCTTCCACCCTCGTCTGCCCTCACCTCCTCTGCCTGCTTAGTATGTCGGTTGCATTGATGGCGTTTGCTTCCCACCCGCCTCGCAATGCTGTGTCACTTCATTAGGAGTGCAAAAGGATGACCTTGCACTCCGTGTCTTCCTTTTTTTTTTCCTCCCAGTGTCTCGCGTTACACTGTCTAAGTCATGCACTCCTCCAGCTGTCCCTCCTGCCCTCATCACTCTTCCTCTCATGCTCAGACAGTCAGACAACCAGCCAGCAAGTGCCCTTCATTTCTTTCTCATTCTATCTTATCTTTTCCTCGTCTCTCCATTTCTTTCTTCGTCCCTGCCCTCATTGTTCTCCTTCATTATCAAACGCTGTCACGCTGTCCCCCGCTGTGCCACCCAGGTTATTTATAGCTAACAGTAGGTGGTGGATGTGCTGATGTTGAGAGGTGGGCCATCTCATGCCCTGCTGGAGCACACACAAGTCTACACAGCTTTCCCTGACATTTAAACTTATACGTATACACTCACAGCGGCACACATGAACCATCCATTCTCCTGTATGGGCTCTTGTATAATTAGGGAACCACGGCTTTGCGAGCACGCGTCTCTCCAGCACCTACCTGTCTCTCAGACATGACGTAGAGGTAGTTGCGGTCGAGAGAGAAGGCCATATCTCGTAGGATGGGGCTGCCGTCCTTGATAACCGATATTGTTTCGTACTGGACACCGCCGTGAGGAGGCCCATCGACACGAATCTGAGAAAAAAAAGTGCAAGACAAACAGGTCTGTGGGTGCTATTTATAGAAGTACGACTGGAAAACAGATAAAAATGACTGACAGGAATGACAGACAGGGTCAAATAACATTTGCAAACGCTCAGCTACATAGAGATTCAGATAGATGGAGATTCTTCATTAGGACTGTGCGGATTGTAAATGACAGAAGAGTGATTAAACAAATTTCAGCAAGCGAAAAACAAGTGGCAGGCTGTAAATTACATGGTATGAGGTAAATGTCAGTCCTCTGTGATTATTTGCAGGATGGGGTTGCAAAAACTGTGAGGAATTATTCACCGATATTATTAGACCTTTGTGAAACCTTAGCTCTGTTTTCCTTTCCTCTTTCTCCTGATGAATGATATATTCCCTCAGTACAGCTTAGAACTGGAGGCCAAGACCACCTAACTGCAAAAACACTGGAAAAGCATTCTAATGACTTACATGAGACACGTGACCCCGCTTGACACAAATAGGCCAAATTCTAGCTCTCTTTCTTCCTCATTTATCAGATACTGTCTGCCAAATACATAAACAGGACAGCAAGTCTTGAGGAGCAGCGTGGGTTTCCTAAAGGCGAGGGATGTCACATGTCACGAAGCCCTCCTCCAACCATGAAAGCTGATGGCTCTATCATCTGTCCATTCCCATCTGACTCTCTCCACCCAAACATTCATCTATCTATTCAGACAGTGACAGCACCAAAGAGCAGCCAGGCTCTCTATAAAACATCACAGAGGGGAAAGTCAAGGTCATATGTCTGTCAAAAGAGAATCTACAGGGAGGGTGGGAGGGTATGTCGGCAAATGTGCACACATGAGGCGTTTATGTGTGTGCATGTGAATGTGTGTCAAACTGTTGGATGGTCAAGGAAGAGAAACATGATATAAGTTCACACAAAGCCCCTTGAGCTTTCCCTTCAAAGCTTGAGGGTTAGCTGGGTACACGACAGCAGGCACCGCACAGCTCAAAGAGGATGGGCCGTCCACGGCTGACCTACATCTGACCTTGGCAGACTAATCCAAACAGTGAAAACAGGACATATGTGAAAACCATATGTAGGAGGAGAAAGGCAGGATGTGGGGGCCGTGCCAGTCTTCATCTGGTTACTGACACTGCAGTGTGGAGGGAGACCTCAGCAAATATGCTCATCCATAAAGCATGTCGGCGCATGGCCAGACCAGCGCTGTTCTGCTCACTGCTGTGTCAGTGTGGGTGTTGCGCGCGAGTGCGTTTGCGCGCGCGCGTGTGTGTGTGTGTGTGTGTGCACCCGTAGGAGAAGTCTGTCATGCTGTGATATGTGTCCTAGCAGGCTGCCACTAGGGATCACAAGATAACCTGACCTTCCCACTGCAGGCCTGCAGTTCATCTGAATTAGATCGCTATCACACAGTGTCTCACCACTGTCCAGGGGCCTCTAAATTCACATTTGGCCAGAGACACACTCACACATCCAGCTGTCTTTGAGTGAGTCAGGAACAAAACCTCTACTCTCCTGTCATGGATATAACACTTTGCGATATAACCACTATCATACCAGGCGTAGCAATTACTACACTTCCTGTCCTGTTAAGCAAATATATTGAAAGAGGAATGCAGGAATGTGTACAGAGAGATAAATAATAAATGCCCTTCTCTTTTATCCACCAATACTCTGTTTTTGCTTCTTTTGTATATACTTTTTTTCTCCCAACAGCTTAGGTTTATGGCTCATACAAAGAAAACAGAATCAACATTACTGACACTCAAACCCTCTTACTGCCCCACTGTGTACACACACCCACACCCACATCCACTTGCTTTACACATTAAAAAGCAGTTTTGCTATAGTAGCTGTAAATCTTGCGACGAGTGTTACATTCACACATATGGAGACGCACACACCCACACCCACAGCATTGTAAGAAAGTGGAAAAAATGAGTGCATTTGTGTGAAGTGGGTTAGGTAAATGTGAAGTACTTCACAGGGCAGGCTCAACTCTGGGTGGGCGAATGAGACAAAAAATATAAAAAAAACCCTGGGCAAATAAATGGAGGCACCAGTGCTTAGTGGACCAAAAATAATTCTGTCAAAAACTCCCGCTCTTTACACACACCCACACTACTTTTCTACCAGTCTACAGTATCTAGCACCTGAGTAAGCGACTCTCAAGCCCAAAACATCCATTTCCTTGGCATCACTTTACTTCAACATTTAGCCTCCTCTCTCAGGTACTTAAACCTATCCCATCTTTGCCCCTTTTGACCCTGCATTATTTATCAGCCTGGGTAAGAAGACTGCAAACTGGTCGGATTCATACCCTCAAGGCCCTCTGACAATATTACTGCCCCTCTATTTTAGGAGAACCCATCCACTGAAACAACCCCCAGTGCCCTAGAGATCTGTCCTTTGGTATGGCCTGGTCTAACACAGTCCCCGGTTTCAACACCACGGCCATTAGCGAGACTCTCTCTATCACCGACGTCGGAGAGCTGCAACTGAGTAAAGTGAGGAAGGGGAAAAAAGGTGAAGATGGATGACAGCATTGAAAAACAGTCTACATGGACCTCAGGGGCACCGTGGGCTGTAGTTAATATTTGTTAAAAAAAGAAAAAGAAAAAAAAGGAAAACCAGAGCTCTCTTGAATGGCAAAAAATTATGATCAGTAACTGGTGTTCACGCGTTTCATAATACTCACGAGGCATTTAATGTCCTTCACGTACAAACATAAATCTAAACATACAAACACAGAGGGATGAAGAAAGATGCCTGGATAACTAAACATATAAATAACTGTCCCCTGGCATCACAGAGTAGGAGGACTTCGCAGCAAATCCTGGAGCACACCCAGGGCTGCCGTATTTGGTTTTCAAAATCCAAACTGCTTTCATCGGGGTTTAAAATAACATTTGACTGCATTTTCATGACTGTGGGTCTCTAGTAGAATATAAAATTCAGTTTTTCAAAAGCAAATGCCGTTACAAAGTGGTTGAAACCACACCATGTACAAAACAGAGGAAAGTACTGCTAGTGCTTATTAATTATAAATTTGATGGCTATGTTTCTTGAACTAAATGCTATGCTTCTTTGTTCAAACAACCAAACTATGACAAGTTCAACCTTTATCACAGTGAGCGTGACATCACCTTTGATTGTTGTAAAGTCTAATGTTTGATTTTTGGTCACCTCCATCTTGTGCTTCTGAAACCAGATGCAACAAGTCAGGGGTGGACCAGACTGGGAATCTTGTGTAACCTGGTAATCACTAGGCAGCCATGCTCTAAAACACAATTGCTTAAATGTCTATTTTACTTTAAATGGCACCACAATTTAGAAAATTAACACCATGCTCTAATGAAAGAGAAGTCCAACTAATGATTAAGACCACGAACTAATTGGAAAAATGTTTATTGAGGTAACAAATCAAGTAAGAAGTATGGTCATTTTCTTATAGATCAGTGGTCGGCAACTGGCGGCCCGTGGGCCAAAACTGGCCTGTCAGGAATAATATCTGGCTCGCCAGATGATTTTGAAAATTTGATTTGGCACGGAGCCAAACCAGTCCGTCACCGCAACATGAAACTCATGTGGTCGGCTGCTGCCAGGCATTTCCGCGTTTGCACTACTGGTCGGACACGGTTGAACCAGCCAGATTTCACTGAGCAACAGTGTGTGCAAAACATGTGTGTGTCTCGGGAGTCATTTTTAATACATCTGTGATCAGAATTGAGACGTGTGTCCCAAGCAGCGGCGATTAGCTGTAGAAGCTCCGGTGCTCGCGGTATCCCCCCCCCCCCGCTCGCGGAATCGGAGCGCACCCCCCCGCAGGTTGGCCCGCTGTGCGATTGTTTCCAAACATTTTGGCCCGAAGCCACATCTACTTGCCGACCCCTGTTATAGACCACTATAAAATGTGACTTATTTTCGCCCCCTGTTGGATGTAAGAGGGAATGTAGGTTCAAGGAACTTTTGCATTAGCTTTACTTTTCAGACCTGGAGGTTGGAGACCTGGAGGAATTTGCTTTGCCTTTGGTATTTTCTTGACTATAAAGTCTTTTTGACGTGATTGGTTTTCTTGGCACGTTGCAGAGAGATATTAAGTCTCGTTTCTACTAATGTTTACCTGTACAACTACAGTTTGCCCTGACCTGGTTTAGATGTGAGCAAAGAAACACCCCTGAGATAAAAGGATAAGACTGGAGGACAAAAGAGGGAGTCTGTGTGTCTGTGAATCTATGTGAACACGAGGCTGCCTTTCTTTTATACTGTGTGCACAATAGTTGCACAGTGTAATGTGTTTGTTGTTTTTTTTCCCATTTATAGTGTCTCAATCTGCCTACTTTTTTGACACTCAGACTTTAACCAGGCTACTGCACAGATACTCTGTTTTACTGTAGAATGCAATGTGTTGTATGACAATGAAATTCATGTGTTGTTATAAACAGAGTAAACATGTTATGTTTTCCATTGTTGACCTGAATACTTCTTGGTGCATTTTGCACTTTTGAACTCAGTGGGTAGCTATAGCAACCAAATGTTGGAGCTTTTGATGTAACACCTTATTGTTGAGAACAGTGCAAGTGGAGTCCCAAAGCTCAAAATAAGATGTTTGTTGTATTTTTTTTTTAAATTTTCATATGAATAAATTTCACATTATGCTAAGCATTCATTTATAGATACACATTTTAAAACATCACTGAAGCTTTTTTATTTTGAAGATATAAGGATTTTTAAAACCCATGAGAGAGGCAAAAGTTCCCAATATACCACATCCTGCAAAAACAAAGGGATTAAAAACATTCCTTTGTTTTTTTATGTGCAAACTTGTTGTTGCAGCACCTAGTCAGGCTTAAGCGGGTGTGAGGTTGGTGGTGTTTGGCCAGCAGCAAAACCATGGCAGAGGCATCAGAGGCCTCCCCTTGTGGCTGCAAGGGCCAGTGCCAGTAGGGTGCGTTTGATCAGACCATGTAAGCACTCTGGAAAAACGTTTGAAGACTGACCAAACTCCAATTCAAATTGCCCTTCTCCATCTTTTTTTTTCTACCTCTCACTCTCTCTCCCTTGGTCTCACTCTGCCAGACACCGGATCCCCAACCGTGAGAGTTTGTGTGAAGCAATTTGCTTTAGTGAAAAGTGCTGAATAAATCCTGGGTAAAAGTGCTTCAAATGTGTGTTTGCAGTGCATTGTGGACGCTGCTGCTCAGAGATAGAAGGAAAAGGAAAGGCCAAATCTGCATTTTCCTCTATAGACTACATTATGCAACCTATGCAGAATGCCAAAATGACTGGATTCTAAACGAGTGTAATGTATAATCCTGCACGGTGTAAGATTTAGCGATTTGGTCTCTGTTTTACAGCTTGTTTCCAAGTGTTTGTCCAACATTAGATGGCCAATTTTAAAGAATGTTTCTCCTTTAATGGCACAGCTGCTAACTATTACCAGAGAGCTGTTTTCTTTTCAGATTTGTATAGAAATCCTATTTTCAAACCTTAGCCTTGAGGGAGGTTAGTGTTCTGAAACAGGACATGCATGTGTACAGGTGGCTGCCAAGACCAATACAGATCTATCTGAGGGTGTACATTATTTTACCACCACATTTCAGCTGGCAGCGCAGACTGCAACCCACGCATGGGAACCTTAACCAAACCACAGTGTACGGCACACTCCACACGCACACCTTGTTTCAGAATAGGATTAAGAGAAATTATAGGTCTTCCACCTACACCGTGTTCCAGAATAGTATAATAAAAGTTGATTTCAGGGAGATTATGCTCTTATGGCTGAAACTCAGCTGTGCTCTGAGAGCGGTAGAGAGGAAGAAAGTGAAGAGTGAAAGTTGAACACCCTAAGTAACCTATCTGGCAGCTATCTTCTGCATCTGCGCTAATCCAGTTCAGCAGTCTTCAGCGCTCAAGTGATAGGCATTGCCTTTATCTGCCTTATCCCACACACTGGATTAGATTCTGCAAAAGTACACCAAAACCACAACCTTTCACGCTCTGTCTCAATGCGCTGACCCCTCTCTGAGACGCTGCAGTGGAGGCTCCGCTTCGGAAAAAGGGGAGCTTTGTCGTAAAGTAGGGTCATACCGATTGAAAAGAGTCACAGCGATCTGACATAGACCATGATAAACCTTATCCAATCAAATCCAATTCATCTGATGGAACCATTCTCGGCCTCAGTAAATAGCCTTGAATTTGATGTTGAGATTGCTCGGTACCTTGGACCAAATGACAGGTGACAGACTGCTGACAGCATTTGAAGAGCCACTGAAGCTTGTCAGGAGGCATCCGTGATTTGAAAGGCTTTTGTGACAGCCAGGTGCTCTCACCACATCAGGTATTGCATTATAAGCACAACTTTGAAAAAGAAAAAGACATTTTTCTACACACTTGTAGGGTGCGTTTTACTTTTTAACCCTTCCAAAGTGAACATGTGAAATGCAAAGGCAGAAGAATGACCACAGTGAGGTTTTTAAAGTCGAAAAAAAATGAGTGTAACTAAAGGAAACCTGTGAATTAATTACAGCACTAGGAAGACGTAAACTCAATACACTCCGACAGGCTTTATTTCAACGCAAGATGTTCTTGTTGAAAGCATAGCGAAAGTATTTGTGTACGTAACAGCCTTTTTTTTCATGCACGCAAGTGTGAGTATGCCGAGTTACATCAAAGTGTGAAACAAGGGCGGCACTGAGGTGTGAGGTGTGCTGACAGGCCATTGTCCAGCCCCCTGGATGTGTCACACCCTTTAGGCATGACTTAAGGGTGCATCAGTGCTGACTGTTTTTATGAGTCATACTGAGGGAAAATTCATCACCAACGAAACATAAATTCACCCCTATTTTCTCTATTTAACAAAAAATGTACAAGAACGCACATGAAAGTAAAATCTACACAGTCCACAGCTCTTGAAGGGAGCTAAATCAGAATCCTTACACAAACACAGATAAAAATCCACTGGTCACATTCAACAGCTCGCAGAACACCGTGTACCGGCGAGGCTCACTACATCTGCTCGCGTGTCTGTCCTGGAAACCTGGCTTGAAATGTAGCAGACTGCTATTGTATTGGCGAATTGGGTACAGGCTATTCAGCTGCCTGCGTGTGCATGTCTCTCTCTCCTGCTTCTTTCTCTGCACACTGGAAGAAAACACGGAGCCTCTCTCCGCCTCGATAACGCATCTAATCCATCACCGGTGTCAAGCTGAAGAATTCTGGTGTCAGTAGCGAGCGGCATGTAGAAATGTGCTGTGTATATGTGTGTGAGATGGCTCCCACCAGCCCAGCATGCCGCCTCTTTTGTTCCTGTTCCTGTTGTACAATATAAGCTCCCATAAGGCTTCTGTTAGCCCGCTTGCCTATATGCACTGTCACTTCCCATTGGACACTCTAACGCTGCGCTGTGGTGATGGAAGAGAGGAACATGAAGGCAGACAGGAAAAAATGGACAGAGTTGGGAGGAAAGGTAAGTGAGAAGAAAGGAAAGCAGGTTATATATGGATGTAGTGAGAGGGGGAGACACAGGCATTCACAGAGAGATGCCACTCTTTATATAGGTGTAATTCGCTCCCTAACCTGCTCATATGGTGGCACTATATCTGCTCAAATGACCTGAGCGTTTAGTCAATACAAGGGGCAATTACTTCATATTTTTGGCTGGGCACCATAAAGCCTATTGATTCACCTCTCCACTCCATGAACAAAGCAGTTAACCCTCTCCTCTATGACATCTTTCCTCATTCACCTGAACAGAAATACACCCCACTGCACCCAACGAATCACACATGATCACCATTCAAGTGACCAGTTTTTTTACTATTAGTGATTGTCGGTGAATATCGAAAGCAAGCGATCTATTGAATTGATTTCCAGCAAGTCCTAACATCCAATCCTCCAAACCCTGTCTCTGTAATAGCTAAATCCAAAACTCATTCAATTCCATTTTGGCTCGGTAATACTGCCATCTCTCTCCCTCTCTCTCTCTCTCTCTCCCTCGGTCAAATAACATACAACCCTAAACATGATTATATCAGCATTTTCCCCTGTTTGCCCCTGAGTCCAAATAGAAACCAGAGACCGCGGCATGCATTAGGGGTCTGTGGTGGGATGAGATCAGGCCTCAAGTCTAATCAGCCCAAACACACATATTAAGCGCAGCAGCACAATGTGAGGCCTATATTTAGCTCCACATTAAAACTCTGAACAGAGACCAGCCTGCTGCTGATGGACGCAGGCCAAGAAGGTTCAGAGAGAGCAAAAACAGAGGGATGTGGAGGGAGGGAGCTCTGTTGAGAGGAAAATGGGGTTCGCTGTTACGAAGAAGCCACTTCTCAAACTCAAATGACAGAAACGGCAGAAAAATAGCTTGTTTACCCAAACTAATTAGCTGACAGTTAATCCTTTCTTTATGACCAGATGTGATCTGAAATAGGGATTAAATAAAGAAACATGGAAAAGAAAGGCACTTCAATAAGCAAGGATGAAAACTGTACAAGTGTAAAGGTCACCATTTTTGCTCGAGCCAGCAGAGACACTTCAGCATTCACACTTCAACCCAGGTGACGACAACTCCTCAGCTCTGCAGCTTAAATTTAAAGTATAGACATCATCTTCATGTTCAATTAAGATAAAACACGTGTTCCCACGATTATACACAAGCCCACACACTTACACACATGCTCCCGTGGTTATATTTAACAATCCCATGTTAGAAGAACAAAATAACAAATACCTCTTCACAGAAGCCTGACTTCAAATAAAGGAGCCTTCTCTCCAGGGAAAATTATGTTTCAAAGGTGGAGCTCCGACTGCTATGATGTGCGGGTTGGAGGAAGACAGATGCTTATTCTAAGAGAGTAAATAAGCTGCGGATAAAACAACCACACGACTATTACATGCAGTACACACGGCCATTGATGGTTAGATAAAAGTTATTACAGGAATGTCAAACAGCCTGAACCAGAAGAAAATATCACACCTTCTGTTTTCTCTCTTGGTAGACTTCAAAGTAGATCACAAAGAGATGTGAATCAAAAAGTAGCTCAGAGAAGGTTCAGGTGAGGGGCAAATTAGCTGAAATTGTTTCAATTTCTCCCACCGGATCTGTGAGATTTAAATGTGGGACAAGATTGGCAGGTAGAAGTGAGATACTAGGAAATTATAGCCAGCGGGATCCGCACAGCAAATGAGAATATAAAAGCACTTCAATCAAGCCTACCTTTTACACCTGTAATGTGTGTGAGCTTGAATAATCTCCCTAAATGTTTCATGCTGTGGTTGATATTACTGAGATGTATTTGCCAGTGGTAAGTGAGCGTGCTTTTGATGAATGTACTATATTGCTGTAAGGCTTTGACATTCAATGAAGTCTTCATCAAGGCCACGGTAATGTGAGCCCTCTCTGACATGTGCTGGACATATTATGGATAGGCATGTGGCATGTAATGAGGCATGAGTATGAAGGGGCCTGGGGAAAAGCAAAGAACATGAAATAGGAGAGAAATGGCAAAGCAGAGATAAGGAGAGTTGGAAGCATATAAAAGGCAGAAAGACTGATACACCGAGAAGACAGAAGATTAGACCTCGGAGCAGGCTAATGTTGACATAGCGATCAGCAAGATCCATATTTTGTTTATTTTTGGCACCATCCTTGATCAGTCAATAAGTCATTCCTGTGGTATTTTTGCACCGCGCTTGCATGCAGCCTGTACTGTCTGTTATTTTTCTTTGGATCTGCTGTTCAATTCAGTCTCTATAAAAGTGTATTTTATTATAAGTTATAATTACAAAAAAATGTGGCAGCAAAGGTAATAGAAAAAACATGCAAAAAAAATAGAATACTTTAAAATCTGCTTGTTTAAAACAGTAAAAATAAATTAAGCATAACTTTACTGTCTACTTTGAGGAACAGATTACTATTTGCAAATTGACAGATTTCTGATGTGGACAATATGTTCAGCTTCAGTCATTTTTCACTTCTTTATAGTCAACTTGTAAATTAATCCTTTTTTGGTGATTTTAGTAGATATTATCTGTAATTTAACAAAACAGACAAAATCTGTGAACAACAGTTTAGAAAATGACTTGTCATTTTTCAATCTGTAAAACAAGATTTTTTTTGCTGGTTCAAGTAAAGCCAAAAACAGTGTCATTTGATGTGAAAGTTATTTACGGTTCTGTCTTTTGGTAAACTAATGCTGTTCTCTGTGATTTAGCGAGATATTATCTGGAATTTAACAAAACAGGGGAAATCTATCGGGGGGCAAAATAATAAATTGTTCCTTTAATTTTTTACAGTCTGTCTAATCATATACACATGATAATATGTGTAACACATGATTTTGATCACAAAAATAGCTGCTTATTTAATTATAACATGAACATAAAATCAAGTTAGTTAACAGAATAAAAGCTGAAAATATACAATATACTGATTTAAAGTCATACAGGAATAAGAATCACGCACACAGACGGCTAGATGGTCATGTGAAAAGATCTATCGCTCTTTTGCACATTCTGGCACCCTTAAGCCATCCCATACCACAAATAACTCCATAGAGATGGACATCACAACCTTTAACCCTTCACCTCCAAAGTTCCCAGCAGCGCCTGGATAATTAGAGCTCCTCCTGAGAGAGGAGAGGGAGGCGACAGGGCTAAGATGGACACCACACTGTGAACCTTTAACCTTTGCTGGCCACACAGAGACAAAGTAAGAGGGGGGGAGGGATAAGAAAGTGGGTTGAACTATGAGGGACAAGGGTTATCCAATCAGTCCATTGCAGGGGCACAGCGATGCTACTGATGAGTCGAGGGGGGTTGGATTGTCTGACCCCATTCAAAATGCTCACGAGAAAAGCAGGCCAAAGCCCCGATGCCGGACAAGGGTTGCCATGGTAACCTCTCTCCCCTTGGGCACGAGATCAGCGGGGAATCAACTGAAAGCGTGTGTGCGTGCGGATATGTGTGCGTGTGCGATATGCTTGGAGATACAAAAAAAAAAAACCTGTTATGTCATCGTTATTGTTTCGGACATGTTTGGCTCAGGTTGATCAGATTAAGAGCGAGAGATCATCTTTAGTCCCCGACCTTCCAGGGACTTTCGGCTGTTTCGGAGTTGCTTTTCCCCGGTGAGAGCACGCGGTAACTTCAGCAGCAAACACGGCCAGGAAACAACGGCGTTCCAGCAAAAACACTCTCTGAGGCTGAAAACAGGATATGTCGGGTCATGACTCCACTTAAACGTGACTTTTTGTTCAGTAGGTTAATAACTTTTTTGTGCGCTTACAACGTCTGGTATCATCTCCCTTTTCTATCAGTCTGCTCATTTTTATATCTTTTACTGAAATACACCGTGTCAAAATGTTTGCATATTTCACATTATTTACGCTTCATTCATTCCTGAAATACTTTGTCAGACCTTCATTATCTGAACAGAAGAGTGACATCAGAAGAACTACTTTAGGGTGATGAAACCGTCGACTACATAATGCAACCTGTGCAACACAATATTGGTATTCCATTGTTTGAAATGAAATACACACACACAAATCAGCCTCTATTAGATTTATTTTATTTCTGCATTACTCAAGCTGATATTGTACTACACACATCAAAGACAATGTGTTTGTGTATGTGCGTGTCTGTGTGGCCTAATTATCCGACCAATGAGATCGATATACTTAGCATTAAATGTCTGTGAGGGCGATGCACATCACTAATTGAATTAAAAAATGGCTTTGCCGTGCATAAATAATACAACTGAGCCTGGAGTCGAGATGACATTTATACTTCCACTCTGTAAAGTATGTTCAAGCAAGCATGTGTAATGCTGTCCGCACATAAAACAAGCTAATGACTTTCAGGCATATTTGTTCTATGTGAGAGCAGCAAACATGGCCTTGATTCATTAGTCTGCTAATTAGAGAACACCGTGGAGAATGACTTATGGTCTCGCGTTCCCCACATTTCTATGCGCATTTATGACGTTTACTGCGAGCAACGCAAGCACACCATCAGACAAGCACATGCTCCGTGCGATGCGCGTCTCTATTTGTACGCTGAACATGCAACAGGAGTCCTCCTGTAGACCAGGGGATCACAGATACTCATCACTAGAGGCACGTGCTGGTGACAGAGTATCTTCTTTAATCCCCCAAACACTCACACAAACACAGCCACCTCCGCTCCCCCATCCTCTCTCATCCCCCTCATAACTCATACACATGCTCTGAAATGGCAGCAGGGGAAAATGCTGTGTACGCAGAAAAGAGAGCAGCATATACTCAGGTCAGAGTAAGTTGAGGGGGGGGGGGAGAAAAAAGAAGAAGAGACAGAGACAGAGGAGGCGGTGTGGTACGTGTGTGCGCGCATGTGTGTTTGTGTGTGATGGCAGCACATTTTGTAGTCTATGAATCTTCGCTAAAGCTCTTTAAAAATGCCCACCAATCTTGCGTCAGGATTTAATGCCTGCCTCTACTCCAGAAGGAATAGAACAGCCAGTTAAAGTATGCTAATTCAGTGGCACTAAATACAGTGCTTTAAATGTCAACCTTCCATTATTACACACATTCCTTGTGCGCCTGCCTTCAGAACACCACGGAATCGTGAACGCACACAGACACACAAACATGCACACACACACCAATCAGGCCTCTGCAAGGACGGGAGGAAAATACAGACTTATAGATCACAACCACTTTATTTAATCAATAAGTGAATGAACAAAGGACGTTTGCGATAAACATTATTAAAGCAGCTTTTATCCATTTGAGAGGAGAATGAGCGAGAAATAGAGAAATAGAAAAACAGAGTGCAGGGAAAGAGGAGACAGACAAAGACGCATAGAGACTGAAGATAACAATAAGAAACAGAATAAAAAAAGTCTAAACCGGAGTACAGCTACAACAAGCAGAAAGCAATCAGCTTGCAAAGAGCCAGCGAGAAGCTTGACACTCCTCCACAACCAAGGGTGACAGCACCATTAATTCTATTAACCCTATTAGTATTCCATCCTCATCGCCTCGCTGGGTCAATACACACCTCCATCACACTGCAAAGCTTCTGCCTCTCTGCCATATGCAAAAGGAGTGGGGACGGATAATGGAGGGTTCAGGGATGGATGGATAAACAGGAGCTCAGACAGTGGCCCTTCCCCTTGCTCAGGACTGTGGTAACCGGCCAGCTCTGTCACACCATCACCGTCTAGTGTGCCCCAGACAGTGGTGGTCTCAATCAGGGAAGGGATGAAGGGAAAGCAAAGCTGGCTACAAGCCCTCCAATTTGTCTGTAGGTCACATTTGGGAAAGCTTTATTAATCAAAGTGAGAATGCTTCATTGAATAGACTCGGGGTCACAGCTTTACTTGTTCCGATACAGTGTAGTGAAGCTGTTCTACACTGTAAGCAATCCAGGCAGCACACAGAGGATGGATAATTACAGCAACTCATTACTCTTTTCGCTGTGTATGAGGCTTGAAGAAATCCAAACCTATCCTTTAAACCGAGACACCCATGACATTCTTGGGAGACGTACCACAGAAATTCAATATGCCATTATCGCGTAATTGCAGAAACAGTGTTGTCCGCTCACAGACAACACATCCAGTGAAAATTCTGATGAATGGAATAAATAAGTAACACAGAAGGACAGCAGGCAATTAAACGGAGCGCAGTTAGACTTGGTGGTTTTAATTTTAACAAGGGACATACAGACCAACAAAACTTCAACTGCTGAAAAAGATTTTCTTTGTAATTTCTGTCTAATAGTTGCGCCGAAGAATTGCTGGCTCTTACAAATTAAGGCAGTTTATTTGAAGATTTTCAGGAATAAAGAAATATGAAAAGGAATCAAATCAGCCTCTCCTTTCTGGAAACATAACGGCCTCGCCTTAAAGCTGCTTCAGTGGCGGGCTATAGGAGCAAAGCTCGGGAAATGAGTGGAGGTGAATGTGACAGCCTAAAGACAGCCCTCTCCTCCCATCTTGTTACCCTCTCCTCCCCATCCGCCTCCAGCTCTGGGTGGGTGAGTGAAGTTGCCAACAGACACTAGCGTAGCGAGTATGTAGGACAGCGCCATTAGGGCATTAGTGCCGGTCAGCAGCCAGCCAGTTTGTGTGTGTGTGCCGGGAAGAAATTGGGGATGTGCAGTAACACCCTGGGGGAGGAGACACAATCTGATGTTGTGCTTGATTGGTACATATTCAAAGGATCTCAGAATTAGACAGGAAGCAGCCAGGTGCGTCCACCTTCAGTTGCTGTACCTTCAGCTGTATTTGCGGGAATCTATAAGACATTTAGATGTGTGTGTGTGAGTCCCACACACGTCTTTATTCATCATTATATATCGAGAAATGCAGCTGCAAGGACCCAAACCAACACTATGGGCAGAAATATATGCCACTAGAAATTGAAATTGAATTATTTATATTTGAATTTGACTTGCTTGACTTGAAATAAAATATTCAAAATTGGATTTCTAAGCTGGAATTTGTATTCCAATACATTTAAACCAGATGTAATATTTTGAAAGAGAATTCATTTTGTCTAAAATTGTATTGGCTAAGAGGAGTTCCTGTGGATCTGAACATAATTGCTCTCTATGGGGAGAAATGCGAGCCACTACAAACTGAATATGAATTTATACTGGAACTGCTCAGCTTGAATAATTGCTATAAAAATTAAAATTTAAATCTCATAATTTCAATTCCTCAACTTGAATGATTGTAGTAAAAAATTGGAATTCGTTAAGTCCAATCTGTATTCCACTAAAGTTAAAACTGAAAGCAATATTTTGAAAGTGTATTGGCCAAAAAGGAGTACTACGAATGTGCACACAATTGGTCTTTCTCAGATGACCTGAATGTGTGGTGCACTGCGAAAGATTCTCAATCTGAATTTGAAAAAAACAAATTTGAATTGTAACAACTGAATGTAGGGGGGCTTCAATTTTTCAACTGAATTCAATTTCAAAATGTTATGTTCAATTTCAGGCTCATTTTAATACCGTTTCGGTCCAATAAATTCAAATTCATGTTCTAACATTCTAATTCAAATGCACGTCTCAATTGAGAAATTCAGATTCAAACTACAAGAGTCAACTGTAAATGACTGAAGCTGAGTGAAATTCAATTATGAATGCTTCACGTTTAGTTTCTAGTGGCGCAAATTTCTGTCTATACAACACCCCCCGACTCACACACATGCACGTACATAACTCATATTCCTCCCTGCTCAAACATCACTACTACTACACTCACACACATGCACTACTCCAGCCTTGAGCTACAGTGAGGGTGAAAGTCTAAAGGGTTGTGACAGCTCTTCCTCTCTCTCTCCTCCACATACTGTATACAGTGCAGCTACAGCACAACGGGGCTATCTCTGCTGTGTCTGGAGCCGAGAGAACGAGCGAGCACGATCTTTCCTGCTGTCTGGCCTGACTGATTCATGCCCATATTACCTGAGGGATTAGCTGTTTCCTCTGTATAAATCCACTTTTGTGAGGTAATGTCTAGCATTAGCAGCGGGGGCCGTAGAGGGTTTTGTTACACGAAAAGTCTTCTGCCAAAAAGCATGCAAGACCGGCATGAAATCCAAAAAGGAAGCGTGCTACAGTATGCTGTCATTTTCTTTTGCTCTTGCTCTATCAGGACTCAGCCAGATTTGAGATGAGATCATTCTCAGAGGAAAAGTATACCTACTTTGCTGCATTTAAATTCAAATTCCTAAACAGAATGCGGCTGATACCTTGGCTCAATTGCACCATTCGGATAGGAGCTAAGCTGGCATATTTTGTGTAATGTTTTTCTCTTTAGTAAGCTAAAGAAACCGAGCCACATCAAACAATACCCTTCTCTTTTTTCTGTTTTTCACGAGTTGACCACAGACTCCGGCCAGACGGCTCCATGTTTGGCTACCTCGGTCCAGATCCCCCCATAACTCTCTGGCTTCCTGTTATCCCACAACTGGGCTTTCTGTCTCTTTCTGGAAAAATACAACTTTTCTTCTCCCTTTTCTCTTCATGTCTCCCTTTCTTGTTCTTAGTGCACAAAAAAAAACGGACCAATGTTTGGGTCAATACAAAACTTGTGGACTGGTTTTCCTGAGGGGACAGTGGAAGAGTAGAGGCCCTGTGGGAAGGGTTTATAGCACAATGATATAAAGCGTCTATATTTCTCCACCCCCCCTTCCCTCTGTCCCGACCGCTGTTTACACTCTCTTTGTTCCTCTAAAACAAGAGGCTAAATAACTGTGTCCATATGTGGGAGGTAAGTATGAGGAGAAAGAGGAAGAGGGAGGAGGAGGGGTGTTTGGTTGGTTAACGGTTTCTGGCACACCGAGGGAGGGATTTTCTATGTCTTCGAGGGGACAGACAGTGGCAACCCCCTTGAGAAACACACACACACACAGACGTACACCCTCCCTGCAGGAATTGTTTAAAAGGAAAGGTCAAAGTGCACTCAAAACCAGCCACGAGGACAACCGCTACGCACATGATTCACTGTCCCTCCACGCTTGGAGTGCGAGGGAAGACAGAGAGACAGAAAAGTGCAGATGGAATAGTGTACTCATCACACACTGTTGTGGCACAATGTAAGGGCTGGAATAAACAATGTTAGGATCAGTTTCCGCTGGGTACAGAATGTCCGACTGTATCTGAGAGGGGTAAAGAAAACAATCTGGCTTCTGCGGCGGTCGGAACATCAGACACGTTCAGCGCAGAGTACATAAACTCTTTAAAGTCAGTTTGGTTATTTTACACAACAAGGAAAAAATGCTTTGTTAATGGGCTTTTTATGGTTTGTATGGTGTCCCAGGAGGATCATTTGTATGTATGGAAAGCACTAAGTGTTATTGCAAAGCCGCATATGTCATATGTTCCTTCATGCAGGTGTAAATCCACCAGGGGTAGCGGAGGGGCTTACTTGAGGTCAGAGGTCACTAAATCCCTTTATAAGCCATCTCATGTGAAAAAGGAATGGCGTTTGTTGGGAGGGGTCCAGAGGAAACATAAATGGGCACAGCCATGGTATCATAAACTATTTCCTGGTGGATATGAAGTTAATCCCTCAGATTTAGCCAACAGTGTGTCTTTAACCAGATTACCTCACAATAATCGGCTAAGCATCACTGCAAAGAATTCAATGTGGTGTCTAGCCATAATAGTTTCATGACATCAACCAATCCTGTGATTCAATATAAATTACAGTGTCTAATCTACTGTATATACGTAGGTCCCAGACATCAGCAAAGCCAGGATCACCTTCTGTAATCCTCTGGGAGCAGCACAATAAGGAATCATAATCTCAATTCCTTACAAAGGCATGGAGCCGGTGCTGAGCAGATGACAAGTGTGTGTGGGCGTGTGTGTGTGTGTGTGTGTGGGCGTGCATGCAAGCGTGTGTGTTTTCACGTTCATACATGCATAAATGGTTTTCGGTCTCTTGGGTGTCTCTCGGTCTGTGCCCCTCCACTGAACACATGTGTGAGGGCTGAGGGGTGTTGAGGCCAGACGGGAGTATGGGGAGGGGTTTCAGGGATGGGTGTAAGGAATGCAGAGTCCTGAGGGCAATGACAGGGATGGACTGGGGTGAACAGACAGGCAGCGGCATGGAAAGACTGGAACCCCCCTACATAGAGCTTTTCCCATATGACCCCATTCATACACCTCATCCGTCTGCCTCACACTTTCCATTTATTTATTCTCCCTTTCTCTTAATGCTTGGGTAATGCCAGCCAAGAGGCAAATGACTATAAATGGTGCATTCCTTTGCCATCTGAATGTGTGTGCGCGAGAGCGTGTATACCTGCACGTGTCTGCGCTTATGTCTGTGCACATGTAAGGGATCCAAATGGTGTGTATGCTGAGGCTGGCTGAAGCTATGAGGCTGGAGGAGAACTGGAGGAGGAGCAGGAGGGTATAGTGGGTGAGCAGGGTGGGAAAGAGGGTCACACATCAGCAGTTGTGTGAAGGCCTCCTGTCCCTACTTCCTGTCAGAGATTGGTCTGAAGGGAGGCCCTCCATAATTCAATAACAATAATCCCCAATGAAGGCCCAATAAAGACGGCTGCTGTTGGGTGGAACTAACTGGCCGTACACCTCCTCCTTCTCCAAACTATCCGCCCATCACTGATTGGAGAGAGACACTGTGAGGGCGAAATGGGGTAACAGAGTGGGGGTCTGGGGAACAAGCCCAGCTGACACGCTGCCTGCAGCCTGTAGCCAGAGATCCCGTCTTTTCCTCCCTTACTCTCTAACCTACACACCCTCCCTCCTGTCGATCCCCAGCTCACCTCACCCCAGTCCTCCCCCTGCTGAGCAGGAGACAGAGCAGAGGAGTGCAGCTGCCTCCCATAGTTCCCTGGATGAGTGAGCGGCCGTGACCGTGAGCTTGGCCTGCAACCCCACACAAAGACACACAAAATCACACGTGCACACAACAGGCACCTAAGCAGACATGCATATAGAGGAGCGTGTCTCAGTGGGGGTCACCTATCGATCATGTTTTAGTCAAATCAATCACCTGCTTTTTAATGTGGGGAGACGGCTGATTGACCTCTGGAATCCATAACATTATTATTTATGACGGCCATTTTCCAAACATCCGTGACCCTTCCCCCAATAGTCCTGCGATACGTCACCTTGGCGATAAACTCATGGTGGAAAGAGAAGAAAGATATTCTTAAGAGCACACTCTGAATCATTGTGTTATGAGGTCACAAAATGTGGTGGTATAGTGTAACAGTGGAGTGAATTAGTGCCTAAATGCATGATGTGGGGTTGTGTGTTAAGACTGTCTGCCTGTGTCTGAGAATGACGATGACTTCATTAAAAGCTTATCTTGATTCATGCTTGCATTAAGATGATCAGGACTGTTGCTGTCAGTGTGCACTGTATTGTTCGGCAGTGCATTTGGTTGCTCGGTCAACAAGTGTCTGTTCAAGCCCTTTAGAGTTACTTAAATTTAATGACACAAACAATAGAGTAAGTGACTTAGATGAGGCAAAATGGTCTCTAATACCTTCATGAAGCCTAGAGATGTAATACAGCAGACAACAAACAGCAACTAAGGAGTAAGGATGTACTAATTAAAGGTAATTAAAGCATGGGACGGTCTCATGTGTGTTGTGCCTTTGATCTTTCACAGAGCAAACGTGTTGTTTCAAGCACAGTGTGTGAGGAAAGACAGCCTACCTGTGGAATCCCCAATGCTCAATAAATGTGTTTTGTCATAATAAAGCTGAAAATGAGGACAAATGCGTGTCTCTTGGACATAGTTCACTTTAATGGGTAATTTCATGAGAATAAAGCATATTAAGTTCAATAAATGTCAGACTATGGACAGCTGTGTTTCATAAATTAAATAAGAACTTTGGTATTTCCTTCTGTCAGACTGTGGTTTAGTCTTAGTTGGTCAATCAGAGGGAGGGAAGGAATCATTTTAATGTCCCACGTGTTTGAAAAAATTCATGCGATGAAACAAAGACTTCACATACAGTCCCTGAGGCCACATCAGTTGGTGTAATATGTGACTGTTATTTTTTTTGGTTATTTTTTTCTGTGTGTGTCTGCAGTGTGTAGTGACACATCTGCATGAATGTGTTTGTGCATGCACATGCACGCCTTTGTTAACTTGTGTGTCAGTCGGCCTGTTGACAGATGAGAGCTGAGCTGAGAGGGGTCCCCGAGAGGCCTGACAGATCTGTGACAGAGTGTGCCTGAGGAGCGAGGCCTCCATGTTAATCCTCATACATGTTAACTACACTCGGATAGTCCCATGCTGAGCTGCTTTAAAACAGCCTGGTACACTTCGACACGGCCCCCAAACATTCACGAGAGCCCCAAAAGTGAGCCTGCCCAAGTTGCAGGACCTCTTCATCACATGACGCCACAAAAATCTCCAAACACCGACATGCACGCAAGCTCGCAAACACACACACACCCACAGTCACTTATACACAGTGGAAGTCAAAGCAAGGCTGTTATTAAGCAAGCCGACTGAAAATACAAGCAGACACAGAGCTAACAAAGTATTTGGGGGAAAAAAAGAAGACAGCTTACTTAAGCCGTCTGAAATAAGCAGTTGTTTTAATGATGGGGAGGCTATAAGCTAAAGCGATGTGAAAAAGTGACACAAAGTGCAGTCACTTTGTTTTTGTTTTGACTTGAAAGATCGTAAAAAAGTACTACTATTCTGGCCGACACTAATCCAGACATCCAGACCAGTTAAATTAGTAAATAGTTGCTGTGAATGGAGAGAGCTATGGGGGGAGCTCTGTGATTGGTCACAGCTGGCATACTTGCTTGCTGAGGACACTTCCCCTCTACTCGGTTTTAGTCAGAGAATGGAGTAGAGTATTAAGTACTGGCCAAATGGGCACCTCATTTGGCACCAAAACCAACTCTGTTCAAACATATTCTCATGCCAGAAGTTAAAAGGAAGGCAAAACATCTTCATTCAAGGGTCCCGACATGGGGTTTTAGCGTTGCTTTATTACTTTAGTGTTGCTTCATAAATATTGAAAACAGGAGAGCTAATAAGGATTCTGCAGTGCAGGGTTAAAAGCAGAACACAGACTGGAACACGTCTTAAACAAAACTGACAGCCCATAAGATTTTAAAGTAGCAGCCATCCAGAGTGCTTCATATTCCCACTGATCCCGAACAAAAGGCTGAACCAGAGCACGCCGGACTGATGTTGACATGGATAGAAGGGGAAGGTGTGTTTACTTTGAGGAGATGAGTATGTGCTGTCTAATCCAGTTCTTGTGGGAACCTGTAATGCTGTCTGATACCTGTTAAGAGTGCAGACACACAGAGGCCTCTGCGCTTTGCCCACGGTCATGCCTCCGAACGGCTCTTGCAAAAGCGTTACAATAACTCATTATGAGTCACAGGCAGTCGAACGTCTCACCCGCCGCATTAACGCCGTGAACAACAGAACACGGTCATTCTGGTGTAGCACTACAAAGACAACAGCGTGAACACACTCGCGCACAGTCAATTAGCGGAAGGAAGACAAACGGGGATCAGACTGCAAGAACAGGCCTTGGGCTGTTTTTAGTCAGGCAGGGAGCGCTGACCAACACTAGAGCCACTAGATAATTGACTGAATGAAACGGACGGAAGACCATGAACCAGAGGGCAGTGCACACATAGCTGTGCAATGCAATCTTTTTAGTAAGCTTTTGTGTAGTTTGGCAATACACTGTGGTGTGTGGTCTCATCGTGCAGTATTTTACGTCTGTAAGTCACTACAGACCTTATCAATCAATAAAAAACACTAGAACAAATGCCTTAGGATGTGCCTGGGCCTGGGGCATTCCTGCATATTGGTCATTGTTTTGAGTGGATGCAAGTGTGTGTGTGTCACTGTAAAGCCACTGTACACACACGCCTACTAAACAAACACATCTCGATGTGCTGGTGCTCATGTCAGTCATTGGGAGCAGAAAGCTGAATGCTTCCACAGAAAAGGAGGCCCGGCTTGTGGGCTCCATGTTGATGTTTTAATTACATCTTTGCATATCTTTTCACTGCCATTACTTTGTGTGCCTCATTCCTTCAGTCCCTCCATCCCTAATGAAGAACAGAGAAATGTCAGGCTGCAAGAGAGAAGAGGAAGGATTATACTGAGACTGTCCCACATCAACATCAGACAACAACCCTCCAATCAACCGAAGAAGTGGCATAATGAAGACATGAGTTTGTGTGCGCACAGGCGTGTGTACGTGTCTCCGCCTGCATGCGTTAATACACATGTGTGTTTGTCTGTTTCAGAGGAATGAAAGGCAGATCTCAATGGCCTGTACACTGAACAATAGGGCCAATCAGTCTCCTGGATCAGGTCTGATTAAAAGATGAGCTCACTGGAGGTGAGAATGTAGCAGCGATATCTCACCAGGAGTACAATGAAACACAATCCTATAAAGATTCGGCAATATCATCAATTGTTTCTTGGGATAAAATGTGAGTGAACCCTTGTGCTAAAACAGCATAGAGAGCTCGAGAATAAGGAGCCACTTTCCAAAACAATCTGAGTGTTCCATCTTGATAGCCTTCAAAGGCATGAGCGGAATAACAACTGGCAGTGTAAAATAGTACTATACTCTGTAACCCTCTGTGGAGTGAATAGAGAGAAAGACTATGAAGCGGGCTAATGAGCTAGTTAAGGTGGCAGTAAATGTCACTCCTCCTCTGGCAGGCCCCGGGCTGCAGTACTGCTACAGGCCATTACCTGGACAGGGACGCTTAAAGCTTGCATCAGCACTTACTGTACTGCCTCAAATTCACACACACACACACACACAAGAAAAAAGAACGGAATGAAAGGACAAAAGAGAGAACTGTATACATACTATAACACCACAGCTCTGATATATAACATGCATGACATTAAAAGCTTAAGTGGATCATGTTGAGGAAAAAGAGCGTGCGATGAGGGGGACACAGTCTTTAGTCGTTTTTAATCTTCTTTCCATCGACAGAAACTGTAATGAGTAAAGAGCTTTTCTGGCTGCTTTCCACTCAGGTGTTGACTGTGGTCTGCGGGCTTGTTAGCTGCTTTGCCAGTTAGCGTGACCTTTCGTAATTTATTCTCAGGTCCATCTAGAGGGATTAGATTTCCAAATTGGATCACTCTGAGTTTACTGCACAGTGAACAAGGACAAAGTCTAAAGGTGTTTAAAGTTTTGACATAAGTGCAGAGTGGACAGTTAAATCATATGAAGTATTTCGCAGAAAAAAAAAGGTTTTTAATGACAACACAAACTTTGCATGATCAGTGGTTAGATATAAAAAAAATACCCTCCAGGCATGTTTAAAGTTTTATAAAAATACTCAGTTTGAATCGTAATTTGGGTCTGATATGATCTTTCAATAAGAACGTTTAATTACCTGGTTAGGTACGTTGTCAAAATGCCACTTTCGCCATCCTCGAATTATCCAGAATCCATGCAAATGTTTTTCATTTCAAAAAGGTTAATGACTGGATACAAGATGTCTCCTACCACACTCGTGCAATCCATTATCAGTGTATGTGCAAAACAAGCTTCAAGTTCCTGCATCACTCTTGTGTAAAGTGCCTATTGGCCTCGAGTGGCTTTCAAACTAGTTGTGGTGTCACAAATCATGCTGGCAGGTACACTTCTTAAACTCAGATTTTATTTGAGCATGGAGAGATGGATGAATTTGAAAACAGGCCTTTAGAGCCAAACTCTTAACATGCATCATTCTGTAGAGTGAAGGTGCAAGAGACATAACAATTACCAAAACATATTTTTGGAGTGGAAGGGAACCAAGTGAGTAATTCTCCTCCTGTGGGCACAGACGTCCACGGTGAGCGAATAAACTCTATCTACTTCTAAATTTACTGGAGGCATATCTATCCAAACAGACAGCAGATACTAAACCTACAACATAGACACTTTCTTTTTGGGAGACTTGAATATAAATGTAATATGTAAAAATAAATCCTTGTGGGTTGAAATGCGCCAGCACTGTTAGCATGTCAGGTGTCATATTTATTTTGCTCTGCTGATCCTTCAGATCAAACTGTGAGATAAGTCAGCCATGGTGGTGGTCTCTTGACTTTGTTTCAAAAGTAACTACATGAAAGTTTCATATTCATCTTGGCTGGAGCGCTAAGTCACAGATAAGTCTGTATTTGCAGGCAGATGATGAAAAATAAACTGCGCGCGCGCACACACACACACACACACACACACACACATTTACACATTTTGCACACGTTCACACCTTGAACACAAGTGGACAATAAATCCCGCTCGGCTAAAAGAAAAAGAGCCCTCCTGCACTCTCTCCAATCTCTAAGGCCCTTGAACAAATAAACTTTCCTTGGTTTTAAATAAAGCCCTGAGCTCCTCTAGATTTAAATACTCCAGCTCTGCTTCCCCACTGGTTTCAATACACCTCTGGGTCCAGCGTATGGAGTCGGGCTGCAGCCCATATGGTCCCCACTGGATTAGGCTAAGAAGCCCGGCCACATAATGGTGAGGCCCGAGGAACCATTAAAAATCCATTAATTGTGAAGTCTGAACTTCCTTACGGCAATGATATGCTAATATTTCTCAGCACTGGAGATGGACTGAATGAGAAACAGCCAGACGCAATAGAAGAGACATACACTGAGTAAAGAGGAGGGTAGGGAGGGGAGTAAGATGTGAAAATGGTGAAAAGAGAATCTACAGACTGTTCCAGGTCACTGTAACTCCCTAACATCCACTTGTCTGCCAGACACACACACACACATACACACACATCAGTGGGTGAGAGGGAGTAGTGTAGAATAAAGAAAAGGGGAGTGTAGAGGACAGAGAAACTGCAGGCAGCAGAAGACAAAGAGGTCAGTGTTGTGGAAAACATGGGGTGTGACATTAAAGTGATGCAGTTCAAATATACATGCTGCTGCACCAGAAATGCATGGCTGTGAGATCTACGTGCACAGCGAGAAAAGCAGAAAAACAGAGAGCAGGACAGATGGGAGAGGAAAAAAAAGTGAGAAAGGGAGAAACAGGAAGTCCAGAAAATTAAACAAAGATACACCCTTCCATCTGCAAATCTATTCATCTCCCATTACAATAAAAGCAATTGATCAAATTTGTTTTGTATTGTGGCCAGGTGGCTCGGTGTGGGGGAATTCTGCTTATCTTTGCAATCCTCTGTATTGCAGACTGGATGGGAGGAACATTAGAAAGGCTAAGTCCCCACCAAGCAGATTAACCAGAGCCAGCCATGAGACCAGAACAGAGATTTAGGATGCATTGCCCAAATAAGATTTAGGCTTTTCACTGGCAATTACTTGCGGTATACATTTCAATGCGTAACCCAGAATGCAGCTGATGCTGCCCTGGCTGTGAAAAGGAGTCGGGCTAATCTGAGAATTGCCACTGTACCAGGAGCTTACAGTCTCTTTCTAGCTGAACAGAGCAGCTGTGTGTCAGGGCTGAAGCCGTCTCTTTGTGCTGTTTACGTTCAGTCCTCCTCTGGTTTCCTTTAAAGCGTGAAGCAGTGCTACTTGTTATTCACTTGTTGGAGAGCCACTTGTATATCATGTGGATTTCCTTATTTCAATGTGTAGTATACATGTCACATTACAGTACAGCTCACATGACAGAGAAATCACCACGTCATCATCATCAATAACCGCTGCAGCCGCAGTAGAAAAACACCACAAAAACACAGAGACCAGGCGATATTGCCTGTGAGGATGTTCTGAGTAATGAGCCCTTTACCTATGTGTGTCTAGGATGCCGATGAAGGGAAAGGAGACTGGACTTGTCATCTCCCTGTTGGGCCCTCGGGAACCAGGTGTCTCTCTTTAATGGAGGCATGTGGAGACTAACGTAGGTTAATGAGCTATACAGGCCCCAGAGGAGACGAGCATTATAGGCTATATGAGATCCCCTCTCATCCCGACATCCCTCCATTTGTGTCAGACCCTGGGAGAGAACTGAGGAACAAAGGGAAACTGTGGTGGAATGGAAGCAGAGATGCAAGAGAGGTAGAGGAGAGAGAACAGAGACCGAAGAGGATAGAGAGACACAACAGAGAGAGCCAGGTCTGCCAGCCTTTTAAAACAATTAAGGCCTGGACCAGATTCACTGTAAAGGTTCCACTGCCAAGGAAGGCCCAAATGTGGCAGTGAAGGGAAAGCTTAGTGGGAGCCGGCCTAATCAGAAACAGACTCTCTACGACAACAAACCAAACCACACACACACACAGGAAAGTCGACACTTTACATATTAAAGCTCGACAGGGAGGGGAAAAAAGCCTGTGGTAACATCAAATTGTAATGAGGAACAGGCTCAGGGAGTGCATAAGGCACATGATAGAAAGGAAGACACAGAAAGACAAAGAGTTGCAATGATGACGAAGGAAAGAGAGCTTTTAAATATAATCGACGAGTAAGCCCAAACCCCAGATGTCCTATGAGTCTGTTTTAGGAATGTTTGTTGTGGAGTTGTTCTGTGTGGCGTTACTGCATTCCTCTTTTTGTCTCACTCTCAGATGTGGCTTAGATTCTTGTTGAGCTGTCTGCGGCTCCATTGCAGTATAAGCTGTGAACTTAGAGCAGGCAACCATCTGAGCATGCTGTTGTGTTTCTGTCCCCAAACGTGAATGTGTACTTTGCTAAGATGCTGCCAAGAGACAAGAGAAGTGTCAGCGTAGCTGTGTGCGTCTGGTGTTAAAGTGGTGGGAAATAGAGGGCGGTGACAGATGAGAGAGATGCAGCTGAGAAGGGAAGGAAGGAAAGAAGGAATAGAGAAAAAAGAAAGGATAAAGAAGAGAAGATGAGGATATGAGTTGAGGAGAGATGTTGGGAAATAGAGGTGAGAGGAGATAAAGCTGCGAGGAGAGAGGGAGGAGGAGGAGGTTTGACCAGGTTGTGTTCGGGAGCAGAGAGCATAGCAGAGTCTATGGCACAGCTGATGGGGAGGCAGCCTCACATTCCAGGCTTGATCCTGTAAACCCTGTCTGTTACTGCAGATCTGATATGGAAATAAGAGGCCAGATGGGGGCTTCCATTGGCCTTATAAGGGATTGTGGCTTGGCCTGGATGGATCAAGGGGAAAAAGCCACAGAGAATGAAAAATACCGAGAAGGGCAGAGGCAGGAACATGGACTGGGCATTTGAGAAAAACAACAATAGACAAACAGAGACAAAGATGCTGATAAGTGGATACACAGGAAGGGAGAAGGGATATAGAGACTTGCTGCACATCATCAGCATGAGACAAAAGAACGAAAAGAAGTGAAGAACAAAACACACCCTTAGACCACTTCTGTGTGATAATCTTACTTCTCTCACCTTCTGGTGTTGTTTCAATGATCTTTGATGGGGGGATTCATCAGGGCCCAAAAACAGAAACAATTTCCTCCTTGTCACACAGCAGCACAACTTAACAATAGACCCTGGCACAACTCAAATGGCATAATTCATCCTGCTACCATTGTTTCAGACTGACTCCCATAGGTCCACTTCATTGTAGAATTTTTCTCTGCTGTCAGAAAGAATAACTTTGCCCTTGAGAAAGACTGCAGATGCAGAAAAGCAAAGCCCAGTGAACAAAGGGATAGATTTTTACCATGTTAACAGCCTCGGCTGTAGCGATCACACATGAATTTCCGACTGAATCTTAACAACCGTTGTTACATCCTCTTCACTCTAAGCCTTTTGTTCTTCAGTGTGTGTCGTATTAACAGCATCTCTTAGTCAAGATGTTCAGACAGTGGGAGCCAACAACCTGCTGAGAAACCTGATCAGCCACGCTAATCTGATCAGCTGCACTTTGTTCGAGTGTGTCTTATTTAAAGAGGACAGCACTCCCAGCATGGCGTAACCCAAACAACGTCCTATCTCCTTTCAGCTGAGGATCCTGGGGAGTCAAGAGAGTCATCTGATCTAGCACATCTCCAACCCGACCGCCTACGAACCTCCAATCCAGCTCGCAGCCTAAACACTGCATACCTGCACCCGAATGTTCGCTCAACCGCAACAATCTGGGCTTATTAGGATGAAAACTCATGACACATGTGTTTCCCGTTTCCTAATCAGTTAGAAGGCATAAGAACTCCCCACCCCCCCATTCCCAAGAGTGTGAGTGTGTGTGTATGCATTTGTGTGTGATGAAACACTCTTGAAATAGAGTGAAACACGAAGTGTCTTTTGAATGTATGATCAAGGGAGTTTTCACACACCTCCCACATACAAATAAGTGTGTAAAATTTCCATGTGCACCACGCCATAGAATATTATCCCCGCGTGTGCCTGTAATAAAACACAAAGTACACACACCTTGAGCCGCATATACTGAGTGCATATATGTCGGAGTTTAAAAGGTTCACTACAGGCCAAAGGCACAATACCTTAGAGAGACAACATGTAAATGATGCAGACAAGATGTTTGCCTTCCAAACCCTAAATTTGACATAAGGCAAACCTAAAACCGGTTTATCCGTTTTCTGTTAATTCAGTACCACAGTCAGCTAATATAGGCCAAACACACATGCACACAAACACACCGCCTCTATCCATACACCCCACTGAGCAAACAGCTGCTTGCGACAGCACCAAACTGTGGCTGCCAAATACACCAAAACACTCAAGTATGACTGACAGCAACAAGTTATTCCTCACAAAAACCGTTTAACTGCCCTTTTAAACAGTGAAACAAGGAATGCTGATGGTTTGCTGGTGCGCTGTGATTCCATCAAATTATCATGTCCGCGCCCTGAGTGATAATCCGGTCTGACACACCGGGCCCACGTCACTAAGCATGGGGACATCTCACCCCCGGTTCTGGCCCTGACCCTTACTTTTAGTCGAGTTACCAGAGGCCCAGATAATGTTTTCCCAACCGCTAACCATTAGCGTTTAATGAATAACAGCGGCGGCTGAGCTGACCTGTGGAAGAGGCCTCTGGCTTCTGCTCTGTTCTTTGATATCATGGCCTTGTTTGTGCTCTCCCAGTGGCCTGGCATGAGTTTTCTGGTGATGCAGGTGCTTTTTAAAATCGCACACATGACCTTGCTGTTTTCGCTGGACCTCAGTTCTTCAAACAGAACTCTGCACTTTTCCTCCATTTTATCACACAGGATCTACACCCACACATTCTGGCATATCACATTTAGTTTTTACATGAACCCTAGCTTCTCAGAATTCTACAGTAATAATAAATTACTATAAAAATACAGCCATAGTCTGAACATAGTGTACTGAGATTCTCCAAAATATGGTTTAAAAACTGGTAAAATGGGATGTTTTTTCAAAGCCAAATATAAGGATGACCACTACCAGCAGGATACTGTAAAAAATTGACAGTAAGAATTGAATTAAAAATATTGACACAACAGTTCCCAAAGCAGTGTTCAGGGTAGTGACCTAATTTTAGCAGCAGAGAACATTGTTGAGACTTTACACTGATGTCCTGACAAAGGGTATTTTTACGTTTTCTACATTGACTTAAACTATCATTCCTTGGTTTCCAAAATATTTTTTAAAAATTACATTTTTTTTCTGTATTTGGCCGCGTTTCAATAAATGTTTTCAATCCATAAAAATGTAACATGCCTAGGGTTGCAAAATTCTGGGAATTTTCAAAGTTGGAAACTTTCCATGGGAATTAACGGGAATTAATGGGAATTAATGGGAATATATGGGAATAAACGGGAATAAATAAGAAATTTACAAAATTGAAGGTTGGCCCTTAACAGGGAACTTAAATATAGTTGGGGGGAATATATTGTAGCACAGTCTTGGCTAAAACAACCAGATTTAAAGCAAGTACACTCCTCAATCACATGCACACAGCACACTGCTTACTGCAGGGCTATTGAGGCCACGCCCCCTACATGCACTGTGCATTCCTCCATCACATGCACAGGTGATTTCTTGAAGCCTGGAGGCCACACTTTTGTTGAGCTCAAAGCACAAGACTATTGAAGCCACACATTTGAGCCCGCGGACTATATAAAGTCAAGTAAGTTTTGATAATATCATGGGGTAAAAACCCAAGCCCTGTTAACTTGCAAATATTAAATAAAAATGTATTAATACAGTAGCTAACTAGCTGGTTAGTTAGGTGCTAAATGAAAGCTATTTAAGAGGCTAGCTAATTATGGTGGTAGCTACCTCAAATTTGATGCTGTTTCTTCTGACTCCTGCAAGACGGTTTCCTTTCCTTTCATTTAACATTTTGAATGGAACTTTTTTTTTGGGGGGGGGGGGGGGGGGGTCATTTTACTTTTTGATTGGGTGGGGGAGGGGGTGAGTATTTACTCAACATTCATGTTTTGGTTGTTCATTAAAATAATTGTTCATACAAGAATAAAAACTAAAGTTCTACTGAAATAAATCTATTGAAATGTCATGTTTTTGTATTATTTTACATGGATGTCTGCTTATGACAAAAAATATTTACATTTGTTTGGATATGATACAGTTTGTTTAAATTACCCCCAATTTCCAGTTAATTCCCATAAATTCCCAATAATTCCCATAATTCCCATGGAAAGTTTCTAATTTGGAATATTTCCAAAATTCCCCAGCTTAACTTCCCATGGAAAGTTTCTGGAAATTTACCGGAAATTTTCCGCCCCTTTGCAACCCTAAACATGCCTCATCCTTGATGCTTTATTGTTGTTTTAGATGTTTCAGTGCTATATGCAGTTTTAAATGCTAAATGGCATCAAAATAAATTCTGGATCATTATGATTAAAGATACATTGATGGTATATGTCAGCAATTTAATGTTGCGTTTATATATTTCAAAAGAAGAAAATATAATTTATAGGCAACACTATAATACAGTATATGAAACCTCACATTCTACTGTGGAATTCTGCTATCATTTATACATTAATTAACTGTTTAAATAGTAACACTGTAAAAAAAATACTTCAAAATACTACTACAGCTGCCAGTATTTCAGTGTAATTTTACAGAATATTTGCTTCGGTGTCTATCTGTCCTTATTTTAATCAAATCATGAAAAATTACATTATAGGACCCTGACATTGTGCTTTATATCAGTGCTCTAGGAGTGACATAGTGGTCTGCTCTCTGGAAAGAACATATTAGTCATGTTTCCATAGAACTTACAATCAAATTTAAAGTGAACCTTAAAAAAAAGAAAGAAAATGCAAATTAGGCTTGCTTCCAGTTACAATCGAAGACAATAGCCTGCATTGTCAGTGGTGGCACAAGCTACATGACACATGGCTGTAGTTTAAAAAAAAAAAAAAAAAAAAGAAGTCACAAATACAAAACAAAACCAGTTGTTGCCAACCACCAAAAAACCTTGATGAGAACAAGAAGAAACAAACAAAACTGCTTGCTGTGGCTATCTAAGACAGACAAATAGAGTTCTACAGGAATTTTGTTAAACTCGGCAAGTTGTAATTATTCTTTCATGTCAGCTACTACTGGACATGTTCATGCTGCCTGGAGTCTTTTGAAGCGGAAACAGCTGATCAGTCATGTGAATTAAATGTTCACTATTTGGAAAACATGGTTCCATCTCGCACCAAATGCATTTTTGGAAAAGTCAAAAACCACTTCAACTGAGCATTGCAACTGTAGCAACGGAAATACGCCTATTGAAAAGTGAGGGGATATGGCATGAATAATGATCATTTGACTGTTCCTGCTTTGTTTTTGTTAAAACATGAGTGGAGCAATATGAATAGAGGCAAATGAATAATCTGGTCTTTAGACAGACAAACAAATGAGACACTGAGGCTGAAGTGGATGCTGTGATCAGTGAACATAGAACACTGCACAACGTGTTACGAGCTATGCAGAAGGAACTGTCTGGTCCCATTAAGACTGTAGCTGTCTCCGCTGGACAGCTGGACTATTAAGAGGGAGTCGAGGCTGACAGCTCTGTTTCATGGCAGCAGGAGGCCAAGACCTGACATACAGCCGTCAAGAGTAAGAGATGCCCCACGTGTGTGCATTAAAGGAGCAGAAGTGACGAGCAGGTAAAGGCTGAGTGAGCCGAAATTACCAGTGGCTTGAAATATTATCACATGCTATTAGCACTGTATCACTGTTCATTAGGCTGATGGCTAGCTGGAGTTACTTGACAGCCCTGCGGTAAGGAAGAGAGATGTTGAGAGTGAGAGCGGGAGTGAGAAAAGAGAGAGAAACGGGGAGATAGACTGAGCACAGAACAAATGTAGAAAGGAAATTGGAGCAAGAGGGAAAATCAGGGAGAATGATAACGGCCCGCTTGCCTCGATCTTTCACTGTCAAGAGATTCAACACCAAGGCTTCCTGAGGTAAGCAGGAATCTCAAAGGGAAGCAGGACGGCTCTGGTATTTAGCATCGCTACAAGAAGGAACAAGGCAGGATTCCCACAATCGCTAATTCTTATTGTCATAACATCCATAATAAATGATAACCAGATGACTGTATGATGACAAAAAGCATATATCAAAGAAGTGATTTGTGTAGAGCTCATAAAAGCTTCCTGTAAACAATGTGTGATCATAGAAATACATTAAACAACGCTGTCACCGAGACAAGCTTAACTCTAAAGGAACTGATAGCTGCCGCTGTCTCATATGAAGTAGGAGACAGAGGAGCAGTAAAGCTGTCTCACTATCAGACAGAAACATTAGTCGCTGTCACACTCAGTTTGCCTTGGCATAGACAACAGCTTAGTGTGTCATCAAAGAAAAAAAACATTCTCATTTCTGAGATCTGGTGGCGCTGTGCAACTTGAAGAGACACTTGAAATGGAGGCCCACATTTGCAAAGTAGATGAGAGGACTGCTGTTTTGGTCGCTCCAGTAATCTAGAATCATTATGCATGCAATCAAACACATAAACAATGCATGTTTTTCTTGTTTCGTTTCGTAACTGCTTCTAATGAGGACGATCATTACGATGCATGTAAAATATGGAAAATTCATCAAGGACTTCAAAAAGATTCCCTCTATTGTGAGCTGCTGCTGGAGTTTCTGTACAAGTTTACAGAGTAATAGTTTGCTCTCGCTCCCTCTCTGTCCTTCCTAGTCCCCCTTTTATCTAATTTTGGACCACTCTAAGAGCCAGCAGTAATGAATTGGCTAATCACAGTTATCTGGCCCATTCAAGTGCTTTGTAAAGCAAATCAATAAAGCCTGGCACTGAGCCAGCCATCCACTTTGACAGATGTTGCTCGCTAATCTATTTTTTTTTTCTCGCTCTGTCCTAAAGATGTTTACTCTTTCCCTGTCTGTTCCTTCTCTCTCTCTGTATTTCAGCAAGGTCAGCTGAGACACTGAAGAAGGAAAAAAAACTCATATTCCATGCCAGCTGGCAACTCAGAGGACAAAAGTCAAGCACTGAGTACTTAGAGTTCATTTGACAGAGAGAGAAATTTTCTCTTTGATTGGTAGAACTGTTGGAAGTCATTGGTGCTCTGAGACTTATACCTCGGGCAAGAAAAAATAACAAGGCCTACACTGGTACTATGCTGTTTCCACAGTAACAGATCAATAACAGCGACACAACAACTGATAAGAATTTCTATGAATTTCAAATGTTCTCCCCGTGGTGCCTACATTGGCTGCAGACGAAACAGGAATATTGATAAGCTGTGAGACCCTTCCTCCCAACACAGCTCCCTTGCATAATATTTTGGACACACAGTGTTTCTGTTGTGTTTTTTATCGCACGTAAAGCATTTGATTGCCAGGATGTGTGGGCTAGAAATACCATATTCATAAGAACGAAAGAGGCCACTTCTTACTGAGAGAAACATTTGGAAATGTTCAGCCTTGTTTTCACTTGTTTAATCTTTCTGCATTCATCCCGGAAGACATGGATCTGGGTAGCGGTGGAGTCTGATGTGGCTTCCCAATCCTAATGACTACTGCTCCCAACATTGGTAAAAACCACACAATCCTCTGCCACTGACTTAGTATGAATCGTGAGCTCTGTGTGGGAGCCAAAGTGTAAAAGCAGATACTTCTTTCGTTTGCTTTAAGGCCGCAAGTACTTTTAGAAGTGATAAAATGGCCATGGCCAAGGTAAATAATGTAAATAATGCTGCAATCAGCTTAATGTGTAGGCCTATCAACAAGAAAATATGCTGAGGAAACTGGGCTACAGCAAAGCTCCTTCTACAGGCAGTCTCTAGTGAAAAGGCGCTCTAATCAACAATGGGTTAATTAATCTCACTCATGAAGTTAAGTCCAATTATGGGACGCACTCAACAGGGTAATTTGTTTCCTCAAAAAAAATAGAAAGCATTGCCCATAACAAATCTAATAAATAAAATCAAGTGCTCTGCTCAGACAAAAAAAAAGTGATCTCTGTGATAAATTAATGAATACGCAGCGAACAGCATATTTACGGACATATGCGATTCAGTCTCCATGTCTTTTGGGACTTAACTACTTTGGTGCAGATGCATCCCACTGCATATCTTCCAGCTAAATTAAGCCTACATGTATAAAATCCATCTGTAATAAAATGTATGCACTGCGTGAGTATTTGTCTCTTGTTGTTAGATAATGAAAAACGCTTCCTTCGAGACACTGGCAGAGAAAAGAGCAAGCAATTAGAGGAAGTGAAAGGAGAGGGAGACACGCAGAAGGAGAGAAAGCAACAGAGAGCTGTTTGAATGTGATTAATGAGATCACTGCAGGGTAGGCTGTGTCATTGTAATAGTCTGAGCAGGGAAGAGGAGGAAAAATAGACTGGCAGAAAGAGAGAGAGACCGAGACAGAGAAAGGGAAAGTAAGAAAGAGAGAAATGAGAGAAGAGAAGAAAAGCCGAACTAAACGAGAGAGGACGCCTATCTGACCGACCAGGCTACATCTACCTCGCTGCTATGAAATAAAAGGGGGAATGAGACAGAGCAAGAGACAGAAAGAGAGTGAATCGGGGAGGCTGAGAGGAAAATGCAGATATAAAGCTTGGATGAATGGAACGGCGGGGGCTCTCAGTCTTAGGCTGGCCTTTTAACAGAGAAGTGCTTGGAGAAGCCTGGACCAGGTCTGGCAGATAAAGGGGTTTGTATGCTTAAGACAGTCATGAAAGGCACAGCCTGCTCCTGCAGCCCGGGGCGGCCGCTGGCCACCTCTTTATCTGGCTCAGGGTTCAGAACCGAGCTGGAGGGGGTCAAGCAGAGGCTAGGTTCCAAAAGTTCATACAGACATCCTGCCAGTCCACAACTCCATGAACAAGCTAGTCATTAGCGAGACTAGAGAGATGGTTATGGTAATTAAACATCTACCTCCACATGCAAAGACCCAAAATCCCCCCATATATATGCATTCAGGTGACTGCAAGGCACACACACTGCCATTCTTGAAGATTTAAAATGCCACACAAGTGCAAAAAGCCCCCCTTTCTTTTGAAAATAACAGAAACTCTGAAAAATTGTTTCTACAGATACAACAGAGGCCCTAAATCTTCAGGCTCTGTTGTAGTTCCTTGCAGATGTTGAGCAGCAGTTATAGACCCCCTGCTGATCAGAGGGTATCAACCACAAAGCAGGCCTTCACACAGCTCTTCACAATATTTACTGGCCATCCAATCTTTCTCAAGAGGTTAGAAAGAAGCTTGACAGTCTCTCCGTGAGCTGCTATCCCCAGATGTCCATGGTCCAGATAGTGCCAAAATAAAATTTACCTCTATTTACAGTCTTTCAAATGGTGTCGGTTTGATTCAGGCTCTCTGTTGAAGTTTACCAGCAAAAGCAATTTCTGCAGGCTATGCCGAGCTCCCAGCTGTTGCTGGTGGGCAAGCGGAGGCTGCACTGGTAGTTTAAAATGATTAAAAAGACTGCCGGCAATCAGGGAGGGAGAGTCCTGAAGATGGCTGTAATAGATACAGATCGGCAGCTGCTATTTCAGCTGAAATGATCCTTATGTCTTCATGCCACTTGCCATTTTGCCATTCGTCTTCCTGCTTCCTAACCAGGTGCATAGAATATGTTGTTTTTCATTTAATTTTAAACAAGACAGACAAAACAAAGACAATGCATTAACAATGGAATGCAATTATTTGTTCCATGTGGGATTAATTACACCACACCATTCAGTCTGAAACAAAGTGGTGCAAGAAGTTATTACAGAAAGCATTCAGTGAGAAACAATTTGTGGCATGATGATTGGAAACAAATTCTACCTGGTGGCAATAGTGACAGTTCTTTTCACTTGTAATTGTATTTCTTTTCATGTCAGCTCAAGGTTAATGCAAGTCATGCGGTGACAATGGAGATGTTTAATAAAGTCATTAAAATGATTAATTCTTTGTGGTTTTAGGTTGTTTATTGCAATCACATGAGAAAAAAAAACTGAGAGCTCTTTACAAAGTGAAGGGAACAGAATTCATTTCCATATTATATTTTATGTATCAAGATATTGAGTGTGTGTGAGTGTATGTGTGTTATGGAGGATGCAGGTGGCAGGACCTCTCAGTTTTGTTCTCAGAGTAATTTGTGCCCCTGGGGGAACAGGATAGCCTTCCATTCAGTTGTTGCCATGGGCCTCAGCTGTTGCTAGGGGCATCATCCTCAATGCTAGTTAGATCCTGTCTCCATCTCTCCCTATAGTGGTCGATTTGCATGTCTGTCTATCATTTTATTCCACCACTTCTGACCTTTCACACCTGTTCTCCTGTCTCCATCATTTCTATCCCAAAAATTCCCCCTCCAATTACCAGGTAGACAACCCAGCTTGGCTATAGCAAACACAGAACTCAAGGACTGGAGAACACAGCGACAATAATTCTGCTCAGCTGATCTCTCGCTTCCACATGAAAAACCAGGCCAGGCAAAGCCAGGCCACACCAAAGCAGGTGAGCAGCCTCTGGGCTGGCAGACCAGACAGGCAAGACACTCAGATCACATTCCCTCTGAGGGCGACCAATCCAAGGTCTAATTCTCTGAGGCTCATTGCGGGGTGAACAGAGCATGGTGAGAGAGGGTTCAGAGGGGGGGGGGGTTGACCATTTGTCCACCAGGGCCCTTTAGTAGCAGCTGTCTGCATTTACAAGCCTTTCAAGTCCGCAACACTTTATGCCCTATGATCAGCTGCTAACCCTCAGTGACACCGCAGTGCTGTCTGCACAACACACACAAGCCTGCTGATACTCAGACCAGTGTGGGAGCCATGTGAGGCAGCCATGCACCCGCTGCTATGTTAACCGGTTCTACAGGACATTTGTGCAGTTAAACACCTGAACCACCCTTTTAAGTAGTCCCTTTCAGCTACAAGGCACATCATCCAAACCAATTCCTGATTATTCACCAGGGCATGATGAGAAGAAAAGCAGCACATCATGTGCTGGAACACATTTTTTTTTATTTTCCATCTGTGGTTCACTGCTAATATGATCCAAAACTAATCAAAATACTGCAGGAAATACTAGCCTGAAATTACTGAAATAATTGGTGTTTTTATAGGACAGATATATTTTCATGGCAACCCTTCATGACTCAATTACATATTACAGAATTTAATAAATAAACCTATACAAACCTTAATAGCTTTGTTGAATGTAGGAAGCAAGAGAGAATTCCATCTGGGAATGTATCCCTTTGGTCCCAGGTTCAAGAGCTCTTAACCCCTGCTGTTCTCGAGCGAGAACTGGGAGGGAGGATGTGCATTCTCACTGTCTGTGAACTGACTCTGATGAACGGGGGAATCCTGAATCTGCCTCTGCTGAGCTTGCTTTAACCTCGCCATTCATCTATTGCTGCGGTGTCTTTCAACATCCGATTTTACATGTGCAGCCGTGCCCTCCATCTCCATCTATATCAAAGCCAATGCTCCCCACAGCTCCTCTCCTCCGTAACGCCGTCGCTTATTCCCACCAATCCCAGTCCCCATGTGGGATATGTCTGCGCTCAAGCGCAAAGTGAACCACACACAGGCAATTCCAATTCAGATGATGCAATTCTTGAGTAATGTGTATCCAGAATAAACTGCATAGCAGATTGCCTATCTTTATAATTTGACCCACAGAGCCCTGTAGCAGTCTTTTGGTCTCTGGGTACATGAGCATGATAACTTGATGATGGAGTCTTATAATCTGCAGTCTGGTGAGTAGGAATGCAAATATATCTTTAGAATTTAAATAAGACTCACGAGCCAGATCTTCTAACGTTAGCTTAAAGTGGGCTAAAGTTCTAGTTTTGGTTGTGTGCGGACCTGGTTTCATTGTAGCAAGAGAAAGTTCACAAAAGCCTGGAATATTGACAGTCCCCTATAGCAGCTTTCTGCTGGGGTGAACATCTGCTGCCCTCTACCATCAATCACTACCTCCAAGGGAGCCACCCAGAAGTCCACAACCAATTTCTGAAAGCCTCATGGCACTGAGGCTGAACATTTAACACAAAACTGCTGTACGATACTGCTATAATTCAGTGTATGTTTGGATTGAGAATACTCCCCCTTCACAAAATATAGATTTGTGCATTTGATCCAACCTCATGCAGAAAAATGTAATCACTTAATGCCCTGCACACAGCCTCAGAGAACACTATATCTGCGCCACAGATGTAGTGTTGTTTCCTGCAGTCTATCACACTATATATGCATTCTCCTCACCTTAGTGTCTGCTTACTCCCCCACCCTCTTAACCCCTCTTCCTCAATCAATCCTCTACAAAAGCCTGCCACAGGCAGCGATATCCGCCAACACCATCCCTCATGCTTTGCCATGCTCCAGCAAAGCCCAGGAAACAGCAGCATATACAGGAGCCGGTCTGCAGGGAGAGCAAGAGGGAGATGGAGGGAGGGAGGGAGGGAGGGAGGAGCGCGATTGAATGGGGAAGCGGTAAATGGAGGGATGGGGAGGGGGGGCGACTCTTTGGGAAGGGAGCCAATCCAATTACAAGCAGCGGTGCAGTCCTGGTTTCTTTGGCGGCACTAAATTCACATTTCAACGGTCTCTTCCTCCCTCCCCCAGTACCTTATTCCTTCTCCTTCTATCTCTGCTACTCTGCTTTCTTATTTTCTTCTCATCATGGCTCACACTCACACCCTGCGCACCACAGCCCTCCCTTTCCACATCTGTCTGTCTCTCTTGGCTGCTTGAAACAGGTGAGAGCACAGAACTGTATCACCAGCAAAGCATCAAATCTTGTCACCCTAGCTGTGTCATGCTCAGATCTGCAGGAAGCTTGCAGCATCTTACTCCATCTACGTGCCTCACACAGCTCTGTGGGAGCTTATCGTGTCTCTGCAGAGGAGCTGCAGCGGGGGCTCATCAGGTCGCCCTATGCCTCTGCCCTCCCTGTGACACCTGAGGGAGTGAATGGATAACTCTCTCAGTGTAAACAATAAATATTTCAGGCATACTAAAACACATACACACACCTTAATGTCACAGACACTGCTGGTATGCCACATTATTGATTATTCATTCGCGATTGAACCCTTTGAAACCCAAAACCTGCTGGTGGGAGACAAAAACAGGAAAAATAAGTATTTTTATCATTTCTGACTGTCCTTGAACTACTCATCTGTAATGCAAATTTAAAAAGATATGTATTTATAAAAATTGTTTTCAAGTACTGGGAACCCTTGTGGGCTCATAGAAAAACTCTGTACATGTAGGTTCTCTGTGTGCGTGTGTGTGTGTGTGTGTGTGTGTGTGTGTGTGTGTGTGTGTGTGTGTGTGTGTGTGTGTGTGTGTGTGTGTGTGTGTGTGTAAAATAAATAACCAAAAAATTCAACTTTAGTTTTTTTCTTTATCATAATTTATAGCATTATCTTATAGCATTATCATTGTGTCACACTAAACAAATGACATGTTTGAGTTTTGGCTACTTCTAGTCATTGCTGTACTGTTTCTATAAAGGTTTAGGAAACTATATTTTTTTAAAAAAAGTAGCCCACAGTGAAGGAAAATGGGAACAGAACAATGAATGCTTGGAAACAGCTTGGGGTTTAGAGGGTTAAAAAGTAATGTTTTCTTTTTCCGCGCTGCTGCAGACTGCAACAGTGGATAGGCTAATTGTGGTCATTCTCTCTTTCATGCACATTAGGTGAACAGACAGAGCTTATTGAGTCATGTGCTTCATGCAAACCACGGCTTCTCCTTGCCCAACAACGTACCTGCATGCAATTTTTTTGCGGTGGTCTTTCTGTCACGTGAGCTCAAACAAATTGGGTTCAAATAAAGTCCAGCAAACTCTCGCTTCAGCAAGCAACGCAACATTAAATTGCACCTTCCAAATACAGACACAACAAACCGCAATCAACAGTACAAATGCAGAGTCAGTTTGGAGAATCTCACTGAAAAATTGTCAACATTTGACTGCAGTTCACCATCAGTTTCCTTTCCTACACCTTCTAAATGCATACTTTTGATGCCTACTGTTAATGTCATCTAAGGCATTTAGAATATTCCCACAAGGTCAAAACTTTATTCATTTTCTAATCTAAGCTACCTCACAGTGATGACTAATTATGATGACAATAAATCAAATGATCAGAATAGTCATTACTGGAAAATTGACTAAATTTAGAGAAAGTGGCATTACTGCTTTATTCTGCCTGTCAAGGGATCACTCTCCGTGGGTGAGTGCTCGACGAGTTTTTTTCTGTTCTGGCCACTGGACCGTGGTACCTTTTCTCTAGGTGCTCCTCTCATATCCTGGTTAAATCCTCCCCCGTGTTAGCGTTACTGTGGTTACAGCCATGGCCCTGTGAGGAGCCAGTCTGAGTACACAGCAGCACGCAAGGCTATTCTGCATGGACTCTCAAACAGAGGGCAGAAGACAGGCGAGAATGGAATGGGGGAAGGCAAGCGGCAGCAGCAGAGAGGAGTGTGGAAGGAAGCGAGGAGACAAAAACAATATGCAAGCAACGGCAACACAGTGGGGAAAACACTCTTTTCTGTCTCATCTAATTTACCCAAGTAGAAAAAGCCGCTGAATTATTAAACAGCTCAAACAGGGGATTACATCAAATAAATATTCTCTCCACTATAGCCTGATTGGTGAATTGATTTAATAATGAATAGATGGAGACATAAATAACTCAGACCAACACCATTTGTGTCGCATTGCCAGACTTGAAATAACAAAGAACTTGCCAAACGAGGTATCAAAATGGTTTAGCAACTCTCTTTCTGTTTATGTCTCCTTCTCAGAGCTTTGTGCAGCTGCTGTTAGTCGGGTAGGGGGGCTGCATGAGCCAGTTATGGCCCTGTGACACACTCTCGCTGTCACTCAAACAGTCAGCCCCCCCCGTGGGAGGTGGAGCCAGGTGAACACTGACACCCTTCAAACGCTCGTCTAAATGCAGTCTAGAAAGCAACGCAAACAGCTGTTGTAAAAAAAAAAACATCTCCACACAACCACATTTTATGGTCAAACAAACATGCTATAAACATTCTAGCATACGACCGTCTAAGTATGAGCCGTATGGGATGCCACGACAGTGCAACAGCTGTGCCAAATTAATCGGCAAAGCATAGACTTTTTTGATTGACACTCAGACTCCTCATCCCTGAACTTGGAGTACAGCACTGACTTTTCTCACTGTTTAATCCTGTCAGTGAGCAGTCTCATCTAATACCTTGTTTCCTGTGGCTGGGGTGTGAAATCTATCATTATTAACTGGCCAGGAGCCCTTAACCCTCTGTGGCGTCTGTATTCTCTCGCCAAGACTCAGAGGTTTAGTGTATGGGCCAGCTCTCTCTTTTTGCTCTCAGTGAGCCACAGGCAGAGAGGTGCCTATTAAAATTAATGGGTCAGCGCAGGTTATTCAACACTGTAACACTGGAGCTCACTTAACAAGTAACTGGTAATGACCACTACAGTGAGCTAACCACTGCCATCACCCCCTCCTGAAACTCTGACAGCCGACATTAAATATTGAGGAGATAAGTTTCCTTGTGACCATGATCCATGCGCACGGAAATGGGACCACTTGACAGGGCCTATACCCCAAGGACCACTGGACAGCCTGAGCCCCAATGTATCACAGTAATGAAGTGAGCAGAAATCTCCTACAAGAGGCCTCCAACTGCTGGATGCGAAGAGGATGATGGAGGGTGGTACTCACCTTCTTCAGGCGTCCGCTCTTGGTGCCCACAAAGGCTACACAGTAGCCATTGTAGACGTAGGAGGTCACAGAGGTCATGCGATCTCGAGTCTCAGTGTAAAGAGTGTGGCCGGTCACCAGCTGAGAACCGCCAAGTGGCTGGTTGATGTCCAGACCACAGAAAGAGTCGTCAATGGGCACCGGCTACAGAGAGAAGAAGAACAGATGATACAGAATTAAATAAAGGAATGACAAAATGGACACTGGGTGATCATGACTCTAAGACAGACGTGTCACATCAAATGCATACACCCATGAAGCGTACTTTAGGAACAGGGAGTGACAAAAATATGTCACAGAGTGACAGACTTAGAGAATAAGACTTTAGTAGAGAGGAGAGGCAGAGATGCGGAGCATTATAAAAGAAGACAGCTCAGTAAGGAGCAAAAGATGAAGGTGACAGAGTGAGACACAAGGAGAGAGTGATGGCCGAAGTTGTGGAAATAGTGGCAGTGTCAAAGGGTGTCAGAGATGGAAATGAGGGGGCGAGAGAGGTGAGCCTCACAGAGAGAGGAAGGACAGGACAGGGTGGAGGAGCGCAAGTGAGTCTCCCAGCCAGGCAAACGTTTGTCTTTCTGTTACGCTTGACAGATATGTATCAGCTCCACCTGACTGAGCTCCACCTTGCTCTCACTGTGGTTCATTACCCTGGCCTATCATCACACCACTGCAAGAAGACACACACTGCATTATAACTATGTGTACTGGCAACAACGCTGCGTGATTACCATGCAACATTGAAATATGGCTACAACTGAAGAGGCTGCAATGAACTGTATTTACCCATTCATTAGGAAATAATCACTACCATAAAGTCTCATTAAATTTAACTTCAGTTCTTAAGGTAATTTGGCCATGATTATATATCTCATGACAGCTACTAGAAGTGGAGACTGTCCAGTAGTGTTTTCCAGGATAAGTATAAGATACAGAGGAAGATAACAGAGGAAGATAGGAAGAGGTGTAAGAGACGCAAGATAGGGATCTTTCTGGTGTTGAATCAGGTCAGCTGACACTGTCAGTGGCCTCAATGTGCCATGTGGAGTAAAGTGAGATGACCAGGATGCATCCCATGTATACATCCCATATAGTCCCCTGAACACAGACTTTGTCTTATTCACCCTATGAATACACATCCCCTTTATCTGACCCCAACTCATTAGTTTTCTTTCTGTCACTTTATCTGCCTCTCATCTGGCTCCTCTCTTTGTCCCTGTCAGAATGGAGCAAGCAGGCTATGCTGAGTGACACTTCCGACTCTGGGAGGGAGGCAGCTCAGTCTCACTACACATCGTGGCCATAAAACCTTTCTACACAGACCTTCATGAGCAGAGCAAAAGCAATAATGCTGACGGGGAATAATCGCCTCCGCTCGTATAGTCACGCCCCCCACTTTATGGCATTTCCTTTTATTTCCTTTACTCAAAATAGCACAGAGTGCTATGGGGTACTGTACTGCAGTATTTAAACTAGAAAAAAAAATCTGGTGCAATTGCATTATTTTTCTCTCTCCTATAATTACAAAATCAAATGTAGCTGTTCAGAGCTTGTTTTCAACATACGCTGATCAGACGCATAATGAATCAGATGGGAAAGCTAGCAGCTATCGTGAGGAACAGTCATGCGCTCCAGACTTTGGCTTATCAATAGCTACATCCTCAGAATCATGCAGCTACTCCACATATGGTCTGTTGGGCTTCGCACCATTTGGTTCTGATTATATCTAGATTGTTCAGATGATGTACGCTTAGCAGACTTGGCAGACAACTGAAAGTCCCCCAGGGCTCCATGTGGTTGAGCTTTACTGTTCACCTTCTTGCTGATTTTGTTTGCCTTTTTTCCCTCTGCCTTATCGTGAATTTCACAAGTTGTGAAGAAATGGAGAGCTAAATTACATTAACTCCCTTCTCCTGAGCTGAGCTGTGGTGAGACTAAATATAGACTGTAACCTTGCGTGATTAATCCTTATTGAACAACTCACAATATGGTGTTATATTAAATCTACACTGAGAAAAATGTTGCTCCGTTTCACTACAAGGACTTTCTTACATAGATAGATTGTTCCATTTGCTGTGGAATTTGAATGAAGGGTGAACTTGATGTCATCGGATATCTGCTCTCAGAGTTTCTACTTCAGGGTATATCAGTGTTATCAATACTAGCTCCCCTTTGCTCTCATGACTGGTTAATTAGTTGGTAGGGCATGAGCAAAAGGCAAGACAGGAAGATAGTGTTAGGGAAGAGCCAGACACACAGACAGGCTGATACAGAGAGAATCCCATCATGGCTCTCCTCCATCGGATTGACTACAGAGATGGTGTGAATCTCCAGATGGCAGAAGGCTGGATGGCTGGGTGATAAATCTTTGATTGGCTGCTGTGTCTGAATCCCCTGGCTCAGCCTCACTTCCATTCCCAGCCTCAGCCTTGGCCTGCATGTAAGCGTACACACAGCAAAATGTCTGCAAGAATGAGAGCTGGGGGTATAATTAAGGTTCTCTGCTTTGAGCTCACCGGCTACCTGCTGTTCGCAACAGACCAGAGGAAAGGCACTGGGGCTGCATGTGTAATTTACTCAGAAACCAAGCGAGGTGCAGTTAACAGTTAACAAAAAATAAAGTCTCTAGAGTTGGTCCAACCTTGAGTCACCTCATATTTTGACAGAGCACAAACATGAACTCTCTAAAAATACCACGCAGAGAGGAACATACAGAGGGGTGATAAATTAAAGGAAAAAGCAACATAAAGCGTTTTAGTAAGGTGTTAGGCGATTAATAGAACAACTTCAATATGCCTTGACACTGATTCTGCAAGTCTCTGAGTTTAACATTCCAAAAGATATTCCCTCATTTGGTGTTTTGATGATGGTGGTGAAAATCACTATCTAACACGTCAGTCCAAAATCTACAATAGGTGTAGGGATCTGTGGGAGGCACTACGAACTAATTCCACAAAGCCTAAAACCCCAGTCAGAGATGAAGGGCATCACCAAGCTGGTTATCAACTTTCTGTGTTAACCAAGGATTTCTTCTTCAAACTTGGGTTGTTTAACGCATCATGTGAGTCTTCTTCTGCACGAAATGGATCGATAGTGTGTCATCTACTTTAATATAGAAGAATGGGTTGTTTTAAGAGAGAGCTATGAAGAATTTTTTAAAAAGCACTTAAATATTAGTTTCAAAATCCACGGTTGTAAATGATACCAAAAATGAATGCTGGTAAAAACAAACAAACAAACAAACAAACAAACTGTTAACCGTGTAAATTAATGTATTTGTTTTACCACTCAGTCACTCTCAGTGGAGCCACTTATTTCTAACATGACAGTTGCACGTTCTAACGCTTAATCTTTAAACATCGTTCATTTAAACACGATAATGAAGAAATGCATTTTGGTCTGAGCATGTCCTATGGTGAAGGAGACGTGGAAATCACTTTTTGTGGCCAAATGAAAGTGAAATTCATGTCATTGATCGACTATTCTCTGCGATAAATATTAACTTTCTTGTCCAAATTCTAATACCACTCTTCTAATCTGTGTTCTCTTAGCTGCAACACCAGCAGTGTTAGGCCAACTTGGAAGCAAATCAGAGCTAAGCATTTGGGTTTTTTTTTTGCATGACCATTAAAGTACAGTAGGTTCCCTAGCAGTGGAACACATACGATGTGCAATAGTGTAACAGCAGGGATTCAATCGCAGGAATTGCTAATGTACAGCTCAACAGGTTTGCAGGTATAAGATTTTCCCTCAGCTTAGAATGTATTGCATTCAGTGAGAATCATCAGAAGAAAAACTGGCGCGTCTTAGAGCAGATTTAAATCAGAAACTCTAAACCTATTTGGAGCAGTTTTGCTGTGTGGCATCAGTTACCATGGTGATCTAGTAATTTTAAAGGCCATAGCATTTGATCCACATCATTCATATTCATTAAACCATTCGCTGACCTCTTTGTGCCATATGGATGGACGCCTTGTCATCCTGGAAGACACCACTCCTATCAGTACAGAAATGTTTCATCAGCAGATAAAGGTTATCTCTCAGAACATCTTTGTATTGATTTGCAGCAATCCTTCCCTTTAAGGGGACGAGAGGACCCAAACCATGGCAGCAAAATGCCATCTTCAGCATAACAGCCACCAGATCCCCTCACTGTAGGGGTCAAACATTTAGGTCTGTACTGTTCTCTTAGTGTACACCACACAGGCACTTTTCTTCCCATCTCTGTAGACCAGAAACTATGGTTTTTGCACCACTGAACTCTCAAATGTGCATTCATGTTTTGTAATGAGGGGTTTATACATTGCAACCCTACTATAATATCCCTCTCTATGTAATTGTCAATGGACTGTTCTTGCTGACACAGTCTGACGAAGAGATATCCGGCTGTTTCTCCTTGAATATCGCATGAATGCACGAGCAACAGCCATCAAATGTGCATTGTTGACCACAATTTCTGGCCATATTTATTGATGTCTTTTCCAGATCTAAACCCAGACGTCTGTTGCTAGTGAAACACTAGCCAGCTGAGCAGTCTGTGACTGAAGCTCCTGCCATTTGTGCTAGAAACCCACCTTTTAAAGTCACCTAAGTCTTTTCCTTTTGCCTTCTTGATACAAAATCACAATCGGCGGGGCCTGCTCAGCATTTTTATCCATGCCACAGAGCATGATTGGATGTTAATTGCTTAATTATACCATGTAATGCAGCTGCGTAGAAGCGTCAGCATTTGTTGTTTTTCTCCACTGATTTTATCCAGATTTTTTTCTTAATTTGTTACAATCATCGGTATTTATGTAGGATTGACAACACGTGAAACATTTGACCTCGAAAGCAACCGCACTGCTTGAGTTGGGAAATTACCATCAAGCAGACAACGTCGGCTTAGTTGGCATATCTGGGTGCCAAATGTAATTTGTACAGGTTTCAAGAGTTATTCATCCACTGGCATGTATTTGCATATTCCGAGTTATAGTATGGATTTATTGGCTACCCACTAAGCATGGGCACATGGTCTTAAAACTGCATTTACACCTTATCTGTGTGGCTAAACAGCTTGTGTGTCCTTGGTGTATAAATGTGAACAGAGAGCAGAATTCTGTTGGCACTGCATACCTAAAGAATGAAGTGGGAGGTGCAGTTCTGCAGGTAACAGCTGGCAACCTTCAGTGCACACTGAGATGATAGGGGATTTTTCTAGGAAACTGGAAAAAAGGCTCCTAATTTGGGTCCCCACAGTGAAAAAGGCTCCCAATCTCAGCAATGTCATCACTATATACCATCCTTTCACCTTTCTCTGCCTGCTCTGCTTCTTACAACATCTTACCCCGCCTTCTCAGTGGCGCTAATGAAACCCAATAGCCGGTTCCAGATAATGTCTCCCTCCTCCTGACAATCACCTCTGACATTGTGCTAATGGGGAATTTACTGATTTTAATAAGAGTGGTCAATTGAGCTCCCTGAGGGGATTAGCAACAAAAGAAGCTAATCAGTGGTTCTCATCATAGTGCGGGATGGGCACATCATTATACGCTACACATATGTAAGCCTTTCCTATGTACATGTAGACATACAGCGCACACACATGCACAGCAACTCACTAGTCATACACTTAGCTAGTCATTAATTCTTAATATTCTTAAATTCCTATTAGCAATTACAGAATGAAAGCACAGAGGACTGTAGCCTCTTGTGAATGAGGGAAAATCAAGAAACTTAATTCTACTTGACAACATGTAACAGATACATGGCCTTGTATTATAGGATAATTGGGGATTTCAGAAGAAAAAGACTGGTGTGTGATCTATGCCAACATCAGAAGCGCAGTAACTTTAGTAACATCCCCCCCACACACAATTTTTTACTCTAGAAGGGGAGAGTGTTTATTTGTATTGTGCTCGAGGAGAATGTTATCACTTTGATGGTTGCCAAGGGGAAAAAAAAATCACTAATTTATGAATATCTCTCATTGAAATATACTTGAAAGTGGATGTTCTCTCATATCAGAGCTACAAAAAAAAATTGACATAATTACTTGTAGTGAGACTCATTTGATAACAGGGAGTGTGCTATGCTAGGCAGTCAATAGCATTTCAGGATGACTGCTGTATTTATTTTCAGTGTGAACTCAAAACTTGCTGTGGTTTCTTGGCACGTTGAGAAGCGTTAGTCACTCCCTTACTGTGTAAAATCATATTTAAGGAAAAGAAACTAGATACTGATGTTGTTGGACCACTAAAGAATTCTGAATATATTAATATGTAGATTAATAGTTCTTTATCTCTTTGTTGGTTGTGGGCTAATTAAACTAAGAGAGAGAAGAAATGAAATAGTGGCGCGTGATCCTGCTTCATCTTTAAGTAGCTACAGATGTGCAAGAAAGAACTGTGGAAATAATAATTTACCAATTCTCCCCTTTTTACATTTCCCAGTGAGAGCGATTCTGGACTGTTGATGATTAATGTGTCTTCAGTAGCAGCACTGTAGCCACATCATAATTATTTCCACACTGTAGATGAGTGGTAAGTGCACACAGAATGTACAGCACAGTATGAAAATGTTTTTTAATAAGCATTTACTGAGCAACTACTCACCGCTTTGGTGCACTGCACATCCTTCCCAAGGAGCCAGTTGAGTTCCAGGTTTCCTTCTCCCTGGTAGCAGGACTGCAGGCGCTCCTTAATTCGTGCATTGATGTCACGAATGGTGAAGACGCAGAGCGCTGAGTCATCTGGCGGGCGATGGAACTGCTTCTGGCCCTTAGAGAAGATGGTAAAGAGCACGTCGTCCTGGGCACTGATGTTGAGCGAGGCAGCGAGAACGCGACCCGGCTTACCAAGGTAGGCAGCCTGCAGTAACCGGTACTCAACGCCGTTCTTCACACAGCCAACAGGCAGAGAGACATAGGAATGAAACTTGCGGTCGTCTTTGCAGAGGCGGACGATGCGGGAAGTGTAGAAGAGATCACTGCCGGATCCGCTGGATGACATGCTGTTCTCAGGCGTCTCAGGTTGAACAGTCAGGAAGTAAACAAAACTGCCGCTGGCAAAGCCGTAAACATAGTAGATGTCAAAGTGGGAGACCAGTGCCAGTGTGTCTGATGGTATCTTGATGAGGGAGGACACAAAATCAGTGTGTAATTCATAGTCGAGCATAGCAGAAGATTCAGGGTCACGGGGCAACTTTCGACTGGAGATAGTGGGAAAGTAGTCCTGTTTGCCGTCTACTGCTGTGCCAATGAACAGGGTCCCATCCTGGCCCTGCGAAGGCACAATGACCCCATACATGGTCCCAGTCTGGTTGACACTGGAGAGGTAGTGCTCTTTCTTATGGGAGGGCTCCACTAAGATAAACAGGTCATCCAATCTGAGGAGCTTACAGACACCCTGGTAGAGGCTGCCACAGGCCAGCAACCGATTCTGGAATAATCAATAAGCAGAAGCTTGTTGACATTGTTGGTTGAGACAAGAGGCTCAGAACAAGGCTGGACAATCAGAGGGGGGTAGCAGGCCTTGTTGTCGTCCTCTGGGCCTGTGTCATGGGAAACAAGGAGGGTCAGGTTGCCTGAGAGCTTGTACACACGGTTGACCGCTCCGATATACAATGCGCCTGTGGTTTGGTGAACTGTCAGGTGGTTGAACACCCATTCCCGACGCTCAGGGTGGAAACTAGTGAAAGTCTGCCCGTTGCACAAGGCAGGAATTGCTAACAGCCAGAAGTGTAGAGTAGCTATTGCTCCTATTCTAGGGTTAGGTGTTAAAGTTCTGCGTGTTGCCTGCCGGCCCTCCATCTTTAACGGGCCTATGAGGAAGCTGCTGAGGGAGCAGAGAGAATGGATGACAGGAAGAAGGGAGGAGACCTTGGCCTTTTTGTTGTTGAAGGCTTGCTTGCAGGTCAAAGGTTCACAAGGGTTTTCACATGTTTCTGGAAAAAGAGAAAAGGAGATCAAAGATGTTAGACATCCCAGTATGACTCACATATCACACAAAGGAAAGACACATTACTAAATGGAAAAGGCTGTTGCTAAGCAAAAAGGTGCAAAAGGGTCAACTTGAGTGAGGTGAGGAGCTGTGGAGAAGGGGAGTGGAGATTTAAAGAGACAATGGGCGGAAACCATTATGGTGCACATTCCAAAAGAGTTACTGGACATGGCAAGACAATGCAGGAAAGAGAGGCAGGTTACAGCAAAGGAAATTAGCTTGACCTGACTCATACTAACACTGCTGCTGTCACACACTGAGCAAGCGGTTTCTAAGAACAGAACAGCTGCCGATGCAGACATTGCCCGCAGAAAACCTTGGACACTCGGCAATGACTCATTGCATCTTAAGTCAATTTAAATAGGGCTTAAAACTTCTAACACTGTTCTATATCAGATGTATAAAATCCATCTTTTGAGGATTTTTATTTTATTAGTATATAATGTGCCTTTTTTCTGTCTTTAATCTATAGCTAGGAGGCACCAATCGAAATTTTGCTGTGTGGAAACACGGTGACAATAAAGATTCTTGATTACAGAAACGTTATATTAGCATAGAGCAGGATGTTAAATAAGGGATTTCATTATTTTTTCATACACTCATCTATAAAAAAAAAGGTTGTAATAAATTCAATGAATTTATTGACAATAATATTAGTGGCTATACCATAACCATAAATGTGACTTTTGATTAAAAATCCAACAATAAATGTCAGACCAGAGGCATTAGTGCAGAGCTGAACTGTGTGTGCTCTCCTATTCTTAATGACATCAGCCACCTCATTTAATTTCTACAGTTACCCCATTCCTCACATTTTTACACTGACTACAGCCCATCAGCTGACACCCCCATCAATTGTCCCCTTTCCATATATATCAGTAAAAACATACATCAGGAAAAAGCCGGCAATTTATGCAACCATGCTGCAGAGATATCTCTCTATGTGCTATCAACCAAAAGATGGAGCTCTGTGCAGTCTGTCCCCAGGAGTCAATTATCTCGTCCAATGTAAAAGAAGGCCTGGATCTTATTACTGGAACAAACTGAGAACAAATTGGAAGCCACTTCAACACACCCCTTCCCTGGCTCCCCTGCTCTTTAAGGGGCCCATTTTACAGAATGAGAATCTCTTAATTATTTTTTTCTAAACATTGTAGTTGTTTTTTTAATTTTGTTCTTTTTTATTCCGGTTATCTCCTGCCGGCATGATCAGATCATAAAAGGATTAATCACTGGCGTCACAACAATCATCTTTAAATGAATCAGCCACCGTATTAGATCTGTACAGAACTGCCTCATAAAAACACCAGCCAACAGAATATACAGTATGTGTGTTTGTGTGGAAGTGTGTGTGAGCGTATGTGTGTGTGTGTGTGCCTCATTCCCTCAGTATTATCAGTGTACTCAATCAGAACCAAGCAGTGTGAGGGGCTAACAAGTGGAGAGAATGGCAGTGCATCCCAAAATCAAGTATGATTAGGCGTAGCGATCCAACAAGGGTAATTACTGTGGAGCTGGAGGAGGTAAGCTGGGGAGCGACATGGGGACGCCAGGGGCTTGAACGTGTCAGAGACGGCCCTACATCGTTTGTCACGCTCCGGATTTGCATTTCCAGCAGTGAGGGCACAGAGAATCAAGGGTGAAAGATGTGGCTGGAATAATCAGCGACTGCGCCTTGAATTAACAAGTACTTGCGACTGAAGATAGGAAACGACAGTTATACGGTGAGATACTGAGCATCCACTTATTATTACTACTACGGCAACTGTGTTCAAGGCAGGTTTGATTTGCAGAGCTGATTTGGGTTTCCCCTCTGAACCGTGTCAGCTCTCTCAGGGACCTCTCTCCAAATCTGGTAAGGGCTATCTCGGGGTCCCTCCCTTCACCCTCTGATCAACGGATATGCTACACAGCTCGGTCCTCCACATACACCCCAAGGGGGTGTATTGATCCATGTGTCCATAAACACAGGTCCTAAGGCCCAGTCAAGCTGTTCATGGTGTGTATAGGCGGAGGTGTGGGAGGTGCTCTGTCCCAGAAGCACTTTATTAGCATGGTCATAAAAGTGCCACAGCCTCTAAAAAAGCAGCGGAGGGCCGGACCCCTCCCTCACTTTCAGCTGCCTGCGTGCTGCCATGCTCCTTTGTTTGAGTTTGTACATGCTAGATGTGCAAAGTGGATCCCTTTGGTGGCATAATCAGCGTCTTGCTGAGCTGGCTTTTTGCTCAAGCCCCACAGCCTTTTGCCCTTTAGAGCTTTTGCTACACCCCGCCCCTTAATCGTATACGTGTACACAACATTTACTCCCATCCATCTTTTCTTCCTCTCCTTTTTATTTTCTCTCCTCTTCCCCAGTCATTGGGACAAATATATGCATCAGTCCCTCATGTTGTGGCAACAGCTGCACAGGCAGAGAAAGAAAGAGTGACTGAATGGTGTAAATACAAGGCACCAAAAGGGTATCCATTCATATTGCTTTCGGTAACGTGGGGAATTAAGTCTTTGTTTAAGCTGATTGCATGACCAACTCTTTGTTGCACTTGACATACACTTCTCAGTATTATCCAGCTGAGGAGTAGACTTGAAAAGAATAAGAACAACACCAGATCAGCCCTTCTGTTCTTTAGTTCAAAGCCATGTCTGTCTTTTGTTTATGAGGAGTCAGAATTACAGACACCAAAATTAACATATAAATGCAACCAGGAGTGATTCATACTTAAACATAGTCACCTACTGACCTAGAAAAAGCAGAGGGCATGGCTGAATGAGCAGAGAATAGAACTGCGGGTAAGGTAGAGCAACAGCTGCATTTTAAGCTATTTGCTGCATATATAAGTCATTGTGTTTATTTGATTTTTTTTTGCCACTATTCACAGGTGTTCATTATTTTTTGACACTACTGCTGTGACTCTAACAATAACTGAACCTTGGTAGTTTTTCACCACATGATAAAGAGTTGTCTCTCTGCCTGTGATAACACCAAATACAACAAGTCCTAGTTCTGAAATAAGCTCAGTGTGTTGACGTATCGCAACTGTGGCCTTGGCGCTGAGGCAGAAAGACCGATTGACCTGATGACAAACTGTCAGCTGCCCAGTGTGTAACGTCACATCAGAATATGAAATGTCTAAAATGATATCCTTAACATTTCATGGACATACTCAGTAGATTTCCATTCTAACACTCATCTGACAATCTTCATGGCAGACATGCAAGGCAAAGAAAGAAGAGCATCAAGTCAAGAGAGACAGGAAAGAATTCTCCTTCCAACGCACACGCAAGCTGTGATCATGGCTTGGAGAAAGACAGCTTTCGCAAAACTTCCCTTCATAATGAACAGTCAGGCACACAAAACACTGTGTTGGCACACTCAGCCAGGCTGCTTCTGAGTGCTTGTTAAACAAACTGGTCCCACTGGCTGCATGTGTGCTGTCACTGTGTCTGGTTGTGGGTCCCTTGCTCAAGAGCTGGTGATTTCCCCAGCCACTGGGCATGATGCAGTGACAGTGCCAGCCGTGGTCAAAGGAACTGTATTGTGGCGAATTTGAAAGATGCTAAGCAGCATAAGGGATACGCATGGAATGAAGAAATGAGAAACGGCAAACGATAAGCTACGCAAAGCATCACTGAGGGTTGCCGACACAACAGCCTGAGGGCAGTCCAGCAGCCAGCGGACTGACACAGGAGAGGATGAGGTTTAGGAAGTGGCCTCTGGAGCGGGACCAGCACTAAACCTCTATCACCCTAGAATAGGCAGCAGGTCTTCTGCTTTTGTGCTTTTTTTTCTCTCTCTTTTTTCTCCACATACTAGCTTCTTAACAATGCAGCCAAATTTGCTTGATCTCCTAAATTCATATTTACAGCAATTGTACTGCACAAGATAAAGAACATAAACCAAATCCGTTCACGGAGCTAAATCCATTGTTGCTGGATCAAAAAAGGAAACGGGAGATTGTAATTTCATGCTATGGATTAATGTGTTATTCCCTGAACGATTAATGTAAAGCGTGAAATCTAAATGCTTAAGTTAAAGTGATACGCTGCAAATCAAAGAGACAATTTGGAATGAAACACAACAAACTAGCTAGTCAAGAGAAGTGAAAGGTTTAAACTGTTTCACATTTTGCTCATTGCCTGGCAAGCTTTTCTGTGGATGCGACCAATTGCACAGTAAAAATAGAAAGTTTAATCTTCCCTAAAGGGAGATCTTCTTCTATAGGAGCCTATAAAAAGCATTAGCGGCAGAGGTTAGTCCATTAGTCTTCTCTCTTTGCTGCTATCAGAGCAGAGATAATGAGAGGACTCACTGGCATGTTGTGTTGTTGAGCTGGAGTTATATTTATACATTCTTTGTCTCAGTAGGAAATGGATTTCTCTGCTCCAGTGCCAGTACTATCTGTCAGCTTCCAAGAAAACTATTCTGCATCCATCCATCCTTCCAGCCACCACAAGGAAATGACACAATAGCAAAGCAGCAGAATAACACCCTCAGAAACCACAAGCCCTCCAGTAACTACTATCATTTCACTGTCTGGTTTAGTGTGCTGTGATGTCAGAGGTACTTGATTATACATAATATTTCCTTCATTCCAAATTCCATCACATTGATGGACTCTAATAATCAGCAAGGAGGAAACTGCTGTGACACTGCTATCACAATGGCTTGCTCACAACATCACAGCAGTGCAGGCAGTGACTTTGATCATTTAAATCCATCATGGCGCAAATTTTAAACTCAACCTTTTCATGAACTGTGTTGTTTTGTTTCTCTTTTGACATGATAAGCGTGAAGCTCTGAGCTATGGCTAAAAGCTGCAACTTAGTGGTGCATAGTAAATGAATGCGCACTTGTCCACAATTAAGCATGTGCTCTAAGGGCACTCTAACCGAGCACTTTGCATTCAGTGTTTAACAGCACTATCTTTGTTAGTGACCCATATCAGTGTACTTGCTCATGACCATCTGAGTTTAGATGCCTGCAGCGAAGCCTTCAATCGCATTTCACTGAACTGCACCCACCGAAAGCAGTCACAGAACTTAATTCTCCCTCAGCTTCTCAGTTATTACTCCAATGAAAGCGTATAAAAGATTAATTAAAAAAACCACTCCACCAAACATACGCCTTTAGATGCTCCATGTCACCATGACGCAAGAAAAATCGAGTCTCGGCATAGCTGCTTATCCGTGAACACAAACATGGGCACGCGTGCTTAATCTTTCCCTTTAACCCTGTCTATGCTGAGCCCCCCTCCCACCTCACAAACTCTGTTTGAGAGAACACATGCCGCTATTACACCTTGAACCAATATCATCCACTGAGAAAGATTACAGTGTCATTGTTATTCTAATGATTTTTGTTTCCCCTCCACAGCTGCCACCTTCTCCAAAAACACAAGCGTGCTCACGTTCAGAGTTACGCAAACGCAGACATGCACATTTCCACACCCACAATCAAGGCATGTGCACATATAGACAGACACATATTCAGCATAGACGAACATAAATAATCCCTTCCTCTTTTTTTCCTCAATACTTGCTTCCGCTGACACAACTACCAGCCTCTGTGCTCTTTTACTATTTAATTGGAGGTTGAATTCTGAGGCGTGATCTTCTTAGTCAGTCCCACCACCAGCAGCTACGCACTGTACAACTCATCATTGCTGTCTGTCATCTGGTGAAAGCAGATTTCTATTAGGCGGCATTTCCATAAATCTGAACTGTAAAGGGATCTGTGAGAGAAGAAGGAATCCTCGACGGGCGAAGAAAACAAACACAGCGAGTTGTCAGTGGAGACCACAGGATCAGATATCTCACCTCAGCTCATATACAGAGTGGAACTGAACCAGGTTCTTTGACTGACATCATACACATTTTATCAAATCGCAAGGCCTTAACTATTCTTGACGCACGTTACCAAGGCTGCACCGTGCTGTCACTTTGAAAGTCAATATAGTGGTGTAATGAAAGCTGCATGTGGTGGGAAGGAGTCGCAAAACATGAAAGATAAAGTAGATGTGGTGTATCTGGAAAATGAATGATGTCTGTATGAATTATTTAAGACAGGAAGTATACAGACACATAGCACTGCCACCACCTGTGTGCTTTGTTGCATTGTGTACGTATGACACATGCAATACAATAAATAAATAATAATAATAATAATAATAAATAACTGATTTTTGCAAATGGCCTGATACATTTCCAGCTGTTGAGGCAAGCCACTCTTTTAAACTGTGAATTGAAGTTTCCACGTGCACTTCCCATATAAGAGGCTACTTTGTGGCCAAATCCTATAGCACATTTAAGAGTTGGTGGAGCAGACAAATGGACTTGGCAAGTGAAGAACTTGGCTGATGCACCAGGTAGCAGGTGCAAAGGACAGCCAGAGGGGCATTGGTCTGAATGAGCAGGCAATTGGGCGTCCTGTGTGGAGTAGACTGGAATGAAATGATGAATGGCTCAGTTCATCTGGCCTTGCTGCAATCAGATTACATAAACACTAAGTCATTAATGCACTGTAGAGCCGGACATAATGAGAGAGGACTGACTATGTTGAGGGCAGCCGGTCCAGGAAGATACAGATGACATCAACCCAAACAAGGTCAGGCCGCAGCACAACTTGTCTGTGCTGGTGGTTGTGTGGGTGCACGCAAGAGCTAGCACTATCATAGCATGTGTCCGCCTATGTGCACTGGTTTGTGTTGGTGTATTTGTTTCTTTATCAACAGACTCTCCCGCAGAGGTGTTATCTGCCTGTAGCCGCAGTCTGCTAAACAAAGCCCGGACTCTGACCTTTGGTGTACAGCTGCCCAATCGGAATAAAGCACCAACGGACTGAACCTTCTGTCAAATAATCATGCCAAATCCGCAGTTAAGCACCACCAAACTGCTCTGCAAGTGAGCTGAAATGTGTGAGATTAAGTACTCGTTCCATGGAGTGTGTGTGAAACACTGCAACCAGACTAATGAAGATGGCGTTAAAAAATGGCTCCGTTTCAGTAGCCGCATGCAGCATAACCTCATGTGTTCGCTCGCTCCCCGGTCCTGCGCTTCATCATTTGTTCATCGAGATCATAATGCTGAAGCAGGGCTCAGTGGCCAAGGCGACTACTGCCGGAGGGATTAAGGAAAGAGGGAAGAGTAGGGAGGGAATGGGAAAGGAGGGGAAGGCGAGCAATAAAATACAGCAAGACAGGAATTAGATAAGGGGACAGAAACTGTGAATGATGGCCTGTGAAAACGAGCAAGAATGACAAAAGAAAAGAAAAAAACTGCCCCGGTTAGTGTGAGAGGAGAGATGGAAAGAAGGACAAGGAGAGGAGGGTGTTCAGAGGAGAAGAGGAGAAAGGAAGGAAGGAAGGAAGGTAGGAAGGAGAAGGAGCATGCAGTCATTACTCCAGCTGGGTAACAAGCCGTTACAGCCACAGCGTCAGCCACAACTCCAGAAGCTGGCATGGTGCGTCCACTATTATCTGGAGCAAATTTGCACAGCCTGGCTGGCACACTCGAGTGAGAGGGGGGCCGAGAGGATTGAGCAGAGCAGGAACATGTCGAGAGGGAGGTGAACAAAAATCTAGAGAGGACTATTCTTTTGGTCTAAATGTACACTACATCCAGTCATTAGACAATGAGACCTGTTATTTCACTCAGCAGACGCCAGCCAAAAATCCGGAATGGTTATATAAGAGTTTTCTGGGGGAGGAAAAAAATGATGGGAATCCTGTCAGTCAAAGTAATCCCTTCAATTTCTGCTGCTACTGTTTCATCTAAGGGCTGTATGATATTGCCTTCAGCTCTTTAATCACACGCTGGCTGAAAGGATGAGGCTACTCTGGGCTGGCTAACAACCAGGCACTAGAAACTCTGCAGGAAACACACTCTTCTGCTGAACTCCTCCATCAGAAACATGACAAAGATCACCATGGCTTGCTATAAGGTTTAGAGATAAGATACTATGCAGGCAAGGTTGTATAGAGGTTATTTAATTCTGTGCGTTCATATATCAGACAGGGACGGTGCTCACTGAATAACAGAAAAATAACTGTAAATGAGCCAGAGTTAGCTCCATATGCTTATTTCCCTCTGTTGTCCCTGGCCAGTTCTTAAAAAGGGAATCCTAATTTTGAGCCTGGTGACATACATTATCCATGGAGCAGGGCTATGATCTAACTGAGAACAGTACGAATAGGAACTGTGACGCAAGAGAAACATGCGACTGAACACTTACTGGCCAGCTGTGGGTCTATCCAAGCTGAAATCAATTATCTGTCAATGCATTAACATGACAGTAGAATATGTGTAACCTCTGCTTCCCTCACTGCACTGAGCTCTGGAACAGTTTGCTGGCAGCATGCATGGCACTGGCATGGAAAGGAAAAAAACGGTACACTCTGCTGAGCCATCGCCCCTTCATGAACCTTGTCTGTCAGTTTTCAGTCTAATGACAAAGCAGGAGTTAGTCAGTTGCTCATGTCAGCTGTCATGTCGTTGACTTAAGGTGACTACAGCTGCAGTTAGTGTGTATGCATTGACACAAGTTGCTGCTCTGGCTGTCAGTGCGCACATCCAGGATAGCTGTCTTTGGAACCTGCTCTGCCGGGTTAATAATGTTTACAGCTAGCCATGCTCCTTGACGGAAATTTTAGCAAACACAGCAAGACTGTTAAAACAAATACTTATCCTCAGATGTGATCCATTTCCTACTGCTGCACTAGAAACCTGACCTGCCCCTATTCCTCCAGTCCAGCTTCAGTGCAGGTCGTAGTCCTCTCACAGTCCCGCTCTGCTCGGGGTCAGCAGCAGCGCCATGCACAGACACTTGGCTACCTTATCTCACACACATGGCTGTGACTTATTGCAATGAAAGCACTTGCGAGGAGTTAAACCGCCTAACCCCAATGACCCGCTCTTCTTCCCTCCAGACTGAGTGCAAAAGTACAACCATCATGCCTTGTCCTCACACTGTCTGTTCCTCTGTCTTCTCTCCAAACTCGATTAGACGTCAAAGAGGGCCGAACATTAGAGTCCGACCAGAGCCAGACAGCCTCAGCGAAAGAATAGCACAGATAAGACGTCATGCAAAAAAAATGAAGAATGAAGTGCTTATGATGTCTGTTCACAGTAGCTACGGTAACACTTGAAAACCGACAGCCTGAGCAATGAAAGATAGACTGTAAAAACATTTCACTCGTCATTTGATAAAATATCTTATCATTAAAGTACATTTTGGTTATTATAGTGGTTATGTAAACCTCTCCAGGAGGAAGGAAACCTTTACTCATTGTGTTCAAGACCTGCTCTGACCCCGGGCATAATGTTGCCTGCCTCTCAAATCCACGCTACTGTCTGAGGAACATTAAAGCCTATTCGCAGGGCCTCTCTACTGAGACACATGTAACAGATGCATTATCTCACAGTCGCAAAGGGTTCAGCCTCTCTCCTGCTCCCTCAGTCTGTTTCTCTCTCTCTACTTCATCCCGGTAGAGGCCCCTCTAATTTCATCAGAGGTGATAAAACACCACAAAATCAAGTCTGCGGCTAGTTACTTAGCCCAATCTCCCTTTGGATGAGAAGCAATAACAGCATGTGGTGAGGAAATTGGGTGCTTACTCACACAGAAGGATACATGCCTAGCAAGCAGAATATAGTGGTTACTGTGAAGACTCTGTGCAACGCAGACCACAAAAGAGAACAATGGTACTCATCTCTCTGTGTGCGTACAATCAACTTTACAGTTACTTCAGCAGGCGGTAAGGGGATGAATGGGACCTGTATGTGCCACATTTCCACAGCAAAAAGAAACCTTGACTTCCACATTAATATATCTAGGAAATCTGTGGGGTTTATAGAGCAAAGAAGTGAGACATAAGTCATGTATTGGCTACATGTTCTCTGAAAGGCCAATTCATGAGCAGTATGGCGAGAAAGAGTGAAATAGCGCTTAACCTCAACAGTTCTCAGTGAGTGGTTTAGAATGCTTTTTGAAAACATCTAGAAGTGGTTTAAGTCGAGCACATAGGAAAGCAAAGTTACAAACTGCTGCCACAGACCACAGCGCAGAGAAAAGCTTACACTACATTTGTATGCAAGTCCAACTAGGACTGGCAATGAATATGAATAATAAAACAGTAGTGAGCGCTGCAGTAAGCATTAACTCAGTCTTGCGCATGCTGGGTGTATAAAAATCCACCTTATTGTCCTCTGGAGCACAGCAGCTGCTGCCAGGCTATGCCAGGACAGGACTGATGGGATGGAACTCAGAGAGCAAGTTGGCTGGCTGGCTGACTGAGTGACTGGCTGGATCAGTGCTGAAGTGTGCACGCATGCCTTCCGGCCTGTTCTGTGTGAACCCCGTACAGGACGCAGTGCTGGCTGGGATACGGTGGAAAATCAGCACTGGCTGGTTTCCTGTGACTCAGTGTCCTGAGAGTCCAGCAGCACAGCAAGCACTTTTTTCTTTCTTTTTTTTTTTAATCAATGCACACAAATGTTTTAGGAAGACTGCTAGAAATGGTGCCACCTATAAATGCACAAGTACATTATGAAAAAGAACAAGGACAAACAAATTTCAGTTAGAGACACTTTACAGGTAGAGTAAGCAATACTAATTCAATTAAATTTTGTCAAATTCAGTGAATATCTCCATAAGCTGTCTGGTTTACGTGTCAAAAAAAATCTGCTGCTTGTACACAGGAATAGCTGTGCACATGTGAAACAAAGAAAGAGTCTCAGAGCGACCCTCAACACTATGTCAGTGTGTCCTGAGCATGAGGACGAACATGTAAGGGGAAAGGGACGGTAGAGGAGACGGAGGGAAAGGGGGCAGTGGATGTGAAAGAGGCGGTAAATCTGGCACATGCTAACCATCTAATATGCGAAATAGCTAAATATCATCAATCTCTCTCCAGAATCACAGACTCTACCCTTAAATGGCCTGCATTTTATCTTTATATATGAAAAAGCAGAGGGGACGTTTTTGAAACTCAGCAAAAAAGAACAGAAAGGCTAGCGTTCACAGCGGTGACATATAGCTTATGCCCTGGAGTACAGGTATGCACAGAATACAGTGAAGCACATTTATTACACATGTGGCACGACTGTTCCACAGCTGCTTCCATTAAGATGGGTGAGCAGCAGGGAGGTGGAAGGTGGAAGGAAGGAACGTCACGGTGACCTAGAAGGCCTTTGATGAAAATAGTATGCTGGCAAAGCAATAGCAAGTCACGGTATTATCCACTACTGCTGTGAAGGTTGACTATTGTGCTGCTTTGTACACAAGAGATGGATGCAAAAAAAAAGAAAAAGAGATGGATGCATCCTTCGTATGAGCATCATCATCCCCAACCAAGATGATCTACAGAGAATAGTAAAGAATCCGAATGGGAAGAGATCCAACAGTCATTACGTTCAAAGTCACAGGGGCAGAAGGGACAAGAAAAATAGCCCTATGGACTTAAGCAGGCAGCCAACACTGAAAAACCTTGCGCACCGACTATTACTTGCATCCAACCTCCACTTTCCTTCCCTTCTTTCCTTTAGTCATTACACCTCTATGTGAGGGATCTGCCCTTGTTGGTGAACCAAGGAAAGACAAACAGCCTGAACTGAGATAGAGGTGACCGAGGCAACAGTGACAAGGTGCATATGTGTGAAGCTTATACTGTAGATGCTTCCTGATTGACGGAGCTGCTCCAGTGCATCAGCTGTATGAAGAGCTACGACAACCAGGCAACAACATCAGTGAACCTGGGAATAAGTGCTTCACACTCATTTTCACAGACCAGAGATTCCTGAGTCTGTCCCTGCCCCGCTGTAGATACAACACAGAGACAGCCAGGCCATCTATATTCTTCTGACAGACACCGGAGAGCATCTTTTATATGTGGCCGCTGAGCCTCACACAACTGTCTGTCAGAATTGTCCTCATGCTACGTCTTGTTGTAGTCACGCAGTGAGGAGGCTTGGATCTCTGGAAAGCATATCACTGATGTAATCGCACACTCTTGCATGTGCATAAGTAGGTCTTCAGAGAGAATAAAAACATTGAGATTCATAGCAGGAATTGTCTAAATTCAGTTCTACTACGAAACTGATTGTAATTCTTACAGTGCTTTAACTGCATGTAAAATGTTGGACAGGAGAAACACTTGCATAAAGGGCTTAAGTGCAGCAACTCTGTGGTGGAGTAAGCTGCCTTGCTTTATTCTCCAAATCACATTTACAAGCACAGCCTCTGTCGCCTTTCCAAGCTGAATGCAGCAGTTGCGTTGTGGGCATTAAGTTTGATCAAAGACTAATCTCAGCTCGTAAGATGATTAAAATTAGCATCAATTCTTTGTTAAGGAAGTGAGGCAGGCTGGGACCAAATCCCACAGTGCAAGACGGAGAGAGACAAAAAAGACAGATACTCAAAAAGAGAAGGGTGAGAAATGGAGCATTGAAGAGGGGAGAGAAGGAAATAGGAAAAGGAAGAGGGGGAAAAAGTCAGCACTAAAGAACACGAACAGACAGAGCAATAATAACTGAAAATAAATCGAAGAAAGGAGCATTCCCATGCTTGGTCAGTGTGACCAATGCCAAACCCAGGCAATCTGAATTCCTCTGTAGCAGCTTCTACCTCACATTAACTTTTTCCTTAGACCGCACACATAGAAGATGAAGCTGAGAGGGACGCTGTGGCTTGACTGCTTTAAAAGCGATCATAGTGGGCCACGTGTTTAGTGAAGCAGAAAAATGAGGCTTTGACAAGCAAGCCAGGCCCTCTACATCCAACGGAGAGATGTAACTGAAATCTTTCAATGATTAGTATTTTATGGCAGAGGATATGATGAAACTGACGCTCCCATTAAGAGTCAGCATAAACACAGCAGTGGGTTGCCTGAGTATTTCCTTCTCATACCAAATTCTGCCATTTCCTAGTTGTGGGAAATGGGGAGGCAAAACACGGGGTAGGGTACTTGGCAGTCACCCTTTTAGGCCAAACAATACAACCCTGCTGCTGCTGCTCCCCATAAACTGCATCAGCAGTAGGGAAACATATAATCATACTCCAGTGAAAAATTGCAATAACAGGAAAGAGAAAAACGATAGAAATCGACTGTTTGCTACCCTCGAGAAAATGTAACCAAGGGGAAAAAAAAGAGCCCCATTCAGCATTTCATCAGTAACATAAATAGGAGCAGCTGGGGCAGACTAACATGCTGAAGTGGGCTAATTAGGACACTTGGCGGTTGGTTCACGGCTGTTTCAGTCTGGCTAAGACCAACTAGGGGTGAATAAGAGAGTTTTCCCCATTAGTCTGGAGTAATTCGCTTCCACACACACCTACATCATCTACCTGCCTCTGCTGCAAACCCTGTGAAGTCACTGAAGCACAGCGAGATTGTCAGATATTTCCAAGTCCTCTGTTTTCTTCAACTAACCCGTTGCAAATTGTGTCACTTAGTCATACCTCAGTCTAGCACACAGTGCCCTCCACTTCTGCGAAAACAGTTTTGCCTTCCTGTTCCGTCCCTCCTTTCCAGCTTCCTCTCCACTTCCTGTCTGACACAGTATCAAAACGTAAAAATCCCAGACCTCCCTGGTTATTCTTTGTTTTGTTCCAGAGGCTTGGAATGCTGTGGGAATGCAATGAGTACTAAGAGTGACCCCTCTGTATCAGCCAGCTAGGCCAAGGTGCCAGTTTGTCCTTTACACGTTATTTACTGTGGCTATCTTTTTAAAGGTTGGTCATATACATCCATCATGTACAGTACCAACAAAAAGTGGAAGTTTTCTCTTTCTTCTGGTTTTCAACAATGAATCATGGTCAATTTATTTAGGCTTTTTTTTTTTACAAGAATTTACAAAAAAAGACTCTTCTCCATCACCCTCTTCAAGTCTGTATTTAGTACATGCACCTTTGGCCTCGATAATAGCATTACACCTGTGTGGATGGGTCTCATCTGGAAGACAAATTTTTCCACATCGCAGTTCTCCTGTAGACTGCACGAGGTCTCCAAAATTTCTCTATACTATGTTGCATTTACTTTACCCTCTGCCTTTACAAAGTCACCAGGTAATACTACTGAGAAGCATCCCAACATCATGATGATGCCACCACCATGCTTCGCGGTGGAGATGGTACGTTTGGAATGATGTGCGGTGTTTGGTGCCCATCAAACATAACATCTAGTCTGATGGATAAAAGCTCAACTTTGGTCTCACCACAAAAATCAATTTCCAGTTGACTTCAGATTTAATATAATAGTATAACAGTGTCCTTTTCTTTGTCACTTTCCCATAAAACTTTGACTGGTGAAGACTAGGCAACAGTTGTTGTATACAGTCTCTCAAAGCAACTGACGCTTTTAAGTCATAGGTGTCATGGTGGCCTCCCTCACTAGTCCCGATTTAGACCAATTTATGTATTTTCCTCTTTCTCTGACATTACTTCATAAAAATCTGTTTTCATTTTGTCATGTTTTTTGATAGATTCTTGACAAAAAATTCAAATGAAACTGACCATGATTCAACGTTAGTAGGCAAATGGAAGAGAAGTCAGAGTAATTTTTACAGGCACAGTACATTCTGATCATTTGAATCAGAAAATCCCTCTCTTATGTACACAGGCCATCTCATTGATATGAATTATCAATGATAGTATCTCTTTCAAGGGCAGAGCAAGCTTGTAAATGACTCCTCTCAGTGTTGCTCGGTGTTTCAGTTAAATTAAGTCATACATCTGAGCCACTAGTGCTTTTTAGATTGTGCAGTAATTCTGTAACTAACTCCTTTCCATTCCCCTTCATTTAAAGACTTTCCTTGTAAACACCTTTTATTGCCAAATGTTACAAGCAGCTCAGATATCATGTTATGTTAGAAATGGGTTTCTTTGTTGCTTCTGTGAAGTTTTTTTTTAAGGAATTGCACTAAAATAACATAACAATGACTCCTGCAGTTAAATCAGTCTGGCTATCCTTCTGTCACACTTCTACCCTGTTTTCTTTGCTTTCCCTTTTCTGATTGGTAGCAGTAGTGTACAAAGACAGGAGGGGTTGTTTACCTTGACACAAAGCTACTGTACATGTTCGGCGCCTCAGGGAGTCGGGCGAGCAGACACACTACATTTCAGCTTTTCAGACCTTAAGCCATTGAAGCTACTAGCGCTTTGTACAACACAACCCGCAAATACTGTAGCCTTGGCAAAATAAACAAAGACAAGTTGTCCTTTATCAGGCTTGTCAATGTCAGCACACAAGGAATCCATGACAGATTTACATTGTGGGAAGAATGTGTGTTTATGTGCACTCAAATGGCTGCGAATATGCTTATGTGTACTTTGGATCTATTCACCAGTGAAATGTTGCCCAGCAGCCCCTCCTTGTTTCAAAAGTCTATCTTCTAATTTTCTTAGCCGTTTGAGGATTCATAGCAGAACGCAAGCTTTGCTCCCAAAACATAGGTGAATTCAGAAATATGCTGACATTTCCCAGCATCTAAGCCACATGCCAGTCCCCTCTGGCATGCCTCCACCCAGCACACTGTTTGTCTCGCTTCCACCCCCCAAATAGACAGGAAAAAATGAAGAGCGCAGGCAGAGGAGAGGGTGGAGGGCGGACGCAGAGGAGATGACACCGTATACTGCTAATCACCAGCTTTGGAAAAAACTAAACCGAGATTACTGCTCAGTTGTACCGCTCAAAGCCTCCTCTTCTGCGATTTGTAAATAAATTGTGGATAAAAATATTCACTGAGGGACTTAAAATCGTGCAAGAGCAAACTGTTTACATCCAACACTATGTTCACAAAAAACAATGCAGGAAACATAGTGCATGCTTTGTAATAAAATGCAAATTCGCCTCACCTATTCACCCCTGTCAGGTTGAACATGTTCTCTGAGAAATGTGGGGGAGGGCGTGCTGCAGCAAAGGCAATGAGGCTTGTGCGAAGTATTTAACAGCAAACATTGTACCTACAAGCTCAGAGATGCCTTCTGCGATGAGAAAAATATTCCTAATTCCCAGCATTACTTATGATTTTTGAGTGCGATGAATGAGAAAATAAAGGAGTCTGGTAAAGTTGAGGCAGCAACACGTCAAATAGCCTTTGAATGCACCCTCTGTGTCCATAATGCTTAACAGCATTAGCTCCCATAGTGTAAATCCCTAACTGTTGCAGATTAAGACAAGAAAGGATGCTCATTCATTGCTTTCAAGTACAAACCTGCCCCGTCCCCTGCTTTTTTCACTCCCCCACTCCCCTCCCTTCTTTTACCTCTGCCTCCCTCAGGCAGGCAAATGTTTCAGAGCAGTCATATTTAATCAACATCTTCACGGACAACACAGGGATTTCAAGTCATCCGCTGCAAAAAGGCTTGGCTGTCACACTCAGAATAATTGTCTTAGATACCCTGATCCTTAAGCACTACAGAGAGGACAATGTTTCTGACTTACAACGCAGCTGATGTGTGAAAATGTACTGAATTTTGATTATCTGTTTTGCATGGCATGATACCGCATCATGTCGTCTATTCGGCGTTAATAGTTTTCTTTGTAGGTTACATGAAGATGCTGCTGTCATGTTTCACATTTCATTGGTTATGACAGAGGAAGAATAATGTGTCTGTCTGGGCGAGCTCCCGCTGTTCCACTGAGTACATGCAGTGTTTCCCTTTGATAGCAAAGGGCACTAGGAAGCAAGAGTGTTGAAACAACAACATCCAACTTCCCCTACGATAGATTCACTTTGATAATACAATATAAATATTGTACAGCATGATTCACACTGGCCATTTTGTTGATTTCATTTGATAAGACGGGCTCACAGAAAAGCATAAAAGGGAAAGCGGGATTTATTTCTCCTTGGAATCCCACACATTCTCCGAAGCCCTATGCTTATGATGTACAAAGCTATAATCTTTAAGGTTGGGCTGAGGTCAAAATCAACAACAAAAGCAATTACGTTCATAAAGTGTTATTAACTGTTTTGCCCCGAGCAAGCCAGGAAAGTAACTACACGTCCTCACAGACTATGTTTGGGCTTTATGACAAGCTGTCTCCCTTTTTAAGTACCTTTCATCCCTTTTCTCCCACTGGCTTCAGTGTGTGGATCAGAGACGTGTATTCATGCATAAACATAAATGTTTTCCCAGAGGGGAAACTCATTTCCCCTGGCCTGGACACTATAAATCACCTTGGGCCAAAGTAAAGAGTCTGGAGTTGTACGACTGGCGGCAGCAGCTTTAGTCCAAACTTTTTTCTTGAAACATTTAAATCTGTTTTCCTAGTACCTCTACAACCTGATCAAGCATTTGAAGTCAAAAGAAATACAGACCCTTCATGTTTTTCACTCACATATGTCGTTTTGAAAGCAGAGGCAGACTTGTTCTGTATGACTGTTTGCCTCTATCAACACTGCAGGGAAATAAGACGCCACAGTGGGCCACATTCTATGTTTTGAAGTTGTGGGAGTTTCAAGGTCTTTCATCATCAATTTAGCACAATTTACTTTGGTCTACAACGGTGGAAAAAGTTAATCAAGAGGATGTGAGGAGGACGTGTGTACGCGTGAGAGAAGAAACAAGATAGCAGAGGAAGGGGTAGGACTTTTCCATACAGAGTTTTTCTGTTCGCTATCTGACTCAGGAATGAATTTGGAAGGCCTTATTTCCCCTCTTCCTTTTCTTCTCCCCTCTGCAGAGGGCTGACGAAAACCTAAGGCTCCTGCCTCACACTGAGAGAAGCTATCCACCCAGATAAGGCCACGGCTGACTGCAAAATAGTAACAATGAAGAGAGCACAAGTGCAGGTATCTACATGTCACTGAGCCAGAGAGGAAATAGCTGTGGTGTTTTGCCTCTAAACTCAGAAGAAGAAAATTTAGTACAATAGACACACACAGAATCAAATTCATGTAAAAAAGAGTGACCTACTGGATTTTGTAGTGCAGGCCAAATACTGACATGAGTCAATCTTGTAAGAAAATTACACATTGCTTTGAAATAGCAGGGAGAGGTAATGGGGATAATAGGCCTCTTTGAGTTGAAAGTGGTTCTATTTGTAATTGGGCAGCAGTTTATATAGTAGAGGGACAAAGCTGCCGTTGGCTGGGCTCCCCTATGGCACATGAGCAGACTAGACAAGCAATGTCTGCGCCCCTTCTCCTGCGGTAACCATGGCGACAGTGGCAGGCAGGGGCATCCTCATCACCAGGGGGCAGTGTGGGCAGCGCCGCATGATGTTGCCCTCGCTGCCTACCCTGGTGTCTCATCTCCAGCACACACAGAGGCACCGTACACCCACGCAAATGGCACATGTGCCACGCAGTCAAACAAAAATAAATTAAAATGGACACAAACACACGCAGCCAAACACAAATTACACACAGATAAACACACACACACACACACACACACACACACACACACTGTCATCTGCTCCTGACAGCTGCCCCTTGGCGTCTAAACACAGCCCCCCCCTCCCACTCTGCTTCTTTCTCCGGCTCCCTTTTGTTGCTCACTTATTGTTGAGTTTCCACCAAACAAAAACGCACATCCTCCCATGACACCAGCTAATTGATTATTGATGGTGCCAGGCTAAACTGACTGATATTCAAATGGATGTGAAAAGAGAAAATGGTAGAGACAATACATGCAGTGGCTTTCATGAGAATGAAGTCAAGGTATTTGTATGTAAAGCCTGAGGTCTTTCTTGTCTCTCTTTTATATTGCTGTTGTTGTTTGATAAAGCTTCTCAGGCTGCACTGGTCAACCTTGGGAGCAGTTTGAGGACCGAAGCGACTGAGGGGATGGGATGTAGGTACCGGTTTGGAAGCGAAAAACCAGCTGACAGTAAAGAGGGGAAAAAAAATCATAAGAGCCTTTACATGGCTTGCTGAGGTGACAGCCTGACTTCCAGCCGGTGTGAAGATCAGTGACAAACAAACAGCCAGACTTGTTATTCTACGGGTCCCTGTGCCAGGATTCCTGCCCTTATCACGGGCATCGCGTAATTTTGTTGCACATAGGATGGCTTGTGACAGCGGAGATCAGATAAAGAGTGAGAGCGCCTGGGCAGGGGAATGTGGAGATGGGACTGAATGCCTAAACAGGCTGTTGTGTGAAGGAGAGAGACTGATGATCGTGGCAGGCTGACTGAGGCACTAAAGAATGGTAGAGGCGAGGGATCCTGTCCCATGGAAATGTGTCGTGAAGGCAGTTCTATTAACATCTTAATAAAGGCTTCCCAGGCCCTGGAGAGCCCTCGTGAGCAGCCTGACTTCTACGCTCACATAGGGGCCCAAAAGCCGCTCTTGCAGCATGTCAACGAGAGAACATTTAAGTTCTGCCAGTATTGCATTGTGAGGGTGTTAGGCTTCCCAAAGGAGCAGCCTAAATGCCTACCCGCAAACATGCTCCACTAAATTCCTTTATTCCCCTTTCCCTCTACTTTCATTTACTGTCCATTTCTCCATCTGTTGGATTTAGTGGCCCTACAAAAGGCTTTGTTTCAGCAAGCTGGCAAGCCTTTGGGACAGCAGAGTGCACACTGGGGTTCATTGCTAACTTGCTGCCATCAATAGAGAGAGAGCAGGATCTGGACTGGCCACGGCTGCACCAGGCAGAGGGACGACTGTTAGCGTTCCCTGTTGGTCCTCTGATGAGACTGGCTGGAGTCTGTCTGGGAGCTTGTGGACACACACCCGGCCTCTTCTTGTAAGCAAAGAAAAAAAAAAAAAAAAAAACAGCCAGCAGCCTGACGGGAATGGAGGGAAACAAACTCTCTCAACAGGCCCATCACAGGGAAAAAAATCCCAGCATGACAACCACTACAGCAGAAAAGGTGGCCTTTTTTCTTTCAAGTACTCACAGTGTTTAAAAAAAAAAAAAAGGTACAGTCTCACTGTGTACCATGAAAAATGAAATGCAGAGTGGCATTGATTTTTGCACTCTGTGCTATGTGTTGCTCATACTGGGCAAGCTGCTACTTAACAATGTAGTGGCCTGTAGTCATCAATTTAAAATGGTTTCAACGATTCAATAAGTCACTGAAGGCTACACGCACAACTACTCAAGATGATGAAAACAGCTACAGCAGCATGACTACACCATTAAATGTAGCCCTGTGGTGTTTTCGAACATCTGCTATTGTGTGGGAAATTTCAGAAGAATGCTGTTTGTATGTAAGACGTATGGCATCTATATGTTTAAAGTATGTGTTTGCTTTAAATCTTAACAAGAGGATATGTGTGAATGAGACATGGTTGGGATGGAGCCAATTTACTCACACTTGAATGCACTGTTTGGCACAAAGCAGAAGGACAGATTGAGTGTTGAATGATCAAGGCAGCATTTTAACCAAATGTATTTGAATACAGCCACAGGGTATTAACTAGGACTTTTTGGACGAAGCAAAAGAAAAATCGGATTTTTCTAAGAGAGAGATCCAACATTTATTTATGCACTGAAGAGAGTCTGAAAATCAATTCGCTTTGCCTTCTAACATATGTTCTATTGCTATCATGCTGTAACATTGTGAAAACTCTCCAATGTCAGTTCCCAAATTTAGCTTGACACCTGCCCAGTATCCAAGTATCACAACTACTGCATTGAAGCGTAGTGTCATCTTATTCCACGTGCAGAGTGCCAGGATTTTTAGTTCCTACACTCCTGAATCAACACACAACAGCCTTAAAAGAGCGTTTGTTAGAATAATCATCGCCTAGAGAAACCGATCTCTGCCGCGGAATCCGCTGCTTGAAGCATCAGAGACAGGTAGAAAACCCATGTTGTTTACAATTATTATCCAGAGGAGCGACAGCGAGCGCAGAAGATGTAAATTGAGCAGCCCGCCTGAGTGGATGAAGAGAAAAAGAGGTGGCTGTGATCTTCTGCTTTTTTCACAGAAGCCAAACCAACCCCTTCTCAGACGAAATGTTCTCCCTGGCTGCACTCCACTTGATCACTGTCACCACAGATCCAGATCTCTGCTGTGTCAATTCTCGCGCGCGCACACTCTCGCCATAAATACGGACTCCAGACACAAACATGTGCATAACAAGGCTGAGTGAGTGGAGCGTGTGTGGGTCAAGGAGATTGAGATCTCTGTTGTGACAGCTGGACAGTTGAGAGGTTCAGATAAACAGCCCACAGTGAGGGAAGACAGGAGGCCAATTGCATTAAAACAAACACTCCCTATTTGTGCACTTCAGGAGATAGGAAAGGGAGGACCTATATCTTTGGGAGAATGTGTCGGTGAACTCACAAAAGCACCATTATCTGCATGTGTCCGTGCGTTTGTGTGTGCGTGGAGACGAAAGACAGTTGGGATGGCGGGGGTTGCTGAAGTGTGTGTGTGTGTGTGGGGGGGGGGGGTTCAGAATACACAGCCGCTGAGCACATTTGCAGTATTCACTCATTAAGAAATAGGTCAAGGATTCTGCCTGCATGCGTAGCGACTTGTCAAAATCTCTCAAGCTAAACTGTGGTGAGCCTGGCTGCCTTAAGGGGGGAATCCATAGAGGAGCGAGCAGCGTGCTGTGTGAATGCTGGTGGTGACACAGCACACAGAAAAGCAGTAAGAACTCATTCAGTAGCAAACCATGCAGTGCAAAAAAAGAAACTTAATGATGTCACCGTAGTCGTTGAGCGGAGAAGGCCCTCAGTGGAGAGAGGCCGTGCGAGCACACTGTGGCCCGATTAATTAACTCGGCTCCTTGTTTGGGCTCTTTGCTCTTCATCAACAGAGGACGCTCTTGAGCCGGCAGAGTTTGTCGGAGAATCTGATAGGTGCTGATGGTGGCAGTGGTCGCTGTGGTGACGGACGAGCTCGCACGGAACATTATGATGCTTTAGACGCTCTTCAAACAACCGACAGAGGACACTAGAGGACCAGCTCCTCTTAAGGACATGAGAGACGACACTCAAGACAAACAAAGCAACTGTAATTCCAAAAAGTCAAGATGAATGTTTGGGGTTGAGATGAAAACAGTTCTGACTAAAATGAATCTACGATGTACTTCAGCTCAGGTAAACGGAACCAAAACTGAATATTTCCCCTCGGGGAATCTGGAAGTGCTTGCACAAATCACTCGAGCATTGAAAATAAAAACTATGGAATACCTTGCTGACCACATAGCGTCACCGTAAATCCAATCATAATATTGCAGTCCCCTACAGAGAGGTGAAGTGGAGAAGCCGTGGCGAAGAAACATCAACAAAGCTCGATCTAACTTTGCCCAGGCGAAGCAATTTCTCTCCAGCTCGGTGAGGTTAACCTTATTGATTGGATGAATGTGTGATGTTGGGGTACTCAAAAGGCTTTCTTGGACGGCGCATCTTCAAAGGCATTACTTGAAAGTGATTCATTGAGCAGAATTCTTAACATCTCTGCTTATATCCTCTATTATTTTTTTTTAAAGACTGCAATTTATTGCTCACAGAATTGATTGAGAACATCAACAGCAGGAATACTTTCAACAACAATTCTCCTTTATGATCTTCAAAGTAACCAGTTAGCAGCAATAAAATTGAGTCATAGCAGGTAACAATAGGCCCATAAATTGCCAAAAAAAAGGAGAAAGAGATGTGAGTCAAAGTGTAATAATAGATCTCTGCAACAGCTGCTGACAAGCCGACTGGTCAGAGGGACGGTGGCAGCTCCGCACTATCAGAGAATGTTTTTCTTTCTTCATTAGATTGGAGTTAATTAGGTGAATATAATCAGCATGTGATAATCAAACCAATGCTGAGTGCTGGTTTGTTCTTTCAAAGGCAGCAATTTCCACCCTGGTGGTTGCTTTGGGGTCAAACTGCTGTTTCACTTTGAGATGGATATTAAAATAATTATGTGAGAGGGTCACGCTTCAGATGCACCAAAAATGTGATTTCACCAAGAAGGAACGGGTTTTGATTGCACGGCCAGAAGGATTAATATGCTACCCGTCAGCCGTGGCAGATGTAAGTTATTTTCATGCAAATGTAAGGCAATTTTCCACTTAGGACAACATTTATTTTCTTTAGAGTTATTGTCACGGGTGCTTGCGCTGGCAGTCTGACAGAGAATGAAGATTTGTAGGTGCATCTGCTGAATTGGACAGATGATGTCTCGAGTCGATTTGGAAACCGAAATTGATGGCAGTTGGCAACATTATATCAATTTTTTTTTGGTTTGTTTGCTACATAATGTTCAAATTTAGGTTTTTAGCTGGACTTCTTCAGACGACAACAAACGGTACAGAAAATAGGAAAACAGGATTTAAACAATTTGAACCAGAGGAATGACTTCACGAGACTGATTCACAGTTTATCCGCTTTGGTGGGAATAAAAAGTGAGATCTTCAACGGTGTAAAATCACCCAGACTACAGACTCATGGTTCACTTGTTGCAGTGACACACAGGTCCAGTTCCGCACCGGCTACCAGTCAGCATATTACATCTAAAAATGGTTTAATTCGGAGTATTCTTTAAAAATAAATGCAGACTCTGTGTAGAAGAGCACCCTTGTGTCATTATCGAGCTCACAGTCAAGGTCAACAAATCTAGATCACCCCAACAGTCCAGCACTGTGGTGACTGCAAGAAACAGGACATAAAAACAACTCATCTGGTCAACAAACTTAATTAAATACTGAAGGACAAAATCTTACCTACACAAACCAGAAGAAGCAAGAAGAATGGCGCAAAACCTGAAGCCTCTTCTCTGCAGATCAGGTTAAAACTCAATTATTGTGGTGTATTGAGAGGCAGCTAAATCCTAATGAATGAAAATACAGCACAAACGGTAGTGATGTAAAGTATCCAGCAGCAGCAAGTGTGTGTGAAGTCTGCTGGAGGTGGAGGACACCTCTAATGCACAAACACTGCATATTATGTATAATCACACCTCAGCATCAAGTGTGAGCAACGATACAATGAACCACAGAAACAGGCAGCTACCTTATCAGAGGCTGCAGCCCGAAATGAAAAATGTCTCTTCAGTTGTCTCTCCGCAGTGTCGGAAATGAGCCCTTTTACAGAACAGAGTCTGCATTTTTTGGTTTGTAGCACGTCTGACAGTCACTAAAAGCAAATATTTGCACCCTATGAAGCAGATTGAGCCCAAACGAGCAGTTTTCATCACCACTCACTCACCTCCTCATTTAAACTGGATCTGCCGGTGCTCCTGATGCCTCCAGCGCTGTCTTCTGGCTTTTAAGTGATGCGCTAAGACTCACATCCACAGTCAGAATGTTTCCAAAAAAAACACATACACAGGTCTATCGGGACAAAGTCTGCCTGCTCGGAGAATTTTACATTCAATTCTTCTTCCAGCCCCTGATCAAACAGCCTTTCTGCTTGCGGAACCTGTTAAGCGGCGGCGTCATCCATTCAAGTATTCATTACGGCGAGTAATTGCGAATTCAGCGCGTAAACTTCGCAGCAGCGGCTCCACCATCCGATCTGACCTCCTAATGTTACTTTGCTACACCGTGTCAGTGAAATGGCACATTCCTTCAGTTCGGCATTCAGCGTCCTTCCGTGCTGCTCATGAAGGTTACGGAGAAGCTGTGGCCGGGTTTGCCATCATCCGCCAGTTTGGTAATTTCGCAGCCTCGGCTCAGACCCGCAGCGTGGCTCTCTCGCAGGGCTCTGCCGGACTCTCAGAGACTGGCGGCTCCATCAATGTACAGTAGTGTGTGTACACTGCCACTGGCACACTGCGCGTTTAAACCCAGCCCCCTCACACTCCGGCTCATTACGGTGTTAACTGTTTCCGCCCAAAAGAGAAACAGTCAGAATAAATAAAAGAACGGCGCTTTTACGCACGACCCACCAGAATAATATTTTGTGTGATAAATATGAAAAAAAATATTCAAACGCCAGTGACTTTTCCCCCAACATACTGCTGTGGTCAAGTTCCTCAAGTATAACCTTCCTGAAAATTTTAATTTTTCCAAAATAAAAGGAGGCAATAAATCCAATTTGAGTTATGATGGTGCCAACTTTACTAACTTAAGCTACTATGTATGATTTACAGTTTGGGAAATCATCTATATAAAATGGCTATTTTATACCAATTAATCTTTTGTCAGCCTCTTTAGAAATCTCTGTCACAGACCAAACTGATAAAGCATTGAAAGAAAAGATGCATCACATCATAAAAAGAATTTTTTTCTTACCTAACGCAGAATTTTGTCTTCGCAGCACACACTGAAGCCAGCCAGTGGCATACTGTCATCCAGACCGTTTCTGTTAGAACACTGCCATCTATAGACCAAAATGTGACCCTGCTTCTGTCCAGATGCACCCCTCTCTCTCTCTCTCTCTCTCTCCCTCTCTTTCTCTCTCTTAAACCTGTATGATTTCCTCATTTCTTCCTTTGTGCTCCTCTGTTTTCACCAACTTTAGATTTTCTTTTGGATTTATTCTCCCTCCATCTCTATTTTCATTGCATCACTGACCAGCATTGCTGAGTAGCTCAGGAATGTTCCAACTTTGGAGACAGTAATCACACAAACAAAGACTTTGCCTTAAATCCTTGAAGCTTTTCCTTTAAAAACTGCACCACAGCTTTAATGGAAAGGTACCTTCCAGCTGGAGCTAAAAACTTCAATCAGCAACTTAGTATATTTGAAGTAATTGTGCATGTAAGGCACATATAACTAGTTCTCTCACTTTCAAAATTATGCAGCGTAACATTCCTTGGGCTTCTTCACATCAATATGAAGGCTCCTGACAAGTACTCAGCTATCATATTGCAATTATTATTATTCATAAATGATACATTTTTGATTACACCTCAACATTGGCTGCCAAGTATCCACTTTAATCTTTTTTCAATGACATTGTCAACTAGATTCGCTTAAACAACACAATACGTTTATTTTTTTCTATCATAATAACATAATTCATTTGAAATGTTTATACGAGATTAAAACACAAACCTCTTAACTTCTTGGATATGCACAGATAGTGGGTTATGACCAAAAGTAGGCTATCCACGTTCTCTGATGCATCAATAATGCAGAGTAGAGGAAAGGGAGCCAGTGTCTGCTATCAAAAGTATTGCAAAACTGCCAGGAGGAAGAAGATGTGGAACAACCAGTGTAAGTACACTAAAAGCACAGTGCCCACTTAAAGACAGGGTCAATAGCTGGAGGGTGTCCATATTGGAATTCCACTGCACTGCCTCTCAAATGGATCTTAGTCAACCCTGGGCGGCAGGGGTAATCAAATACAGACTTTTTCAATCCATTACTCATGGCCCTGTTTGGAACAAGCCGTGATTTGTTTGATTGGAACATAACTCAATTCATATCGAAAGAACAGGTCGCACAGAACTGTCTGGAAGAGGTTTTGCCTGTTTAGTGCAGGGAAAATGATAGATTAACCCATTTTGAAATGTGAAACTTGGTTATTACATACAGTGTGATTCTATCAGTCATGTTTCACTTTAGGACACCTATCGACTGAGTGAGGCTTGTTGCAGATTCAGGAACAGGGAAAAGAAAAAGACAAGAAAAGAGAAGAATGCTTGGCTCAAATTTATAACATTGAAAAATAAATGAGAAATACTGCAGGTACTCTGAGTCATTATATCGAACATATAAATTTATGTAAAATCTTAAAATTGTTTAGATTCAATTTTATTATCAAGCAGATTTAAAACATTTTTACAGCAAAAGTGAAGCATTGGCTGAAAGAAAACCAAGAATGTACCTACCTATGAAATCTACAAGGTCTGACTGTCTGTGATTGTCATTGTGAGTGTTTGTGTGTGCGTGGGTGGGTGGGGGTTATAGGTTTTTAATGTTGTCTGTGCTGTTTTTATTTGTGTTGTTGGTCCTTTGACCACTTTTACTTAAAAGCCCAACCAGAGACGAGAGTTGTAAATTAGCTCTATGCTATACACTCCTAGCCTAGCTTAGCTAGACTGTATTCCCGTTATAAGGGATATGTGTATTTATAATACACAATATAAAGGCTGTCTGGTCCCCAGGCAAATACACTCCATATGTAATGCATTGGTTCTGTGTCCCATGATAATTGTATGGTCCCTGATTAAATAGATTAATAAAATAAAATAAATAACATGCGCAAACATGATGTGGCAGGCAATCCAACAGGTTCATATCAATATGTGCTCATCTGAGCATCATGCCAGGGTCCGTGCTTTCCTTCTTCTAATTACCTTAAATCAATACAAAGACACAACAAATGCTTGTCAGTGCACTCATAACTCACAGATGTCGTTGTCACAGTCTAGAGTTGAATGGCAGAAGGCTGCGTCAAGATGATCCTGCCTCTTAGTTGAATCAGCTGTTTGCAGTCTTGGCACCTTTCCACCTCAGATCTGAAATCAAAGCAGACATCATTGGTCATTAGGGTGCAGCTGGAGAGGCAAACCACTGGTCACTTTATATTTATGTTTACATTTGGAATCCGGCTTGAGTAGCCAGAGGTGAACTGAGAAACCCACGGGAGTCACAGCCCACACTGGGTGAGAAGGTTAATTGCTGAAAATATAAATGTGCGATATGTAGCATCCACTGTTTATATCTGGATGTAAGCGGCAGACGACTGCATGCAAAGAGGAGGAGTGATGCTTCCGGGCACGTGTGATGGGAGATGCAGAGGGGTCAGTTGTTGCAACGCACGAAGCTTAACTGTAGGAAGATTAGTTTAGTGAGCAAACGAAATTCTGGTCAGGTGGAGGGGTTTGCACGTTGCTAGGAATGAGGCGCCTGGTGGTTCTGTGGAGAGATGGCCGACGGTAGGGCCTCTGCTTGGCTGTCTGCTGATCAAAGTGCTCACATGCAATGATTTTATACTTAGTTAGAAGGTTTCAAAGGGGCCTCTTGTGATGCCTTTAATTCTCTCTCCCTCTAGCCATATTTGAAGATATCACGAGGGAATGTGGCATCCTGTCGACTCCACTGAAACTCCATTCCCTCTCTTCTCTCACCCATGTAAGCAATCTGTCTGACCGGAGATAAAAACAACTACAAGGAAACAATTAGATGAAAAACAGAACTGTCAGTCTTGTGCATATGATGCCTGCTAATTGTGTTCCAAGGTTAAATGTCAGGTTTTATATTTTCTGTTGTTAGGGTTTTTCACATTTAATTCAATATTCAGCTGTATTTAATGCATGTTGACAATGAGAAAACAATGGTTTAGATGGAACATTACCACACATGCACACACTTAGTGTACATACTCCATATATGCAAACATGCATCATTTCCCATTTTCTCCTGCAGGTATGGACCAGATATTTACTGTTACTTATCACTGCAGTAGAGAAAGAAGGAATTCACAATATGTCAATATGTGGCATATGTCTTGGGAGTCCATTATGGAAGTCCACCTCCGCTACTTACTTCCTACCATCCACCTGTTAGGGGGTACCAGATACATACTCAAGAGGCTCTAGGGACTGCTGCAAAGCAATAAGCAAATGCACACATACACACTCTTGCATACAGAAACCACATGCGTACAGGTGGTCGATTACATCAGTAATGGCTCTCTGATGGAGCCCCGGCTACCATGTGGTGTTGATGGGTCCGTTTTTCTGCTCTGCGCTGAGGAGCAATATTTCAAACGGGAACTTACCAAAAGAGAAGAAGCAGCAAAATGAAAATGAAATGTAACACCATCGTATTCAGTTCAAGTTTTAGTTAACAAATTGCAGTTATTTGGAGACTATGAGAGCGATGCTCTCAGTGCGCATAGTCTGAAGAGGTTTCATTGCTGTGATTATGTTTTGTGTCCCCTTTTCAGAGAAAACAATCCATCCTGAAGTTCAGCTGGAGATAATGCACGCAGTCTGTAGCCCAACCGTACGTCTTTCATTGGAGGATTTGCTTAAGCTTGTCAGGATTTGTCAATGGAAAAACAAAATTAAAACAGCAATTAATTTCCACAGAGATGCAATCACAGGAGACGTGGTAATTGCGAGCTGCTCTGATGTGTTTGCTGAGTGAGGCATTGTATAAAAATGTTTTTTTATTATAATTATTTTGTCCTTGCTCGAAGGCATTCCATGAGCCGCTGCCTTGTGCTGTAATCTCACAAATCTGATTTCAACAAATCACAGACTCAGATGCCATCAGTATGAAAACATGGCTCTTCAAAAATAGCAATAGAGAAAGCGAGAGAGAGAGAGAGAGAGAGAGTGGCAAAAGTACAGATGGCCCATCTTTCAACACATCAGTGCCACAATTGAGCTGTCAGAGAAGATGAATAATGATGATATAAAAAAACAATTAAGTACCTTGTGCCCACAGCACTAAGTAATTTACACTCCTACTTAAGTGCAAGGTGAGCAAAATCCAAAATGGCCAACAAAAAGGCAGCCTTCCAGTTTTGCACTGTTTATTTCTCATGCATTACCAGGACACACGGCTGATCGTGACTACATGTGCACACACACAATAGGGGCCGGGAAGAACGAGAAGAGGCGGAAAAAGAGAGAAAGTGAGTTCTCTCACGGTGCAAACATAGTGGACTGTTTTAATAAGATGCCTATCAGAATTTGAATCTCAGGAAATTGCTGGCTATTTATTTTACTGGGGCTGCTCACTTTGCCTCGGCTCTTGATAAAGCATTTTGTTTTAATTAGACACATTTCCACACTCCACCAGGAATGACCTCTTATTATTGTGAAGTGGGCCTGCTTAGTGGAGCAAGCAGTCAGCAACAAGCTCCTCTATGCATCTCAATCATTCCTCATCCATGCTCATCTCAGGGACCTGGGGCCAAATCAAAGGAGTCACTATTAAGCAGAACCAAATTGTTTAACGCAGTAATCTCCTGCATATTTTTCATTCCTTCCCCATTTGCAATTGGAAATGAGACATGGTGGAAAAATATGATGCATTGTTTTGCATACTAACAAGGGACCTTGGATATCCTTATCCTTCACGGTTATGGAGGGTAGGATATGTTCTGCAACAACGAGAAACACATTTTCTGACTCGTGAGTGTGAGACAATCACTTCATCTGTAGTATCTCTAAAGGAGTGGAGGAAAATCCTGATAACTGGCTGTGTTGGTTTGAATTACTGCTCCACCTTAGCTCTCTGTTTGATACTGTTTGATGCAGTCCTGAAGTGCAAGATTATTAGCCTAGCCACACTAGACCCATGTTTCTGAAGGCACAAGGGTCTAGGGCCGCTCGACAGGGAGGGAGGCGGGCTAAAAGGTTGTCTTTCAAATCACTCTGCAGCAATTGGGTAGGTATACAACCAATCAGTGCAACGAATAGGCTGACGAAGTTCCTAGAGCGCCGGCAGATTGTGGCTAAGTCCCATTAGCTTCCCAACCAGTGGAGCCAACTGGTATATTAAGGATTTACCATATCCCGTCGGCATAAATCCAAATACGTCTTTCTTCTCAATGAAACACTTCAGTCCCGTCCTTTATTTATCTTTCAAGTTTAATTTTAGCTTCAAATCTTTAAGGGCAGTCGAAAGATAACTGTTTATTGTGCGCCGGTTGTTTCTGTCAGAATTGTCGCGCCTCTGTCGTCACTTAGTTACGCCCGCCTTCTGACTCTACACTTCATGGTGATTCGTCCAGCCAGTTTTAGGAGCATCCAACCTCGAGCCTTATGGAGGGTAACTAGACCCACCCTGGCAGAGAATTAAATTTGTTGCCGTGAGTTGTCTAGCGCGGCTAGGCTACAAGATTGTAGAAAGTAAGCATGATTTAAGGGTTTACAAGTCCTGTGAAACAGAGAGGAAACAACATACTCAGTCAGCAGTATCTACTACTTCCTGCTTTGCATCAATATAAAAACAGTTGAGTTAAACTAAGCTACCAGATGTATGTGGCCGAGAGAGAAACACTGCCAGACATGCTAAAAAAAAAAATTGTCAGATTACACCCATATCTGACATTTGCTTCTAGACGTGAGGCAGAAATCATCCGACTCTTTGACAGAAAGAGCTCACGCTGTCCTCGAGTGTCACATAATTTCATTTGGTTACTTCAAGCTAAAATAGGAGTACAGGGGAAAAGACAGATAGAGGACAAAGCAATTATATTCACCAGTACATGCGATCTCCTTGGTACGAAAGAGCAGAGGCATGAGGTAGAGGATGAGACTGATGAGAGCTTACCAGCAGCTTGAGACCTGCTCTGCTCCAGACAGGGATTTAGGTCTGCCTGCCTGTCCGTAACGTATCATGCAATCACAAAGACACCTTAATCCAACCTGGCCTTTCACAAGGGACCCCAACCACTGACTCATTCAGATATGAAATGTAAATGGGGGATTGAAGATGTCAATGGGGAAAATGTCAGCATCGCAATCTGTCAGAGTCATTAACTCCTTCTTCTTTGTTCTTAGTGCCACAAGCAGAAAAATTAAAGGCATGGACTCAGGGAACATGTGTCACATTCAGAAGTCACATGCTCATGTGTGTTCACGTATCAAACAGTCACAAACAAATGCACAGGCTAAACAAATCCGTGCGATGGGGATCGTTTGTTTTTCCGCATGGTCTATATGGTGTATATTCATCATCAGTAATTACATGAGATATTTGCTTACACAGCTGGACTTCAGGTGTTGCAGAGTATATTGAAGGTTGTTAATGGGCTATGCTGAGCTTCATCTTCTTGCAGGCAGCATGGATATCCTACAGCAACATCAAACATAGCATCTGAATGCTTACAACAGGTCCTTCAATACATCTTTGCTTTGTCATATTAGAATTCAAATCAGATTAATTCAAAGTTTCATTTCTTAATCATGAATTATTCACCAATGAAATAACTCTGAAGCACCATCAAATGTATCCTGTAGGAGTTCTGGGCTATCATTATCCATAAAAACGATATTAAAAATGTACGTCTTGCCCGAGGACTGCCTTTAAAATTCCACATCTGTTCCCCACAAGACATTCTTGAGACACATCACATTTGCAACAACTTCTTATTGAACGTATGCAAAGCATAAACACACTGTGATAACTTGAAAAGGAATGGATTCTGTGAATACAGAGAAAGCCTGTCTCAAAGTATTCAAGCCAAAAGTGAGGCTTTGAGCACATTGTAAGGAAGAATGGAAATGAACTTGAAGGTTGCTCTGGAGCTTGAAAGAAAAACAAGAAGACTTTAGATTTTAATCGAGAGTTCTGACTCTTTAAACATCCGTAAAAACAAAAGCATAAAATGTAGATTCTTTGATAAAGTGACCAGTGATCTGAGCTTGTGAAAGGAGAATGTTTGGCAATACCATTCTTTATCCGATGTGTCATTGTGCGTTTGCTTCACATTTTACTCCAATTTAAGGCAATGTCACTATTTTTTTTATTGTGACCACTACTTGCAGAGTCATACTGATCGGAAATACACATCAAGCTGATGTTTCTGAAGCTTCACCTCAAATATCTCTCATCATGTGCAACAATAAAGATGATAACCAATTGTGGATCTCACCTATGCCTGGTCTTTACTTGTCTCTTACAGCCTGTCTTTTGCTCTGTCAGTGCTGATTCTCGAAACCATGGCACAGAAAACATTATTTATCCAGTATCATTTCTTTTTTCCCCATTCTATGCTTTGTCATTTGGTTTTCTCTTTTTGCATGTGTTTGTATGTGCATGTAGGTGTGTGAGAGACAGCGAGAGAGCACATCAGGATTTCTTCCCCGGGGAGCGTGACCAACCAAACACCCCTAAGATCCTTAGTAATGCTACTATTTTTGTGCAGTCTGCCCTAGCATGTGCCCTGTGCTGCACACCAAACATCGCTGATGGCAGGGACTCTCCAGCATGATTTCCAAAGACAACTCTGGGAGCACAGATCCTTGTTTTCAGCCTTTTTCTGCTCCCTTCTTTTTTCTGTGAGGCAAACATGTTGTTGTAAGATTTCTGTGGTCACAAGAAATGTCAAAGAGAAAAAAATTTTTTTTAGCTGTCGCAGACACTTTCTGGAGAATGCAGGAGAACTGCAGAAAACAGGCTTTGTTTTGTGTGACTTTGCCTAAAAATGGAACCAATTGTTAGTGTTGTTAAATCTAAATGATAGAGAAGAAATGTCTGAATTGCATGACAGTGAGTCTTTTATTCCAGGGTGTATTTTTCATTTTTTTCACTCTGTATGTCACCTCCAGATGTATTTTAATTTTCACACAGCTGAAGAACAACTTTGAATGCTTGGTTTTGACTTTGGCTGCTTCTCTTGTCTTTAGTGTGGTAGAAATGGAAGAAAAAAATGGCATATCCAACCATCCATCATCTATACACTGATTTATCCTCTAGAGTCGCAGGGAGGTAGAGCCTATCCCAGCTGACTTAGGCTGAAGACAGGCTTCACCACGAACAGCTTGTCAGTCCATCACAGGCCCACTCAGACAGGCATGAAATATTAAAATTAATTACTTCCCCCCCCCCAAAAAAAGTACATATAATAAGGATGAGTTCCCTCAGTTACTAACATCATAACCCAATACTGTATGTTGCTGCAAGGCAACTGGTGCAAAATCTCAGTGTTCCCGGTGTGTGCACTGATTTCCTGCATTGATATGACATATATTCATGCCATGTATGCAGTAATGGTTAATATCTCAGATTTCGAGGCCATGAAAGCTAGTGCAACATAACTCGTCAAGCCCCCCCTTTCCCAGCCATGTGTTCATGTGAGGGATGGCCAAACCCAGCTATGTTCAATCACAGCTGGACTTCTGCTACTGCCATCATGCACCTCTGTACCCAGAGGGCTAATGAAAGTTTGAATGAGGCGTGCAGCATGAGAATGAAATATAACTCATATTCATTTGAACGATGTGTACAAAGGTAGCCTGTGAAGCATTTAGGAGGGTGGGCATTACAACCCAAAATATGCGTGCTGGTCAGAAACGAACAACTTAATAGTCTATCTCTGTGCATGCGTTGCTGCTTTTGTGTTGTCTTTTTCTTATTTTGCTGATGCTTGTGGCTAATTAACAGCTGCATTCTCAGCGGTAAATTACAAAGTCAGTAATTTTTTAAAAAAGAGGGTTGTTAGGGACACCCAGTGTGCCTCTGCGTGGCTTGTTACAGCTCTATAAAAAGGTAGTTAAATGTTTATGAGCACGTCAACACAGGGGCTGGATCCGCAGCAGCATGCGAGACAATAGCCAAGTTCAGCGGGATGGCAGCTGAACCCTCCAAAGCTCCAACGGCACATATTATTTAGCGCCATTACCAGGAAACCAGGAGAATGGGCATTTAAGTGGTCTTTTAATAACAGTGTAAATCCACATGCCGATTCTGACCATCAAAGTACAATTTTCCACTGAACTGGGGTTGATCTATGGCACCAGTGAGTTCAAATAATTCTCTGCATGGAGCAGATGGAGAACAATTTTGGAGCTGATCCTGTGCTTTAATGCGCCCCCCCCCCCGAAAAAGAAAAAAAAGGCAAGTCCATAAAAAAGTGAAACCATTGTCTGCTGACCAAAATTTTGGCACTTCACCTTCTTTTTACCTTCATCTTCTTTTACACCAGCTATGAAATAAATGCTCTTCTTTAAATAGTTTTTAACTATAATTTGTTTTTAACAATTTAGTAATACTTTACATATTTTCCCTGTTTTGGTAAACAACAGGAAAAAATAGTAAAACAGTAGAGAAAAATATAAAATTATATGGTTATATGTAGGTCAAAACCACAAATAAAGTACAAAACAAAATTCTGTTTTTTTTTTTTACAAATATTCAATTATTTTACAGTGTCTGACTGTATAATTATACTGTGTTTACTGTAATTACATCAGCATTATATTTGACATTAAATGAAAACAAATTATGATTTTTTAAGGCTTGAAAATGTTTTATTAAAAAAATGATTTTCCATGTTTTGTTAAATTACACATCACATCTAGACTGTAAAAAAAAAAAAACAGGTCAAAAATGTAAATACTGTCCACATCAAAAGTCTGTATTTTAGTAAAAAAAAAAAAAAAAAAGTAATCTGTTCATCAACAATGCCTGACTGTGAAATTAATTTTTTTCTGCATTTAAATCAATTAAAAATGTCCAGATATTTGCCACTGTTTATTTGCCATTTTCTTTTTACACTTTTTGAACATCAGAGTTTTTAAACAGCTTCCTTTCTGGCATTCTCTCTTATATTTTTCTCTTTGTTTTTTTACAGCTTGTTTTTTTACAGTGTTGGTGGTGATCGCTTTATTGTCTGGTAAAACGACGCATCATGTTTAAAGTATACTAAAATACAAATGATTGTTTTGCTACTATGACAGACATAGAGGGAGATGAAGCCCTTTCAGTACGATGAATTCATGTGTGCATGTGTGTATTTTTGGCAATGGGAAATCATTCTGAAAAAGCAATACAATCTCTGCGTGATAGTTTTGCGGCAAGGCAGAGTTCGATTTCTCTTCAATTCTCTGTTGACAGACAGAATAAGCTGCCAGTCAGCCAGTCCATCCTGTCCACCTGCAGAAGTGTTGATTTGCCTGTAAGTCGCCCAAGGCTGATTGATTCCTGAGTGAAAGCTTCAGGCACATGATTGACACCACATGATTACTGTTCACACATGAGTGCATTTTGCCAGACTGCAGGCCTCATCATGTTATGACCATAGATAGTGAAGCAGCATATATTAAGATACTGTACAGCCCTTAGGAATGTGGCACAACTGCATTTGCTCAAGACGTTTTGCAACTCGTGCATTTTCAAATGTCTGTGTGGTTTGTTGGACTCCTAAATGAGCTAACTTTGAGATTCACAAAAAAAAGGCAATGTAATGTAGCATGAAGCTAGCTTCCCTTTGAGAGTTGTAGAGTTAATAGAGCCACGACCCAATGAGACGTCACAGAAGGAAAAAAAGAAAAGAAAAGGAAAACAGACATTTCCCTGTAGCTTGAGACCTAAATCTGTATCCATATGTTTGGTGTTTCCACTGTGTTCAAACCATCATGTGTGTTTTGTCACGGATAAAAGACGGAGCAGTGTACATCTCTTGACAGTGAAGTAAATTATCCGTTTCTAATGTCCCATTGCACCTCCTGCCCCCTGTGGAGTAGACAGAATTGGATAATAATTGAATCACTCGCAGCAATTATGATGGCATGCCCTTGGCTATACAGTAGAACATTGTCATGATGACACAGTGTATCACACACTACCACAAATGTACACTCAACAAGCCACACACACACACACACACACACACACACACACACACACACACACACACACACACACACACACACACACACACACACACACACACACACACACACACACAGAAATATTATCCTTGCTAGCACCTGTGCATCTTGACTCCACTCTTCAATTGCGAAGTCAAACCATCACTATGATTTAATGATGGCGGCACTTTGCAAGAGCCTTGAATAAATGTTCTTGACATTTTTGATTATAAATAGCTATCTGTGGCCTAACAGCAGAAAATGCTCTACCTACATATTCACTACTTGATAGCGCAGATAATGTCAAGGCAGCAGCATAAAAAAGCAAGGCTACTTCATCTCAGATGAATGCAGCCATTTTAGCTCAAATTCGCCACCTCTTCATTTAACCCTACCCGTCAACCAGGCAGCTAGACATCCCCAATCACCAAGAGTTTTAACGTTGCCAAGCAACAACTGCTCATGAGTGCTGTACACAGGCTGAACGGCTGTGCCTGTTCTGCTTGTTCACACAGATGTGACCAGCTGGGAAGAGCAGAGGCCAGAGGCAAATACATTTCTCAGAGAGGGGAAACTGTGTGTGGCCCAGCCTTTTTGTACTCCAAAGATCCAAAGAGAGTAAACATATGATTTTGTAGTTCTACTCAGAAATATTTTTAATAGCTTAAATGGCACAGAGGACAATGTCTGGTCTTGCTATAGCTGAAAATCTGATCTCAAAACAATTCCAGGACACAAATACTTACAGTCAGAGGTAAAAAGGAGAATCTAAGCCTTTTATCTGAAATGAAGGAACCTTCCCCTTCAAATTAGCATAGGATTTTGGTTAAGAACAAACACGCATTGCATTAAGTACAGAACCTCTGAATTAACATAATTGTTTGGGCAATTACGCTAAAAGTGCGGAGTGAGCCTTTTCTAAGTGCACATGATCTTGTTTTAGAAGATTGAATTTGCTAATTCAGTTATGGCCCACTATCTTCAGTGGTGGCATTGGCCCTCACTGGAGAAAAAGGGGCAGGATGGGGTGTCATGAACACTCAGCCGTTATTCACCACACTTCCTGACATTCAGGGCCCATTAGACTCTGACACATGTCACACAATGACGAGCAGCTTTGTTAAACGACAGCTTAAGGCACATTAGATGCTAAAATTTAAATAATGTAACCTCTGTTTTTTATTCTACAGCAAGCCTAGAGCACACACTGTACTGTTCAAAATGCATAAATGTGGATGTTGTTTGTTCAAGAATTATTAAATTCCAAGTTTTACTGAAGCTTACACAACATATAGGGCAATCAGGTTTAATTTAATTCCGATATAAATACTAATAATAAATGTGTTGCTATGTGATTTCATCTGTGTGGGAGTGTTTGTGACTGTAGGCAAAGAAAAAATGCGTTCCTGACTTAAAGTACAGTGAGATCCGAGGCCACTTGAGGTGTGTCTGTGAGCGTGTGTGTGTGAGTGTAAATGTGCATGAGTCCATGGGTGAGAGAGCAATTTGTTTGTCTTGGCCCTTGGCTGTGACCTTGGCTTCCTCTTTGGTTTGTTCAGCGTAATTCCAAATCTCTTAATCAATCCTTTAAACTGCCCTCACCTTTTCGACTATTAAAGTAATTACACTTTAGTGGCCATCAGGTTTTCAGACCTGATTGAAACAGTGTTTATGCTGTGGGCCTCTGGATCCAACACTGAAGGACCCTGTGTAGTAAAGTATAAATGAGAATACACATTGAAAGTCTTAAAATCTGTTTAAGTTTGATTTTCTGCCAGCCATACAAGAACAACATTTATTTCAATTTAGAGCAAAGCATTTTCTTTGGATTTCATCCTATAATTGTAAATAGTCAAATGACTGCAGCAGACTGTTCATTCTGTCTTTTCTCTGGACAGCTTTTTTTTTTTTTCCTGCAGTAAAATCCACAAAAGGAGCAACTATTGATCACAACTAAGACTGGTGCTGAAATAAGAGATCGTATTTCTCAAAGTCCCCAGACTGGCAGCAAAACATATCCCTGACTTGCTGGGATATTGCTGAGTTTTGCTTTGACTTTAATGTTGCAAGTGTAAGTTTTAGAGAAGCAAAGAGGAACAGACAACTACATAAAAAAGTGACTTTATCCTCATGTTGTAATCATGGCTCAAACATGCAGTTCTGCCTCAGCTGTCTCTTCTCTTTCTCAGATCATATAATACAGATGAAAACTGCTTATATGGCACCATATCACAGAAACACATGTGGAATTGTCCATGCTTTAAACGTATTCATTTCACATATTCAAAGATACCTTTTCCCATTTAGCCTGTTGCAATCTTATTTTCCTTCGTAGCTGGTGTGCACGGGAGCAACTAACCTCTGCTGACCTTTGCCCTTCACGGTTCATGTGAATTATATCGACTCCGAGGATGACTGCCCCCGCTAACTGCACATCAGTGTGTCTGCTCACACAAAGGCCGACTTGCCTGTTATCAAAAGTCAGATCGAGCTCCGACTACAATCCATTTCCTTCCTTACTCTGTGTCTCCTTTGCCACCTCATGACAGCAGCTTTTCCAGCTCATTTCACTTGAGATAGCCACGTCACACCGAAGATGGGGATATCTCTGCAGTGACCCGGCCTCAATCAGCAGTGCTTTATTTGATTGAGTTCTGCAGCACAGCAAACAAGGAGGACCAGATGACATGCTGTGTCCTTACAAACAGAGGCTGAGGAGACACAACTCTCAGGCACTGAGGTCTAAAGGGCATGCCAAGGATAAGTGTTTTGCTTGATGAGCTCTTAAAAGTCAGTCTGGGTCCAAATCTCTTGAAAGGCTCATTTAACCCTGGTCCTCCTCCTAAAATGGCAATTTGATTTGTCCGGTGGTTAATGTACTAGAGCACCCTTAATGTAATTTGAAGGCAGCTGGGGGTGTTGGTGGGGAGACGCAGGCAGAAATTATTTTAAGGAAAACTCCAGAAGACTCAAAGACGGGAGTGCTTCACTGTTCACTCCCAGCTGACCCAAGGAGGATCAAGGGCTGATCAGTAGAGCCTCTGATGGAACCAACAAAAGGCAGCAGCCTTTGGCTTTATGTGGCCAAGTAGCAGGACTGTCACTGGCTGATGTGATTTACTGTCGGATGTAGGTCATGTATGCGAAAGCATAGAAACACAGCTGACATCAGATAGAACCACAGAATATATATGAGTCAACGGGCAGAACTCTTCAGAATTGGAAATGTAGTACTCTCAGAATATACACTTTGAGTATATACATACATCTAGCTTATTGTGTAGGTTTGTAACATTTTTTTGTTCTTTTAAGTGAATTGCTACTACAACATTGCAATTTCCAATTCCTAGCTTTATGTTAAGAATAATGACTAAAGGTATTATTTTTGGTTGGTCCGATGTTCCTCCAGTTGCGATGTGCTGACATCATCTGTGAACTTGTTCCATTTATAGTGTATGTCCCCAGACTGTGAGGAGGTGGTCCATGCTTTTACATAATCCAGTACCAGTGACGAACCTTAAGGTGCCATAAACCACTTACGCATGCATGACTCACATCAGGTAGTGATGAAGACTTTGTTAGTCGCCCCATAATAAACTGAAAGCAGGGAGACACTGGCCTCTAATTGAATTTCCTGGCTTGGTAACTAAGCTGCTCACCTGCTACCACGCCGTTATTACTCATCAGAGTGCACCTTCACTGGCCGAGATACTGCTGCCAGGATCTTAATTTCCAGTCTACCAGAGTGGCTGAAAGCAATGACATCTGAACAGAAGTGGGCAATAATACACTGCTTGGTGAATGGTTACAGTATGTGATATCACACATTTGCGTACAGCATGAAATTGTCTCCAATTGGGGACTGATGAATATCTAAACTCTCAAAGATGACTTTGCAACCCTTTCCTGTATATAAATCAACAACTCTGGATTTCCTCTTCTCTTTTGCCAGGCGGGGTTCATTTCACCAGATGCTTCTGGCAAATAGAAAACTCAAATGTTTTAGTATTTTTTATTATTATTATTATTATTATTATTATTATAAGCAAATGTACCTCTAACATAGACCTCCAGTCTTGTTTTGTTGACTGGGTTTCAGATTTGCTCAGTCCTGACATCTATTAGCTTTTGCAGGTGTCATTACCCCAGGGGTTTGCATATTTTGTCCAAACTACACTGTCAACATTTGAAAGGTGGATGCAGTGTGACTGCTGTGGAGCGACAGACAGAGCGGCAGACAAAGTGACAGACAGAGTGACAGACAGACAGACAGACAGACAGATGAACAAGCCCCTCCCTCAGAGAAAAGTAAAAACTCTTGTGAAGAGCACTTGACCTTCAGAGAACCAAGGTTGCAATCCTGAGCACAGCTGGTGAGACAGGCTGACAGTTTACTCCCTGAATTAATGATACAAGTCAAGGTCAAGTGCTAACTGATTATGCACCCCATATGCAGCCAGGGGAAAAAAACATGCTGCAAATTCCTTTACACCTGGAGATGTGATTATGCAGCGATCCTTAAGTCACATTTAGTTTCTCTTTCTCCCAGCAGACTGAAAAAGCAGCAGTGGGAACCAATGGAAAAGGTACTTAAGGCACGTACACTTTCAGTGCATGTCTCAGCAACCTTTGCTTCCTGTTGGCAGTTTGGAGCCCAGCAGAGTGTGAGGAGATCGGTCACAGAGGCAGAGCAACATCCTGAAAACATGTAATCAGTATCTGGCTGCTGTTAATTGAAGATGTTAGTGCAACGGAGTGGGAAATGACACAGGAACCTTCTTGTTCTGCCACAGATGGACTCCAGACCCACACACATACAAACTATAGCACACACATATATCCATTCCTTTATGCACTTTTAACCAAAATTACACGACAAGGGAGGATGCACTACTTCATTCTCAAACAGCTATGACAGCTGTGCTACAGAGAGAGCAAGACCAAAAGGCAAAGATAACATGCCTGATCAACATATTCATCAAAGCTTTAGGAAACATATTTTGATTTGGAAATGTTCTTACTTAACACAAATTCATTCAAGTTTTGGAAATCCACTAATGCAGTGTGTATTCTTAAACCTGAACTGGATGAAAGGGCATGTTTCATGCAGATATGAAATTAGTACTGCCATTTGTCTGACACTTCTCAAACTCCCACACTGCCCCCTAGAGGTCAGCATAAGTATTAAGTGTATGAAGGGAGTAGAAAGAAGCAGCACTGCAAATGAAGCACGGAGAATCTCTTGGTGCTCTCTAAAACCCTATAAATACAGTTTTTAAAAAACATTGTTCTAAATATGCGGTATCAACCAGCACTTTTATCACTTTTTCAAGTCATATTTTTGAATCTTATCTCCCTTGACAGGAATTCCAGAAAGAAAAAGTCTCTGTGCATTCATCCTGAGAGTGCAAATCTCCATCACTGATACGTCAGTGTTAGATTTTCCCACAGAGCGCCTCGGTCGCCTTCACTCAGACCCAGTAACTTGTCATACACCCGTCTGAGCTCCTCTGCTCAGTGAAGAAGTTCATCCTGATTGCCAAAGCTTTTCAAAGGGTGAATATAGCAACTGTGACTCATGCGGTATCTCAAAAGAAAATCACTTGATGAAAGCCGTAATTCAATCATCAGCTATGCTTCATCTATGTCACCCCTAGCAGCAGCAACAGCCTCCCGCCAGGCATGGCATGCGTGGTGTTTGTATGGCAGGGATGGGGTACTAAGGATTCCAGCAAACAAACCTGCCTGATCCTCATCTGAATAGAGGCTGATTATCTCCACATGCAGGCCCAGCATGTTGTCAATACATGGCCAGTGGAAGTCTACCAGAGTCCCGAAGCTCCGCAGCAAAGAACAGACAGACGTCACCATCACCCGACCATTAGCACCAAATTCACCAAGAGCTTTAATTAGAAACATCCTTCACTCTCTCCTCCTCCCTCTAAGACTCTCTTGCTTGATTTGCTTGGATCTCTTACAGGCAGGTGACTTTTGTTTCCGCTGATAAGAGCTCTGGGGGGTCTTGTGAGATTACTGAAATAGTTCCATCTACCAAATAAGACACACGAATACATGCACATGCCACATGAGTCCATCATGCCTGCTGTGCTACACTGGGTGTCCTGTGAGAGGGAGAGAGGGAGAGAGGGGGGAAACACTAATGCACAGCCGTCAGCGGTGATGACAGCCCATCTTTAGGCTGTAATGAAGCGGAGAAGAGAGTAATGAACTCTGCGCACAGGCCAAACGCACAAGAGAAGCAGAACAGGATGCGCAGACACACAGAAAGGCAGTGAAAGATAGAAGACAGAGGGAGGAAGTAAACAACAAGGCTGAGGTGTGACAAAAAAGAGTGTGTTAACCACAAGGCTGATGGCTGAGACCTTATCCAGGGAGTGACAGAGGAGCACACCCCCTGTTAATGCCTTCTCAACAATAGCCTCCCCTTCATTTCAGGCCATTCTGCTCCCTTTCCTCTGAGACGTGGATTCATATCGTCTGAGTGCAAACCTAAATGAAGCTGGCGGAGGCGAGCTCCAATTGGAGTGTTGGAAGGATAAATAGCTGCCACCAAGCCATCTCATTTTAAATAACAATGTACACAGATGCATAAATGTCAAACAGAAGTGCTTGTTCTTGGCTTGCTGCTTGGACAGACCGGGCTGGAGGAGGATGTTTGGCCACAGCAGCTGCTTAATGCTGTCTATGTACCCAGGCAGGCGTAGCCATGTGGCACAAGAGAAATTGCTCCATCTCAAGACTTTTTTCTTCCCCCCCCTCCAGCGGATTTTCATTCTTAATCAAAAAGCTCATTACAGCACACACAGGTTGACTTGTCCTTTATACCCTGCAAAAATGTGATCTGGCCACCTCCAGAAGTTAATGCAATTATTGACAAGCAAGACAGAAAAAAAATGACAGTTTTAACACATTTCCATCAGTTGTGTAACCTTAAACGTTTGCTCCTATTTTTTTTGGTAGTTTTCTCTTCCATTTGATTTCTCATTACTACAAGAGCAGCAGAGTGAGCGCCACAGATGATAATGAAGCCTCTTTGTTCTGGCCTGAAGCTCTGATGGCCATTTTCTGCAGCTCCTAAAGAAAGTCATTCCATATTGGGTCCCATTCAGCAAAATGGCCCATCATCATGATGCAACGCGTAACCCGTGCCCCAAATTTATCTTTGAGCCCCCCTAGAAACCTGGATGCTATGTTTTGTGATCAGAAAACCCCTGGAGGCAGTGATAATGCGCCTAATGTATAGCATTGTTGCAGCCGAACCACTGTGGAAAGCAAGGAAAATAGACCAGAAAGCTGAACAACGATGTTTGTAGAAAATTACTTTCTAATTGAGGCATATGCCATGGACATGACAGATAAATTAGCCATTGTCAAGGCATTCAGCTGTGGTGCGTCACTTGCAGCTCGTGTGTTATTTGTCTGAGCATTCCAGCTGAATGTTTTGTTTGTGGTTCTGTCTGTCTTTATGCTGATGTTTATCCTGTGCTCACGTCAAACCCAGAAACTATGACTAATACTAACCGCAGTTTACTTCTTCAGCATAACTGAGTGCACTTTTAACATTTGACAGAAAAAAAGGGTCCCAAAGGTTCATTTCATGCCTGAGTTGCAAACAGATTCTTTGAACAGCTCAATAAGTCGGCCAGATAAGCAGATGCTGTCACGTGTCAGTATCTTGTCATGCAGTACACGCTGAACCCAAACATGAAACCAGAAAATAAACCTGAAGCCAGTGAAGTCATTAACACAACAGTGACCAGAGGACTTTGATTTGTAATTACAGATTACACAAAGCAAATTCAGACAAGAATTTAATACAGATAGATACTAGAGTGACTCTTGCCACTTTGTCAAAGGAGTTTACAGCGCACCAAGGAAGTTTAAAACTGGAAAAGGAAAAAGAAAAGGCTGTTATTGACCTCTTTCACATATATTGATGCTGCATTCCAAAACTCCTAAAGATCTAAAGCTCTGCCTTATGTATTAGTGCCTGTCTCCTCCCATTGTGCCATTTTATTCACATCCAGCATGGAATGTAACTACTTGTACGTTACTTGAGTATTTTTATGTTGCTCTACTTTCTACTTCTACTGTACTCAAATTTTGGAGGCAAACATTGTATTTTTTACATCACTACATTTATTCTAAACATACTCTCCAATTAACCGCCTTAAAAAAAATCATGTTTGTGTATCTAGAAGTCTTTTCCTAGGCCATTCTCCACTGAGTGCAACATTGCTTCTTCGACCATTTGCAGATCTATGAAGAAGCCCTCTTTCTCTCCCTCTGCAACCTGAGCACACCAGCTCACCTACAGCGCTGCTCAGAACACTGTAAAACAACTTTACATCACATAATGATAAGCTGTTTTATTGTAAGTCATACAAGTTGGAGGCAGAAACTGATCTTGAAGAAAAATAACGACACATAAATCTGTAAGTTGGCATGATTGGTTCCTTTGGTTTGTTACACATGAAACTGTCAACAAATTCATTTCTGGTTTTGAGTTACCGTTACACTACAGTTTCCACGTTGAAATGCACGGCCATTGTGCTCTACTGTTTACTTCTGTCATCACGGGTCTTCTTGTTTATGAAAAAAAAAAACACTGTATGGAAACGTTAAGATGGTAAGAAAGTTTACTATCACTGTAGGAAGGTCTTTAAAGCTTTAATCATTTAAATTAACATTGATCACCTAATAAATGATGCCATATTTATATAGATAAAGCTACCCAGCAATCTATAAAGTAAATAAAAGCAGCCCTAGCTGTAGCATTAAAGTGATGCACAAAAATGAATCAATAATTGTGTAATAGTAATGCATGATTCAGAAATAGGCCATTCAGCATGAGCACATTTTCTTTGGCTCTTTAAGTATATGTTGATGCTATTATTGATGCTAGTATTTAGCATTTTGAATTCAGGCCTTTACTAGTACAGCAAAACATCCTTAACTTCCTCTTAAAAAGTGTCTAAACATTAATTCCATCACTGTTTACATAATGTAGGCGTTTTGAGCAGACGCCCTCCAACTAGCAAATGTTGAAAACAAATGTGACAGTGTAGAGTAGAAAAGCTGCCAAATGTGTTTTCCTTTAACATTTTGCCTATTAGCAACTGTCGAGTAAACAGTAGCATTAATTGAGTTAGAAAGTTGTAAATGTTGAATCTAGGCAGTGAATCTCATGCATAATTTAATCCATACATCAGATTCTTGCACTTAAAATCTGAAGTCAGTATTAGGAAATATAGATAAAATTGTGAACAGATGTAACATTCAGTGAACCGTCTGCACTCCGAAACAACTGGAAAACAAGGCGACTTTTAATATTATGCTGATGTGTACACTTTATGTTCCATTCATTATGGAGAGACAGCAAACTGGTGCATAGGAGTGTTTCATGTTTCTTTCCCTAAACAGATGGCGACCATTGTGCCATGTCTACCCAACTAACTTCTAAACAACAGGGCTGGGTTTACACAAGTACAGACTGTTTTGGTGGAACTTGCAGAACAAACAGAACTGGGCACAACAGAAGCTTTGTGAAAGCGAGCCAACCTTGTGAAGTGATGCAGCTGCGAGGGTGGACCCGCTGTGGGATCTCAGGGCTTTGTTTGGAAGAGGTGAGCACCATCACACATGCCATGGCTGCTCTATTGTTACATTCCAGTCGTCTAATGGGCAATTTTGAGGCTTTTGTTCAACAGTTAGAAAATCATGGTCGCACTCTTGCTAGAAAATTAATAAATAAAAACTATTTGGCTCTTTGAACACTCATAGAAAGCACTAATACATAATAGGCTCATCGCAAAGCAAGGTCTTACATATAGCGTGACAAAATGAGACATCTGTGCTGAAAAGAGAGGATGACAAGATCAGTCATGTGTAGTCTCATTGTTAAATAAATACTGAGGAGGCAGAATAGCACCTCATCTAGTACCCACTAGCTGAACCCTTGTTGCTACCTTACCCAGAGTCCCTCGGTGGGAGCTGCCATGTCCCAGTCAGAGCTTCTGGGGATGTGTCTCTAAATGGAAGTAAGTGTAATTACAGGATGACGAAGGCAGGTAGCAGCCAGCCAGGCAATCATTTTCCCTGATTGAGACAGAAAGTTAAGGTCTGAAAGGCCATCGGAGTGTGAGCCCACGGCAGGTGCAATCTGATGCCTCAATAAACTGGGCTGAAATTAGAAACTTCTCATTCTGTTCGGCACGGCTCTCGGACGTGGGAGTGATGCTTTCATTGATGGGCAGAATCCGAGCTTGTATGATGATATCTTCTTTAATGTCAATAAGGCTCTCCCGTGTTTCTGTTACCGCTCCCCACTGCAACATTAATCACTTTGAAATAGGCAAAGCTGAGCCAAGTTATTCGATGCATAGGAAGGTAATTGAATTTATTTATTTATCCACAGCAATAACGGAATGTATTTCCCAGGCGAGATGTGAGGGTTGCATTTCACTGAACAGAGCGGGAGATTTACTGTGCATGAGCACAATTACAAGCACACCACCAAAATTCATACATCAGAGTGAGCAGATATTCCAAATTAAATTTGTTTTTTTCTGCACCTTCTGAGTCACTGAAATAAAGCAATGTTTTGTAACTAATTAATCATGACTTGTCTTTGTCTCAGAAGAATAAGTACACCTTAGGCAATATAAATCATTTCAGCCGGAGATTGACACTGATCGTACTAATCCCTTTATGTATTCCGCATCTAATCCAAGCACTTGCAATTGCATACCCAACAGACATGGTGCACTGCATTACAGTGATGTCAAAAATAACAAAAACACACATTATAAATTACAAAGAGGAGGTTAAATGTAATGCTTTACAATATAAAAGGAATACAACGAAAAAAGAAGAAAAAAAGCAGCAGAGAGAGGAGTGAGTGGGCTTTAGTACAACTGGCCAGCTCCAAAAACAACATGAAGCATTTTCAGAAACACTCAACAAAACTGCAGACATGTCTTACATGCTTTACTGTGCCAGGTCAATTCATCCAAATGTGTCTGTCTCTGATACAGTGGCTTTAAAAGTATGCAAGATTTGAGGGAGCGTGCAATTGGCATGCTGGCAGCAGGAATGTCAACCAGAGCTGTTGCTCGTGTATTGAATGTTCATTTCTCTACCATAAGCCGTCTCCAAAGTCATTTCAGAGAATTTTGCAGTACATCCAACCAGCCTCACAACCGCACACCACGTGTAACCACACCAGCCCAGGACCTCCACATCCAGCATGTTCACCTCCAAGATCGTCTGAGACCAGCCACTCGGACAGCTGCTGAAACAATCGGTTTGCATAACCAAAGAATTTTTGCACAAACTGTCAGAAACCGTCTCAGGGAAGCTCATCTGCATGCTCGTCGTCCTCATCGAGGTCTCAACCTGACTCCAGTTCATCATCGTAACCGACTTGAGTGGGCAAATGCTCACATTGGATGGCGTCTGGCACGTTGGAGAGGTGTTGTCTTCACGGATGAATCCCGGTTTACACTGTTCAGGGCAGATGGTAGACAGCGTGTGTGGCGCCCTCAATAAAACAAAACTGCACCTTTCAGAGTGGCCTTTTATTGTGGCAGTCTAAGGCACACCTGTGCACTAATCATGGTGTCTAATCAGCATCTTGATATGGCACACCTGTGAGGTGGGATGGATTATTTAAGCAAAGGAGAAGTGCTCACTATCACAGATTTAGACAGATTGGTGAACAATATTTGAGAAAAATGGTGATATTGTGTATGTGGAAAAAGTTTTAGATCTTTGAGTTCATCTCCTAAAAAATGGGACCAAAAATAAAAGTGTTGCATTTATATTTTTGTTGAGTATATGGGTCATTCCTACTATTCGGTGCCATTTCGGCCTTGTTTGATCTATTAAAAAAAAATGTTAAAATTTCCAATTTTTTCATCTTTTATCTGAAGGATTACTTATCAAACTATAAGAAAACTATATTGGTCCAGCTTAGGATATCAATAATCTATTATTTTTACCAAATTCTTTGCATGTGACAGACAGCAAATGTCCACCCTGTTACGGGACATTCTCACATCTATTACACTATGTTTCCAAACCACTCAAGCTATAATAATTACATTTAGTAAGAGCTAAAATGTCCCTTAATTTACCCTTGAAATATCTATTTTGAGAAATATTAACAAAGAAGTATATGTACAAAAAATGTGCTCTATTGTAAGGCACAACACAATTTGAACACATTTCTTTTCAATTTTAAGATAATTTCAATGGAATCTGCCTTTATCTTTTTTGTGATTTCATTATACTAATTAGAAACTGCAAGTAAACACAAAGACATGCTAAATATTTCAGACTTTTTATCTAATTCTCATCAAAAAATAATAAGGTGACAGGGTGGACAAGACGTCACAGAATGGACCTAATATTTGTGAACAAAATTTTATTTAAAAAAGTAAATTTATTTAACCTTTACATGAACATTAAAATTATTTTTTTTTAAAAATACTTCCAAAAAGTAAATAAAAATATCATTAACTAGTCATATGAAAAACATCAAAAACTTCATTAGCATCAGCTTTACATACGAATTCACTGAACAATATAATTCATTAACAATTAGAAATTCATTCAATAATTTAAAATAGGAAATTCATTCAATAACTAAAAATTAAAATAAAATAATCAATTTATAACCAAAAATAATAATAGAAGACAACATATGCTGAAGAAAGGTGTTTATCCACCTCTGTTATGTCCACCCTGTTACTGTGTGTCCACCCTGTTACTCTACAAAATGGTAACAGGGTGGACGGTAACAGGGGGAACATTTAATGCTAAAGCTGTCCCTTACTGCTAATGCGATGAAAAACAAGATAGCACTTAGTGACAACCAAGGAAGATTTTTAACATATTTATTAACCATATTTTTGAAATTACCAAAAAATATAATTTTCTGCCATAAAACAGGGTAACAGGGTGGACATCTTATGCTTTACCACGTCAGTCAAGCATTCTAAAATACTTTAAAAAAAAAGGTTGTTTAAAGAGAGGTACTTACTTTGCTTCCATTAGTTTGATTTTCCCTCCAAAAGTGTAAGCTACTTCCTGTATCATGTGACTAGATGATGTATTGGGGGGCGTGGGCAGAGGTCTTTGTATCAAAGTAACGGGGTGGACAGTTGACTCAGGGACACAACATATGTTGAATATTTTAAGCAGTAAAAATGTATAAATAACAAAAAATAACATTTGGGGAGGTAGATTATAAACGAAGCTGTGCAACAATAGTGAAAAGTGTTGGGTTTATTTTATTACTATTACTTTTATATGTATTTCTGACTGAGCAAACATTATTTGGGACATGGGAATTTGGCCTACTTATCCAAAAATAAGGGTAATTGTTTAAAATTTAAATATCCCTGCATACATATCATTGTATATTATGGTAGAGAACTGTTAACCATATAAGCCAGGCTTTTGAAAATTAGTATTAGGACATTTTACCAAAAATATGCAATACTCTGTCATGGGGACTCAAATGGCATCGAATAGTAGGAATGACCCATATGTAGCTTTGGCTGTAAGCTTTGCATCAGTTTCTTGATGGGAAACAAATATTCTTCCAAGTCGCAGTTCTCTTGCAGACTGCATCAGATTGTCCTACAGGATTTCTTATTCTTATTGCATTCATTTTACCCTCTACCTCAAAAGCATGCCAGGGAATGCTGCTAAGAAGCAACTCCACACCGTGATGCTACCACCACCATGCTTCACGGCAGGGATGGCGTGTTTGTAATGATGTGCAGTGTTTGGTGCCCACCAAACATAGTACTAGTCTGATGGATAAACAGCTCAAATTTAGTCTCATCAAACCAAACAGCTATCTTCCTGTTGATTTGTGAGTCTCCTACATGACTTCAAACTAACACTTTTCAAGAAGCTTTTCACAGAGTCGCTTGGAATGTTCATTAGTCTCCTTTATGTTGCTATAACCAGGAGTACTGATTCACCAGTGACTGAACCTTCCACATGCAGATGTCGTCATACTACAATGATTTGAGAGACATTCATTGTTCTAAGATTATCTGTATTTCACTAACTGTATGGAATCTAGCACTAATTGACCCCTGTGTTGAAATATGTAGGTCCCTTTAAAGGGATTGCATATGTTACATTTAATATTTGTTAATAGCTGTCATCATTTTGTACAAATCTGTCGATACATTGACAGGAAAGCATCTTTTTTTTTTGGGAAACTCTTGTTCAAAAACTTAATTTATATTGACCATGATTCAGAGTTGAAAAGCAGCAAATGGAGAAAACGTCCAAGGGGGGTAAATAGTTTTTATAGGCACTGTATTTCTGCCCAATACACAACACAGTAAAGGTGAGCAGTATTTTATTTTTTATAGGGGCTGTTTTTTGGCATAAAGCAGCCAGAATGGAAACATAGAGTCTGAAGCTTACCTGAAGTACCTGGAACATTGTTGTTGAAGAGAGACATGGCAAAAGATTATTTTACAGACTAAATGTTATAAATGATATTCCATTCACTTTTAATGTATTGCATGCATGTGTGAGAATGTTTCTGTGTAATTTCAATGAACTGAGCTTTAAAGGCACAAAAAAGGCTGGATCCTGCTATCACCCTCAAATTGTCAGATCCTTTAGGCCTCCCTGTACACAAAGCCACATACAAACAAAACAAAAGCCACAAATCTGGTAGTCTTTAGGTGTTGACTTGAATGCAAAAAGGGAACAAAAAAATCCAATCATAATGCTTTCTTCCTGTCAGCAGGAATCAAACACAAGAACAGAGCCAAACCGTGTCAGCCGTTTGACTTCAGCAGGTAAATTAAATTTTCATGGAAATATGCCCAATGTTTAGGAAAGTTCTGTAAGCAGATTAAAAGGTGCACTTAGCCACACATGGGTAGCAAGTGCGGATGTGGGCGACAAAGTAGTATGCGAGAGGTGTGGAGAACTCGCTGGCATTAGGCATCAGCCTCCCCTGGCGACATATCCTCTTCTACATTAACCCCGTGCTGTGAGGCGCGCTGCCGATGCTGAGCCTGTAATTAATGAAGAGTGAAAGAGGCAGAGAGGCAGAGAAAAATAAAAAGAGACAATGGGAGAGCTGTGTGTCTTTTTGTGTAACTTTCAAAATTGGGTAAACATAACAAATATTACGTCATACTTGGAGGGAGAGCACATGATTAGTCCATGATTTGTCGAACAGAACAGCGCTGAACGAATTAAAAAGCATCTTTTCAAAAGACAGCATCCTCAAGGTTTTCTCTTCTCTCAGTTTAAGCAGGAAAGCAAGCAAGAGTACCAAAATATGTCCTGCTGATGCCTCTGTCACGCAAGTCATACCTTGCAGGATATACTGTAGTAGTTTGCTGAGAGCTGGCAAAGAAGTCTTACTTAAATTTCCAAATTAACAATGGATGGATGGAAATAAATTTATTCTCAGTTGGTTCTGATTTTGAAACTATAGCTTTGGGAATATTAGTGCAAGTATTGTTAAGTCTGCTCCCCATAACAAACATTCTGGCATACCGTTGAGGAAGGTTGCTTACTAAGAGTCTTGTTTCTTTCTTTCATAGTCATCGTTCTCAAATTTTTGGATCTGAAGTTAGTGGTAGATTTCTTATCAACTTGTAACTTATAGAAAAGTTGCAATGTTAGGTTCTCATGTGAACAGAGCAGGAGATTTACTGTGCATGAGCGTATTACCAAAATTCATACTTCAGTGATGTGCATGATGGCAAAACTGTCCCAATGCGAGTCTTTAAAGCGATGCTTCGAAATGGCAACAAAAAATCTCGCAAAAATCACAACCTTTGACATCCTTGGAAAATTACAGCTTCGGAGCGTGAAAACAAAGTAGCTTTTAAAACATAGATAAAACGGCAATGAGGCTAATGTTCTGGCAAGACTTTCTGAAATAGCTGTCATTCCCAAGGGCAGAAAGGCCTCATGAGCCACGATAATAACGGGCTATGGAGGACGATGAAGTTTTAAAGCACCAACTGGGTTTAGAAGAGCCCCGCTTTCATAAAATCAATCTAGCCTGAGGATGAGAGAGGAAATGGGTGCCAAGCTTTGGAATGTCTTGATTGCTGTCTGGAGAGGAGCGCACTCCCGTTGACTCCGCAGATCAATACTACCGACTTTTTTATTTATTTTTTTTAAACGAGCCGTCAAATGCATTTCATGCTTTTCCTGGATAAAAAAGAAAACATTACAGATACATGTAATAATAACTTCAATAATCATTTACAGGAGTGCACATTCATTTGATTGTCTGTTTGTATGAACTACCATCACCCTCGCACAGTCAAGTAGCTCCTAACCTGTGCTAAAAGTCTCCAGATGAATGAATGGGGTTTTTTTTCCAGGTGATTACCTGTAATTGCGTAGCTGTGCGACACTGACAGGCTTTACACTCTTGGCCTCGCAGGAACATTGTGCTGATGACGTCCCAAGAGACGGCAGGTGTGGGAAATGTTAAATATTGGTCGAGTTGTATATGAGTCAAGGTCAAAAGGACTAAAAAACATCATTATTCACAGCTTAAGTTGCAGGGGCATGCTATCAAAGAGCAATGAGTTGAGTGCAGCCATGTGAAAAGTAGGACTTGATGGTTTTTCATTTTTACCTCCCCATTTTCCAGCGCCAATGAGGAATTCATGCCCTGTGAGCAATTGAACATATCTATACAAATGTGAAGAGACAGATTTGCTATGCACTACCAGCAAGGTTATGTAAAAAACAGAGGGTGGGCAATGCAGACACAATTTGTCACTGATGTGGCACATTTCCAAGCAAACTACTTTTCAAGTCAAGATAATGTAGAAGCTTCCCCATCGCCGAAGACACACATACACACACATACTTTGTCTAATACAGTACATCAACTCTCCTCGAGCTGTCATGATTGGAGACACCCAGGCACTGGCATCTATTCACAATCAATTCAGAATGGTCCCTGCCACTTTTATTGAATTTCACATCAACAGAAGGGACAATTAAGATGATGAGTTTTGGTGGGCGGACATTTGAAGAAAACCATGCCCACCAGGCAAACTGTCCCTGCGTGGCATGCACTGCCTGACGGGAAGGACTGTGTGGGATTGTACATGTTGGTGGCAAACACAGCAGAGATGTTCATGTTGCTGCCTCACTGTGGAACAGTGGGCAGGCAAGGCGGGGCATCAAAATGTGTAGCCATCATTTTGTAGGAGGCTAGCCCTGTGTGGTGAAGAAGGAGTTCTGTGAGCGTTTTTATACCAAGGTCTGTGGGCAGCATTGTTAATAAAATCAGTTGCCAGTTTAGGAAACAGTTATTATAAAGATGTGTTTTTCGTCGCATCATCACACAGAAAATGAGAAGCAAATTCACCACTGATTCCTTCTCAGCCTGCACCTTTATAATTGATGCTGAAATGCTTCGTAAATTCAAACATATCACGGGGACTAAGATTGCAAAAACATTAGCATTACAGTTTACATGCATTCTGTTGCATATCTAAGAAAGAAGCATCCAAAGCAAAGTGTTTAAAAAAGGACTACATGTGCTGAAAAGGAGAGCTGCATAAAATCTCTGGCAGCGCGTATAAAAGACATCTGTCTGCATCCAGAGAAATGAAAAAAGTTAACTTTGATCATAACTACACACAAAAACAAGTGAATTACAACAGCAACAACAAGCCCACAGTGTGTTCCACCAACCTTTCATGCAAAGTTATTATTGGATAAAAAGAACATTAATCTTTTGCAAAAAAAAAAGCTTGGCTTTTGCAAATATCTGTTCAATACTTGAATAAAAGATGATCCATTTATGACCTACAATAAAGGCTCTCAAATAGCTGCACTACAGTAATATCATGTTTCAACTGGTTGTTACATCAGCGCCAGAAATGGAGAACACTCTGCGAGGTAGCCACAAATGCAGTGACACAAACATAAAATGCCAGCCTTGCTTTAATGGTATGCCCATGAATAGCCAGAGAAAATGGCAATATAAGAGGCAGTTAAGTGACATCTCTCTCTGCGAGCCGGGAGCAGAGACACGGGAGCAGAATTGTGAAAAACAAAGAAAGTCTTTGTCCTGAAACATGGATGTTTGTGTCCAGAGGACAACTACGGGCCTCGGGGGTCTTAATTTTATTCCATTAGGTGAAGTGACCTGGACGAGATTGGGGCAAACATGTTGAAAGGACGCACTGAGAAAGACAGAGTGGAGAAAAAGAACATGTCTTTACTTTGTATGGTGGAACATCAGTCACTTCACAATAGCTGCTGTCTGATGGGTTGGCCTGAAGGGAAAACTTTTTGTATGTGTGTAACATGCATGAGCGTCTGTGATTATTTCTTGCATGCATGTGTGTGCTGCTGATGTATCAGCCTCTTGAGGGTCGTTCTCAGAGATGTGTGACACAGCTCGGTTTGTCCCCCAAAAGCAATAGCCATGGTGGACATGACAAACGGAGATGGAAAAACTCTCAGAGGAACAAAGCCCTTGTCCCCGTGGCTCATTGCAGAGATCACTGTTGTTTCTTTATAGCATGTAATGGTGCTGTGTTTTTGCCATCCATGTGGAAGACATGGGCGTCTGCAAATAGATTCTAATTATTTTTGCGTCCTTCTGCACTCCGGTTGAGTGGCCGACTGTGACAAACACAGCTGCAAGGGTGTCAGTGGGAGTCTTGGATTGGTGGGAGGGAAGAGTACAAGTCAGCTAAAGGGCTCTGCTTGACACGCAGCGCTGTGCCGGCATCCAGGCCTCTAGCCTTTTCAGCTTGCTCTGATTAATGGGTCTCGTCAGGTACCGTCCGTTGCCACTCACACCAATTAAGACATTAGGCCTTTCCACATGGCTTCCTGCTCTTAAACAAACAGCAGGACCGCTGGGTCCTTCCTCTCTCTCACTCTCGGCAGGCGCTGAGTCTCTCATCCAATCAGTGTCCCGCTGCGGGAGCTCTATGCTTGTCCTCACTGCGGAGGACAGACAGAGAGACGGTCTTGAACTGAACCCGTTAGCCTCCTGCAGCGAAACTCAGCACAGAAAAATAGAGCAATCAAAGCCGAGTGTCAAACAATCCCTGTGTAACAGACAGCCCTCCACAGAGATCCCCTCCTGCTCTGTGTGCTCCCTGCAGGACGTCGCTGCAGGACAATGCCAGGCCAGGTCTGAACCAAAGTCTTAATTGGATCGACCACTAACTGGCTTTAACGGTGCAAGAAGAAAGAAAGAGAATTACTAGCTTGACTTGATTGGATGCTTTTAACCCTGATTCTCACCAGACCCTTGAAAGTTAATTGTCTCTGACCCTCTGCTGCCCATGTCAAGAAACTCTCCAAACCCTGATTGAATATATTATCCTCCTTCTGAAGTGGACAATAAAACATCCTTGTCCATGATGGAGAGTCTTGTGCTTGTGTAATCAACAGTAATACGTAGCTCGTGGCGCTTCAGTTGCAACCTGTCCCCTGCTCTGTGACAGACCATAATGAGATTAGCCATGGATACCAGCTAGTCCCACTGTTTAGTACAGGAGAGAGGGAGAGAGATGAGCTCTTAATGTGCAGCGATTTGTTCTGTGTGTCCAAGCATGTTTCTGTGTGTCGAGGACGGAGTGGGTGGGTGGGGGGGGAGCTGCTTGCCGCCGGTCTTTATGTCTCTGCGCCTGTGGTGTTCGTAGCCATCGTGTCGCGTTAGTATGCCAGTCAATCAAGTGGCGGGGGCCTGTCTCTCATCAAGGTGCTATGCGTGATTGCCAACGCTTGGATGCGCAGAAATTTGCACCTCCCCGGAGAGAGTCCCTGCTGAGAAGGAAGGACTCATCTGTCACACAGACCAGCGTACCGATCCACAGTGACAGATGTGCAGTCTGACTCAAACGGATGACAGCACTGTACAGGAGGCTAAACAGTAAATACATGTGCAGACACTGACATACCGCTGGAGCTAAGCGTTGGTCCACATGTACAGTGATGATATACAATGTACATGAAGTGGAATATTGGGTAGGAGTATTGGAGGTATTTGATGCCTTAAAAATTAGACTGACTTTTTTAGAAATCAGACCAGAGTACTAATATTAGCTTTAATTTCATCTAGTCACCGATTAGTGGGAAACAGTGAGTTGCAGAAGAAGTATTCAGATTTTTACGTAAGCAAAAATACCAACATAACAATGTAAAAAAAGATTCCTGCTTGAACTGACTTAAGCAAAAGTACATACGGTGGCTAATAGCAGCAAAATGTAATTAAAGTATTAAGTAGCTGTTTGGTTCCTCTGACTAATATTATTATATATGACATTAATAGATTATTCTATTATACTGAAGAACTGGGCTATTTGAAGTCACCAAAGTTTTTAAGGTGCACAACAACAACAAAAAAAACACAAATCACTAAAGGTGGCATTGCAGAGTGCTTTGAAAAAAGAATGAAATGACTCTTTTGGAGGTAAAATTGTGCAAACCTTTTTCTCATCTATACTGGATTATTTGAACTTTTATTAAATTTGAAACCATGTGAGAAGTTTGGAGGGAAAACTGCTCTTCGATGGTGCCGTGATCAATTTAAACATCTTAAATGTGAACCTGACTGCTTTTCCTCATATGTCAGAGGTCAAAAAAAAAATTAGGAGCTCCCAATTGCTGTATTTGGAAAGCTTGTTCAATTATCCATTGTGTAACATATTCATCCGAAAAGTAGCTAAAGCTGTCAAATAAATGTAGTGGGGTAGAAAGCAGGATAAAATGAAAATACTCAAGTGAAGCACAAAAGAGTACTTGAATAAATGTACTAATCTGAACTCCAAATCTGTGAATATTCTTGAATCTTTTATAAAAGGCTCAAAATATGGTTTGCAACAGAGCTGTCTCTTTTTTAAACTGCCCTTTCTGAATCCTTATGTTTATATCACACACACACACACAACAGCTACACCTTTCACAAAAAATTTTCAAACAACTCTGCCGTTGCTGTGTATCTATCCTGTCAGTAATCATTTTCCTTTGTTGAACCCAGTCACATTTTCATCCATTTTGCTCCCCGGTGCAGTGCCACCAGGCTTTTGGAACTTTGTCAAGTCTTCTGACCTGTAACAGAACGAAAAGGCTGCAGCACTCAGGAGCTGGGAAATTAGCAGAGAGAGTGAGCGAGAGAGAAACAGAAGAAAGGATGGAGGGAAGGAAGAGAGGCGAGGGGCCACGGAACTGCAGCGTGTCGGGGAGGGGGGTGTTTTCTATGTCACTGCAGTCCCATATTGTCCCCAGAAAATGTCACTCTGCCCTTGGGAGGCAGCGCTCCGAGGCGAGACTCATCTGTCTGACCGCATTTACCGAGATGTTCTGTGGCCAGATCCCGAGGAGCCTGGGAGGCGTCCCACTGCACTTTGTCTCCCCACCAACACTCCTCACGCTGATTGTTTCCCACAAAAGCTACAGCTGACTTGATCTTTCAGCCACACAATGGTGTTTCTTTTGAATAGCCAATATATTCACATATTCATGCATATAAGCAGGTAGCAGAGAAGCCTGATGTACACTGATTGGAAAAGTCAAAAAATTGCTTTCACGTCATCTAAATTGTTGACAGTATTAAAAAAAATAGCCAAGTCTAAATAAGGTACAGTTTATGCTTTTTAAAGATTATTCTCTGAACTTCTTAATCACATCCCACAATTGAACAACAATGCAGGATGGAAACACATTTTTACAAGTATTCTCCACAGTTGGCTAGTATGTTTAAACCCTGTATTTATGCCAATATATTGTGAATATCGGAAAATTAATGTGGAAAACATGTGAAAACACTGAATTAACTGGTTCTGAATTGTGGAGTTATGTCGTGGCTACACTTAACATGCAGCGTATGCAGACTGCCACAGAATGAATGTGTTTGGTAGCTGCACCTGCAGGACAAGCACAGCATCAGGTTGATGGCAGAAGAACAGAGCGAGCTTTTATTTTGGAATTGTTGGGTCGTCAGATTCTGGATCCAGCACAGTGCTCTAAAACTATTTTTTTCACTGAGTTTGCATAATACTGGTCAGTTGACATCTACAGACTACAGCAGATTCTATAAAGGATAAAGTCACAAAGCGACTGTGAGCTGGGACTGGCAAATAATCAGAGACGGAGTGATTAAGACTCAGAAGGGGATACAAAATCATCCTTTACCAAATACTGGTAGTTTATAAAAATATACATGTTGACACTTTATGACCCGTTTCTGTGTAAAAGGTAGCGTACACTTCATGTAAAGTCACAAACAGAAAACTGCCCTATTTTTATTTATTTCATTTGCAGGACAGATCTTTGTGGTGCATGCGTATCACTCACAGGCCGCTGACACCACTGATGTAGCCACTTTCAGATATTAAAATTTAAGTGTAGTGTTGCAGAATCCATCCATCCATTCTCTATACACCGCTTTATCCTCACTCGGGTCACGGGGGGTGCTGGAGCCTATCCCAGCTGACTCGGGCGAAGGCAGGGGACACCCTGGACAGGTCACCAGTCTGTTGCAGGGCTACATATACAGACACACAATCACACTCACATTCACACCTATGGACAAGAATAGTCAATTAACCTCAGCATATTCTTGGACTGTGGGAGGAAACCGGAGTGCCCGGAGAAAACCCACGCATGCACAGGGAGAACATGCAAACTCCATGCAGAAAGATCCCAGGCCCACCCCAGGATTTGAACCGGGGATCTTCTTGCTGCAAGGCAAAAGTACTAAGAAAGTAAGAAAGTAATGGGGGCGGCATGGCTCGTCAAGCTCATGTCGAGGTGTCCCTGAGCAAGACACCTAACCCCTAATTGCTCCTGGTGGGTTGTGGTTAGCGCCTTGCATGGCAGCTTCCGCCACCTGTGTGTGAATGTGTGTGAATGTGTGAATGGGTGAATGTGACATATCACGTAAAGCGCTTTGGATTTGGATTTACTAACCACTATTCCACTGTGCAGCCCGTGTTGCAAATCCGCTCAGCGTATAGTCCTATGTGTTATGTATGCAGTGTAGCCATGGGGTTCTTCATAATATTAATGTCCAGGATTTTTGGGCGAGCCCAAAACCACGGTTTGATGAAACCCTGGGGCTTTACATGACCCCTTCCCTAGCACTATCACATTATATAACCTGGAGCGAATTAGCATCAGTGGTTCATGCAAGTTAATACATTTACTACAGTTTGCCAGTGAGTCGTGTCTTCGTTCAGCAAAAGCATCTTCCCCAGTGCCAGAATTTCCAGAACAGTACCGTCTCATTTAAATTTCCTAAGAATGATGAAGAAAAGGGCTGCACAGTGACGTGGTGGTTAGCACTTTCTCCCTGTGCGGGGTACTCCGGCTTCCTCCCACAGTCTAAAAACATGCTGAGGTTAACTGGTTACTCTAAATTGCCCATTGAGTGTGCTTGTTTGTCTGTGTATGTAGCCCTCTGACAGACTGGCAACCTGTCCAGGGTGTCCTTGCCTTCACCCCAAGTCAGCTACGATAGGCTCCAGCCCCTCTGCGACCCTAATGAGGATTAAGCCCTGTATACATAATGGATGGATGGAAGATGAAGGAAATTTGGAATGATTTAGTTCAGCTCCGATTTGATAAAGAGCTGAAGCTAACCACTAAACCCCGCCTCCGCAGTGACCATTTTACAGCAGGTAGTTTTGCAAACATTCACTAGAAACAACTACAATTGCCTGATTATCTGCTGTTCCTCCTCTTCGACTTTCATCCTTTCATCCCACAAACACCTGATGCCATCACACATGCCCACCAATCAGTGCAAGTCACCTTGAGTGCTCAGTTTATGTTAGCAGGTAACTTAGTCCACAGCTGCAAAGTGATTAAAATACTCCATCTACAATGTGCATTTATGATTTCACATCTAACCTGTTTAGTTCAGTTGAAATGAATTCAGGTCTATTTGCATAGTTAGCACGGTTCATTTGGACTGGTGTGAAAGCTGTCAATCAGCCCCTTTAGCAGACAAGCCTTTCAAATCAAGTTTCAGAGCAGAGATCAGTGCTTATTTTGATTTACTATTGAAGCTAATTTTATATAGTATGATTCTTTTAATCAATCAAATTTGGCTCAGTGGTTACTAACAGTTTTTTGTGGTGCACTACAGTTTTATTCAATGCTTTACACAGACTTTACAAAAAAATGGAATTGTTGAATGAGCATCCTTAATTCCGTTTTATTTAATTGTGGTGGAAGATGAATAAGTGTCAGATAATAAGAAATGATCTTTTTCTAATGTCACTTGTCTGATCACAAGACAGAAACTCATCCCAAATAGTTCCAACAGTAAATGAGAAATTCTTTAATTCAAACACAAACAGATACATATAGCTGCTAATAATCTCAGAGGGATGAATCTCCCATATTAGTAATGCCAGTCTTTTTGATTTTTTTTTCTTTTTTTAAAAAAAATAGCATAGAATGGCTTGTTTTCAAAAATTAGTACATGAATGCAAAAATGTGAGTAATCCTCTAATCTAGTACATTTTTGTCATGCCGAAAGGCGAGCTGCGTTCACTGCTAAGGATTAAAGTAGCTCATTAAAGAGAGGCACCCATGACTGAAATAGGCCAAGAGCTCTATTCTCTGAACCAAATGGAAGACAAAGGAGCTCAAGGAAATGAATGGTTTATCAGGTCTGGGCAGAACCCTCTTCTTGTCTACCATAAGCCCCGGACACGACATCAGCTGCATCGACTCGGCTGAGCACCAAGATTAAATGGCTTATTGACTGTGAGAGGACACAGGCATCAAAAATGTAGACTTGTAGCGGGAGTCACCTTCAGATGTCATCCAACCAAGGAAGTCTTTGAGACACAAAAAGGATGCATGAAAGGGTTTGCATGCCAACATTTGAGTTTGTTTCCAGTGCGAAAAGAGAGTTCAAACAGAGCTGCCACGAGTCTCGTCATGCACTTTGATTTGTCATCTTCTTCCAAATGTACCTCTAGGTGACTAGGGTTTTCAAAAAGCAAGAGAGACCTTATTTAAAATGTCAGTCTGCAGCATAACATATAGGACCAGCATTACACTTGAGGAATGACACTTTATTAAATGTTAAAATGCCATCTTCTCCCTCTCCTCCTCTGAAAGATTCATAAAGGCCAGTTAGTGACTGTGTCACCTCTGAGAACAGATGGACTTGGCTGGAAATGTGATGTGGGAATAGTGGTTTGTCTGTGCAACAACTGATCACCCACCCCAATCCCTGAAATCACTGACATTAGCTCTTTAACTATAAGTTTCTTCCCATACTTTATTGGGGGACAAGCTTTAATAATTTATAGGGGCTCAGGGGCATCCATGAACGCAAGATTGGATTTTTCAAATGCAGTTTATCTGGCACTTGCAGCTGGGGGCCTCTTGAAGGTGCATTTTGTAGCTTGTCAATATGCTTTGCCCGTATAGGCTGTGACATTAAATTAAATAGGTTATTGACTGGCAGGTGAGTTGGCAATAGGGCTGCTAGAATGCGCGCTCACTAGCTCACTAATCCAACTGGCTATGAATCAGTGGTCCATAAATCAGAGCATAATAGATCCAGATTTTTTTTGTCTTCCGTTTCTCTCCGCATCCTTTTATTTGTTTTTAATTTGCACTGATGCTAATCCCATGGCTCTGCTCAGATTTACAGAAGCAATAACAATGGAAATGCCACTGCATCTCCCAAAACGCCTGTCAGCTGCTCACTGTGCGTGTCTGTTCACAGTGTAAAGTGGACAATGTTAGTGGACAACACCTAAGCTAGTAATGCGTCTGCCGATTGCACCGTGATGTCGCTAGGTTACAAGATAGTTTGTGAATTCACTCGTACACACATGTAATCTCACATCTGCACAAGTCAATTTAAAGATAAGGTGGAAAATATATATGAAAAAAATTTAAATTTCATGGTCCATTTGGAACAGTCACCGCCACTGACGTTACTAACACACTGCTAAATTCAGCTAAGTTTATCAGATTGTCCAATGGTGTCCACAGTCAAGCCATTGGTCCTGTTTCACCAAAACTGCCGTATCATTTATTTTGGTACGAGCAATTAAAGTTACATTTGTGTCATGTCAGGTTTGATTATTTCTAAGAGACAGGTTTGGTTAAAAAAGGAAGGAATGTGAGGACTGGAGAAGTTAAACATTAAGGTTAGGGAAGGGTTTTACTTGGGTTATTAAAAATGCAAACATTACTTGGAGGTGAGATGGAGGAGGTGATCTCTAGTCACTTGAACAAAAGTCAGAGATGACACAAGCTCATTCACTATGCCCTTACAATCCTTGCTAATTACTTGCAGGGCACTACTGCTACTTCTTGGTTTCCGCATTTTGATACTAATTAGAAACTGTGAGATTCCAATTAATCAAATACAGATACAGCTCTGAGGAATGCTGGGTTGTGAATATGTTACATGATCAGGGTGGCAAAAACATCAATGTATTGTGTCCTGGCCTCACTTCCTCTTCCCTGACCCAAAAATCCAGGTCAACGGTGCTTCCAGGTACTAGAGATGCACAATACCGGATTTTCTTGTATCCGGTATGCCGACGTTTAGAATTCATTTTGACCGAGTACCAATACCAAGGTATTTTTTTCTATGTAATTACAGAAAACATCAGGTCTTTGCTGTGGTGGAACTAACATATTATTATGCCTACTGTGAACATGATGGCCCACTGGCAGGTGTAGATATAAAATACAACGCTGTTCAAATGTACACATTCACTGAACAAAATAAGAACGCTACTTCAATATATCTGTAAAACGCACCAAATATATTTAATATAGCATTTCCAGTGCTTAACAGCACTTTGAAATATTGGATTTGCTCAAGTCCTGTTGTATAAATGGGATAGTATGTCAGTAAACCGTGAGATTATTATCATCATTGGTCTACTAAAAAATTCTGAAAAAAGGAGAGAGAGATAATCACATCCTGGATGATAAAAGCTGCGCGATAGTAATATTTACGATAACCACAGGTTTTAATAAGAATGTATGTTAACAATACACATACAATAATACTGTTCAACATCAATGGCTGTAACTATCCGGTTGTCGCTCCAACACAGAAACAAGAGTCATGGTTACTCTCTCTCCGCCTCCTTTCTGTTTTATTTTAATTGGAATCAATTTGCCAAAAAGAGAAAAAGCACACAATAAGTAAAAGTCACAATGAATTTGTCCAAAAGCAATTTTTTTAAGTCAATAAATACTGGGATAATATTGTTATTGGTAAGTCTTTTGACCATTATAATGGTGCAGTGATTTGACATTACAACAGAACTTTCTTCAACATTTTCTGTCTGTCCAAAGATGCGTACTTTCTCTGAAGCCGAGTTTTTTTTTTTTAGCTTTATCCTGCAGGTAACGGCTGCATATACAGTATGTTTTTTCCTGCATAAACAAATTCTACAGCTACTTCAGTGTTTGTGCAGATTTTACATTTTTATGCCCTCTTTCAGTGTCTTACTGTTTTACCTCCACATTTACACCCACAGAAGCCGTAACCAAAGTGTAGGTGTTAAAATAAACAGTGCATCTTCATTTTCTCAATATTCCTGCACCCCTGTGGATAGGTGCAATATCATCAGGGCCGTTCCTATGGAAATGCAGTACTGTTAGAGAAACAGAATAGCGGGAAGACAAACACAATTACTGTGAACTGCCATTTTCCTCATTCTGCCGACCGATCCTGGCAGCGCTGTGTTTGATCGATGAAAGGCCACCTGCCACGCCGTGAGGTGTGCTTAGACGCTGGAACATGTTGCCAGCCAGATGTAATCTGCTTAATGTTGTGTAGATATTGCTGCTATAATGACAGAATATCACATTGCAGGCTTCCTTAAATGCAGCAGAGGAGTGGAGAGAAGATGCCAGTAGACCGGAGTGAAATGGTGAAAGTGGAATGTCCAGCTGGAAAACAGAAGGAAGGATGCTGCAATAAATCAAGACTGGGAGCTAAAACGGTAACACTGTGGCTCATTGCACATAGGGAAACATCGAAACAAAGCGTGTAAAAACACGCAACGTTTCTCCAGCATGCAGCACGCCGACCACGCAGCTGGGACCCCAGTTAAACAAGTCCAGATGAGATATAACATCACAGTTTACTAGTGACACCAGCTGCTGCCTGATGACTGATGTAAGGTTGGAACTTAGACGAGGAAGCATCACGGTTTAGAATTCAGTTCACGTTCAAATGCAAGAATTCAAATAAATTCACTTAAAAAGTAATTACTGTAAAAAGATAATGAAAAACTTTTTAACTTTCTAATTCTCTCTGCATTCTTTCCTGCCACCTTTTTAACAAACAAAGCATTATAGCTGAAAGAAGCCAGACAAACCAAACGGATTTCCAAACATGTATCTCCTCTTTCTTCATTGCCCTTTTCTGTATTTACTTTTAATTTGTATTGATCTTTCACCTGCACCTCAATTTTGCTGATGTCAGAAAGGTGAGGGAGCATTACAATATACAATACTTTTTCTCTTCTCTTATCGCGGAGGAAATGAAAAGCAAATGGCACCTTTGTCCAGGACGTGAGATCGTCCAGGCGGAAGGGCTTTGAAGCGCGGGGTGAAATTGAAAAGGTTGCAGGTTCACATCCCTGGACAATGACAGCCCCTCTGCCTCCACTCCTGCAGCTCACAGGAGATTAGAAGAGGGAGAGAGATAAGCAGCAGCATTGGCTAAATGTTTTTTTTTTCCCTGGGCTGGACAGATCGAAAAAGCCGAAGTGCTCCAGTTAGCCAGAAGACAGACAAATAGACAGAGACAGACAGGCAGAGCGAGGACACAAAGTGAATCATTCAGAACTGACCTTGACTTGATTGTGCGCAGACTGGTCTGCTGGTTCAAAGATAAAATCAAAGAAATTTAAAAATTTGGGTACAAAAGATAAAAAAAAAATACAACAACAAAGAGCAGATTAAAAATCAAGTAATATACAGTCTGAAGTAGTGACAATGTTTTCATTTTTACAACAAATGTTCAAGATTTAACTGGACTTATGCGTTTCTTATGCAAAGCTTACATACGTCAGGAACCTACACACACACACACACACACACACACACACACACACACACACACACACACACACACACACACACACACACACACACACACACACACACACACACACACACACACACACACACACACACACACACAGTGCACACAGTGCACACAAATTCTCTTGAGCAGTGCAACTTCTTTGTGCTTTTTCATGACCCACATAAAATATGATAATGCATGCAGTCAGCCCGCAAAATAGGTGAGGCTTTAGGGAAATGATGAAGGACCACAGTGCAGCGAAGGCCACCACGCACACTGCTGCTCAGCAGACATCCTGCTGCTCCCCAGAGATACCCGCTGTCTTCCTCACTCACTCTGCGGGCCACTCAGCCTCCAAATTAAAAACTAAATGAGCCGCTATCATCGTCGCATCTATAATTTGGTGGTATATTCGCAGGTTTAGCTTCAATCGTTGGCCTTCCCTCAACTGAAAGGCTTAGCAATGTGAAATAAATATTGCTCAGTTTATGTAGACTGACAAAACCTTCAGAAAACAAATTTTCCAGGATAAACAGTAGTTTATACTTAAATATTTCTGAGTTATTCGAACTGAAGCTGCTTGGTGCGCACACTGTAGATTCCACCTATCCAAGGCTACAGTCTGGCGCCACATTACCATATTTCCTGTCAGGAAAAGCTTCAACGCAGATCTCATCACTCTCCCATCCAGACTTACACTTCATAATATAGCAGGATGAAAAATGTCCACACACCTCCTATCTCACAAGCAGCCAATCAATTTTACTAAGGGCTTGCAGAGAGAGAGAGAGAGAGAGAGAGAGAGAGAGAGAGAGAGAGAGAGAGAGAGAATGCAGGACTGAGTAAGTGAGGGATAAAGGGAGCAGAGAGGCAATGAGGGAGAAGCTGAATTAAACATGTCTGTATTTATATTTGCATTAAAAGAGAATTATTTAAATTCAGCTTTTGGCATGAGTGTGTCCTGTCCAGCAGGCATTGATCTCTCCTCTCCTGTGTCTTCTGTGGGCTTGGACCCACCTGATGTTTGAATTAGCGGGTTTAAATGACAGGGCCTCCTCGGAGAGACGCCCACAGGCCCTGCTCTCCCAGGGTTTCAAAGGCCCGGCGACCTGGTTGCTGTCGGCTGTCAGGGAGTGGATGGAACGTGTGGTGGCGAGATAACCTGTACGGGACACAGCCCAGAGTCGTGTGCCTCTTTGACAGGCTTATTAACGGGAAACCGCCGAGGAAAAAGCTCGTATCGGCAGAGGGATCAGGGGAGAAGAAACCTTCCCTTATCACCAGGACACCAGGGATTAAAGCCTGGCCTGCTCTGATAAATTAATTATTCTCTCTTATCTGTCATGTTTAAAGACTGTCAGACAAACCCACCTAGAGCCACAGTGCTGGACAACCTATGCTACAATGAGAGAAAGGAACATGAAGTCTGTGCCGTATTTGCTCATCTTGCTCTCTCTGAATTCTATTTTGCCCAGAAATCTGAAAGCAAAGACAAAAAAGGCTTTGAAGTAAACAACATATTGGCCGGTAAGGTTTCAAATCAAAAAGGGTCACACGAAAACCTCTGTATCTCATAGTAGTCTTGTGATATTTGTATCCAGATGTGTTTCCTTTACTTGGATTATATGGCTTTGTTTTGATAGGACGTGTTTTTCTTTGAAACACGCTGATTCTGCATTTTTATTGTTACATTTAGACACTTACAGCATTTGTTTAGGGACAGGATGGGAGTCCAGATTGGAACCATATTCTCTGGTGCGAGTACTGTCTGCTTTATATGCCTACAGTCCATCCCAGCCACCTCTAAAGCAGTTCTTAAATTTGGATTTAAAAAAAAGAAAAGACTACATCACACTTAAACATATTCAGAAAACAATTTGACACAAATAGGTCTGTTATTTGAATAGCTTAGATGGAGTATCTAATTTAAAACATGATAGTGACAATATATCTCTTACAACTTGACAAGTGACAGTTTACAATCAAGTCTCAACAGACTTATATCTAGCTAAGAATATCGAAGAATTTCATAAAAAACGTATTAAGAGTATTTGGGGGTACTATGTTGACATGCATGACTCCAGTGAATTACTTAAAGTGAGAAACATCGTTTTCACTGAAAATACCCAGGCATTTCAATAACAGGTGATGGGATGATGCTGCAAAGAGGCCACAAGCTGTAAAACACAAATGCCTCACACACACCTTCAATGCAGCAGCACCAAAGATCCACACACAACAGAATACAAGGTGGGGGGGTGGGGGGGGTGGGGGGAGGTGTTTTGTAATGCCACAGTGACCTTTGACCACCAAAATCCCATCAGTTCACTGTTGAGTCCAAATGAACATCGTTGGCTAATTTGAAGAAATTCCTTCATGGCGTTCCTGAGATTCTGTTAGAATGAGAGGAACGGATGGGCAACCGGAAAACAACACAATGAGTTCAGCCATCGCTGTCATGGTGCAGATGTATAATAAAATCCAGAAATTCCACCCACTATAACACTTCTAGGATGGTGGTTATCATTATAGAACAAACGATGTTGTTGGTCAAAAATTTTAAAAATGTCACATTTCAAACAGAAGTCATCAAAGACAAAAAATACCTCCCATTTTTCTGAAAATGGCTTAGATTAACACAAGGAGGTCCTGAATGCAGAGGCATGTGCTGTCTGTGTCATAACATGCCCTTTAATGTCCTTGAGGGAGTTGCTTGAAGTCTGCCAGCGGTGCTCACCTCCAGCCTGACTGGGGCAGAGAGGCAACAGTGTACCTGGAGGGTGATTGACAGGCTGGTTGAGTCAGGGGCTACACCAGCCCCTCTGCAATAATAGCAAAATGTGAATGCTGGGAATATTAATGTCCTTCATATTTTATTAATTCTAAATCCATGGGATATCAGCTTGGTGCTTTATGAAAAGAAAACATCAATCCTGCAGAAGTAATGAGCGCAGGAGCAATTTGGGGGCAATGGAGGTAGGGAAGGAGGCGGAGGGAACCTGAACCCCTCTAGTTATGTACTGAGTGAGATGGAGAAAACTAATATTTGGCTGTCCGCTGTTCGGTATCGTTCGTTAAATGACTGCGCCGCAGGGAGGAAACGCTGCACACCGGCTATTGCTGAGGTGTCTCATCAGGCTAAATGTGAAGATTTGTATATTCAGTGTGTCTGCGAGCGTGTGTATTTGTTTCCTGTATGTGCATGTCTGCCGTTCCGCATGTGTGCATTTTATTTCCTTGATTGAAGTGTGGGGGCTTTGTTGTTCTCAAAGCTTGTCACATATTTTAAAGCTTCAAACTGACACAGCAGCACACCAACTGCATTAAGAGTGACATGTGGTTTCATAAAAGCATGCATATGGAACAGAAAATGCTGTCAAGGTCACGACAAATAAAACAGGGATGCAGCCTGTTGGAGTGTTACAAAGTCACGGACAGGTGCCGAGGTGTTTCAGACCAGCTGGCTGAAAAGATCCCATAAGTCAAAGTGCAGGTTTAATGAACTACAAAGGACTTGTCATTATTTGTTTGCATCTCAATGGAACATCACCTAAAAGCGGATAAGTGCTGTGATGGCTTTGCCCTGTGGAATTACGCTGGTGGTTGATTCAGAAACGACGACGGCACGCCTGTCTTCAAGGCCAACTGTAAAACTTTATCCTGATGTCTCTCCCAGCAGATGTCTATAGAGTTACTGTGAGCAGGTGGTTGTCTGTGCGATATTGTTAAAGGAACGGGCAATTGGTGTGATTATGTGGTGTGAACAGATGGAATAATGACAACTGCCATTTACCATTACCATTCACTGTCATTTTGTTACATTCGCGATTTGAGAAAGGCTTTATCTTACATATGGTGTGCAGGCCCTCTAATTACGTGATAGATGTTTAGGATTCTCTGGGGCGGTACATTGTTCGCAAATGGGTGAAAATAGACAGTTTAATAGTTCCTGGCTACAGCTCCAGTTGCTTTTTCAAGAAGGTCATTACGTCTAATCATAAAACATCTGGAACATATCGGAATCTGCCTCTCTGCGGTCGTTAAGGGTCCAGCGTATCGAGCTTCCTCCTCTATGTTTGTTTGGATGGCTGCAGGCTGAATAGCGAATCAAATACTTGAGGCTAATAAACGTGATTAATGATTTCTTGGCGATTCAATGAAAGTTTCTTTTTCTCAGCAACAATAAATCACGTTCTGAGATGACGCCATTTGCTCATTCACAATCCACATCAGTCAGTCACGGAACCATACCAGTGACATTCATCTTTTTTCATCCTAATAAAATGTCCCACTTATTATGAGCTGTGCACTCCTTGTATCTCAAAATTTTTATCATCGTCTTTTCATATTACTGCCTACTCATATGAATCATCGAAAATGCTTTCACAAATTCATACCAGTGAGGGCAGAGGAAATTCAAACAATTTTTTTCTGCACACATTGTACATGATAGAAAATAACTGCTGAAAGCCTGTTAAGAGACTAGGGATTTTAATGATTATCAGTTAATTACCGTTAATAAATTTGAACTGATTAAAAATATAATAACCAAAAATGCAGAAAAGAAAGACATGCATGTTAGAAAATATACTGTACATTAGCTGCAGCACCATGTTGCTCCAACACGATATCTTACTGTAAGAACACTGTAGCAACCTGAGGAAGACGCCAGTTCCATGTTGGCAATTGAGTTTAATTTGTAAAGGGGCACTATGACAAAGTCTTCTGTGACACTTCCTGCCCACCAGGCAGAGCTCTAGTTATGTGAACTGAAACCATCACTGTAGCATAATGGCAGAAAATGTATATCATTTAAACAGCCATGTCAACTTAAGTGTCTGTGCCAGGACACACAATTATGTTCACCGAGTAAATTTTGTGTTCATGTACATAATGGAGTTAGACCTATTAACTGCTTTTCATGTAAATCATAGCTCAACGACAAACTGGAGCCACTCTTGGCATGGCTCTTCCCAATAATGGGAATACATTAACTACACACAATACATTAGTTGTACCACTCAATCACGAGTTACTACGCCTACTGCAGTCTACACTTTGCTATACAGCCAAGCCTTCATTCAAACAATACATCTCCGTTACATGCCAGAATTTACAGAACAGTTTTATGTCCTTATTCAAATTTCTTAAGATAGATGAGATGGAAAAAAGGTAGATTGATTTTGTGAAGAGCCGCATTGAAAGTCTGAGGATCACCACCAAGATATGCTTCTGCAGTGACCATTTTACATTGGGTGGCTTTACAAACTTAAATTGGAGACAAGGCTAATTAGCTGTTGGTGAATGGGGTTGAACTGATTCTCTCCCTCCCCCGACATCTGGCACCACAATCAGCGGTGCATGCCCACCCATGATTGTAAGTTGCCTTGTGTATTTATGTTTTAAGCAGGTTTCAGTCCACAGCACCTCATATGTTACTTTGGACTAGTTTGCTGAGCAAAAGAAAATGTATGCTATTTCACAAGAAATCTCAAAAAGTGCATCAATATAAGTATGACAAGAAATTATCGAGATTGGGATTTCATGATTGAAGGTAGAATTAACCCTTTACGCTTCAGTGCATAGTAGGTGTACCGTCGGCGGTACACCTACTAATTTGCATAGGAATTTCAAGAATGTCCGACGGCTGCAAACACGATTATACAAACACTATACGCCGATGGAAAGCTTAGATTCTCATGAATCCGCCGGTATAAACCACTTTCAGATGTGATTACCACAGCGGGTGAGAAAAACACATTTGTCCGACAAAAACGAATATTCATCCATCCGTTCTCTATACACGGCGACTCACATTTCCGGGTTTATTATTACACACAGAAAAAAAGACTCCACAAAAAACAGCCATAATCCAACCTTTTACATCCAGACGACACAAGCCAGTAAACTATTTTGTCCAAAACATGTCCTGAAGTCGGTATAAAATCCACGAATCGGTCGTTTTCAAGGAAATGCACCTCGTGATGTGCGTCCAATATTCCCTGTATTTTTCGTCATTTTTTTATTTAAAAATAGAATATTAGCGATTTTTTGTACTGAAAACGGCTGGAATTGACTGAAGCTTAAAGGGTGAACTGAATCTTCCAGCCCTGTTGTAGTTTTTAATGAGGTTCCATTAAGAACACCGGGGCAACAACTACAAAAATATCTCATGTCTACAGTGCAGCTTATGTGATTTCACACAATATCTGTTTTGTTCAGTTCAAACAAACTCAGACTTATATGCCACGTTGATGTGAAAGTTGTCAGTTTGGTTCCGGTTTCTGGCTAAATAACTAAACCGAGACAATTGAAAATGGGTTGCGATTATTAGAGATGTTAAAGCAAACTATGTATTGTATTAGTACAATAATGCTGCTAAGAGGGAGCATTTGTTTCTCTGGTTGCCGTGGTATTGGACACATGAAAGAGGCTCAACCTTTATTACAATTAGATGGGGTTTTGGTGACGTCAGATGACACGGACCCAACATTGCAGAGATGAAGTATTCTTATTTTTTCACAACATGCTTGATGAAATAATAATCATTCAAATTTTGTTTGGTGGTTAATAATACTTTACTTTTTCAAACTTAGAATACATATTTCTTATTTCCTTACATGGCGCTTGTTGACGTCTATTGACGAGTTGTGGGAAATGTCCCAGTGCAATAAATCAAGCACACCTACTTGCTATTGGCTGCTATTGGTCATAGCAGTCGCTGTGCTTCCGAAAGTAGACACACATGCGCACTCACGTACTGCTGAGTGAACGGTCGATAGCAGGCAGCCGGGCGGCATACCCATAGATACCGGTGGAAGAGCGGCGTACCGCCACCAGATCTTTTGACGGTACGCAGTACCGGACTGTTCCGGCTTACTTTCACCCCTGGACCTGAAGCATAAAGCCAAAGATATACATAAATGCTTAAAGACCAAAATGTGAATGTTCTGGAGCGACTAGGTCAGAGCCTAGACCTTAATCCAAATGAGAATCTGTGGTTGGACTTGTAAGAGGGCTTTTCAATCACATTCCTCCCAGAACTCAAGCAGTTTTGCAAAGAATAATGAGGTAAATTTGCAAATGTACAAGGCTGATGGAGACATCCACACAAGCTCAATTTTGTAATTGCAGCCAAAAGGTGCATCTACTAAATATTGACTTAAACAAGGTAAATACTTATGCAGTTATTTATGTTACATTGCATTGTCTATTTCTAATTAACTGACATTAGTTAAATCAGATTTTACTTAGACGTGAAAGAGTCATTTCTCCTCCAAATGGCTGATTAAAACTGACCACGATTCAAAGCTGAAAAGCAATAAAAGGAGAAAACTTACAAATGTGGTAAATACTTTTTAAAGGCACTGAATCTGCTCCGTTCTCCGCAGGCCAAAGGAAACACTTCACAACATGGGCTACTACAGAGAAATACATGAGAGGTTTACTTACTGCACTAGAATAACAGGAATTCATATGAATGCAAACGCAAGTTCTGCATTTTATTATCAACAAGTATGGTCCTCTTTATTAATACTGCACGGCAAAATAACATACTTTTCCTGAAGGATAAGAGAACACACAAAATCAGAAGAAACAAGAAGATGGAAAAAAACACACAATCAAAGCATTAATGTGGGAGCGTTAATGGTCAGAAATCCAGCGGGAGTGGGATTAAGAGAACAGTCCCACACAGGGCTCTACTCAGCTTCGACAAGCATGCCAAACTCCAACCAGCATCTCTCCTTCTGTCACTACCACTGAAACTACTATTTATTTTAATTCATTATTTTTTATTTATTTATTTATTATTATTGGTTGGCTACTTACCATCTGAAAATGCACTGGCATTTGAATGCGTCCTTTAGCAAAAATCCCTACCATTGAACACACCTTGGACTTAAGCCAGACCCTTAATTCTCCATCATATATTTATATGGGAGAGTCATTTGGAGCCAGGGAATAGGTCAAATGGGCTAAACTACATGGTGAATAATTTAAGATTCTATTAACATTTAAATTTGACATTGATTTGACACAGTCAGGCCTGTGCTTAAATGACAAGAAATAGCAAGGATGTGACAGAAAAGAAGCTGCACCATGGTAATTGTCCAGATGGCTTTTTTTAAATTTAATTATTCATTTTAGTTAATTTTACTAAAATCTGTAAGTGTAAGGAGTCATTTCTGCTTAATTTATGTGGATATTGGGTTTAAAGTCTGTTTTTTTTCCCTTCTCTGTAACCCACATGAGCCGGCCAAAAATAACCTTTTAGAAGGCCAAAGAAAGAGTGACACTGAGCCAAACAGAGTGCGTGTGTGTGTTCATATGAGGGATCACAAATCAATAGCTTGGGGTCATTTTCTCCAGACGATTGTAACTTTAGATAAAGCAGCACAGGCCAGGCAACCTCATCGCCTTTTAAAGATCTGTTTACACAGAGACAAAGACAGGGAGGAGAGACCTTTTAATAGGACAGACCTGCCACTTGCATTGAGGTCATTGAATTTAGAACTTATATTTACTGGGCAGATGCCTGGTTAGCTCAAGACTGCTCAGTTTTTGTACTTAGATGTTAACCAGCTCTGTTATGCCTGGATATCATAATGGAAAAAAAATTTACTACAGCGCACCAAGTCATTTCAGATCGTGGACTTGAGTTATGATTAAAACATTAAAATCTGCCGTCATTAGCATACAGGCAGCCACAGTGGCATTTACCTTGCAGAATACAAAAGAAACTTTTTCAGGAAACAGAGTCTGCACCAGAACTCTGGTTTTGTAGATACCATCCATACAAACAAACCATATTAAAATCATAAACTAATTCAACTCAAAAAGAAACAGTTAAGAAATGTAAACAGAAAAAATAACCAAGAGCAACAAAGTACACAAACACTATACACCACTGACCTATCCGTATCCTGCAGAGTAGTACCATTTAGAAGGATAAAGCTGTTGGAGCTTTATGTTTCTAATACATGGAGTCATTCTGCTTATTTTGTGTTGCTTTAAATCAGAAGGAAAGTTGGATTGCTGTAAAGAGTCTGCAGGACTATCAAAAGCAGATAAAATTACTTTTTCCTGGGTTGTGAACAATGTTTGTCCAGCTTGATCAACATGTCAGACCACAGAGTCTCAACTTTATTTTTTTTTAAGTAAAAGGAAACAGCACTGGCCACATTAAAAGAATCCAAATCTGGAAATATAAATCAATCAATCAAACATCCTGCAAGAAACCGAGGAGTGAATCCATATGTTCTGATAAGTGACTGACTGACAAACTAAGCCGATCTCTAACCTCTACAGTTGCAGTTTGAGAAGAAAAATATATCATTCTAGTCATACAGCACAGTTTTTGGCCTGTGCTCTACATGCTGAGCTGCACTTACAGGGCATGAATATCACAATGAAAGGATCAACATCCTAAAAGTATGCTGTCAGCTGCAGATGATATCGAAAGTCTGTTTTAGACTGTGATATAATTTAAATCATGTGATGAATAATTTTGTGAACTCACAAGTATTAAAAACACATCTGCTTTAAAAGTACCATATTTCTCCTTCATCTCAATCTCAAACTCACTCCAGGCAGTTTCGGGGTGATTAGCTGCAGTCATTTTTTACTCACTTTGGACACATTTTTCACTGCAATATAAAGTCCTGCACCTTTATGGTAACGGCAATGACAAGAAGTAAAGAGAAGCCAAAAATATCCTGTGTGCTTTATGACACAGTTATGTTATAAACCAAAAAAAAACTAATAAAGAAAACTGTAATTCTTTGATAATTTCCACTGGTGTTACCAATACTTAAAAAAACGCAACTATAGATACTGTATATGTTTTACTACTTTTAGTTTGTCTCAGTGCTTTGCTCTTATCTGCTCTACAATGTAAACAAATGCAGTTCAGCTGAAAAAGCCTTCAGTTTTTGTAAGATGGCTTCTGTTGCAGTTGAGTCATAAATGTCTTCATGGTTAAACACATGAGTGCAAAGTCTTTGTTATCAGGGTATGTTTATAGCAAATTAGGTGAGGCATGTAAAATAAAGTGATTTTGATTAGATTTAATAAAGTTAAACTTAGGTTTGGTTCATTACTTCACCAAGGAACACGGTGGAGTTATGCAATGATCGGCATGCAGTTGTCTGTGTGTCTGTTAGCAACATTATCTAAAAAAAAGCAGACTAATGGATTTGGATGAAATTTTCATGGACGGTCACAAATGACACAAGGATCAAGTGATTGCAGCTTATAGTCTGGATCCACAAATTTGTTAAAGATTTCTGTATCACTGCAAGATAGCGGCACAGTGTCACTGTAACTATGACAACAAGTGAACACTACATCAGCTTCCTGCTGACGATCACATGATTGCAATCCTACTACAAATCAACCATTGCGGAGTTGTACGTCTGAAATGATACAAGGAACAATTGATTAAATTGGAGGGGTGTTTCCAAGTTTCATCAATTCCTGCCGCTATATATTGAGATCACATGATTCGGTATCCGTACATAACATGCACATGCATAACACACGCCTGTGCTCACCACAAGGCCATTTTTATTAAAGATTTCATCCACTGGAAACGATATAAGGACTGCGCAGCCTTTGCAGAGTACTGTGCTCTCTGAGTGTTTTTCTTCTTTTCATGATGGAACCGTTCATCACACGTGATCAGCTCAAGGACTATTGAAAATGTTACCAATCCCTTGATTCTCTCTCGATCTATAGTTTCTGGCTCTGCTAAATTCTTTCATTTTGGTGATTCATTAAAGATAGCATGCCTGTCAAACTTGCCAATGGGCTTAGGGGTTAAGAAGGTTAATAAGCAGTTGATTAGAAGGGTCAAACTTCAAGTTCAGCTTTGCGGTTTAACAGTAAGTTTTAGCAGTAAACATCAAGTTACACTGTGGAGGGAAGCACTGGTTCAGGCAGCACTGTGAGTTACTGCTTCTTCTTATGAATGTGCAGCTGTTAGGTTTATATAGTCTGTAAAGATGTACATAAGAGGCAAGAGAAACACGAAACACTGTTCTGTGGTGAATTATCTGATGTTACATTTCATCCAACTAACCACCCATACCTTTGTTCTCAACTAATCCATCTCTTTCCTAATTATTCTCATTCCACTGCTCTAACAAGTACTTCACTTCACAAAGTCGTTTAAAAAGCACCATTAACTGCAGTCATTCACTGCCTATGCAGAAAAGAGCACAACTAAATGACATCATAGCCAATGTTACACAGTCCTCTATTATACATCCTCAGACTTGTAATGACCAGTAATCCAACAATTAAAATAGCTATTACATGCACCTCAGGTTACAACCACGGTGCTCTGCTGTAGATGGTGCTGACATGTTCCTGTAATTATATTTGATTCTGCAGCAATAAGTTATCAGAGGGGTGTGGAGACTCAACAGAAGATCTGCTATCTCTCTGAGGGCCTGAGTGGCGAGGCAAAGCTCATTACAGTGAATCACACAGGCTGAAGGAAGAGCAACTAGAAATACCTTCACCCTCCTGAGGTGGGTCCCAGGTGGGAGTCGGCAGCTGTCATTTACCATCAACTCCAGCCGTGTTAATTCCATATAAACCCTTGACTGCAGAAGACTGCAGTGTCTCCTGAGGACCTGGGATATGACAACCATCAGTCAGGCCTTAAAATGGGGTATATTACAGATAGGGTTAATCCACCATAGCCCAAGGAAGCGCCAAGATCCCCGTTGTCATAGATACTGCGGGGCCCTGCAGCACAGGGTTCCCACACAGTGTTGAACTACACGGCAAAAACAGGCTTTAGGAATCCGCATACTCCAGTTTGTAGATGTAGCCCAATTAGAATAAAGTTGAAAGTTCTCATATATCAAATCTAATGTTCAGTTGAGGAAAGGTTTAGCTAGCTTATCTAGACTATGCAATTATGTTACTACAAAAAATTATTTTCCCTTCGAAATGTTAAAAAAAAGAAATGAATGACAGTTCTCAAAAAAGGCCTTACTTATTTCGAAGTGTCTCAGAATAAGTGAGAACAGAATGCAATGAGAGAGAGCTGTGCAAGTGAACAGTCTCGTGCAATGACCTCTGTCGCACTGGAGCGCTACAATGTCACGGCACCTGTGCATTTAATCAATCAAACATCCGCTTTACTCGCAAAGCCTCGATCATGACATGGCCGGCGTAGCTCATCATAATGTACCCGAAAATGAAGGTGACAATACAGAAGAAATAGCAGAATGAACTGTATACATCCATGTGAAATGAGATGAAAGTGTTTCTCAGTGCTTGGCATCAAACCGCAATGTAGCCAACATATGTTAACAGGAAAATATGGTCGACACTGTGAAACTCAACCATGAATACATTATGAGGTGACAACCAAATAAAATCACACTTTGCCCCCCCGTCACTTTTATGAGGTTACCTTGCAGTCATCCAGCAGATGGAAGTCGTTTCAAGCATTTATGTCCAGAAATGACTTCCATCTGCAGGTTTCTACTCAGGTCTAAAAATAGTCAGATATACAGCATCTCGGGATGCCGTTATGGGCATAGGGAGCATGGGAAGCAAAAACAACAGTAAATTTCATTGCACTGTGGTGGGAGAATACTGTCTCCTGAATTAGATTTGTCAATTCACGTATTACAATCACTTAGTCAGAGCAAGCGAGCGGGAGCAAAATAAATAAAAAGATGGATGGCCTGACGCATCGTGGAGCTGGCTCTATTTAGTAAAAATATCACAGTTATCATTTGGCATTTGTGCCCAAATGAAACTTTTAGTGCATTCTTTCACAGTGAGAAATCCATCATTGATGCAGCTTTTTGCATTACTTAAAATTGCATTTCTATATATATTCCAAGGATGCACAGCAAGCGGCAGTGTGTGTGCATGTACACGTGTCTCACATAGGATGGTGTTTTTCAGAATCCAGCAGATGGGACCTGGCCTCACCTACCAGAGCTGACTATTAGACAGGTGACGGGGTGTCTGTAAGCGCCACCACAGCAAAGTTCAGACAGACTATTACCCACAGCCTCACACATGCACCCCTTTATAATCAGTGTCACTGGGCAGACTTTCCTCATCAGTACCTCAGGAGACAGGAGATAGAAAAATCCCACCAATACCACATCTTCCTGCTCTGGTGGATGACTAATAGTAGAAATATTGTGAATTTTTTTTTGCCCCGTTCTGCACAAGGTTGGAAACCTACATTGCACTCCATCACTGTTAGTTACCCCCATCACCCCAACAACCCATCCTGAGGGTGAATAATTTTGCATATGAGGTAGCAGAAATGATCACTGTAAAGTGAGTGTCATTTGTCACTGTACAGATACCAAGACTAGCCAGCGTGATGGATGAAACACAGAGGGTCAAATCTGTGACAGAAAAGAAAGCAAGAGCAGAATGGAAGGGCATGGAGGAGCGGGGGCGTAGAGAACGGATGGAAGTCTGTGTTAATGATATGGTCATATGTACACAGTGGAGCTCAGATGTGATTAAGGCAATGATATGATGGGTGGTGTCAGTGCCGGGCTTAATGACTAATGCAATGAGATGGAATTGGAAGAGACACTGGTGTCAGGCTGAAGTGGAATAATGCCTGGAGCCTCTGCAGCAGCAGACACATGGAACTGCCACAATGAGCAGCCTCATAAGCACAAATCGTTACGGTAGCTGGAGACTTAGACATGCATAATTAGCCTTACTGCAGAACAATACAAAATTGAAATTCAGTGCTTTTGACATTCTGTCAGGCAAATGATAAATAACCAGAAAAAAATAATGATGATGATTATTTCACTTACAGTATTTGTCACGAATCAGTATCCAAGTGCTCTAAATAGATGCACGCTGAAAAAAAAAAGACCAAAAAAAAGGAAAAAGAAAAATGTTTCAATAATAGGACAATGACTCGAGGGAATAACGAGAGTCCCAACCACCACTTATAAAAATATTCTCAATGCTGTGAACTTAAGCTGCATCTCTGGTGAAAATGAGTAGTCTTAGCTTTAAAAACATCTGCCATTTGGATTCTGATGCCACTGACGAACCATGTTACATTGGAACAAAGTGTGTGTATATCTCAATAGGTCTCATTTAGACTAAAACACTGAAAATATGAGCAAAATCCAGATCAGTCAAATTGGACGCATAGACGAAAAACGAGGTTAAAGGATGTCAGGATGACCAGGAACATGGCCTCATTCCACTTTATCGCTGCGTGGCCTTTCAGGCAACAGAACTGCTTGCCACTGCACATCTCCAATAATATCTCTGTGCATACATAAAGAGGAGGATGGTGAGGCTCACAGGAAAGCCTGGATTGTTTATGGTTGCAATATAGATTTTATACAGCTCCCAGGAAAAGGGAATTACGTCTTAAATTACAAAGATGTCTCTGTGAGTTGTCAGCAGTAGGAGTTATAGAGCCTGGCGGCTAGTGCGGCTGTTTGGCTGTGAGGGACACTGGGGAGCTGAAGGCTCCAGAATGGGGCTCAACAAAGACAGCGTACCTACAGTAAGCAGAGTCAGCTCAAAATAACAAAGTTACTCAAAGTCCCAGATGAAACAATGGCCCAGATGAGGCCAAGGCGTGAAGTACAACAAAACAGAGGAAAGAACTAAACTAGACAAAAGCACTAGACACACGCAGCATGAACACACACATGCACAGCTGTATTCAGATGTACGTTATATACTAAGCCAATTGCAAATCTTCGATGTCTTTCCATGCTTCTGCCGATTGCATCTTACTACAACAAAGTACAGGAAATCACACACACAAAACTGAAAACAATAAATTATTTTACCTACAAATGTGTTATTTTTATCCAACTACGAAAAACACTAAAAATAACAGACACTAGTTATAGGCCCACAGATTTTATGTTCTGATTAAATGCCATTTTGAGATAACCGGCGTCAGCTAATTACCTGTTCAGTAGGCTGGAAAACAAAATGTGTCTACAGAGGCATTAGCAGAGTTGAAACAGCACATTAAGTTCAGTCTTAAATTAGCAAGGAACTTTGCAAAACGGGCTTGAGAAGAGCAAGAGAAAGTTACAATTCGAAATTAGCCGCTGCACAGAGACACTTAGCGTTATCAGATGAGCTCAGTTAAACCTGTAAACAGCAGCACACCACATCAGACATAAGTGCATTTACTAGACCAGTAGTAGAAGATGCTGTTTTGTGCTAATAAATAAGTGTTATGTGCACGAAAACTGTATTTTTCATAAGGATTGTTTTGTTGACAGTTTTCAGTGATGGTAATATCAGTAAATAAATGTTGACGCTCATTTAAATTCAGCAATACTTTGTCTTATACATATACACACTATATTTCTATTTATTATAAGAGATCTTAATGATTAACAGTTGATCAGTTTGTTGCCAATAATAACTGACTCTTAAATAATACATTAACCGATAAGGCATAAGACGAAGGACAGGCATACCAGAAAATATCCTGTACATTAGCTGTATTACCTGGTAGTGCTCCCGACTGTTTAAAACTGTAGCAATGGCCTATGATGGCAAGCAGAGAGCATGGCGGGACTATAGCTAGCAGCGGGGCACCATGACAAAGGCTTGAGTGGTGGTTAATGGCTTGGTTGAAACAAGTCTTGATCTAAGAGGTCAGCCATCCTTACACCCAAGTAACAAATGAGGCCAAGGTGCTATTGCAGAAGATATGTGACCAAAATCACACTAACAGCATGGGGTCTAATGTGCACCATACTCAGTCTGTGTTACTGATTAGTCAGTCAGTCATTAAGATGTCAATAATCTATTTAAAAAATGGTTTGAAAATTAGGATCTGTAGTTACTGTTCTTAAATTGTTGTATTATATCAGTCATAAAACATTTTTGAAAGACCTGAATAAAAAACAGGATGTTGACATTATATATTGGTCATTACAATTCTACATCAGCATTTGACTACTATTAAAAATAACAATGGGATGTTGGTGCAAACAGTAAGCACTATTGGTACTATCCATTTATTATTAAAGTGTAATAGTCACGAACAGGTCTTTTACAATGTTTGACAACGTATTGAACACGATAACAAATGCAATTCAGTGAAGCACTGAACACTCAAGATGTCAGATATGGAAAAATCCTCAAATCTGAATCCATTTAAAGAAACTCTTCAAATATCCAAAATGCAATGCAGCATAATTGAATCCCTCACATTAATAATGTATGCTCTCAAATTACCTTAATCACTCTCTTCAATGAAACATTTGTGCTAAACGTAATGTATCATTACCTGTTCAATAATTAATGGCTTTTAAATGAGCTAATATTGTTAAAGTACTACTGAGAACTGAAGCTACACAAAGCTGCTAAGACCATGTCGGGTGGAGCAGAAATCATTAGGTTTCAGAAACTGAACACATTCTCAGGGTACTTGGTAGACCGCTACCACTGCCTCCTGTGCTCCAAATTTGCATGTGCTACGTTCAGATTGAAAAAGTTTGACCCCAAATGAAAACGGTCATGTGTTACAATGCAGGGAATCACTGGGGTGACCCTACTGGGGGAAAGTTGTATAAACAACACGTATAGACAAAAACCATGAATACACCATTTTCAACACATTAACTAGTATGCGTTAAAGAATAATGTGTCATGAGAACTTGAACTCATGCATACTTCAGTCAATGCATACACAGCTTCATAGAGCCAGCTGCAGGCGAAATGATATGGAGGAGATGAAGTATCAGATGTGAGATGTAATCTTACACTAAAACTATCCCTTCACTTCTCATTGACAGGACTAATGAGCGTTGAAGTGGGCACAGGTCTTGATTGCAAATGGATACTTAAGGGCATTTCTATATCCATTTATGACTAACTGTGGAGGTGGAAATTAATATGCATCCAGTTCCACAAAGACTGAGATTTGCTAAACATCATCACTCATACTTTTGGCTGTATAAATGTGATTTTAAAAAAAAACCAATGCGTTTGCATATTCTTGTCACCCCAGCTTTAGATGTGAATCTAGGGATAGTTTTATGTATGTGTGTTAAATATGGTTGGGAAGTTTCTTTACAGCTACTGTGCATGACTCCTTGCTTTCTCTATGAATAGCCTTATCCCATTGCATTATAGTGTCAGGGTCCTGATCCTAAGACAGGGGAACATTTATCACGGAGGCGGCCCATTTATAAAATGACATTCCTAACTGGCCTGGTTCCAGCTAGAAGAACCAAACTCTGGCTTTCCTGAACACTGTATAACCGGATCTAAGCTGAAATAGAAAACAGCGTGTCAAGAGGTGAAACACATCCTTCCATATCCTTGAGATCTTTGCTTAAAGGCTACAGGGGAATTTCGCCGACGCACAGCTCCCTGGGACAAGAAGGAAAGTTCACCATGAAAACTGGTCAATAACAATCGAATTTCCTCCCCCCCTCAGCGCACGGTAACGTCTCTTCACTGATGTCTTTATGCACAGGATGCTACATCAAACACAGATCAAATAAGTCATTCAAATGCACAAAAAAGTGTGACATTTACACTGTCACTTACAGAGAGAGTAGAAAATCATTATTCATTTAAAGCACGTTGAATTATTCAGCAGAGAATGCTGTGAGATTATTGCACTGAAAAGTGCGAACATCTACGGCTGAATCAACAAATAAATCCGATTTTCTTCAGTGCTTAGATCGGCGTGCAGGTGGAGAAAGAGGAAAATGCATACATAAATGCATGATTTCTTGTTCTCCTGCTGTAACATCTGCACAAAATGAGAGTCGAGTCTCTAAATGTAAGCACTAATTATATCTGCACGCTCATTACCTGAAATTGCGCTGGACCTGCTACAAGAGGGTGCCATGTAAACCAAAAAATTGCATTTTGAGAGAGAACGCAATTTGTGTAATAAGACAAAATCATGTACAGGTCTTCTTACAGGGCAGGGGGACTTGCATAAGACTTGCGGACACATCAGACTGAACGGTCCAACATTGTGTCTGTAATAAGGTTAATGATTCACAGGGGAATTAGGGTACTAGTGAAATGTTCCCGTTTGGGGGATGGGGATGCGGAACCGATGTGATGATTAGAGCCTCCCTCCCCACCCACACCCCCTCATGCCCTTGATCTCGAGGTCCAGAGATCGACAACTTGACAGTGACATTAACAAGCCTCTGCCAAGGGGGCCAACTTAGTGGCCCTTAACAGCCTCTTGTTAGATTTGTTATAGAACATATGGTTCAAATCACAGTTGCAGGAGACTGATTACTCCTTTCTTTTTTTGTCAACAGATCTCCTGTGCCTCAAAACAAACAAGGTTCAAATGTCTAGGCATGATTCAGGATCCAACACAATTCACACACTTAGCACCAGATACACAAATCTGCAACACATGAAATACTTATTTTGAGGTGTCAGCCGGAGACAGATCAACAGCCACTTTACTTTGAAGGACAAGATGGAAAGAAAACATTTTGATTCATTTTGTTAAAATTCTGCTATGTAGATAGCTGATAGTATTTTCATTTCATCTCTGTTCTTTCATCTACAGATATCTGCCTCAGTGATAAGCTCTCTCTTGTTGTGCTATTGGGGCTGTCATCGGATGCATTATTTTTGCCTCTGGTAATACAAACTACGCTTCCTGCTGCGCCACATTAAAAATATTGAAAGTGATCAGTTACTTACTATTTGCTTACTACTATTTGCTAACTCCTTACAATAAGACTTGCAGTCTCCAGCAATGCTATCAGCTCTGTTGGGCTGTGCTTTGGCACAGTGGTGGTTTGGACCAAATTCAAACATCAACATCCAGGCTGGCAAGGACAATGCCAACACACTAATATTTACCATGTAATGTATTCCATATTGAGATAATTCATTGACCTGAAAGACATAGCATCAATTCTTTACCTGACATTCAAGCAGAAAAGTTCAGTTTTAACAAAGCTTAACTTTACAACTGCTGAAAATGTTTTAAAAAGTAGGGATGGTCCAATCCTGATTGTAGAATCAGATCAGGGCTGATTCAGCCAGTTTTTAATTGCCTGTCGACGCAAACCTAAGCTTAATCCTTTGTTTACTTAGGCTGTCACACTAGTGTCATACATCTGAAGAATTTTTTTCATATATGCAGCACTATCACTCAATCTTTGTTTGCTCATAAAACAAACTGAGCCCACTGGACACTTGTCCGGTGTCGATATTGCTGTTTTAAGCCAAGGACACATCTTACAGCTGTAGACTCAGCTGTTACATATGTCACTGGAATACAAGAATGCTATCCTAGTTCATCTCAATTTGATATACCATACGTGCACTGTGTGGGATCATTAGATGTCACAGAAGACTTTGTCATGGTGTCCATTTACTAGCTAAGCACCTCAATGCCCTTTGATTACCAACACAGAACTGCCCACCTACTCTGATCACTACAGTATAAAGCAGAACAAGCTCCAAATGCAACCAGATCCTACAGCTAATATATAATACTTGAAGCGGGTATTATCTAGGAGAATGGTATATTTAATGACTCAGATCGGATCAGAATGAAAAACTTGATTGGCACATCCTTTATGAAAATATGCTCCTGTAGTAAAACATCAGTGTGTATCTTGGTTTATGCTTCTTTGTTCTAAAGAAAAATGCAAAACAAAAGGCAAAAAAGATATATAACCCAATGAAAACAGAATTATGTATACGGTACTATATTCCATTTCAGCACTTAAAATGGACACATTGGACCTCTATCTTAATATACTAGCATGACAAAATAAGTGGTCAGCAACTCCTAATCTCAGCATCACACTGTATTCCTAGGTTATCACACAGTTTTAGGTGGCAATACACAACTTCTTAAATCAAGCCTTCACTTTCCCAGGAGATTTCCTACCCGGTGGCAGACGGAATTGCATAGTGAAAGTGAGACTTAACCAATCTAAACATCGATTGTGTCATTATCCTACAGCCACTACATTGAGCAAATGAGCATTTACTTCATAATGAGAAGTCAAAGCACAATACTTGTAGCAATCAAATATAGGGCAGGCAGAAGATGAAAAACTAGAACCAGTGTTTTAGAGGACAGACTACTTCAGGGCAGTCAGAAAAAGGGTGCAGCAGAGTTCACCTCTTGTCCACTTCATGCAACACTGAATAGCAAGGAAACTTCTGTCCTAATTTATTCTCCAACATGTGCATTCCAGACAAAGCTATTTACAGACATGGGGACTTAAAGGAGAAAAACAACAAGCTTTAGAGCAGAGGAGGCCAGACAAGCTGAGTCATCACATCTGTCTTCAACTGTTCCAAACAAAACTACTAGATGCTGATCTAAGCCTGAGTGTTGCTCAGATTTGAGTGTGGGCACCAAGAGGGTTTAGCTAATGGTATACAGTTCCCATAATACTATAAACGCTACTTCTCCATACTTGGAAAGAAGTGCAAAACACAATCCCACTTTACTCTCATAGGTTTTAATCTATTTTCACATTAACCCTTTGCTCCGATACTTGACCTGCGAGGTTTCCAACATCGCACTGTGGTGTCCACAGACAGATTCACGTGTCAGCTGGCATCAGTGAAGCGGAGCAGAGCAATATTGTGCTGTTGTTCGATGTGATGTGACTGCATGGTGTGACTCCTGTGGCCTGAGGAGATGGCCACAGCTAGGCCACAGGGCCCCTAGCTGGGTAATAAATCACCGGGATGACAGGAATAGTGGCCTTTACATTATGACACGGACTCGCACAACACATGAGAGTGTATGTGCAGACAACTCAACAACCACTAATATAGTCTATTACACAAACACATCTTCTTCTAATAACAGATGTGCCACACTGGGATACAGGTTATTTTATTGATATTTTTATTTTTTATTCTGTATGATTCACTTGCATTGTAAATTAAAAGACAATAGCCTGCTAGTTCATAAGAATTTCATCACCCAGAATGTTGCAATATGTAGTTAGTGTCACGATTAATATCACACACAAGACAAATCAATAAGCCTAAGCACTGCATTCCCTAAGATACACTATGTAATCAAAACTATCAATCCTGCATGTCTAGCTCGGTCTGTAGTCATTACCGGCCCGCAGAGCCTTCAGCTATTAGTGCTGCAGCTACCTAGTGAGCTGAGCAGAGTACCTTGAACATTAGTGTGGTCAAACACTCCCAGCGCAGCAGGATGAATGAATGGCGGGGCTGTGGAGCCAGCAAAGTATGATCTTACTAATGGGCCATGGTAAATGGACCAGCTATGGGTAGTATGGGCTCACTGGCCTGCTCTGTGATCCAGAGCCATGCCCATTTCACGGTGTCTGCCTGGGACCTGGCCGCACTTACTCACAGAGATGGAGAGCTCCATGCAGGTACTGAATTTCAAGAAGGGTTTGTTTGAGGTCCGGGAACAATCACTGGAAGCAAAAAGGGAGCTGTCTGAAGTTGTTAAGTTATGGGACAAGTGATGCAGCTTTGTAAGCTAAAAATCTGTCCTCAATTAGCCTTGAACACTTTGACCCATCTCACATCGCATCAAGGTCCAAAACCATTTCATCCAGTGTTTGATCAATTTCATGTGCACAAAATCTCTTAAGACATAAAAAACAACATCCAATAATTACTATCCAACATTTATATAGCTTTATGTTTTTATTGTATATGTGACCATTAAGTCGATTTACTTCATACTTATTCTTTTAATTCTATTCATGTTGTCTTTTTATATTGCCTTGTATTTTATCTCTTGGCTCAGAACATTTATCTCTCAAACAAAGCACTTTGAACTGCTTTGTTGTTGAAAAGTGCTACACAAATACATTTACCTTGCCTTGGCACAGAGGCTCTGCCAGGCTGAGGCTGTACAGACAATTGCATCCAACATCTATTAGCAGGACAAAATCCTTGTTCACAACCATTATCCTCAGTCTTTTTGTTATGCTGGAATGAATGACAAGTCTTAAATTCAAAATCTAAAGAAATTATTTTATTTACGAGGAATACAAATCAAGGAGAAAACGCTAAGGAATCAGCAAGTTATTAAAATGATTTTTTAATGAGCAAAGCTGTAATTGATCAATTTCCTCTTCAACTTATTTAACTGATATATTAATTTAGTATTGCTATAAACACAACACTATTTTCAGATAGGCTTTATTTTTACTGTAACAATAAATGCACAAATTCTCTGGGGGAAAAAAAGTGTCTTTCATGACATTTACTTTCAAGGTCTTCGAGCTATTTCGTGCAGCTTGACTTGTTTTTTCTTCCATCAAATCCCCGTGGAAAATATGAGGAAATAATGCATGTTGATCAAGCAATGTCTTATTGTCGCCTGAAGCGATGCCCCTGAACCTAACAAACTCATAACACTAACCACGACTGACGAGCGCAGAAAGCTGAGCAAGCCCTGTTCTCCTGTTAATGGCCGACAGAAACATTCAGCGGAAGCTATGAGAGGTCAGACGAAAGAAAAGAGGAGCTCACCAGAAGAGTTCTTTGACTCTTTATCTTCAGATAAAAAAAAAACAAAAAACTCGTCATCTGGCATCATGTAATGACACAGAACAAGACAGTTTTCTTTTAGGGGCTTCCTTGTGCTAATGTCACTCCAATTGAAATTTATAATGTAAAAGTAAACTGGAACTTCTGCACCACAGAGAAAAGAAATGACAGAAGTCTGTTATTAAATAACTGACTCACAGTTTAATGATCTCTTCTGATGAACTGTAGCACATTTTTGAAAAACAGAACAGCATATTGCACGATCGCTCTTCTAAATGCTTGTTATTATGTATCACACCCCATCTTTGATGATGAGAACAGCTTTCTGACAGTATGGCAAGCAGATGAGACATTTAATCTAAACTGCTCTCAATGGAAAAAGTTTGAAGTCTCGCCATCTGATCTTCCCCGTGCGACTACAGTAAAACAGCACTCTAACAATATGGCAAAGTCTCTCCTGAACTGATCCCCAAATGTACTCGTGGGTTGCTTACGCTTTGAAAACAAAAGCATGAACTTGCACCAGCATATCTGAGAGCAAACCGAAATGTTCTCTTTTGAAATTTTCAGGGCTGAAAGACACAGCCGAGCTCTGTTCAAAACTGCAGCCAAATCAATTTCACATCCACTTCAGGTGTGGCAATCGAAAACCACAGATGCGTTATATGTTTTGTATCAATTCAGAAGGAGAAAACGTTTTTTTAAAAGGGGCATTTTGGGTAAACTTTCAAGGGTCATATCACCCTGTGGGATAGGTGGTTAGTCAAAATGACACCTGGAATCGATGTAAAATTGATTTGGTTGCAGTTTTTAACAGAGCTTGGATGCGCTTTTCGGTCCTGAAAAATGTTGTGGCTGTCTCCTGTACTTATGAAATCATCAGGGTTTAAAAATGTTGCAAAAAATAATAATGTAAATAAAAAGAGTAGAATTTTGACCCATCTCTATATACTTTGCAGGCCTGTTACTGAGAAAATATTCTTATTCAGTTGTTTTTTTGTCCTTGTTGGTATTAAGGAATGGTGTAAATTGACAACAGTAATAGTTTGCCATAATTTCAACCAACCCTTTAAAAATCATTTGCCAGTCCAAACAAATGCTCTTAGAATTCTCAACCTCCATCCTCCACATGACTATGAAACATGTCTAGTCTCTGGCACAATTACTAGTGTCTTTCTAGGTCCTTCCAGGCCCCAGGAAATTGGCTCTCTGGGAATAAGTCACCATCATTATTATTATCTTATTGTCATAATTTATTTATTTGATTGTGATTTACTGTTATCATTACTGTTGCCACTGTTTGCATGTAATCCCAATTTATACTGAGCTGTCTTGAAATACTATACCATAGAATATTATGTTCCTAAGGATAAAGGACATAAAGAAGTGGCTCAGTTCTAATACAGTGGTCTAAGTGCACCTTTTGTTGTCCATTGTCTATGTCTGGTTTAAGTGTTATATAACTCTGTAATTGGCAAACCCTCTCAAGCACTGTGTGTTTTCGTTTTTTAAGTAAATACGACTCTTCATTTCAGCTGACTCTGACTAGCTCGCTTTAACTCTAGCAATCATCTTTCTCAACAGGAATTAGGTCACCTTCCAGGTTTGTAGTTTCCATTAACGTAATGGAACCATGTCTCTTGAAGCAGGTAAATTTGCATCGCTGTGGAAACTTTAGCGCTCATATATCATCCTGCTTCACATTTACAGTAAAAGGCTCAGACTCTTCAGATTTAAAGAGACAGAGACCATTTTGTAGGCTTTTATCTCCTCACGCCTGGATTACTGCAACAGTTTGAATCAAATATCAATTAACAGACTCCAGGGCAGAACTCAGAATTCAATGTTATAGGATCAATTTAATCGATTAATTCAAGGAACTATTTTTTCCAGCTATATTTCCAACTTTTAGTACCTTAGGTGCCAACACACACCTTGAGATCCTCCAGTAGAAGTCTTTTGTCTCTTCCAGGGACCCGACTGAAAGTCAGGGCCCCAAAGCTCCCCCAAACAATGAGGACATCAGGTCAGCCAAGTCAGTAATGTCTTTTAAATCCCTCTGAAAATATATTTGTACCTTTATAACAGTTTTACATAACTTAGAATTTTATTAAATTGCATTTTATTTATTTCATTTTTTACTGCTCCTACCCTGGAAATGTATTTTACAGGTTTTTCATTTACTGTGTCTTTTTAGCTTTAGTAATAACCTCCGATGCTTTTTATATAAATCAATTTTTATAAATTTGATGATTCATGTGCTGCTGATGTGAAGCACTTTGTAAAAGGCTTTGAAAAGTGCTATATAAATAAAAGTTATTACTATTTTTTATTATTATCATCATCATTGCTACATTATTGTTATGCCATGAAGAAGTAGACATACAGAGGGCAGCCAGTGTCACACTTTCACCATCTTTGAATACTAAAGGGTCCTGGTCCACTTGCATCTTGGATAAATTCCATCATCTCACCAAGTCTGTGAGAGCCACTGGAGATCCTTCCATGGATGCCATGTGTAGCCCAAAATTTTTGTCCGCAGGTAAACTACACTGCAATGGCGATAGCACACATGTTGAGCAGTACTGTCCATGCATGGTATATGTAGATGTTGATGTGCTGCACAAGTATGGAACAGAGTCTTCAAGACAGACTCAGAGCAGAGTAGAAATGAGTAAATCTCCTACAACTACTCATTGTCGCAAGGTGCCCATTTGTCCAAGTAGTACAATCACAGCTTAATGAGCACACAGTGAGCGAGACTCTTTGGCAAGAAAAAGTATTAGGATACCCACAGGTCACAATTAATTCAAATCAGCTAAAGCAAATCTTATTTTCCTGCATTAAAATTACAATAAGCTAATCTTTTTGAGTCTCTCACCTAATAAACTCACACAATATGAAATTGAAGTTGCATTAAAAAGTCAGAAAACAAACAATGCTGTAGATTGTCATAGCTCACCTGGCTAATTCATTTTCCTCTGGCACAGGAACTACTAAACTACACCTCACCCCTATCTGTACACAGCAGCCCTCATTTCTGCTCAACTTGCTGACGTCTCTAAAGGGTGGAATTCATTTTGTGAATACATATGAACAGCTGTAACTGTTGACAATTGACTTATAATTATTTTTTCATTCTGCATTTCATTCATGACTGATTTGTCGCAAAATGATTTGTCTCATACTCTGTCTTATAGTAAAGGGCCCACACTGGAACATGCATGCATTGCAGCTCATTGAAAGGAAAGAATGCACTCCTCAGCTGTTGCTTGGGTTTGTGTGGCCTAAAATTTACTGTACAACAAGCTTGAATTGAAAGTGCAGGCTGTATAGGCTGGTACTCACAAGTCCTTGGAGAGGCTTATCACCTGGAGCATGGGCAAGGAAGCTGAAGGAAGCTGGAGGCTGCAACAGGCCAATATGGGGCCCTGACCGGTGGCAGCATTTAAACACAAAGCTGTAATCATCAGCAGATCTCAGCTCCTCATAAGATCCAAAGAAGTTTACTGGTTCTGTCTGTCAAAAGAAAATAAATGTTGTTCATCTCAGTCAATTAAAGCGTTCATGTTTGATCTCATAATGCATTAACTTAGAGGTACCAAACTGAGAACTTTATATCACTAATTGTTAATACATGTCGCGACTTTCAACATATATTTTAATGGTGCCCTGGTAAAAATACTTACATGTATTGGGGCTCCAAACATTTTGCTCACATGTGCGATCAAACATATTCCAGGTGAAACTAAAAATCGGTGACGAGCCTTGTCAAAATCCTCCCCACCTCCCTACCGTTCAAGGAACGCTCCAGCAAAGTTCGGGCGGTGTGACCGGGCCAGGTCTACCGGTGTCTGGCAAAGCATGTGAGGCGTTCAGAGAACACCCGAAAATTGTGTTGTCTCTGCGGCAGGCGTTCAGTTCAGGAGTCGCAGATAAATTGGTGCCCTGCTGATAGCCTGCATGTGAGGCGTTTTCAAGGACGGTATGAGGCGTTTAGAATACATCAGCAAATTGTGATAGTTTGCATGTGCAGAGAAACTGGTACACTATTGCGTCTGAATGTGAGGCATTTAGGGAACATTGGTAAATTGGTGCACCTCCCCATGGTCTGTGGTTGAGGCATTTAGGGAACGTCAGCAGATTGTTGCCTCCATCCATAGTCCATGTGAGGTGTTTAGGGGACATTGGTAAATTGCTTCATCTACAGATAACCTGCATGTGAAGCCTTTAGAGGATATTAGTAAATTGTTTAATCTGAATGTAAGGCATTAGGGGTTACTTCTACAGATAGTCTACATGCAAGGCGTTCAGGGAACATCTGTAAATTAGTACATTTGAGTGTTAGACATTTAGGAGACATCAGTAAACTGTTGCATCTATCCATAGTCTGCATGTGAGGTGTTTAGGAGACAGTGGTAAATAATTTCATGTATATCTGAGGTGATTAGGGAAAATCGGTAAAGTGTTTATATGTACGTGAAGCATTCAGGGGATATCTCTAAATTGTTGTGTCTACCAGTAGTCTGTATGTGAAGCATTTCGGGAGCATCTGTAAATTGTTATGTGTATATACAGTCTTTATGTGAAGCATCTCTGGAGACAATAGCAAAAGACTGCATCTAGTAGATTGCATGTGAGATGTTCAGGGAACCTCATTTACTGATAGTGTGTTTAGGTGACATTGGTGGGGGGGAAAAAAGCATTTGCATGTGAGGCATTAGGGGACATTGGTAAATTGTTGCATCTGCCGAGGCATTTGGGGGACAGTCAGAGCCCTACCTGAAAGGGACTTTGTAGATTCAGAAAGGAACCTTGTTTACTCTGGTTTTGTTCCAGTGATCATACGAACATACTGTACATCTTTGGAAATGATTATTAGAACACAGTGACCACTGCGTTCTGTCTCTTCTTTTGTAGTTTTTGTTGGAGCCTGTCTGTTCTAAAAGTTAAAATGAACACTGTTTTGTTGATTTCAAGCTGGCTAGTGATTTACCTCTGACTGTTTCCATCTTTGTTGAGCACCAGTATGTGGACGCCTTCTCATCAAGAGGGAAAACTGAGCTTGGATTATCTGTTCACATATACAGCTTAGAACTTCTTTCATGTCTTATAGAAGATAAAAACATAACAAAATTATTAATATTAAAAGTGTGTTTTGTGAAATTTGTAAAGAAAGCAGCAGGTAGTCTTGTGACTGTTTCCAAAGTCAGAAAAAGGTATTCGATGTTCCAAAATATCCGTATGTCTTCCTACATCTGGTTGCTTTTGGCAATATGTACAGTATGTTGTCTGGAATCCTGGAAGATATGACACATGCATCATGATCTTATACAAGAGTATACACAGACTTGAGCTGCAGAAAGCTCACAGACAGTCGCTATGATAAAGTAGTAAGTCCGTTTGTTTGCAAATTGCATTCAGCAGTCAGTGCTTTGTAAAGGCAGCTGCAGTATGTTGTGTAATTTAAAAGACAAAGGATGTGATTTGGGAAGCAGCCAGTGTCCCAGTCTAAACAGTCTGCATACACATCCGGCACACTGCATCACACCCGCCCATCGAAACAAGTAATTTCTCAAACTTTTGTAAATACTATGATGTGCTAAAACAGCCAGCATTATTTTTTTCATTTATGTCAAAGAGTGCAAACATGGCTGGGAACATAGACTGTATATAGAGATGGACGTAGCATCTGGCTCCAGAATTGAAGCCAACCCGGAAATGTCAAAAACTTGCAATATCACGCCGTCCGCTAGGGTTGGCTCCAAAAAGCTTTTTCTCCATAGACCCCAATTCATTTTTGGAAAAAAATAAAATTTGATAGACTGATTTTCTACAGCTCAGGATTTTTTCCCGTTAGTTTTCATGGTCAAAATGAGAGATCAGGTGGCCGATCTTAAAATAAATCAATACTGAATTTTAAATAAATCGTTAAAGTTGGCGGAGCCAGGGGGCGTGGTTATACTTGATAGACAGCAACAGAAGCCTCTGCGGTAAAATGTGGGCAGGATAAGAGACTCCTCAGCCAATCCTGCCCCTAGTTGATCTCCGGTCCAGTCTGTTTGATGACGCTTTTTACGTCACTGGCTCCAAAAAATTCAAAACGGCGACCAGGAAGTAGCAAAATCAAAAGCTTCATTTTCTCGGCGTTGAAACCAACGGGTGACGTCACGGTTAGTTTACGCCTGGCTGGGGACGATGCTTTTGCCATCGGAGTTTGGACGTTCTGAATTGAGATGTTGAAAAAAAAGTGCAATGTATCTAAGAAACTCGACCTGAGCCTTGTCAGGTGTGTGTTCAGCAGAGCAACCCCTCATTCCCTCAGTGTTTCAACCAAACCAGTGAGGATTCAGAAATGATAATAAAACGTATCACTGCCTATACTGTAGTAAAGGCAAAGAAAAGTTAACTGTAAGTCCCGGATCATCCATATGAAAAATGATAGGGTAGATGTGCAGGACACTTATCTGCACCCTTAGTCCTGTTTACTGTCTGTTATATAATGAAATTCCAATGTGTCGAGAACTGGCCACCAACCCCGGTGATACGGTGATACATTTTAGATACACATCTAAATGGAAAAGTATGGTGCACAAGTGCAACCAATGTAAAAATTTAGTCTGGAGCCCTGTGGCCATATGTCAACTTCAGAAAGTCTTCAAAAAGCTGCTATAACTCTGTGCTCTCACTGCAGTTACGGAAACATCCACTTTATGCCTTCATTTAACATAACTATCAGGGCTGTAGTGCAGATTGACAATCTTAAACACCGTGACATCGTTATTGATAATAGCAACCTGTCACATGAAGGACCACAGAGTAAAGTAGTAAATTATGAGCCAGGAAGAGAAGAGTGGAGTCGGAAGAGAGAGGAAAAGCAAAGCTGAATCCAGACAAATTAAAATCACAAGAATGAACTGACAGATTTCTAATATTTGGACAGCTGTATTCCTTTATTGTCTTCTCATGCTGTTTAACAATTTACAACATTAAACTGTTCATTTACAACAAACTTCTACAGTCAGCATTAAAATGAGTCAGAAAAAAAATGTGAGTCGAACCGATATTCGGTTATATTACAAAACATTCATCTACAGACTTGATCCAAAGACCACAGAGAGCCTGTCTGATTCTGTTTTTGGAGATAGAGACTGATAGGTCCATCTTTCCAGCATCACAGTCCTTGTAGGTTCCATAAAGTAGCTGATGTAAGATAATACATTCACCCATCTGCCTTTATTAATCACTACAGCCCTGTTTCCTGTTTTTACATACTGAGTGTGATTATACCATGAGTTCCCTATGCAGCATGACTTCTGCAATCGCTGAGCTTAATGCTTCCTGTACCAGAAATAATGAATAAATATTGATCAGAGCAGTTACCTGATGCAGAGTGTGAGAGCAGTGGTACAGTTTGTTGTTTGGCATGATAATGTACTAAATATGGTGATAAAGCACATTCGAATGATAACTTCTGCATTTACAAGCACATTGCTGACACATCTCTGTTGACCAAATGAGCACATTAAGATAGTCAGGCAAATTTGTCACTCATTAAATACATATTCCCTGGAATAAAATAGTTTTTTTTTGTATTCTAGGATCACCATTAAAACACAACGACATACAAGGAACAGTCAATAGCTGTCTTTCACCTTCTCCCATTCTTGGTTTATCATCTTTTATGGACTGGAGATGACTTGTTGTAGTTGTTTGGTTTGGTTTGGTTTTAAGTGTTGCCTGTGTTTTTGTATATTCTAAGTTTTTACTTTTATTCCTTAAACTTTTAATTCGTACCTTTTCCAGTGATTTTAAGCATATTTCATCCCTGATTGCTAATGAACTCCACAGTGTGCCTACTGAATGATTGTTTCCTCTCTCTCCCCTGTGCAGTGAAAGAAATTGCTTATTCACATTATTTTTTCCCCTTTGGGTTTTTGTTTCAGGTTTTGTGCCCTGTTCTGGGCAGAGCTCTAGCATCTCTCAAAAAAGAAATGTAGATTTAGTGCTTTCTGTCTTTTGTTGCACTGAGTTTCTGTAGCCTCTGTATTTAATATAGTAAATCTAAACTGTTCATTTTCATTTTAACCAAGAGCAAGCATGCTGCTGTTTAGCTTAGAGGTAATGCAATTATCTAAAGGTGATACAATTTGAAATCATTTGATATTTAAGCCATATTGCATATTGCATATATTTCCTGAATTAACTGATTCCTACTTAACACTTCGAAAATACTGAAACTGAAAAATATTATTTATTCTTTCATAGCTATTTGCTAAATGCTGCCTCCAGATGAATACATGGATAAGTAGATTGTCAAAACAATAACCAAGGACACCGACACCTCAACAAAATCGATTTTAATTGTAGTTTGACTTTCAAAGTCTTTGAATATCTGAAAATATCATCTCCTCCTACTACATACTGCCGTAGAGATTCAAGAGATTTTTTTTTTTTTGCTTTTTTGCTCATACGCTATGTTCAGAGAAATGCAAAGTGATTGTTTCTCAAAGCTGTGCAATGACAATAAGACAGGACCTACTGTACAATGTGTACTGTTTTCGTTACACAAGTCATAAATTATGCTGTGGACTAAAATGGTGAATCCAAGGAGGCCCCAGGATATACACTATAATTACATTTGTGTGTTTTCGCTGCGTGAAAGCACCGATCTCATAATGTCAGCATGTGGTGAGGCAAAAGAAAGTCTGCAAAATGTCTAGAGCTTCATTACTTTCTGCACTATAATACTTGATAAAAACTAAGTAAGCGATTAACCTGAGCTGATGCACCACTATAGAGTGACAGTATGTAAGTATACGTATCGGTGAATTAGGTACATCTATGGAGATGACATCAGACCACACTTCCCACACACAAGCCCGAGGACTGTGGGTCAATCAACTCTGGAGGCAGACAATTCATGTAGGAGGGACTGGGTCAAAAACTGAACCTTGTAAATGACAAATATCATTGTAGGGGAATGAATGCACAAGGAAACATTAAGCTATTGTACCATGAACTCCATTAATCAATCAGAAAGGTCAGGGGGCCTTTAGGTGACATTAATCACGCTGAGAGGCAGATAAAAACACCTGGAACAGGATGACAGTGAAAATAGCTTTCTCTGCTCTCTCTGTCTGTGCCGTGTGACTGAAATTGCACACATCTGTCCCTGTTACTCCCAAAAATACTTTTCAGAGGGTTGTCTTTCACAGAGATGTAGCTCTTGCTCACACGGTAAATCAAGGTGTTATTTTCCATTTTCTGTGTGGGAGCTTTGATTACTTTTCCCCGGTCGACTCTGTTTCTTGTTTGTGGCCAGTTTTTGTTGTTTGCTTCGATGACATGTAGCCCATTAAAGTGAAATTTAACTTGCTTTCTGTGTCTCCGTCTCATACAACTTTGCCTCTAATGTAGTTCCTTAAATAATTCTATATTATAGGGTTTATGTTCATTGTTGGCTTTAACCATAAGAACCCAGACCCATTTTTCCTTAAAGGACTTAATGAGTTAAGGTCAGACATAAAGCTTTAATAGGAAGAGACTGGGGCACTCAAAAGGGTTGTTACACTGGTGTCACCGTGGGTTCTTATGGGTTAAAGTTGGTGAAGATATTCTTCATACTGTTAAAACAGTATGAACAAAAGAGCCTTTTTCTGCCTAAACTGTAAACACACTCAAGGATATCTTGCCAAATGCTTCAGTCAATAAAGTTCTTGCTGAGTGCTGTTCTTAACGAGCAACCCTCTAATGACCTAGAATAAGTCTCTAACAGAACCCATCATTACCCAATTTCCAGACTGTTTTAATACAGGCACCCAAGCATAACACAGACGTGGTTTTTGCACAGAACAAGATTAGATTATAACAGTTCTCTAGATCCTGAAATGGGTGTTGGTCGAGGGTGAAGCAGGGGTCAAGAGGGAGCTTGTGGCTGGAGGCAAGGGCTGAGCTGAGGGATCTGGGGAGGAGAGCATTGCAGGAGCTGACTGACAGGTGGAGCAGAGTGGAGAGCAAACAGGGCAGTCTGAGTGTGGAGCTTGCGGGTGGATGGCAGCGGAATTGGAACAGGATGGCACCAAGCTGGGTCTGAGCGTGCTGGCAGCCAGAGGTTGGTTGTGATCCCCATACGTGAGGGAGAACAGAGTTAGATTAGAGACGAGCTTCAACACACACACACAAACAAGAAACTGTGAATGCACAATCAGAAACCTGGCTAAAGAAAGCATGTAGCAAACAAACTGGCGAAGAGTAGATGCACTGCAGAAGCTGATGAGTGATTGGACATGAGGTGTGCAGCCTGACTATGAGAAGAAAGCGCATACACAGAGGCAACTAGAAAAACACAAGAAACACATAGAATGAGGGAGCTATACAATCAGGTTCTATAGTTAATGCCTTTTTTTGGATAACTTTTACCCAAGTTTGGAGGAGAGTTGAGTTTGTGTATTTGTCTTTGGTGCAGCCGTGTGTGCGGCTGAAAGTGCTGCCGGCTCCGATTGGCACTTACGGAGGTGTAAAAGACAAGCTGATTACAGCAACACAAGTGTTACAATTTGAGAACAGAGGGGGAGATCAGGAAGATACTAAGACTGAACAGAAAATCTGAGAGGTCAAAAAAGTTAAAACCATGAAAAAAGTGAACATTTGCAGCAAATTGCTTTTCTTCCACATCCACAGTTGTCCCTCTTATAATAATCCATTAGTATTGTGGATAAGGCAAAGGAGGAATATAGCAGTATAAGGGCATAGGAAGTCAGCACGTGCAGGTAAAGGCCATGGTCTTCTGTCAGAAACCTTATCCATAATTTATCAGCTAAACAAATGATGCACCTTGTCTCTCTCATTGCTCCGGTGCCCTTGTCTTTCTGTGGCTGTAAGGGGGTGGAACACAATAGCTTGAAAACAAAGCAAGCAGAGACAGAGGCCTAAGAGGTCAGATGATGATAACCCAGCCAGCTATCAGAGCTGCAGGTTGCATACTCAGAACTACTTACAAATAATTATATTCTCAATCAGAGGATTTCTGATATTTTATTGAAAACTACAAAATATCAACATATGAATGCGTATGAAAAAAATGCACCACGCTGCCAGCTGTATGTGACAGGCACCCAGTGCTTCTCATGACATAGAAAATGTACCAGAAGGCTAGGATCCATCTTGTGTTCCATTTAGCCCGGAGCAAATCTCTATCCCAGCATGCATTTTCTATTATTACATATGGAGCAGTATTTATCTCTTCTTGTTGCAAAGACTGGCCTGTCTCATTTGTACATTTAAAGCCTATGTGATGTGTATGTGCTGCTGCTTTTGAATGTTCTTATCATATTGCCAATGTGAATTGAGCATGTCACATCTCTTTTTCAATACATGAAGACCTTTATGAGTTATTTGATTTAAGAAAGAATCAGGTTGCCAAAGCATGACATCTCAGTTAGCACCACTGATGGAAATTCACAGAGCCGCTAGAATGAAACCAAAACCAGACCTAATATATACAGATGTAACCTTTAAAAAATATTCAGTATTTTTCTATTAATTACGGCCCTCCTTCACAATTCAGTACAGCTGAACAGTGAAGAGGACAGGCTGTAACTAGACTCTTTGTCCAACAGTTATTTGCAATAGCTAAATAAGATAAATAATTTAGCATCCTCGTGTTGGGCATTGTAATAAAGCTGATGTCTTAATACAGCGGGGATCTGGCTAGCTGTGCAGTTTCTAAGTGAGATGGATGAGGCAAAGCCTAAACTGCTGAGGGGTGAAGTGAATTAGGCTCACATTAGGGCTTACATTCACCATTACAATCAAAATGGAGGGGAGTGGGCAAACCTTATTCCCCCGCTGAAGGAGCCCACACTGTATAGCACAGACTCAGCGTAATGAACAGGATTAAAAGTTTGAATGAAACTAAGAGCAATTAAAAAATTAGATAAGAAAGTCAGGGGTTATCTAAAATATATGACTCCTGAAATATATGTCAGTCTTTGTATGCTCACATTGTGTAGTGTAATCTGGTATGAAACGTAGAAATGGCTAATTATGATGTGTAACGTGCTTACTGTACATATTTGACGATTCTGTTATCAACCTTAAGGTAAATTAAACATTGTGTGAACATGGGAATTAATTTTCTAGCCTGCTGAAAATGGCATTGTCTCCCCAGGTGTAATTATCTCTAAAATAGAGCACAGCCATTTAGATTAACATCTATTAAAGCTGTCTCTAATTATGGGAATTTAAAAAAAATTATAGCACCACAATACAAACAGAAGCTGAATCAGCATCAAGACTCTTCTTTCTTATTACTAAAACACCACAAATACCCCAAAAAGCTTGTGAATTTATTCAGAATAATCAAACACGGATATGACACTATGAGAGACAAAGGACAGAGAGCGATAAAGGCTTCTGACAGGCTTTCACCTTGGTTGTAAAATGTCAGAATGTCAAGGCATTTTACTTGGCACCACTTGCAGGAGCCTCATTTGATACCCAATAAATGTATGACAACATTTCAGTGGAGCAGTCAGGCAAAGACCTGGGTCGCATTTTAAAAACATCTCCTGACCTTTCCACAGTGGCGGTAATTGCTAATGCTGGACAAGGAAAGATTGTAAGTCTCTCATGAGCCACATAGCATCAAGAATGGACCCGGTGACTTTAACAAGGAAATAGGCAGCAAGTCACAATTTTAGAGGAAGAAAAATCTACCAGCAGACTTTACTGGGCCAATAAGCGCAACCTAATCACCTCCTGACTCTCATAGCTAATAATGAAAATATACTGTGTATTGTGCCTTTTAAAAAGATGCTGCAGGATCCTTTCAGATCTCAGATGGAGCCAGGTTTCATTTTCTTTACCTTACTCATGATGTCAAGGAGCTTAAAGTTGATGGCAGAGTGACAACAAATCCTTTCCTCCTATTTCATCCCTCCCTTCCTTATTTCAAGCCTATACGGCAACGCTGTGGCAGAGACAGATCAGAGATGAAATTAGAGAGACATAAAGATGTCTCGAGGAGTTGGAAAAAAAAATCCCCACTTGAACAGAAGAAACGGCTACACTCCGGAGCGCAGGCAGGAAACTTCTTCCACCACTGAGCGTGTCAGGAGGAATTCATCACTGGGAATAAAAATAAAGCTCCTTTCATATCAAGTTATTAAGTCACCGTCTTCCCTCCAGCAGCCATTCTTGTAGATAAAATATAGTATCCAGATCATATTATATCTAAATAAGTAGAACTCTTTTGGAAAATAAAGCTGTTTTTGATGTGATGGAAACTCTTCAGTTTACAGGTGGAGTCTCTCCATCACTCATAAGCGCTGCGCTGAAGGTTTGAAAATGAGAAAAAAGGAGAGTTTTTGAACTTCCAATTTCACCAGCTGTGTCAGTCAATAAGAGATAAATTAGAGATAAACAGCTGCACATTTAACAAACAGTGCTTGCTGAAGGTATAATGGTGCCTCTAATTGTAAGATCCCACTCACGACTGCCTCCAGTCTCGGGTTCCCACCAGCCCCTCTGGCCAACAAAGCGAGGGCGTTAATCTCATCACCTGGGCCCACTGTTGATCACACTAATCACAACCGGAGAAGACGGAAATATATGTGTTTATGGGGCCTGGAACGGGACTTAGGCAGGTGTTTGGTTTCTGTGCCATCTCTGGTGCCAGTGCTCACTCACTGCCCATTCGTATTATAGCCCTCAGCCAAAGAGACAGCTTGCGAGGCACTGGCCCCTGATCCCAGCACATTAGTTTAATGCCTAGATCTGTGGAACTGTTCCTGACTCCCTCTCCAGTCTGGCTCAGCAGCCTGCCAGACAGACAGACAGACAGACAGATAGACAGACAGACAGACAAGCACACACAGACACACACAGCCTGGCGCCGTCACACTGCAGTTCAGAAATACAAAGTAGCATCTTTAGAAAGCTGCTTGCTTCGAGTTTCTATAGAGTCGAACTGGCATCAGCTGCGAACATCTGTGTCATGTGGCAAAGACGTAAGCATTCCGGTAAGCTGCAAAAATAAAACACTAAAATGGCCAAATGAATACCTTTGTGTATTTGCACTGCCGACTTCTTCTTCACTCATTCATGTGAAGCCGTGCACAATCAGGATTTATTTATTTGGCTCTTACCATAAGCGCGCCATGTGCTCGGAATTAGTTATTCACCAAGAGTAAACAAGGCCTATGCAAGTAGATCACTGAGTAAATACACAGCAGGTTGTGTGATGACCAATTGTATCTTAAAAATAAGCCCATCCATCCTCGTAGACGCCATCAGAAGGAGACCAAGGGGGCAGCTAGCAGCCCATCTGTCTATGTGTCAGCACCTAAGTGTCAGCGCTAAGGAGACACAAGCTGTTCAAGAGAACCTGCCAGAGAAAGAGAGAAAATAAACATCTGCATGTATATTTACAGTATATCCATGCCTCCAGCCTAATGAGTGCGAGGCGCACTGGTGGAGAATGTGGATCTTGATTCTGAGCCAGCATTAAAGCGCATCATCTGCTGAGAGCTTCTCGTCTGTCTTTTTCTTGGTTTCACCTGGACTTCAAGATGTGCCAACAGCTGCAGAAGCCCCTGGAGTGGAGATCTAGCAGTGAAAATACGGGAAGCCGGCAGAATGGAAGAGACAAACTCTTGTCAGAAATGTTTTCAACTTTCCCGACAGTTGGTGAGGATAGAGTAATTTTTTTTAGAAAGTTAATGCAATGGTGAAAAGAATCTTTCTTGAGTATTGTAATAAGCAAAGTGTAAACGAGGACCAAATCTTTGCAAAATGGCCAAGTCCCTCATGAGTGCATTTTTAACACAAGGGAGAAATGCTCTTTTTGTAAGATCACAAAGAAACCATTTGGCGGAGGGAAAATAAAATTGGTGTCTAAATACTCAAATATCCTCGGGGAAAAATACATATTGGGTTCTTATTGAGACTCAGCAATTAAAGAGATCGCAATTTCAGTGAGACGAACAGAAAATAAAAATAAATGCTGAAAACAGGCTTAAATAAAATAGATTTTTGCAGTGCACCCACATGCTCCGCAAAAACACCTGTCACCTGAGGCCCGTCAACAGTGGCCTCTACCAGAGTCCCAGTTTGAGATGTGTAATGTGGCAAGAACATCAGCACGTTCACATAAATTAGAAGCTGCAAATGTTTGCACAGTTGAATCTTGTGTGGGCGAGGGCTGATTGAGGAATACAGAACTAGAGTGAGTGTGTGCAGGAGGGACAACATGTCTATAACGTCCCTTCTGCCCCTCTACGGCCTCCAGCTTTCTTCAGCACTATTTTCTTCAGTGGTTTCAACTCGGTGCTCCCTTCGGTCATTATGATTTCTCACCTTTAGATTCCCTTTAACACTCAGTCGTGTGCTTTTTGTAAAGGACAGTTGGTAGTTCTTGCGCACATTTTTTTTAACAAAGTGAAAATAAAAAAGTGTGAAAACTTCACTTTTGCTAGTTTATTTCAGCTGTAACTCTGTTGGTACAAGTTGTTTTCTGTGCTTTCATAGCAGCTGCTGCTTACTGAAGGGTGCAATCCTGAGATCCACCCATGCAAATTTAAAGGAAGGGATTGTAAAACACTGAATGCGGTGGCAAAACAGCTTATGGTTTCAAAACCTTAATTTTTACCATTTGTTTCTGTTGCATTTGCATTGGTATGTATGCAGTGTTGTAGCAAAACACAAAATAACCCGAACTGTCTGTTCTTCAGTTGAATTATAATACACTATCCTGAGCAAATGTACATGTGACACATATTCAAATCTATTTCTTAAAGCATTTTTATTTGACACGCTCATGATACAGTTTAAAGCAGCCATCGACCATGGAGTCAGAATACTTTCTGATGTAGCTCTTAACTATACAAATATTCTGAATCAATATCTATAGATTCACTGATTTCAGAACATAAGGTTTAGCTTTCTACAGCATTTTATATTACTGTGTTATTTTTTTAAACCAGAAATATCTCCCCCTTGATCCATCCATCATGGCATCCCTACTTCTGGTTGAAAAGAAGTTGACAGGGTTTCTGAGCTTTCAGTTTAGTTTGAAAAGTTGCCTTTAGGGTCCCAACAAGGACAACTGGCTTCACGCACCACCTGCCAATAATGTTAACAAGGACCCACAGTCCCACACTAATGTGACCTGTTCCAGGACCAGAGGGAACGCTGGCAGTAATGGCCGTATCTTTTCCACATGGTGTCCAGCTCTCAGGAATCCTCCCTGCAGGTTGCAATGCAACTCAGTCTCCACACAGCCGCAGGAAACAGCACACATGTCCGGCATGGCAGCAACTTTCCAGTATTACCAAAGCACCCTCACATACTCTGGATACATCTCTCACTATATTTACAGTGATAAGGTGACCTTTTGGACTGATTTCATCCAGCTTTATGACAGAGAAATACAGAGTAAACAAGATGGTTTCAAGGAATAAAACTATTGTTTTAATCAGAATTCTATATAATGAATGTATAAAATCTGAGCCATCAGTATTATGGCTCCACAACCTTTCTGCCTGATTATTCACATTTAGAGATTGGTGAAGAGGGGAAAACAAATCACGCAACATGCTTGAGCAGAACATTTTTGAACCAGAACAACTGGCTTGTTGTGTGTTAGTCATATCATTTCACGGTGCTCAGGCAATTTAAGTCACTTCTCTCCCCCAACTGTTATGGCATGCATAATAAAGAGGTGGTGGAATCATTTGTCAAGCTTTGATGTAAGTTGTTTAGTACCCGCGGGATGGGTTTTTCACTTCCACAAGCCGTGATGAGGCACAGGCTGTGTTTGTTCACTTGACTCAAAAGGCCCCAACATTTAATACTAAGAACAAAATTATTATCAAAGCATTCTGTGGACATAGGCGTCCCCTCACATGAGAGCTAATCAGTTTTAATGGCTGTCTGTGGCTGTAATCGTGGTGCCACACAGTCCAAGGCTTGGGGCCTATTACACTCTTGTAAATATTAATGAACTCTCCAGTAAAAGCCATTTAAAGGCAACTCCCAGAAGACATGGGAACCCTAAACATCTTCCCTCTAGCTGTTGCACATGTAGACAGCTGAGCTCTCCAATGTGCTTTACTGCCTCAGCTCTAAGGGTGGGCCACTGGTGATCTGAAAACACCGGCACTGAACAATAAAGCTAAGCTACAACCTATTTAAGAGAATAAAGCCTGAAGAAGTTTAGGACATTACATTTTATAAGGTCTCTTAATACTGACTATTCTTTAAGTGCAAAATTTGCAACATTTGGGGGATGAATGGACTTCCACATTATCTCTCCAGTCTATTCAGTTTCCATTCAGCTTGTGACGGATCCTCATGGTGTTCAGCTGAGAGAATCCACACAACTATTCTGGGGTCTGTGGTGGACGGTTAGCTTGGGCTATAGCCCAGACATTGTGTTAAGATCCACTTTGCCCTTAAATACACACGGGGAAATGAGTGTGATATCTTTCCACTGGTGTCATTATAAATCATCATGGCACAGCAGCCAATCCATTAGCGCATTTACTGGCTTTGTGGAACTGCAGTCTTATGAAAAACAGCCAGACAAGTGAACAAATAACAGGCTTGAGAAGGATAATAACTCCATGGCTGAAGGTTGGAATGACTGAGTCGGAAGGAGATGAGCTGTCGAAAGCTCATTTATAGCGAAAAGAAACATCAGGAAGAATCATCTTGATAACCTAAAAGATGGATTATTTTTACATTTCTTGGAATTATAAATCCCACATCAGCAGTAACTGAACTGAAAACAAACAAGCAGATGATGCCAGTGAAAGCTGATGCCTCAGAAACAGCGCCTGGACTCTGCTGAGATCATAAAAACAGTTTTGATGTCCTTTTATCATTAAGAACACTTGAGGGTAGACAGTTATTGTTCAGACAAGTGTACTGTATGTGCACCGTAATGAGCCATAAACATATCACAAGGGCACAGTCTTCAATATGGCAGTGGTAATAACCCGTAACATAGGTTAGGAAGAAGTAAAGGATGACCTGCTAATAGGACTATTATGTGAGAAACATCAGGCTCTCACGGTGTCCTACACGGTGCAGAGAGAATATCTTCACACACAATATTCACGTGTGGATGACTGCAGAGAATTAGGTTAAATTCTCCATACAGGCATTCAAGTTAGGACCTGTGAGGGACTTTAAACCATGTTGTAGTTGCAAATTATTTTTTCTCATTAATTTGGGGCTTCGTGCTCAGTAAGTTTGTGGTGATGCAGGTTGCAGCAAACTGGAAATGTTATTAAGCTAATAATGTTTGCTTTGTCTTGTGTGAGTTGAACCCGATGCATAACCTTCCTTCCTTTGCTTTCATTCCCAGGAGCTGTTTGCTTATTGTAATTGAAGATGGGAGAGGGGTTTTTTCCTTCGCTCCAGGGCCACTTCAGTCCCATAATCCATATTGACATGGTGTCTCCAGGAGATGGGCAGCGTGTTAACCTGCAGTGCTGCTCTGTCCCCTCATTATAGTGTGACAGGGACCAATGGACGCAGACTGGCCAAGTGAAGGCCTCCTCCCACCTCAAACAACCATGTGACCATTCATCTTCACTCAATATCACTGTCTGAGCACTCCAGAGGAACTGTTTATCCATGTGTTAAAAACCCGACGCATACATACAGGCGTGCTCTGTGGCAATGCCTCCGAAACATTATGACACATTTTAGGCGACAAGTGTTTGAACTGAGCTTCACTTGCTTGGAGATTAATGCTGTTGTTTTACTTGCTTTATTGTTATCACATGACAAATGAATAAAATCGTGTTTACTTCTTGCATTACAGTTTGAAATGTGGCACGATAGTCAGAAAATATGCATCAGACAAAGTGCCGGTTTCATTTTTCCCTTTCTTTGCCGATGTTTATTAGTCAGTCTAATATAGCATGAAACCCTGTACTCAGTCTAATTTTCTGCTAATATCGCTTTGTCTAACTTCATCAGGTTTCAGCCCTATCACATAGCAATAATTACTGAAGGAGGGTGTAACCATTTAAACCAGCCATTTACACGGCCAGACATTTTTTTTAATGTTTGCAATCAAAAGGATGCACGGTGAACCTAAATTGGTGCTTAAGAGTCAGAGAAAGGTTCACTCTGTGCTTCCTCAGAAGCTGCTGTTAGCAGGAAAAAAATTATTGGATGTTCAAAAATAGACATTACAGTGTTGTTTGCCTGTTTTAACGCTGCAGGACTCATTATCTGAAATTTTCACAGCAACACAAATGCCTTGTCATGTAAATACATGTGCAATAATGTTTTACATTAAAAAAAATGTACTGTCCTTGCTTTAAAAAATATAATTTTGAATTACCATGTAAGCATTCAAAAACTATTTTACTACACACAATGTTCATACACTATTTGCCACAACATCTTTGTGAGGAGCTAAAAAATGTGTGTTTGCTTGAACCAATTCGGCTCATTATAAAATATTCCGACTGATGGTGAAATTTTTGGGCCATGTCAATTAATTGGTGAGTCTGAGCTCTATCTGATAGCGTGAAAGGAGAACTTCCAAGAGCCTTGAAGTGACAAAGAGACAAACAGCAAGCACAATGACTAACATTTGCTAATTTTAGCATCACAGGAACCTTGGACATCCTTGTTAAAACTATTATTTCTCCATTTGGCTTCCGCCCAAGACAGCTGCACAAATGTCTTGTGAGCAGTGACACGTTAATTGTTTGGTTCACTCTGCTTCACATTCAAATACTGGGATAATATTAGTCTCCAACCTTTGCTCACAATGCAAGTAATTCTGCTTTGAGACAAAAGCTGTTGCTATTTACAGAATCGTTCAACAAAGGATATACGGATGTCTACTTGCAGAAGGCAAAATTGCTCGAGACAAGGAAATTAATGTTCATTTTTATTTTACTGTGGAGGATGGCGACAATGGTAAAATCTTTAAAATGCTCTGACTCCACTGCAGATGAACTTTTTAATCCTGTACTAGAGTCAACGAGCATCACAGCCACAGCAACGAAATTGGCAACTATCCACCTCACACATAGCGAGGTAACATAACCATGTAAGCACTACACCGTCATGTCCTATGCCTCTGTTTTCAATTTGGAACCGACAGCAACAGGGTGCAGCACCATCCCCAGTGGTGTCTAGTTTCCTCCAATTCTACCTGCTTGTACACTGCTTCTGTAGCCTAGAGACAACCCACGGCAACGAATTTAATTCTCTGCCAGGGTGGGTCTAGTTACCCTCCATAAGGCTCGAGGCTGGATGCTCCTAAAACTGGCCGGACCAATCACCATGAAGTGTAGAGTCAGAAGTGGCATAACTAAGTGACGACAGAGCGCGACGATTCTGACAGAAACAACCGAAACGAACTAGCCTAGCTGCGCTAGACAACACGGCAATGAATTTAATTCTCTGCCAGGGTCTAAAACAAAACGACAACAGTCGTTGAGCTCCATTAGCACGACTCTGAATAATCTTTCTGTTAACATGTCTGTAATATACTTGAGCTTCACCCATTGACTGTATAAATAAGGCTTCACCGAACTACCGCATCCTCTGATTTCCGGCGCTCTAGGAGCCTACTCGTTGCGCTGATTGGTTGTATACCTACCCAATTGCTGCAGAGGGATTTGAAAGACAACCTTTTAGCCCAGCGTGCCTAGACCCTTGCGTCTTCAGAGCATGGGTCTAGCGCGGCTAGGCTACTGCTTCTGTCCACTATTCACCAAATATATTCCTATTGAAAAATAGATTGGGTGATAATTGACAAAATAGGGGAAAGCTAAGCATAAATGTCACAATTACTTAATATGGAAAGTTTTCCTAACTAGTCACTATCATTGCTCCTTTCCCAAAAATGCTGATCTTCCCATACTTCTTTTCTTTATTGATCTGGTTGTTCTCTGCTAGTCAACAACCATTTAAGTGACCCAGTCTCTGTAAAATGCCCTCTTATACCCTCACATAACTTCTGCAAGCTCCAACCACAAGAATCGAACTTGTACAACATCTTTCAGAGCTATTTTGATATAGAATAAAGTGCCTAGTCCAGGTTACGTATTTCTAAATGACCCTGGAAAACCACTGTGCAGATTTCAACACTGATTGGTCAAAGTCAGAGAGGGAAACAACAATAAGAACAATTTTTCTGCCATCTCCTTGTCAGACATTGGCATCAACAATGACAAATTTGTCATACAAGCTGACATATGAAATCATCCATCATTCTATTTCCCACATGAATTGGAGTTATGTCCAGTTAGTACTATTTGTCATGGCATGTCATAGCTGCAATGGAAACAGAAAGGGTAAAAGAGCAGATTATGAGGCAGTTGTTGTAAATGTTCACGTCACCTCACACCTGCAGTCACCTATGGAACACAGCAAGCTTCAGTGGAAGGTTTAAAAGTCTAACCACTGCAAGCTCAAATAGCAGCGGCAGACAGCTGTATGCACTCAGAAGAGCAACAGCAACCTTCTTTCTCTTTGCTATTGATTATGAGGTGTTAAAACAGACAGGGAAAAAAATGCAAAAGGACAGAAATGTACACATAAGATTGCTAAAGGAAAACTGCTAGACAGAGGAATGAATTTTCCACAGCATTGCCACATTTTAAATTTCAGGCTTTCACAGGTTTTCCTTTTCCAAGTTCACACCAGTTGATTGATACCAACCTTTGCCTTTAAACTGCCTGCCCAGGCTACTTAACCTTTCTGTGTTCTCACCTTGTTCCTGCCTTTTCAACAGCTTCACTGTGGAGTGGAGGGAGCCCGTTTCCCATCAGCCTGTTAAAGCTAGATTTGCATTAATGAGGCCTGCAGTGTTAAGCCTGAGGGGTGGCTTTTGGTCAATTCACCAGCTGCTGCAAAGTACGCGACAAACTTTTACTGACACAAGCATTTAGCCAGTCTGAATGCTCAGGAGGATCTGAGGTAGAGGACGTTTGAAGGAGATTATCCTGATGACAGCCATTTATCCTTTGAAATTTTGCTATGGGGAAGAAAGCATGTAGAGCATATTTTAAGTGTGTTTTTTAAAAAGGAAATCAAGTGAAACTGAACACTCTCTCTTTCCCTCTTTTTACCAAAACTGTTTTTGATTTGTACAATAGACATCTATTTACCCAAATCTTTTCCAAACCCAGTCCAAAGCGCTTTTGTTGCCTAAACTGAACCACAAGTGGAATTCTGGATGCAACCCCAATGCCTTACATGAGAGCTGTGTGAACCATCCACCTCCTGCCGATGCAGTTCATAAATATGTCGTAATCAAAAACACCTTTGGCCTCTAAACATATAGCCGAGCAATCGATCAATGTACGTACAATCAAAAATAAAGTAATTGTACAGGAAATCATTTTTAGAAAAGATTTTTCTAGAAACTCTTACAGTGTATCAACACAACAACAATTCCAACCATCTCTTTCCCTCTGTTTGTGCCTTCTCCATAAACATGAGCTGAACCTTGTTGGAGTACAAGCAAAAGGGCATGATCTGTTTTGCAAGCTTTGCTGATGCTTCTCATATGTATTTTGAAATATAATACTGGCTTGAGGGGGCAATAGACTACTGCATTTTGGTTCCAATTCTAAATCTGCAGATTTTTTTTAGATGTCTTTGAGGAGAATTTAGAGTCAAAGAGCAAAACTCATTTCAGAAACAAAGACGTGTAAAAGAAAAATAAAAGGCATTTTAGGGGTTAGACTCTGATGAGAAACAATATCATAGATTGAAGTAGGAGATTAGGACCGGAGCTTCAAGTCTAAATACTGGTGGCAGTAGAGCAAAGTTAGCAATCGGCTGATGACGAATTTGACTGAGAACAACTCGGAGGAGGTGGAGATGAGGAGGGTTGCAGAATAGACAATCTGAAAGGCAGTGTGACAGAATTACAATGAATTTATAGAATTGAGGCGAAGTGTTAATTGGCTTGGAGGACACAGGCAGAGAGATGGACAGAAGAAGCTGAAGTTGAGAATGAAGTGAGTTCGACAACGTGCAGAAAAAGTCCTTATTCTCCACAGAGACAGAACTTAAAGGAACAGATCCTGAACTTATCAATAACCTTCATTTATATAACTGACTGTCATGAAATCTAAGAATCTGGACCCGAGTAGAAAGCCACACGACCAGAGCTGGGTGGAATAAGGCAGTTTTTATTGCTGGGTGAACGAGTTGTGGAGACGGGTGAGTTCCAGATAGCTGGTGGCAGGCGAAGGAGGGAATCCAGTGGGGAGACAGACGCAGGGGAAGCGGAGCCGGGAGCCGAATGACTTACAGATGAGTTCCAAGGAGACTGAGCAGGCGAGAACCCGGACAGCTGGAATCTGGACCAAGCAGAAACACAGAGATGTTAGAACCTCCAATACTGCAACGTACCTTTAGGTTGGCTAGAACGTACTGACAGGTAGTCAAGTTCAACGATCTGGCAGGGTGTGGAAGGCTGAGCCGGTACTTATTGCAGGAGGAGTAATCAATGAGATGTCTTCCAGCTGTCCGAGACCCGTGGATGAGGTTGATTACCTGAGTGGAGTCAGCTGAGAAGCCGAACTCCACTCAGGTGCCATGCTGCAGGGGAAGAGAGAGGTAGAGGAGCAGATGGGAGACCAGGAGGGAGACAGAGAGACGGAGAAGAGAAAGGAGGGAGAAAAAGGAGGGAGACGGATAGGATATTTGGAATGTCAGGTAAGAATAGGGTGAGGAGAGGATCCTGACACTGACGACATCTCAGAGTTCTTATTAATGTTAGTTTTTAGGATTTTAGTTGAGTCTGTATGTTTAACTACTACTCAATTATACAAATAGTATGTTTAAGCTGATTACTGTCACTTGTAACATTATTGCACAATCCATCGACCAAAAAGATAAGTGAGGGAAGTTCAAACTATTCCTATTATGCTGTATTTTAAAGTTAGAGAATGTCCTGTTCTTCGTTCATTGTCACAAGATATCAAAGAACTTCTGTGCAAAAGTTGATAGACACTATGGTTTAAGATGTGTGAAAAAAGAAAGCATTTTCACAAATTCAGTTTCCCTTGAAACCAGGTCTTTGGACCCAGACACCACAGAGAGATCTTGCAAAGGCTGGAGATGTTACCAGATGGCTTGTATTACTTGTTTTTAATTTATAGCAGGCTGTTTCCATCCCAAGTGTGCTATATTGTCCGCAGGGAGCTTCAACTTAATGCTGAAGGCCCAGATAGCTCTCAGCAGTCGTTCTCACCTCAAACAAAAAATGCGCTTCACGCACACAGTGTGAGTAAGACTTGTGCTTTATGGTTGCCATCAAGCTGTTTCACATTGATGGAAAAACATAATTGATTTGGAACAATTTTGAAATGGTTCTGAATCCTGAATTTGTATAAAATGCTTTTGTTGAGGGCTATCCACACAGAGCATCATTATTCCTCACCACATGCATTTCCCTTCAGAGCCTTCCAGTGATCAATCCGCAATCATGTTATTATTATGGACCTATTTCCCACAATGGAAGTGAGATTGAAGCTCCAGTGACTTGTTGAATGAAACCCTAATGGATAGCTGTGGGAAACTGCCACAGAGATGGATTAATTAGTCCGTCAGTATGAGCTCCAAAGCCCCTCCTTTCCATCTCATTAGAACAAAAGCCCTCCACATCTTGGCTACAATAATTATTATCCTTTCAGAGTAGAAAACTGATATTCTTTGCATGTACAATTGCCTGATGATAAGGCTTAAGTGTACCGTGTTACTGGCATGGACTGGGATTACATTTTGTTTTACCTCCCGCTGCACATCCCACAACTCTCAGTCTTAGTCCCCTTTGATCAATGATGATCTGATATTGTAGCGGTGAGTGCTGGACTGGAGGCTGACCAGGTGTGACAGGCCAGTGGCTCTCAACAGCAGGAGGCGATAATGATGACGGTCCAGTGGATTTCGGTTTGTGTGGACGCAAATGTTGTCACAAACGCCAGCGCTCACATACACTGATACCAAGGAATAACTCTACCGTGTAGCATCTAGCATGATAAAGAAAAAAAACTCCGATTAGGGACTGGACATACTAAAGCATGCCTGCACGACAAATGAAATCTGTGAACACATGACACCTGAATTTGTCTCCAATACAAATGAGCATGATTGCAGTTCACGCATTGCAGAGAAAAATGAGCACCTGATTTGTAATTTGGTGCCGAAACCCAAAACAGAAATCAGGGTCAAAACCTCGTCCTGCCATGCTCACATATTCACAATTCAACTGACCATTTTAAAGCATGAGTTTCTTGGTGGATCGCACATCTCCCTGACATGCTCCTGCACAAATTGCACAATAAATCTACCCTATATGTAGTTACTTCTCTCCCTCCGCTCTCCTGAGGATCAAAAATACATCACCTTCTTCCATTCTGTGTCAATGAGCATTTAATGGGATGCGGTTAGGCAGGCCGTGGCAGTAAAATACTATGCTGGCGAAGTGGCAAGACGCCAGACTGGACCAGAAACATCTGTTCACATTATTAATGAATCAATTATATGTCACACATGTGCCAGGCCTGCAGGGGTGGGGGTGGGGGCGGTGGGAGAGAAATGGAGTCTAAATATGCAGAGGGTTTGGGCTCCCCACAGGGGCCTGGCCTTCACTTACTGCTGCTGCTCCCGTATCTCTCACAGACGACTCATATACAACCTGTCAGGACAACATGTCAGTCAGCATAAAAACCAAAGAAAAGAAAACTTTGGAATCAGTGGCAACTTTGTGGAAAAACAGTGCAGTAAAGAAAAGAAAGGAGAATTATAAAAGCATGAACAAAATCTCATTTTCATAGTGTAAAGTTTCAAGTGTGGGAAGAATTTTAAACCCCCCCCCACAAAGTTCTCATAAAAAAATACCACAAACAACATTATGCTGTTATTTTCTGCAGTTGGAAAAATAGAGGCTGTTAGAAAGTTAGGCTGTCATGTCCGCAGGCGCACACATACATGTAATTGTACCTCAACAGTGAGACAGGTAATACTTACTGTTTACCGGCTCCGTGTGATTCATCATGCTAGCTGCATGCAGGGGGGCTGTCAGTAGGCATTTACATCATTAGAGAGGAGGTGAGGCCGCATTCTCGGTGCTTAACATGGTGGCCACTGATTCTTAATGGGCTCCAGCATGTTTCAACCCCCCCCCCCCAGAGAAAGCTGCTTGCCAGGGCAGATGAACTGTGCATGTCTGTGCTCTCGAGGGCAGCAGTGGAGGAGAACAAATATGCATAGAATCTGCTTTAGTGGTAGAAAATAGCATTTTAGTGAGGGATGGGACCTAATATTTTAGATTCCAACCCAGTAATTTTACATTTCTGCTGTTAATGAGAAAGATCTTTTTCAGTTATTCTGTATTTCGAGTTGACTGTGGAGTTGTTTGTCCGCTCGAAGCAGCTGTGGTTCTGGGGCAGCTGTTCAAAACTGTCAGAAGTGTTAAGTTAACTCTGATGGGAATAAGCTTACATAAACATTGGCAAGATGTTGATTTTAGCACTCTCGCACTTACGTTAACACTGGCAGTCTACCATCTGAATTCTAAAACAAAATGCCAGTTATGATGAAAAGATTTCATAAGATGTAGGCTGCAAAAATAAAGAAAAATGAGTCAACATTCAGACAAGTAGGCGGAAGACTGCAATGTCATCAGCACGTAAGAGACAACCGTCTCTTAGACCTCAGCAGTCTCTCCGGATCCAATTTCTCTGATTTTGTTACAGTTTCAAATGCTGCTCTTTCACAACTGTCAGAAGTAGTTATCTACAACAGCAGACAGACACTTTATTAAAACTGGTCTTATCCGCAAGTCTGAAACTATCAGTATTAGTAGCTGCAGCAGTAACCATCATTTTAGTTTTTAGTCATAAAATATGCAACATTTTTAGAAATATTCCTCCACTGACAGCTGATCAATTTGAGAAATACCTCTGCTGCCTAACTTCTAAAACGCCTTTGTCCCTGCACAACTGGAAAAAAAAAAAATCTAATTGAATAAAGTTCAGGTCTTTCAAACCATTTTTACCTCGCCTGAGTTCTGGATCGCTCAGCGCTTTTTCACAAAAGACCTGTCCTTTTACATTAAAATGAGTGACCCTCCTCGGTCATACAAAGCTCCACACAGACCTATATTTTTGTTGATGCGGTTAGCGGTGCTTTAGGCAAAATGACAACTTGCTTTTGACCAGAGCTGATGGCTTTTTTTCCCCTGTTTTTGTTGAGACACAAGGGGGAAAAAAATTACTTCCAATTCAGTGCCCATTTGTTGCCCTTCCAGTGATGTGTGACCCTGTTTTATTTGATTTCATTTGTTCACTTTCAGCACTGTTATTCACTTTGATTTACTGGAATGGCCATGTAGAGGAGTTAGACATCTATTTGAAACGGCATTGAGAAACCACTGTCATCATCTCTCACCAGTGCTTGTGTAGCTACTCCCTGTAAGTCTCAGATATAGAGATTAGAAAGAAAAATCTCTCAGTACAATGGAGAAAATCTGTCATTTTATTTGACAAACACTGTTTTAATGGCTTAAAATTTGCAGAGGAACAAGATCAAAGCGAGTGACAGTTTGACAGTTTCCTCTATTTGTAGATTTTATGTAGCATATTTATGTATTATGAATGAATTCACCTTTGTAAAGACTTATAAAGATTTCATTAAATTGTACGCCATTTGGTAATCCTTCAATATATAAACTTTAGTGGAGTTCTGACAAGCAATCCGTCTCTGTGACATTGTGATTAACAGCTGATGTAGTTTGGGGGCAGAGGGCAGGACAGCTGGCATGGTCCACTGACCTTCCAGCTAACAAGCACAGGGAATAATTAGTAATTTAAGTCACCTTATAGGTTCTGTCTGTGCCCTTCACACTAGGATCGCTCTGAAAACAAGGTGGAATTGAAGCTCATGTTCCCCGACTGCTCATCAAGCAATTACTGTCCAGCTCATCACCAAAGGAAAGGGGATTAGACATGGAGGTAGAGCGAAGCAGAGGAGAAGGGCAAATAGAAACAGAAAGGCAGAATATCAGTGTATCTAATTTTTGCCTTTGAGAAGACGTGTAGCTCTCATTGTAGTTTGATTTTTCATCCCCCAAATTAATCCTTGGAGAGCTGTCATATAATAATTACAAATCCCAGCGATAATTATGATAGCCACACTAATCCAGCTGGTATAAAGGTTGGAAAAGAAAGCTGTAAAATGGAAATATTTCACCAATTCTGGAGTTGGTAACTTGAACCGTATCAACTTGTGACCAAAGAGAGCTATCACTCTGTTCAGCTGGCTTAAATTTGCTGGAAAAAGAATATATTTTCCAGCTGGACGGTGATCTAAACATACATCAAAGCTTGACTAGGACCGTTTGAAGTCCAGAGAAGAGCAAGGAACTCTGCCCGGTATGGCTTTTAACTCGACAGTCATTAGATTCTAAATAACACTGAAATATCACAAGATAGTCTGTGCTCCAAGAGATCCATCCGATATATATATATATATATATATATATATATATATATATATAGTTTTCTCAAATTCAATGAAAATAACTAAAAATAAAATAATTGCACCCTGTGATCACAAGGACACATGTTGATGTTTAGTAAATACTTTTGTGCCTCTGCATCCCCTGTATTTATCATTTAGTGAGGGATGATGTTATCAAGTCAGAAAGGCATGACTCAAATGCTTTTCTTTCAATTCTCTATGAACAGCCCGATCTCACGAGGATTCGTGAAACTGTCACGTAAGTTTTAGTTTCGGTTTCGTGCGCACTATGAAAGGGAGGAGTTTGTACTAATGCACAGAATACTTTAAGTGTATAAACTTAATAATTATTCAAAGCTGAATGTATGTTTTCTACAGGAAAAAGATACATACCATCCATTATCTCCAAAAGTGGGCGGCAGAATTTTCCTGAGATGCACTGTTTGCAGAATATTAGTGCAGTCTGTGTAGGTGCAAAAGCTTACAGGACAAAAGACAACACAATCAGACAGAGGAGTAGTTGATATTAAAAAACAAAACAAAACACCACAGCCATACTGTTCATGAACAAATACTTTGTGACCGGTGTAACAAGCAGAGTCTTTAAGTTACCAGGTGTAAAGATTGCAATTCATACAAATGCAAAGAACGTATTCAATGTCTATAAGAAGTACTCACTTTGCTTGGGAGTTTTACCTTTTTATTGTTTTTTCAGTATAATTTGGCTTTTAAGATGAGAATTTAAGAAAAAATAAAGACCATTTTATGTCCAAGTCAAAACAGTTTTTTTTGGAAAGCAACGTCAATAAATTAAAAAAAAATACAAGAATTCTGTTTTCATTTTGACATAGAGTCTTTTCTTGTAAATTGTTGTCAAACTACATTGGAAAAACTTCCCGAAGGGTTGGTTACTTTTTCTAGGCACTGTGTATAATATAAAGTTAGTATGAAATTCAATTCAGATCCAAGTTAGTGGAAAAAAGCAAAACCCTGTGACTTGCTTTTAAATGCGTTTTGATGAAGAAAAAAAAAGAAATGCTCAAGTGACTGAAATGAGTGGAGCCATGGGTTCATCATCCCATTGGACCAGCTCAGTATTGTGATGTCAAAAAAAGTACCCGAAAAGCAAAGTATTTGTCCCATTTCTATCAAGCACAGAAAACTGGCTATCCCTAGTGGATAGAGTGTCATCACCAGCAGAGCAGTGTTGTCACTGATGCAGAGGGACACATGACCCCCTACACCCCCATCTCAGACCACGCTGATCCAACTGCACCAGATGGGAGTGACTTTTCCCCTCCCCTCACTCCAGGCCCTGTCACACACTGCTGCAGGGACAAAGCAGTGGGGAGAGTTGGGGGCAAGCCGGTCAGCCCACAGGACATTCAGACATGGGGAGATGAGCCACCAAAGAGCGAAGTAAGACTCTGACCCCTACTGTTTATCTCCATCACCCGTCTCTTCTCTGTTCCTTCCTCTATGCTCCATAAATGATTTGAATGTTTGGGTGGAACTCCGCTCAGAGTACCGGTGGTGTCTGGCAGCTCTCAGGTGGTCCATAGGTCGCCTACGTGACCTTCTACCCCTCGCCAAGGTCGTGGAAGTCATGCTCACACCCTCAGAGACATTTTCATTCTGTTTCCACTGACTCTCTTTTGCTCTCTGAATTCCACGGTAGCACACGAAGTACCGGGCAGCGGTTGAGGTCGCGCTTCGACTGCCTCTAAAGCAAGACAGTTCATTTATGGACTCAAGAGTTGCCTGTGCCCTGAAAGGCAGCACAAGTGCTTTCAGCTCTGAGCTTAATAACATTTCTGCTCTTCCAAGTCATTTTTCATAGCCCACCCCCCTTCCTGACCCATTCTGATAAATATTAACATGAATGAATCAGAGTTAATGTTTTAAATTAAGTGCCTGTGACCAGTCATCATTAATAAGTTCTATGGGGTTTCTCTCTTGCAAGCTCATTACAGTATTGTTCATAATTTATGACTGTTGACTCCCTAATGGTTTCTTAAAGGACTATTACACTTGCTATTTTTTTCTGTAATAGCCACAAGTCAATCCACTTAAGAGGCTGGAGGACCAAATATAAAACATTCTTAGGAGCCCATTTAGGAGTAAGATTGTATAAAGACAAAGATAAAATACCAGAAAAATCACAATAGCTGGACGAAACACAATACACAGACTAAAAATATTATGCATATAGAGCCAAAAAGAGAGAGGAGGGGAATTAGTACTGGAAATATGTGTATATCTTGACATTTAATTGCTTTTAGGGATGCCCCCTGTATAGCACATATTCTGTAGTACTCTATGTGTTTGTTAAAGCTGCTGCAGGACTAAATTCTGCAATCATCAATGTCTCAGATTCAGCTTGTGACAAATGCCTAACTACTATCAATTTAAACATTTCTTCTCCAATACATCTAGACCATGCAACTGCATCTTAAAACTGAGTCCAAACTGCAGAAAAATCTCAGTCTCAATGTCAAACTGAATCAAAAACTGAATTCCAGGTTGAATATGCAGCCAAGAAGTCACTCAAATCAGGATAAGATTTCAGAGAAACATAAAAGATAGAACCTGCGGTCCCAGCTTTTCAAAGAGTCAGATCATCCTGGATGTTTCAAAGTGGGATTATAAAGAAATGCTGCAGAGAAAATCCAGTCTGTCCTGCTTCAGCAATCTCTATCAACCTAAAAGAAGAACTAGATCAAGCAGAGAAGCGAAGGTGAGCGTTTGTCCTTGCCTTCCCTGTCAGTGAAAGAGGATGCCTTAGATAATGAGAGGGGATAAATGGCTTACTGGAGCCAACCCCAACTGAACAAATGACTACTCGGTTTGTTTGCAGAGAGCTCTTTACATAATAAAGCACAGAGAGGAGATGTGTGTCCTTTTGTGGATGTGATAGAGTCTGAATGGCATCACTAACCCCGCTAATGTGTTTTCAGAATACCCCAAACCTTGATCATATATTTCTTTGCTGTGCAGCTTCAAATGTTTTCCTGGTTTTCCCATAAATTGGAGGGGGACAGGTTTCACTGTGGGTACTGGAAACAGTCTAACAAGCCATTTTGGAGGCGATACAAACAGTCTCCAGCCATACTAGTGGCCCTGTGAGGCCATTAGCGGCACTTTTTAGCACATCACTAACACACACATACTGAGCAGTGATGTAGTGGTGCCTGAAGAAGGGTGTATACTCTTAATTTATGCCTCCAATTCTATTTTAAGTGGCATCCAGCAATGGATAAATGCCCTGCGTTATAAACAGTGACATAAGACTGCTCCTGCACATTCAGTTCAGCCAAGAAATGGGCTGGTAGTATTTGAACATTGTCACTTCACTTCTGCTGCTTGACTTCAGGGAGTAAGGAATCATTATGAAATTAAATTAAATTGGCCACAGAAGAGGTGCAGATTTTGCAATCAATACTGGCCTACAGACTCAGGCAACTGCATAATTATGCATTTTGAGTGAACTATTCCTTGTTCCTTAGTCCATCAACGCAGGAAAATTGCACAAAAATTCTCTCACCTTGCAAGTCTGTGGGAAAGTACTGTCGATTGAGACAGCTGATTTGCAGCAGAGAGTGTTTTTCCAGAGTTTGCCACTGTTTTTTGAAGGGGTGTTTGCAAATATTACCGAACCTACACAAGTCTAATGCAGGGAGACAGATTGAAAATGAGACAGGCATGGTGTTTCACATAGAGACAAATTACTTTTAAAAAATCTTTGAGAGTGACACAGATGGTTTTTAAATTAAGACCAAGCCTCCGCCATAACAGGAAGAAACAAAAGACTTGCAGTCCAATGGTGAATGACGTACAAGAGAAGGGATTTACAACTAAATATTCACAGTTCCAGCTTAAAAATAGGTAGGTACACTCTGTATATTTCCATGAACGCTACACAACACAACTGACGCTAATTCACTTACAATGGCAATGCTAACATGCTCATGTTAAGCAGGTACAATCTTTACCATGTAATCAGTTGAATTGTGTTATAAATTTCTCCTCTGGGGAACATGAATGTCCGAACAAAATTCCAGGGCTATTTATCTAGTAGCTGTGAGCTGACCACCAGGCCGGCATTACCACTCATGAGCATGATAAAAATAAAATCCTAGACCACTAATGAAAACAAATTTTTCATGAATGTGTCTGTAAAATAGTTAGGGGTGTGTTTTTCTCAGAAGCTGAAGGCATAATATTTTCAGCAATCTGTACATTAATCCAATATATCCCATAGGATCGTTATTTAGTGTGAGACAGTCAGCATCTGTGTGGTACATGTGAGTCTATTCAGATATCCAACACAGCCCTCCATCAGTCATCTTCAAGGATCTCTACCGTCGTCGCCAAGAGGCAGGAAAAATGGTTCGGGCTGAAAAAAAAATGACTGCAGTCAGCACTACCCATGAAATCCCATAACATATTACATTAAAATACACAATGAAGCAGATGAATAGCATAGATTACGGCTAGCCAATGCAGCTTTCATTTTTCACACAGCTGTTTGTCAAAGAGCTCCCACCGTACAGCCACACTGTGTTGTTGGGCTTCCATGCATCAGAACCTGGACGTGTCAATACATTATCTGGCGATGCCCCAGGATGTTGTTATATATAATATATAATTAACCAGTTCTGCCCATACCATACCACAAGGTAGACTGTGTGTAGGGTAAACAATGATGTGAGTGGAGGCAGCAGTGATTTAAGAGAGAATCTGACAACATAACTGATGACCAGCAGGCCGGTAGACACAGAATAGTTTGTCATGAATAGCATCTTCATTTTGCCCTCGATTCCTTAAAGAATAATGGTGATGCCCTTAACTAAGACATCTGAAGCGCCGCTCAAGCATGCCAGCTCATCTCTGATTCCACGGCTTACTCTATCCTGTAAGCTTCAGGCCTGAATTAGAAAATGACTCCACATGGGTCTCACAGGGGAGGGGCAGATACACAGGTCTGTCTTTGTTTAGAGACTTCCCATCCACATAATGACTTTACATTATTATTTTCATCTTTCTCGCTGCCAAGGAAGGGACTCTGATTGAATCCAAATCAATCTGTCGGATGGCTACGCTAGAAAAGCCGATTGTATTTCAGCAACACACAGAGGAGAGCTGCATTCACTTACCAGGCAAATCGGAACCTTGAGGAGATTATAAATTGGAGAGAGCAATTGAGTCTGGAGCAAGATTTCCATTCAATTCCAGTTTAATTAGATCTCCAGCCTCTAACTGACTTTCTAATTTTTCAATTAGCAATCAACATTAAATTTTTCTGCTTTTTTTTTGAGACCACATCACATTCAGACTCGCTAATCTGCTCGAATGAGAGAGGAAACAGCCTTAACTGTAATGAGCGAAAGAGGAAAACATTTTAGAATCCTTTCAAAATGTTTCACTGGGTGATCTTTGCGGTAATTATCCGACACTTTTGACAGGGCGACATGATTTATTAAATGTACATTTTTAAGGAGCGCCGGGCCATGCAGCAGCAGCAGCCAGCCATACATCAGTCAGGAGCTCTTTTCGTCTGCCTGAACGCATTGCTTATTGTGGTGTAAACACTGGCTCTCAATTAGCATCTCAAAATTCATTAACACATGTTAATTAACTCGTAATTATGGAACAAAAAGATTTCAATCATTATCTTTGCAAGTAGACTATAAATATGGGCAACTCTAAAGTATCTGTTAAAAACCTGTCTAATTCAACAATACATGGAACCATTCAAGTAAGAATCTGATGGGCTTTCTGACATGGAGATAAATGGAACAGCTGCTGGGATAAGGATGGATAAAGTCAGACCTCAGCTGTACAAAAGCCTACACCTGGGCCAGAGGAGCCTCCTCCAGTTGGACCAGCTGGAGCAGGGCACCTCCTATGGGACTGGAGGGCCAATTACACCGCATAATAATTCATAGCAAGCCGTTAATGAAGTCCCTGTCCTCATCAGCTCCAATTAGACAGAATGGATCTCTGAAAAGTGAAAAATCAGGAGGGAGGGAAAGAGAAACACAGAAAATGGGAGTGGATAAAGAGCCCAAAGATATTTAGGATGATTGTGGAGAGAATTCCTCATCCCCTCTCAGGATGCCCATATGGGCTTTCCATTAAAGACTGTAATTGATGTTTTCTTGAAAAATTAACTGCGACTGCAAAATTCCTTGGGATGGTGACAGAAATGTAAGCTACAAGAAGAACATGTCACAGTGAGTAATTTGGGTGTCTGGCCCCAGCAAAAAGATTGTTTCTGCCAAACCAAAAGTATTCCTCTTACTGGCTGTGGAGCATGTTATTGGTCCAGAGGGTAATGAAGGCACAGTATAATATTTCTTATGATGGGGTGTTGCTGTCTCTTTGTGGCAAACCACCCACAGTGAGTAATACATGCTTAACAACCCTCCTGCATCGCTGATCGGATGGCAGCACTAAGGGAAGGAAGACTGATTTTAATTGGATTACTGAACACTGGGGTGATTTCAGGGCTGTTGACAGAAAAGACTTTACTGTTATCCTGTGCTACATTCAAGGACATACAAATGGATTATGATCTCACTGTGGACAAAAACTATGCTAATACAGGGCAGGAGTGGAGCTGGGATGTACGAGTCAAAAGGAGGGAAGCAGATAAATCCCTCATTAGTCTGTTTGCATTTTGCTGGCCTGTGTTTGGAGAAGGCTTCAGCCCACAGGGGATTGAGGCAATGAGGAGCAGACACAGGTGGTGTTCTCTCCTCGGGGAGTAGCAAATTCTAAAAAAACCACACAGTTTAAATATTTTGGCTGGAATAGTAATGCCAATAATTATCCCAAAGTCACCATTAGGCCAGTCTAGTCAGTCCCCGGGGATACTGTGCCTGAGCTCGTAGGTTAAATGCAGGTCTTTCTGTACATTCTCCGAAGATAAAGCTGAGACTTTCACATTATTTTGAGATGATAAGATGAGCTACCTTCTTTAATAACTCGGGCGTACAGAACAGAGTCTATCTGATTTAAGAATGGCCCCAGACCACACAAACTTTTGCTAACTTCTTGGCTCGATTTCTTTCAGCTTCAGCCAAGACACCGGCGCATCTCATCTCTCTTATTTCATTTCTCCTTTGTCCCCGTCCTCCACTTGTCCTGGAAATCAATCTCCACCGCCATCATTAAGGACATCTCAATTCTCCTAATGCTGTTCAGAGGAGAAAGTAAGAGTACAAGGGTACAGAGACGACAATTAAGAGAAATGAAACACGATGCATCTGCTATCGCCAACGGTAATGGGTACAAATGACTGAAGAGGAAAATCGAGTCTAAAAATACCATTCAAATGTGTGATGAACCTTCATAATACAGGCATTGATTATTTTTAATCAGATTTTGCTGGCTTACAGTGCTCACAGTCAGCTGGCTGCACACACAATACAGTACTAGGATCTGGACTGAATTGTTGCAAAGTAGCACACACTGAGGAAACTGAATTTGCAAGTAGAAATAATATAAAACTTAGACCAGTTCATCAAATACTTTCTCAATTTGAACAACTTAGATTTCCTTCAGGGGCCAATTTAAGGCCTGCTTCGTTTAGAGAGAGATATTGCACAGCATTATTCATATACAGTAATTATATTGGAGCACTATAACATGACAGTAATTTGGGTAGGAGTGATGGTGATGTGTCCCGGTCTTATCATTCTCAACAAACATATTCCCAGTTGGTCTAGTTAGATGCAGGAAAATTGCCTTGAAATTGTTACCTCATTGCAAATAACAGTAATAAGGTGGTGGAGATGAATAACTGTAGTGGCACTAAGGGTTCTAACTGTAAACAAAGCCATATATTACAGTAATGTTACTATATGGGATTGCCACACAGGCACTGAAAATGCCTGAGCTGAGGTTATTAAAGGGTGAATTTTTCTGCCTCCAACTCTGAAACTTGGTCAGCAGTGGATGAACAGTTATTTGCCGCATGTGGTTCTAATGTTGCATATTTAATTCCAACTATAAAATCAATAATTATGTGCAGTGTGTGGGATGTTACACTTAATTGTTTGTTTGTCTTTGATGTCTGTTTATTCTAAATATGTGCATTTCAAGAATTGGCCCAGACTGTGGTGCTGAAAAAACAAAAGTGGAAGAATCTTTATCGATACATCAAACTGACTTTATTTGGACTTGTTCATTTCAGCTTTGTTGTGTGTCGAGGAATTTATGCTTTTATTTGATGTTGAACCGGGCTGAGTTAATGCCCGTAAAGCTAAGAGAGATGGCATAAACACTTCACTGACAGCCGTGTAAAAGTTACGACAGTATGCAGCCTTTCTGTTCATTTATATGAAACACTTAACTCTGCTATGAAAGAGGCCATAATCTTGATACAGAGAGCTGCACGGTCAATTTGCTAAATTCATGGTTTCGGTGACTTTTACAGTCACTTTTACTTCATCTACCAGATATGTCTGGAGCGACAGCGGGAGGCGAGGAAGCGCAATGAGCATAACTGCCTCCACAATGCCACACTGCAGCAGCTTCTTTCTTTTGTCACCTATAGAAACTGCTGATGCACCGACTTCTGTTGCTGCAAACATGAAAATGAGGAAGTAGCAGTATTACACGTGACACACTGTTTGGCTGTAATGAACATTCCATCTTCCTATTTAATGGCAGTGTAAGTCAAATTGCAACAATAGAAATCAGGATTAATTAATATAAATAAAATGTGAACGGATCAGAAATGGCAACATAAGTTCTATTAATGTAATTTCAATGAAGAACTACACAACTCCAGGATGGTGCTATTTGTGTTCATTCGTGTGACATTGGAGGGTTTACACTGTAAAAAAAGGAATGTTTTTAACTGTAATGTTTTGAACTGTTTTTTAACAGATTTTCACTGTTTTGTTAAATTACAGATAAAAATAATAGTAAGATCTCAGAAAAAGTATTCATTTAAATGTCAACACCAAAAAAAACGAGCTACACACGTGGACAAAATTGTTGGTACCCCTCAGTTAAAGAAGGAAAAACCCACAATTCTCACTGAAATCACTTGAAACTCACAAAAGTAACAATAAATAAAAATTTATTGAAAATTAAATAATCAAAAACAGCCATTACTTTTGAATTGTTGATTAACATAATTATTTAAAAAAACAAACTCATGAAACAGGCCTGGACAAAATGATGGTACCTCTATAAAAGATTGAAAACTATTTGACCAGAGTGACATGATTAACTCAGGTGTGTCATTTAATTGACATCACAGGTGTTTCCAAACTCATAATCAGTCAGTCTGCCTATTTAAAGGGAGACAAGTAGTCACCCTGCTGTTTGGTGAAAAGGTGTGTACCACACTGAACATGGACAACAGAAAGCGAAGGAGAGAATTGTCCCAGGACATCTGAAAAAAAATGATAGACAAACATCTTAAAGGTAAAGGCTATAAGACCATCTCTAAACAGCTTGAAGTTCCTGTGACAACAGTGGCTCATATTATTCAGAAGTTCAAGACCCACGGGACAGTAGCCAACCTCCCTGGACGTGGCCGCAAGAGGAAAATTGATGACAAATTGAAGAGACGGATCGTTGGAATTGTATCCAAAGAGCCCAGAGCAACCTCCAAAGAAATTAAAGGTGAACTCCAAGGCCAAGGTACATCAGTGTCAGATCCCACCATTCGTCGTTGTTTGAGCCAAAGTGGACTTCATGGGAGACGACCAAGGAGGACACCACTGCTGAAAAAAACTCATAAAAAAGCGAGACTGGAATTTGCAAAAATGCATGTTGACAAGCCACAAAGCTTCTGGGAGAATGTCCTTTGGACAGATGAGACCAAACTGGAGCTTTTTGGTAAGGCACATCAACTCTATGTTCATAGACTCAAAAACCAAGCATACGAAGAAAAGAACACTGTCCCTACGGTGAAACATGGAGGAGGCTCAGTAATGTTTTGGGGCTGCTTTGCTGCATCTGGCACAGGGTGTCTTGAAAGTGTGCAAGGTACGAAGAAATCTGAAGACTATCAAGGCATTCTGGAGAGAAATGTGCTGCCGAGTGTCAGAAAGCTTAGTCTCAGTCGCAGGTCATGGGTCTTCCAACAGGACAACGATCCAAAACACACAGCCAAAAACACCCAAGAATGGCTGAGAGAAAAGCGTTGGACTATTCTAAAGTGGCCTTCTATGAGCCCAGATCTGAATCCCATTGAACATATGTGGAAGGAGCTGAAACATGCCATTTGGAGAAGACACCCATCAAACCTGAGACAACTGGAGCTGTTTGCTCATGAGGAGTGGGCCAAAATACCTGTTGACAGCTGCAGAACGCTCATTGACAAATACAGAAATCGTTTAATTGCAGTGATTGCCTCAAAAGGTTGTGCAACAAAATATTAAGTTATGGGTACCATCATTTTTGTCCAGCCCTATTTCATTAGTTTGTTTTTTTAAATAATTATGTTAATCAACAATTCAAAAGTGATGGCTGATTTTGATTATTTAATTTTCAATAAATTTTTATTTATTGTTACTTTTGTGAGTTTCAAGTGATTTCAGTGAGAATTGTGGGTTTTTCCTTCTTTAACTGAGGGGTACCAACAATTTTGTCCACGTGTGTAAACTGAAAAGTGTCCACATTATGAAGCTAAAATTACTGTTTACCTCTATCTAAGTTATGTCTGTTATGGATTTAGAAAATGGCAATTAACTTTACAGACTTAACAGACTTTTCCTGTATTTTTTAAATTACAGATGGTATCTCGTAAAATCACAGAAAAAAATATTTTATATGTTGAAATAATGTTCACATCAAAAATCTGTTTGAACAAATAGTACCTTATTCTTTTACAGTGAGTTGCCAAAAAATATTTGCACAAACAATGTCATTGATTTACAGTTTTTTAAAAGCTAGGATAGTCCATTGTTTTCAGCATACGTTTTCTAGCACCCTTGCTGCCAGAATGTCATCTATTTTTCAAGGATTTAATAATCCTAATATCCCTAAATAATAATTTTGAATTCAAAGATACCAGGAATCTACTTTCAGTCCAATATCCACATTTTTGCCAGTGAACATTTTACTGTTTTTTTTTTTGTTTGTTTGTTTAAATAAATCTCCTGGACTGAAAAGCGAGAATTGAGAGGGAAAGGTAGTGTTGATCCTCCACAAAACACATGCATGGGTTTAAAAAGTTGATTTCAAAGCTGGAGCGAAGAACACAGTAAGTAGTATCTTGGCTCAGACAAAATGAGGCTGAATTAACCCCAGAAAGGAAGAATTTTAATTTCCTCACATAGAACTGCATGAAATGTTCATGTTTTGTACATGATGAACATTAAAAGATGTTGCTTATCATTAAAATATTGAACTCAGATCAGGTATATATGGTTTAGAGAACAAATCTTTAGAAAATCCTCCTTGTGTGCTTGTAATGCAGGTGAGTGCAGCGTTTTCAATGATTAAATTGATTCTCGCCTCAGCAGGAGTTAAAGCAAACACAGATCTTTGCTTTAATTGCTGAAGGTGACAAAAGTGAGCAGAGTGCATCCATCAGCTCAACTGAGCAGCACATTGCCAAGACAAAACATTCACACAGCCTGCTCAGCTGGTTTTATCCTATTTGACATGACTGACAAGATAGCGGGACAATGTTTGCCTCTGCAGCACTTCAGGTCTAAAATGTTTCCACAGACTGCGACAACCGCAGGTCACAACAAACCCAACAAGGACCTGAGCAGTTAAAGGTTACAGTGAGATGCTGCAGTTTCTGCCCACAGCTTTGAATAGATCACACCTCGCTCTCAGCCATCTGACCTTTAAATACTCGGCAAAGTTTCAGGCATGCGACAGAGGCGCCTAAATCTACTTTATGATCTTCAGAAATGTTTCACTTTTCCGAGTTGCCGTGCTCTTGTCGAGGTGTGTCTGTAATTTGAATGCTGAACAGGAAACATCTGCCTGGAGTCAGGAAGATTCATCTCTCTGTCATTTTCTATCCCGCGCAGCATCCCATCCAGCCCTCATCCTCACAAAGTGGGAGGGAGGTGGAGAGGGGAAAAAAATTAAAAACAACAAATATTAATGAGGTGTTGCGCTGAGAAATAACGATGTGTGCACTCCCTGATAGCATCTGTACTTCCTTAATGGCATGTGCAATTATGTGGGCTTCCATTAATATCAAGGCTGGAAGTGTCACCACTAAGGGCTTCACTTCAATCACTGCTGTGCCTCGACTGCTTGCCTCTATAAGCACACTGGAAAGAAATATATGTGAAATATAGCTACTGTGCTTGGCTATTAAGCCACATAAATAGCTGCTGGGGGACCAAAGCCAACAGTGGCCCCACCAGATATTTGTAACGGAAAAAATAAAAATGATTTAAATATACTGTAATGTTCCGAAACATCTTGGGGCACATCTTTTATTGGGTCTGGTGATTTCTGCACAAAACTCCACTGCAAAATTTCAGCTGTAATGAGGACCCTGGGGACCACACAGCTTTAGGCTTTGGATATTCTAATGTCATTTATAACTTCAATCCTATTTGGGATTAAAGAAATAAAAGGGACCAAAAAACAACAACAATAAAACAAATGCAGAGATCTATTATGATAACTCAGTAGCATCAGTTTGAAGGTGTTAAAAACACTGGAGGCCACATGTGACAGCAAGAAAGCAGTCAGGGAGCGCAGTACTCCGCCAAGGCTGCTCAGTCCTTGTATTATTTCTGACTGATGAAATGTTTAATAAAAAAAAATGGCCTTGCGCTGAACATAGGCATGTGTTATGCATGTGTACGTGACCTAAATGTGTAGCGGGTGGTAGGAAAATGATGGGACTCGGAAACAACCCCACAATTTAATCAGCTGTTCCTTGTATGATTTACGATGGATAATTCCCGAGAAGTCCGCAGCGATCGATTTCTTGTAGAATCGCAATCACATGATCATCAGCAGGCAGCTAATGTAGCATTCACATGTTGTCATAGTTACAGTGACGCTGTGCCGCGATTTCGCAATGATGCAGAAATCTTTAACAAATATGTGGATCCAGACTATACGCCGCATCACTGCCAAAATCTAATCACTCGGTCCTTGTGTCTTTTCTGACCTTGCCTGAAAATTTCATCCATTAGCCCGCTTTTGAGTAATGTTGTACACAGACAAACAGACAGACAAACATACACCGATCATCATATAACTCTGCACGTTCCTCGGCGGAGTAATATTCACAAATTTTAACAATACTAGTTGGGCTTCTTTTATCACATAATGGTGCGGCATTGTAAGTACATGAAGCCACGATGTGTAGTGATGTATGTTGTTTGGATTAGCATGTTTTGTTGCACTTGGTTATGAAACAGCATTTCCAAACAGGACTCTTCAAATTTCTTTCAATTGTTGATTTAATTGGAAAGTATTATATTTGATGATAAGATTAGTGTGAACTGAATGAATCAACTGGAAGATGTGATGATGCTGGTAACATATTAAGGTATTACAGTAGCTCCCTCTGCACCAATTTTATTATCAAGCAGATTTCTGTGTTTTACTTGCACTGGGACTGAGGATAATGAGGGGAACATTGTGGTGATAAAGTAAGAGTCCACTGAGGGCTATTCACTACGACTTCTACATATTATACTGCATAACATTGTTCTTTTGATTGCAAATGCACTTTTTCCTTCTTTTTAGGAGGCTAAACACAAACAAAATCAAGAAAAATAATAGTATGACAAGTATATGTTTGGTTACTTTAAGGCTGCTATGGAAAACTGCAAAAACGGCAAAAATCTACAAAATGTTCCTGTGATTATTTCACCTCTTGAATATCTGTTCAGTTTTAAGGTCAAGAAGAATATTCGTCACAACATGATTTGGCTCCAAACCATTTGCTCTCAACTAACGGCTGCAATTACTGCTTCGTGTAAACAAAGTATTAGGATCTAATTTTTCCAAGTAATGTTTGAACTCGAGTTATTTTTAGACCCTAAATCTGTCAAAGCCTTCTTATCATCTAGAACAAATACTGAAACTGAATATAATTGTGAGCAAACACCGAGGCTTTTCTTCAATTACCCCAAAGGTTTTGGTTTTATCCTTTAAAAACCTCCACCTACTGAAGGCACCAGCATTAAATTTGAACAGTAGAATCCCAGACCTAATTTGCTTGTCTGGGAAGATGAATATTATAAAATATATTTAAAATGTATTTCTAAGCGCTCATTTGAAGGGATGAGCAACAGCTGACAGAAATGTTTGTCCACTGATAGGACTGATCATACTGGTACATGTTAATTTTCATACTCCATATAGACTTGGTGATAATTAATTCAATTATTTTAATCAAATAAGTATTATCATTAAAAAGGAGGAAATTCTTTTGATAAAAGAAGTGTATTGTGTGCACTGCAGTCAAGCCAAGGACTGCTACTCCACTCGAGCACAATATCTTTATGAGTAGCTCGACAGAACCGCATCCCTCACTATGATCTTAATTAACTTCTACTCTCCTGTGAGGACGGCAGCTGAATAAATCTCAAGGACAATAGACGGGATTAATTCATTTATTTACCAAGCAAGTGCAGCTCATCTAATTCTAATATGGGCACATCTCCTTCATGCAAATGACTCTTCACTGGAACGGTACCTCACTTTAGCCTCGAATACCATGATCCCTCTTTGGTCGTTGTTTATTTAAGAGGACTAATCGACCCGGATGAGCATGGAGAGGATTTTCTATTGTTTCAAGCTTGACATCGTAAACCTACGTTAGCAGAGCAGACAGGAAAATTGGTGAGCACGTCTCATAAAATCCTTTCTCTGTTTAAATTAATGTGCAGGATGCATCTTGTGTATTAACTGAAAAACCCGAAATTTTGTCTAAATATGTAGGACTTATACACCACATTTTTCTCATTTTCCCAAGACCAGAATCCTAAACCTGTAAGCTGCAACAAAATTACAGCACAATAACAAAAATGTATAATGTAGTACTTCTTCTGCTGCTTCCATAGTGTTTGCTATCCTCTGTAGACAGTATATGCCACTGTGTTGTAATCAAACAACCAGTTAAAAATGCTTATCAAGGACAACCACAAAGTTTTATGTGAACAAATAACTCAGGATATATGAATATGCTAATAAGCCAATCCAAGGATTTGCTGTGGCTATGATTACATACCCCAGGGGTGTAAACCAAATAAAGAGTTTAAAAAAATGTCAGCCTCCTCCGTAATTTAATACTCCCCCAATCTGTTCTACCCTCTCTGTAAGCTTCAGCAGAAGTAGAGTCACTGCCGCTCTGTGTGCAGGAACATCAGAGAAATGTGTTATTTTACTCTACATAGGAAATAGACATGGGCATGATGGAAATTGCCTCCTTCACAGACCCCTGTGAAGAGCATTTTCATATTTTCATGCCTTCATCATTTCCTTTGAAACCCATGAAGGGAGGGGGGTATGGATCCTGCATGGCACGCAGCGTTTGATGCGCTCACCACCGTGTGTTAAAATGGATCAATGGAACAAGACAAGAAAGCTGTTGGCAGAGCTGTGCTGTACCCCAGAGTGAGATGACAGTCGGGTAGGCCAATGGGACAGGAGGTGGGTAGGGGTTAACAGCAAGACGAAGTCTGTGGTGGGCCCTTTATCTCCTCCCTCTCTTCTTCTCTTTTCTCTTTGATTTCTGTTGACCAAAATTGACTTGGGGACATTTGCTCATTGATGGAGCTTTTTATTTCCACTTTGCTATAAAGTAAGATATGAGAAGTTGCCTCACAGCCATGGATTAGCTTTGATTATGTGACACAAGTTATCACCGCACGCAGCTGTCTCAGGGCCAACCTATAGCATCTAGACGACGTACGTGGGAAACGCAGATGTATTGCATGGAATGCTAATGTTATTATCTCTGAAGTCACTGATTGTACAAAAGAATAAATAAAAAGAGAAATCACAGTTTTTTAAAAACAATAGACGGATGGAGCGATATGTTGAAATGTGGCTCGGGTGTTACATTTTTTAAATATTTTAAAGGGTGAACCCAAATAGCTATTCACACAGCTATAGTAAAACTGTGTCAAGTGCTACAAAACAGGCGACAAAATCTTCAAGTGCAAAAAAACACTTGTTACTGCCATCGGGAAAAGGAGCCAACTGACCATGCTGTCGCAGCCCTCAGACGGAGGGAGCGAGCGAGGTATGGAGAGGGACAGAGAGCCTAAAGTCTCGGAGGGTGTGAATGTGATTTAGAGATGGTGTGCACTGTTTACACGGCCTGCCTGGAGGGATGCGCTTCTGTTGGCAGGAGAACATTGTTAGCATGGGAGGCACGTCGCTGCGACCCCACTTCCCTCTCTGTGTCTCACTCTCCCTCTTCCTCCAGCTGCTCAGGGGCATGCGATGGTCTGGGAAAGATTAATGCATCTTCAACGGCATGCCGTGAAATCAAATTAGTGTACTCTGATCCAGAGACGTGGAGGTCTTAGGCCAGGGCGGCAGCAGGGACAATTCCTCAATAACCTACAGCTTTTCACCCCCCGTGAAAACTACAGTCTGTTGATTATTCAAATCGCCGACATGCATTCGTTTTGACCTTGTGCTTTTTAATGTCAGACGGACTCAGTGTGTTATTGATTTACAGATTTGTCCACATAATTATCCCAACCTGTTAGACTCTGTGTTGTTGTTTTTTCTTCGACACATTGATTTCTAATTCCGCAATAGGTCATTAAATTATACCAGGAAAGAAACGTGGAAAACAATGCCGCCCATCGCAATGCCACTTTGCATTATCTCAGGCATGCATGCCCACATATTATTGCAGGTTTCCATCAAATTCAGTCAAGGATGAACGCCTATCCAGATACAGTATGCTGTTAAAATTGGATTTGCTGGGGGAAATAAGGGGATTACTACTCCTTCAGTGTGCTGTTGTCTTTCTCGTATTTGATCATGTAATCAGGCAAGGAAAGATGGAGTCATTCGCAGAGCTTAGAGACCGATAACCTGAAGATGTTTCCATTGGTGTGGATTATGAGCTGAGGATGTGGGGTGGGTGAAACAGTGGGAAAGTCTGTCCTTGGATATGGAAATTCACAATTATCCCAGGTGAGCTGCTAAAGCAAGCTAGGGCACGTCGTCCACCTTTAACCTGCACGCTCTGCACTGAATACTCTGCATTGGTTATACCGGCTCATCTGTACTGGTCATTGCCATTCCGTGTAGCTCCCACTTACAACTGTATCCAACGTTATTAGCCTTGTGATTAGTGTTGTGTGACCTGTACTCTCCCACTGAGAAACGGGTGAAACGAAGCCATTATTTAGCAAATTAGGTTTATTCTTGAGGTGCTCAGAAAATGTAATAATATCTGCAGCTCTTTGAAAAGGAAGAAATGTATGAGATGGTGTTTTTATAAGAGGGTTGACATCATGCAGTGAATCATCATACACTATGAACTTTTGACCTGTGGAATAGGATTGGATTATGTCTAATTGATTTCACAGCTCAGAGGATAATCAAGACAAGCTAAACGATAAAGACTATTGGCATCCTGATAAAGTTAACAACAAGTCAATACAGAGGTGCGTTATGTTTAAACAATGAGGGGCAGGTTTCATATGAGTCATCCAGATCTAATTGATTCATTCAATGCACGGCTTTCTCAGAACTATAAATAACACAGCATATTGCTGTTGCTTTACAACTTTGTAACTCCAGCTGTGGTGTGTTTTAAAGTTTTCTGCTTTAGAAAGACTGTCTTAATGCCTCAAGGACACGATAAAGGTAAGGTTCTTTTTCCTAGTTGTGTTTCAAAGATAAGATTTTAATTTGACAGAATGACTGTTTCCATTCCTCCACCAAGGCAAGGGCTGATGTAGAGGTGCAGTACACAGCAGAAGTGAGTAAACCCTGTGCACTATCACTTAAATGTCAAATGTAAAATCCGAATATAGCCTAATTGCATTAGCATTGTTGTAAGATTGCTTTGGAAAAGATTTGAAAGATCTGACTGTGAATGTTGGAAAAGAACACAGCAAGATCTGAGACTAAATATCCATCAAAAACGCATTTGCAGGTGTAATCAGGAGGTATGAAGTGAACTATAATGCCATTAGTCAGAGCCACAGTCAACGTCCATCTAATCTAACCCTGAAAAACAGGTGTGCAGGTTCTTTAGACTTATTACAGAGATTATTAATTGAAATCAAAGATTGTGTGACAGCAGTGACAACGTCAATTGCAATGGACAGCATCCTAAACAAATACAGCACTTTGCAGTTTGGAACAATACTGCAAACATCTTCTGCCAAAGAATATGAAACGAAGCCTGATGAATATTGGGAGCACATTATTTGTTCAAATGAGAAATTGTCTGGTTCAGATGGAGTCCAGCCTGCTTGATGTGAACCTGGCCAGGGCTGCCACAGTGAATGCATAGTCCCAGAAGTGTAGGACAGAGGTGGGAGTGGGAGGATATGAGTGCATTTGCATGAGTGCAAATGGTGGTGGGAACATGGCATTTATAGATGGCACCATAAATGCCTGTGGAAATACTAAAATACTAACTGACAAGATGACTCTCAGTCTGCAGAATTTTGGCACATGACAAGTATTTCGGCATGATATCAATCCAAAGTACGCTGCCAAAATCACACAACAGTTTCTAAAGAAGAATAAACATCATGAACATCATGACCTGACCATGTATGTCGAATGACTTGAATCCAAGAGAACACCTCTGGGGTGTTTTAAAGAGAAACACAGAGCAAAGCACAGTCTCTCTCTAAAAGGAGCTTTAAAAAATGTCAGAAATGTGGTATCCTCTAAGTCAAGGAGGATTGAGTCCGTCATCAAAAATAAAATAGTAATGAGGAAAAATAAGAGATTTGACTCTCGGTAATAAAAGGTGTACTGACCTTGTTGTATTGAGGTCCTACTCTGGGGTCTGTATTTTTAATAAAGCAAATCTGTAATAAAACTGTTTATTAGTATTACATAAGAGAGGTACCCTACTGTTCAACTTAGAAGTGATGCAAATGTTGAAAGGTGAGATACTTTAAAAATCAGTTGACATTTAAGTGATATTGCACAGGGATGTACTCGCACTGTGCATAATCTTTCTGTCAGCAAGATTAAACAAAAACTACTGAGCTAAAGTTCATGAAACTTGTTGGAGAAGTGGAGCATGAGCATAGGAAGAACCCAGTAAATTATGCTGTGGATCTGGGCCATATTAGTTAAAATTAAAATACACGACCTTGACCTTGGCAGAGGATGTGCCCCTCACAGAAAGACTGATGCACCACTGAATAACATTTTAAAATCTCAGCAAGTGCTTTTTCATTTAAATAAAAACATGCAAGTCATGAGTCAATAAAAGTTACAGTCTCACTTAGCCAGAATATTCTGTAAAAACATAATGGTCTAGTGTCCCCCACTATTATCCTGCTATGGGGGGAAAGTGCTATTCTTTAAAGCACTCACAGTTGTTGTGGGTGAGGTTAAGAGAGGGTGATCACACTATTGTGATCCTGCACAATAGTGAAGATGGGAATAGTTTTGGTGGAACATTTGCTAGCAGGGGGATGACAACTGTCATTAAAAATGGATAATCCACTGCAGGATCCAAAATTTTGTTGTTGTTTCCTAGAGTGAGGAAGAATTTATAAACAGTAACATGCAGATACTGGAATGAGCGGCCAGTGGCAGGTTTACACCCACTGCCTGCATCCGGTGAGTCAGACTAATGAAAGTAAACGAGTCATTAAGTCTTAGAAGTCTGCTTAATTTAAATACCTGTTTATTCAACACAGATTATGCAAGAACGTTTCAAATCTGCTTCATTACTTGAATTTCTGCATATTTTTTGAGGAGTGAGGGCATTACTATACACAAGGGAGAGAGTTAACGTGCCACTTGTGACTATTACAAAGTGCACACCAATTGTTATATTAGCTGTGGTTGCACATGCTGGTGAAGATGGTGGTGATCAGTCTTAGCCAAGGCAGGTGCGATAGGACACGCAGCAGGCCTAACAAAGACAGATTGGGACCTGCAGGGCACATAGCTATAACCAGCAGATCCTCTCACACACTCCTGCTTAAAGCTCTGAAATGTGACTGTGCATGGATCACTGCTGACAGGAAGGAGATACCACACACATAGATCGCAGGGGACATAAGCAAGGCAATGTATATTTTTAAAGATCAGAAATCTTACACGGCAAGGAGTTACAAGGTTGGAATGAATAAAGTTGAAGGCAGCAAGTTAATTCAGTGCAGTAGTGAACTTTTCTCGTACAGGGACTATTACGTGAAATCGAACACATCCTTTTTAACTTATTAAGGTATGATGGTGAGACTAAGTTGTTTAACTCATCAAGTCTGAATTTAAGCTAGATGAAACAGCACTGAATGGAAAGAAGTAGTAAGGGCTTATTCACAAAACATATGTCAATCCCTCCTTCAATACCCTTCATCTGAGGTGAGCCCCAGTTTAAGATTCGGAGCATGTGCGCTTTGAACCAGCCTTTGGACAAGTGCACACATCCCTCGTATGAGCTTCTCTTTACCCTATTGACTGAGGATGAGTCTGTCACTGGATCCGGATTAAAGTCTTAAGACTATCTATAAAAGTGGGCTGGGCAATGAGGGGGACTTGTCAAAGATTTGTTTGCTGTCAGAGGCTTGTTAGTGCCAGGAGAAGGTATGGCTGCAGAATAGCAAAAGCTTCAATTTCTCTCCTCGCTCCAAAGTCATTTCAAGATCAAACCTCTCTCTCGCCACAGTAATAATGAAAATCAGCCTCTTAATTAATCATTAGCAACCTGTCATTATTTCAACAAGTCAGAAACCTGGTGCCACCAGAGGCTCTCTATCAAATTTATAAAAACTCATGAGTTCTGATTGTGGCACCCGACCAGATGTTCAAAAGCCTGCCCCATGTGCCAGTTCTATGCATTTCACAACAACTCACACCGTCGCGGCCAGAGAACATTTGAGAATTATAACCAAATGAGACGTCTATGTTGTGTGGTAAACAGAGTGCTACTGCACAAACTGTGCTGCATAAACTTGCTGTGTATATGCATCCTACTGATAAGACAGACTCATGTTTGTCTCCTATTTAAACTCAAATAGGCCGAAAACTTGTGTGGGTGCAGCATGTTGAGTGATATGTGCAGCATTGAACACAAATGTTTAGCCAAAAATCTAGGATGCCCAGAAGTCATGGAATCTATTTGCCAGTCATTCCCCTCTTTATATAAGGTCGAATCTCTTTTAAAACCAATTACAAATTACATCTACTCTGTTTGCCTTGATAAGAGATCAAACGTTACCTGCGTCTCTGTGCAAACAAAATGCTAATGAAAGGCCACCCAACTGGCTGCATAGCGGGCAAGTGCGCCTCTGGAACCCACATGCAGATTACCTGCCTGTCGACCTGTTCCTAATTATTATTCATGTTTACAAACTTTCATCTCTTGGGACGGGCCACAGAAGCAGCTGCATACGAGATGAGCAAACACAGGCTGCAGAGGCTCGCAGGAGTGGACATGAATTTATTCATGGTGAAAAGAGCCCATCCACGCAAGGGCCCCCACGTCTCCTCCCTGCCTCCCAAGAGAGCAGACATTTATGAAGACATTCCCTCAAAATCATAATAATAGCATTATCATTCCAGGCAGCCAGTACCTGCGTCATGACTGCATTTGTTGCTCTGCCAACCCTGCACCCAACAACCCAAACTCCACCACACTGCTACCCCCAGTTCCTATATTCCGCGGATGTAACCAAGCAAGGTGAGGGAGAGTTCAGTGTCTGCATCTCCCATGGGATGTGTGGAGAGGCGCTTAGCAGCGGTACGTTTTACACAGTCAGAGGGCCTCCATTCACCGCCTTTCGATGGGGGAAAATTGCCAGATGAGGTGCAGCTATGGCACAGCAATCTGCAGGGAGGGGAAAGGATTAATTGCTCAAAAGACAGAGAGAAATACATGAAGTCCAAGCAGACCTCTCACACGTCAGGCACATGCTCAGGGGTGCAAAGATAAAAAATATATATATATAGATGGATGCACACTCACAAAAAGCAATGTATGTATCTTTTTTCTACATTAAACTGCAGCCTTACTGTATGAAGTTTCCAGTTGTCATACACCATTTTATTTGTGCCGGTGGTTTCTAGAGGGACTTTATTTTTTGCACATCGATGGTTAAAGATGCTTCTCTTTTGTGGCTTTGTCTGATACTTCAGGTGTCTTTGAAATCTGCTCAGCCTAATAAACACGTAGACAATGTCAGTGACTTCATAATTGATGGCAGCTGTTTGTGCTGTCAGCTTTGTGTCAGTCAGTTCTATCAAAACAAGAAGCTCGGTCCACAATTACAGCTTTCTGTCAATGCCTGATGAAGCATTAAGACAAGAGAACAAGTTGTCAGATTGAAGCTCACGCTGCTCAGATATTGTGTGCATGACATGAAACACACGACGCCCACCTTTATTTCCCCCACAAATTGCCATACAGGCCACACATCCTGATATAAAAAAACAGCCAAAGAATAGAACTTTGTGTGACAAATTATTCAACAATTATGTTGCTCTGTATTAAATACATGCCATTGCTCTACTACGTAATCCAGTTTATTCAGAAGTTGAGAGCTGGTTTGTCAAATACAGCCTGGAAAAGCCTAACACACCAAGAGCAAATGTTTTTTATTTGTAGCAGCTACTATCTAAATGGGTGATTAATGCACTAATGAATCATTAGAAGAGACCATTCCGGGTTAGAGTATGCCATCTCATGAAGTAATTGAGCTAAATAAGCCAATCTCTGCAGGGCTTGCCTTGTTCTCGACGTCTGACCGCTGTCCGCCTGACTTCCAGCCAGCAGCTGAAACTGTCCAGTCGGGCGGAGCCATGGGGTCAGGAAGAGCACATAAAAACCCCTAGAGAGAGGAGGGAAATGAAGGGAATAAGGATCGCCTCCAAAATAATCCTATGCTCCCAAAACAAATTGGCTCTCGCCTCCAGCCTAAGTGCCGCTGGGAAAAGAATCAATTCCACCTGACCTTCCAACTTAATCACCAGTCACTCCGCTGCCACTCTGCTGAGACCTCCAGTACTGTTAGGTGATGCAGGGGGCAGGGCCTGTGGTGGGCCAAATGTCACTGTGAAAAGCTATAGTAAGCATTTTTGAGCAATTTACGAGCAATGAAGTTTGAAGTTTTCCAGGCGAGATTTCAACCGCCGCTCTTGTTAAGGTCTTGAATGACACCCACTTAAACCACAGATGGTGAGAAACTCTCAGTCTGACAGACAATGGAAAACTGAGAGGCACCTTTTGGAGCGCTGCTAGCTGGTTTGAATCTCATTTGATGGACAGAAACTAATCTGAATAAAGTGAAAACTCTAAATTTAACATGTGAAGTTCCCCAAGGCTCCATTCTTGGGCCTTTACTGCTCTGTATCTACATGCTTCTACTAATCATTTGGAGAAAACAACTAAATATCACAACATATTTGTGCAGACATCAGGTAACTATAGTTTCATAAGCATTAAATGGGGGAATTAAAAGTTTGTCATTAGATGTGGTAAAATGTCCTCCAGCTAAATAAACATGAGTGAAATTTTTAAATCCAGAGTGATGCAAATAAATGTGCTCAGCTTCAGTTATTAATGTTAAAAAAAAAAGAAACAAATCAAACATCAGTGTGTATCTTGGTTACAAAATGATCACCACCTTAAGAATGCATCAAGAGTTGACGGGCTTATGTCTTAGCAGGACTTCCACAGTACGTACGATTATCTTCAGTAGGTGTTAAGGGGAATGGGCCGGGAACCCAAGCGCACACTCACAAAAACTGGCAGACAAGTGATTGACTGAAAAAGATTCATTCAACCAAATAACCGAACCAATACATAAATTGAAAGCTGAATTAGGGGCAAAGAACCAAACCAAAACTACAAGCTGAATTCTAAGAATATCAAAAACAGAGGTCTACAAAACTGAACTGAATCAAACAAACCTAAACTAAGAGGGGTACTCACTAGAAGGGGGAACTGACAATGGGGGAAGACAGGCTTGGGGAATCCAGGAGCAAACAGAGTCCAAAGTGCAGAATCCAGGGAGAGGAAAAATGAGTCCAAGAGGGAAAAAGCAGAAGACTCCAAGAGGCAAAAACAGTCCGGAGGTAGCAGGTTTGGTGGGGGAAGAGAAACTATGATCCAACAGGGACTGAGGCTACGTTTATACGAGGACCATCTTAACAGAAAACGCAAAAGTGGCGTCTTGTCATTTCACGTTTAGACGAGCGGTTTTGAAGGAAATCTGCGTATATACGGTGACTCTATAGTGTGTAGAATTCGATTGGATATGCATGCCAGGCAGCTGGGTGGCGCTGTGATAAAACTCCGCCATGTGTACGCGCATGCGTCTTATCTCCCTTTTCGGATCTCCGCCGCGGTAAATGCTCATGAATGGAATCTGTACAGATTCTGCACATTTGTTGGTACGACTCCTGTAGTGTACATAGAGCTGCCAGAGTTGCTTGAAGGTACGAAGGATGGAAATAATCACACATCTTTGTTTACTTCCTTGTGCCGGCCGGCAAACCCAAGCACCGGCGCACGTATGTGACGTAATCGCGTATGCGACAGATCTCGGCAAAGTTTGGCGTTTTGTTGTTTAGACGGAAACGTAACGGCAGAGAGTTTTCTACTTTTCCACTCTGGAGGCCGGTTTCAAATTTTTGCGTTTTTAAGCCCCCAAAACGCCGTCCTCGTATAAACGATAGGGTGTTTTGTTGAAATATTGTGACGTTTTTAGCTGCAAGCGTCCTCGTGTAAACGGCCCCTGAGTGACTGAGCAGGGTTTGTATAGTGGAGGAGTAATTGCAGACAGGTGAGGTAAGTGTGCTGATCAGCGCAGGTGATTCTCATAACAGCAATTAGGAGTGCAGGCAGGTGAGTGAGAGCGAGACAGGCAGAAAGACAGAGACCAATAGGAGCAGACAGAGGGAGCCAGAGGTACAAGACAAGGAGAGAGAGACAACAGGGAGGGAGAAGACAGGATGAGTGACAGGGATACAAAAGAGACAGATGACAAAGACAGGAAGAAGAAGGCAGAAGGAAGAAAAGAGAAAGAAGGGCAGGGGCAAGAAAAGGGATCATGACAGTAGGCTTGACTACCACAACAGAGAGGGACAGAGACACTGAAGAGTGATTTCTTACTGCTGCAGGAGGTCTCACTAATGATTTCAAAGCAGATCACATCACTTCACTTCTCATATATTTACACTGACTTTCTGCATGTTAAAGAATTGATTTTTAAACACTACCATGATACAAAGTTCTGAAAGATTCAGGAGCTACTCTTTTCTGATTTGCTGCTCTCTTATGAATCATCCAGATGTCTCTGGACATCTGGGACAGGTCTGCTTGATTTCCCCAGAGTCTAAACTTTACATGGAGAATTAGTGGTAACTTTTTATGCGACACATACCTGGAGCAAACTTGTTATATCTTGCATAATGCACTGTGAGGTTTATTCTCCAGTTTAACCACTTTTATACCATTTTAGTCTGTTTTAAGGTTACACTTTTACTCTTTTTTAAAAGTATATTATCTTTAATATGTCTTTAATATGTTGCTTTTTTGCCATGTTACCAACATGTAGGTCTTTGTCAATGCACTGTTGCCTTGTTGAAAGGTGTTATACAAACAAGCTAGCCTTGTCTTATTTATGCTAAAGTCAATAAGTCCCTCAATCAGATTGGATTACCAATTATTTCAAATGGATAGATACATTAATTATCCCAAACTGTGAATTCCTGTCGTGTTGGACACAAAGCTGTCCAGAAGCTAAACTAACTGACTCATAACACTTGCTAAAAAAAAGCACACAGTGTTTACCAGCTGTAAAAATAGTAACTGTACAAAATATATATATATATATATATATATATATATATATATATATATATGTGTGTGTGTGTGTGTGTGTGTGTGTGTGTGTGTGTGTGTGTGTGTGTGTGATGCAGAGAAGCTTGATTTCATTTAGACATGTATTTGTGAACAGATCAGATTATTTATTAGATTAAGAAAATAAATGTACTAGCTTGATTTAGAGTGTGTTTTGGTTGCTCTTACCTGTCTACTTTGAAGACTATTGTCTGTTTTTATTCTAACTAAATGAAACTTTTGCAAATTCTCACCAAGCAAGATATTTTGTCTAATGCTATATTACTCAGGGTCAGGTTGACCAAAAGAGGCCATAAAGCAATTCTTGAGTCACTATACAAACTGTAATGAAGAATACTCCAAAATGCTGGCGTTTCTCTTGAGTTGCATTATCAGTTGTTATTGTGAGTTTACAGATTCAATCAGTAGGTCATCATCTACACTGTTTAAAATGAATATCAGTTACATTTTACCAAAAGCTTTTATCTACCCTGTTTCAGTGCTGACAAGGTCCCTGTATTTGTTCAAAAACTGTATTTTAAATGGTTCTGTATCTGCTTAAGGGTGATTGATCAAAATTACTTGTTGGCTGTGAAAATGTCTGACATGGTTTATTAAGAAGAAGCAACACATTACTTCAACAAGCCGGAATGATTTGCAGAATTTAATGTTTTTGAAATTATGACAGCACATGAGATGTTTAATTTTTCTGAGAATGTTGAAAGTTTGAAGTCCTTTTTAAATAGGAGTGACACAGTGACAGAGTTTGCATCTCTTCATAGCTTGTCTGCCAAAATCTAGAGTGACATGAGTTGGACAAGTCTGTTGTTCTGCAAATATGTATATTATGATGAAGAAATCTGAAAGCTTTAAGAAAAGGCATTTTCTTAGGTACAACTAAGGTAAATCAGAATCTAAACAAAGGTCAAGACAGGCTGCAAAGTCGGTATTAGAGCTTTACACTAATTTAACATTGTACCTGTTGTCTCAGTCCATTTTACAGAGCAAGATTCATGTTTGTACCTGAGCAGCTGACTGCAGGATGATCTGCTTTTCTTACTGGCATGTTCAGCTTGTAATTAAAACAAAGAAATCCTGAGCCAACCTTGGCTATGGTTCAGCATTTGGGTTGATTACAGAACTAATTGAATTACTCTGCATGTCAAAATATGATAAATTATTCTGTTTCTTGATCATTTTGCATATGAATTTACTTTAATTTATTCCAACTGTCGGTAATCTGGTAGCCACATATTCTCTGTAGTTAGTCCTACCTGTGCAGAAGCCTCTCCAGGTGCCCTTCAATGAAGGATATGGGAAAATAGCTTCACTCCTCCTCTTGCTGATAAGCACACCCAGGCGCATGGTAGGCCTCCTGAGACCACGCTGCTTTTCTCCACAACACACAGGCAATAGTCTCTCCTGCAGAAGGTCAGTGAGAGAGAAATCTGCTTCTGCCTGCCTGGGGACCAGCTTGTAGGAGACTCAATGACCTGACACCACAGACCACTGGGCCGCACGAGTTAAAGAAGTAAATTATGTATGATCTACTTCGCGGACAGCAAATTTATCCTTGTTTAGCTTCATACACTTGAGAACATGAGGTGTATAATGGAAGGACAGTGGACTTGTTAAGTCAAACATATGGCAAAAGAGATGAGGTAATGCTGCCGATAGCCTCAAGAGTTTGCAGGCACTATGGCTTGCCACTACATTTCACAAGTCAATATTTGCTGGATGTATTGGCTTCAGTAAATACTGCAGTCCACACACGATGCTCATTCCAGCAGAGTCTGGGAATAGAGTTCTCAACCAGCTGTACAGTATGAAATTTGTTGTGTCCTGGTAATGACACAACACAAAGCCAGGCAGGTGGTAATAAAGGTTCTCTTTCTGCAGAGATGCCTCACACCCTCACTCTCCCTCACCTTTAATTTATTCCCTGAGGTGCTATGAGTGATTTTGTCAGTTCTTTCCCTTATATTAAACATCGCACACTATTAGCTCTCAATAATCATTTGCTGCAGCCCAGGACACAATGATTTCCCATGACACATAAAACTGCAATAACGTCAACTCAGTTTCAGAAATAATATTGCCAACATTCTTTTTTATGTGTCTCCCCCGGCTGAAGAAAATACCTCCGCATGACTCGCCCACTCTCAGATGGAGAAAAGAGGCTGCACAAACCATTTGTAACTTTCAAAAGTTATAAAAATCTAGTTTCTGCACATTTCTCCAGAAACTCTATATCTGAGTTCCAAAAAAAGGAAACATTTGAAAACACGCTACAGTATTCAGCCACAGTACACATTATAGTATTCAACAGACCTCTTGCTCTAAATAACAATAGCAGCCAATAGTAGATTTAATAATAGCACAAAATCATCTTTTCAAAAAACATTTCTGAATATTGTGCAGCATTGCAATGTCTCAATGTATTAAAGATTGCAATACAAATATAGAGGGTAACTGCTGGTTGGGTTAACGCTTGTAAGTTTATTCAACTCTCTGAATCAGGAAACGAAGATGTAATATCCCCTCTCTGCCGACAATAATGAGGAACCTCTGTCAGGCTTTGGTGTGAAATCATATCGTTGGCTCACACTAAATTCACATTCCGCGTTAAGTGTATATTAGGGTGAGTTAAAGAACAAAATTAAATTTGATGTCAAAAAGGAAGAAATACTCGGAACACATTAGGCAACGGCAGAGGAGGCTGCTCATTTCACATGTCTCCAGGCGCACACTGTGGACCCACTGTGAACACTAATCAAATGAAAGTTCTAGCGAGGTCCAAGACAGTTAAAGCAGTCAGAGCAGAATGACAAATTCCACCAAATGTCAGGTTTCAGATAGGCTATTCTGGTGGCCATTCAAGACACATTTGCTCAAGTTTTGTAGTGTACTTTACTAGAATATTTTCATTATGTGCCACTTGCAGACAGAAATATGGCACTTTCTTTCTGACAGCTATAGTCATGACTAAAAACAACATTTGATACACTTGCATGTATCATTGTTCACAACAAAGATAAGAGGAAATGATCTTATAACCCAACAGGGGGTGCATTTAAACCTCTGGAGTAAACAATCAAACTGTGAAATTGTACTTATAGGCTGAAGCATAAGTACTGCTGAAATAATAATAAATTACAGCTCTATTAGTGATTTGAAGTAAATTTTGATGATGTGCTTCTGTACAGCATCAAAGAAAAGAGAGTAAAAATTGACTCGGAAAATGTAAGACGAGCAAGACCACTGTTTTCCAGCAATGTGCAGAATTCCAATGCATGCACTTTACTTCAACTTCCCTCTCTGTTTCAGTAGATGGCGCACAAGGGCATTTTCTGTCACTCAAGTAGCCAGGCAAAATAAATAAATAAATAAATAAAGTCTTGATGATCTTCTACCAGATCATTAGCGTAGTTCTGCTGCTGAGTTTATTATTGTTCTTTTTCTGCTGAATATTCTGGAATAAATTGCATAGCTCCAGGAGGATCACTCTTCACTAAGTGTTTTTCTTATTAAAGGACACTGCAGTCGTGTTTGCTTAATTTGAAGATCTCCCCTAATCTCTCCCAGCATCAACATGGATAATGGTCAAGCATTCCTGGTGTTAAAGCTTAACTCTGCCACCAAAATGAGGCCTCAAATTGTACATCATTATCAGGGAGTCAGGTCCCATTACCTCCACGGAGATGTGTTGCGCTCATGCATTTTGATAGTACTCCCACATAATAGAGAGAGTCAAGAAGCACCAAACTGTTATCTACGCTTGAGGCAGACAAACTGTATTACCTTTCCATTTCAAAGAAAATCTCACAACTGGATCGGGTTTCACTGGCAGGCAGGTCCAGTGACTTAACCAGAGCTGATCACAGAGGACAAGAAGCTTTACAAAGCTGCAGCTCATGTTGCCCTATGTCAGCATCGTTCAGGAGAAAATAAAGGCAAACCTCCACTCTGTCAAATTCCTGCAGTAACCTCAGTAGGATACCTCAGCTTGTGAGGAATGAAAGTGGAGGAGGAGGTGAAAGCAAAACATTCATTTGTGACTCAGCCCAAAGCACATGTAGAGCTCTGTCTGAGTTCTTTGGTAAACCTCAGTCTATAACTGCTTTTTCCTCTCCTCACAGTGGCTTGGCATGAAGAATATCTCTCACTTGTCTTCCGAAACTGGATATTAAGGACTTGAGAATTCTGATCACTAAAGCTTGAAGTACTCGTTGTCACTGAATGTTTAAATTTCACTTTAAAAATAATCTCTGTGCATTTGCACCGATTCAGATTCATGGTAAATTACCTTAAAGGCTTATAGTTACATAATGCATTTGAAAATTACAACAATAATTCACCTGAAACCTCATTGCTTGTCCAAACACACAGCCAGTGGAAAGTTATCTGCATTTCAGTTGGCGTTTTTTTTTTATGTCTGAACTAGTTTGCAAAAACACTTGTAGGCATGATCAGCAGACAGTGCGAGAGCCATAAACATGCTCCATCCTGTCAGCATTCCACAGTTCTGCAGAAACACTTCTGGAAAATTCCCACCTGAGAGATGGGAGAAAAGAAAGAAGGGTGGAGAATTTTCGAGGGCTGTAAGAAAGACTAAATGTATCCTTTCAGTGCTTCACTAACTGTAAAATATATGTTTCATTGGTGTGTAATTCCTGTGTAGACTCGCTGCAGATAACAATAGAATGCAAAAACCCTCCCTGACTAAAAAGCTTCCCCTCACAGAGACATCCAAATGTCATGAATCTGCAGCGTATCTCAGAGCCGACTAGATAAATTCCGATTAATTCTGGGCTCCGCAACAATTGAATAAAAAAGGCCATGGGATGAATATTTATCACAAATTGGTAAGCAGTGGCTTCAGTCAAATCCCAAACCCATAACACTATTCTTATCCACATGTAAAGTAGGATGTATTTATTCTGGCTATCCGCACTTCAGCGGGATAAATAGCCACTTGCAGAGTTATACATCTGCCATCATTGTTGCCCTCTCCTCATCTAGAGCTTGGCCTATGAAAAGGAATCAGCATTAGATGTCGATACATAATTTAGCTTCCCAGCTGTGTTATCCAACCTTTGCTACCAAATAAATATGTAAAGCCGGCGGTTGTGGCTCCTATTTTTAAAAGTCAGAAACTCATTCTGCTCCTCATGTTCTATTCAGATAAAGCAGAGGCCAGAAAATGACCAATGCCAGATTACAAAGTCTCAATTTGGCCCCAATGACTTCCAGAAATAAAATAGTGTACAAAAATGGTGTCTGGGCTAATTATCAACCACCTGCAGTCTGTATTTGTCACTCATGATTGTAATGTTGCAAACAACATTTTTTTCCTCATTTTTTCCTTGTTAGAAAAGTCACTTCACAAACGTTTAGGTATGCGGGGCCTATAAATAGCATTCACTTTGAAGGTGTTTCCCTTTCATTACTTTTCAGCAACTATTCACCACTTTCAAGTCAGTATTCATTAGATGCACCTTTGACCACAATTACAACACTGAGCCCGTATGGACAGGTCTCAAACAGATTGCACATCTGGACACTGCAATTTTACCCTGTCCTTCTTTGAAAAACTGTCAGGTTGCATGTCCAGTCACATGCTCTCAAATGGATTGAGATCTGGCCCTTGACTTCACCACTCCAAAACACTCACCGTATTGCCTTTAAACCATTTCTGTGTAGTTTTGGCTCCATGCTTTGGATCATTGACTTGCTGGAGAATAAATCTTTCCCCAAGTCACAGTTCTCTTGCGAACTTCATCAGGTCTTTTCTCTATGCCTTAGTGCATTCATTTTACCCTCTACCTTCATGAGTCCTCCAGAGTCTGTTGCTGAGCAGACCCTCACATCACGATGCTGCCACCACCATGATTCACATATGGGATGGTGGTTGAGTGATAATGTGTAGTGTTTGTTGTTTGCCAAGCATAGCACCTACACCCCTGTCAAAAGTTTTAGGACACTTAGTCATTCAAATAAAGTAGAACCTGTCCTACAACTTTTGACAGGGGGTGTATTTCATCATATGGATGTGATCAGGGCAGGACTCTGATCATACATGTAAAATTTCAGGCAGATTGGAGCATGTTCAGGGCACTTTACACAGCATTTGAAATGTCATGGCGAAGGATCAAAATTCCAGAGGCCGCCACGGACACGCCCTTTGACTTTGGAAAAAGATTTTAATAACTTTGGATCATTAAGGCCTCCTGTATGTACTGGCCGAATTTGAGGTGAATTGGAGTTTCCCCCTAGGAGGAGTTCACTCTAGAAAATAAATGAAAAATAGGCTAAATCTGACATTCAACGCAAAATAGCTCACTTCCTGTTGGGTTTGGAATGTGGCTGTCACTGGCTTTTTTGTTCAGCCTGATGTGCTGCATATGTGTACCAAATTTGGTAGATACACCCCCTGTCAAAAGTTGTAGGACATGTTCTACTTAATTTGAATGAGAAAGTGTCCTAAAACTTTTGACAGGGGGTGTAGTCTGATGTCCACAAAGCTCAGTTTTGGTCTTATGATGCCAAAGAACCTCTTTCTAGTTGACTTAGTGTCTCTCACATGCCTTCTATCAAACTCTGGTTGAGATTTAGAAAGACCTTTGTTCAACAGTGGCTTTCTTTTTGTCACTCTTCCATACAGCTCAGCTTTGACTGGTGAAGAGCCCAGGAAACAGTCATTGTATGCACAGCCTCACCCATCTCGGGAACTGAAGCTTGGAACTCCCTCAGAGTTTCACGTAGCCTGCCTCAGTAGTATCTTTCTTGCACAGTCACTCAGATTTTGAGGATGACCCGTTCTTGGCAGATTTAGGCAGGAATCATATTTCATTACATTTCCTAATGATGGATTTAACTGCATTCCAAGGACTATTTAATGACAGAAATTTTCTTGCATTCAGCCCTTGACTCATGATTTTTAACAGCCTTTTCATGCAGTTGCTTGGAGCACTCTGTTGTTCATGGTGTAGTTCTATCCAGGAGTACTGATTCAACAACGACTGGGTCTTCTAGATATACTACAATAAACTGAGACACATTCACTGCACTTGAGATGATTTCTATTTTAGTAATTAGAGGACATCTAGCGCCAGTTGATCGCACATATGTTGACTGAGGTGAGTCACCTTATAGAGGATGAGTAGTTATGCAGTCACTTCTTTTTCCCTTTGGTGTTAGGGAGTCTTTTTAGAAGTTCCTGCCAGAAAAGACAAATTAAATTGACCATGATTCAATATTGAAAAGTGATTTTAAAAAGGAAAGCTTCCAAGGGCAGTAAATACTTTTTTTATAAGCACTGCAGGTTTTATTTTGTGTTGTTTTGGAAGTTGAGAGATATACACATCCATAATAACTTTAAACATAATGTTGGTAATGTGTTCAAATTATGTAAATTTATGTTAAGTTTAAACATAGGAATGACCAGTTTGTAAAGTAGCTCAAAACACAGACAGACGTGAATACCACACCTGCAATGTAGCACTCTCATCTCCACCCTTACGACACTTCTCCAACCAACAAAGACCATAATTTCCTAGGAAAACGCTGTGAATGAAAACCTTGTGTCACACATTCAAAACAATTCACGCCCATCCCCATGGGAACCAAACATTACACCTGTTAGTCATGCAACAAACACATTATTTTCACCTGATCAGTTCTCACAGCTTTGATCTATAAATACTGTAAGGTTTTACTAAACTGTGTGCCACTCTGGGGTTACACAACAATGAGCAAGTGACAAACGATTCAGCCTCATCTCATGGATTATGGCCTTGATGAGGGTGAGAATATTAAACCTGAAGAAGTGGAGGAGGCATCGGAAATAGGACTGAAGCAAATTCCGATGAAGCAGCAGATGACAAACAGGTGCTAAAAGCTCATTAGTCACAAATCTGTATAACATGAGATACTAATAACCTTCACGATGACTGCATGTTGTATTGAAGTGTCCCAGTAAGCCATGGAACAATAGCAGTTATGCAGTTTTATTATCTACGCCTGTGTTTATCCCAATGTGGCATGTCTAAATGTTTGCAGTGAAAAAAGCCAGTTCATTTGTTGGACATTGCCTTGGATTCAAGCCAACCTGTTCTCATTCCCAGGGCATCAAATACTGCCATTTTTTAAAAAAAACTGTCAGACAAGGCTTTCACCTAGTAGACTGTGAATCGTGTCCTGTGTTGGTCCATTATGCTTTGAATTAATTTTATTCAGTATTAGGTAGTGTCCACTAGGTTTTTAGAGCTCTTTCGTAAAAAGTAAATGACATAGCAAAACAATAAGCTGCGAGACACTGAAATGCACATAAGCAAGTGATGATAATTCTCTTAATGACTGCGGTCAGCCCCTTTAATATTGCTTTTAACCATTGTTAATATTGAAATATCCAATAGAGCAGTTTTAAAATGGTGGTTTACAAGAACGACAGTCCTGGTACCTTGTGTTGTTCTTGTTGTTATATCTTGGAAGTCTTGCCCACAATGCCTTTTGCTGTGTGGAGGGATGTAAACCCGGCTTTAATTAAGGGAAGCTCCGTATGAGGAGTTTGTTCCTCGCTGATGACAGCACCTTCCCACACACAGCAGCCTCGGCCGGCCTGGTGAGTGATGCACAAACGCAGGGATGAGGCTGCAACAGCACTACCTGTCAAAAGCAAAAAGAAACATAAGAAGTTGCAGTTCTGCACCAAAAAAAAAAAGGAAAACCAACATCATGTGCTACAAACATAATCAGTTCATTTGAGCACGTCGAGATTAACACGTCTGCATTTAAAAAATACACATAGAGCCGTATTAGGATTGTTTTATTAATAAATACAAATGATAAAATGTTTTAGTTATGTATAAAACCGCTATCATTTCAACTGGTTGAGGTTTGTTAATCATGTCTTTTTAGAAGGATTGATTTTGTTTATTTTGAAAACGTTTTCATGCAGTACAATGCTTTTTAAATAGCAAATAGGATGAATCATGTTGATCGAAAAACAGCAAAAAAAATTCCAGGCTTCTCGACTGTTGCAGTGCAAATGATTAAATCAAAACGGCTGAGAAAACAAATAAGGAGCGGCGATAATATCTTGTCAAGAACAAATTGTTTACACCTTTCTGACAGTTATCAAGCATAACAGTCCACATCGATAATATCCAGTTTCTTTTATGACTGATGAAGCATCCTCTCCTCTTAAATGGCTCACCACAGAACATTTGGTGTTACCACTAATGTGTTCCTGCTGGCTTGTAAGGTTATAACAGCTCTGGACCTTTGGTGAAGCCTCTTTCTCTGTTTGCCAGGATGAGTTATTATTTTCTTCTTTTTTTGGCTATTTGAAATCATTTATATTGTATCTAACCACTTACTAAACTCCATCCTTGAACAGCAACTGCTCGATTGTAGCTTAGTGACCATAACAAGACACAGTGAAACTGCCAGGATCTGAAAGTCTCCAGATGTCAAAATGTGCATGGAGTGATCTAGTAAGAGAAATATTATGGTTAAAATAAATACTGTGCCCATTGGGTTTTCACTTGTACAAACTCAAAAGCAAATGTGTAGGAATGAACTAAACAGTGTAAAAGTTACAGCCTAATGCAGGATGATGCCGCATTTAAACAGCAGTTAAATGTTTGCTACAGCTTGTGATCAGTCTTTTACATCACCATGGAGGAATTTTAACTCACTCTTCCCTGCAGAATAGTTTTAATTCAGCCACATTAGATGGTTTTCAATCATTGTAAGTTCTTGCCACAGCATCTCAATTGGATTCAAGTGCAGACTTTGACTAGGCCACTCCAAACCCTTCATTTTGTTCTTTTTGATTCAGAGGTGGACTTGCTTGTGTGCTTTGGGTCACTGTCATGCTGCAGAACCCATTTGTGTTTGAACTTTAGGTCATGCACTGATGGTGGAAATTCTCCAAGAGAATTAATGATAGACAACAGAATTCATGGCTCCATCAGTTATGACAAGTCGTCCAGGTCCTCCAACCATCACACTACCACCATCGTGTTTCACTGTTGGTATTATGCTCTTCTTAAGGAATACAGAATTAGCTTTATGCCAGATGTAACGGGATCCATGTCTTCCACAGGATCTTATCCCAAAGGCTCATTCAGATATTTTTTGTAAATGCCTGACAAACCTTTCTTTTTGGTCAGTAGTGGTTTGCACCTTGCAACTCTCACATGGATGACATTTTGTCCAGTGTCTTCCATATTGTGGAATCATGTAGCGAAACCTTAACTGAGACCAGTGAGGTCTGTAAGAGAGACATCAACATGCTCTTTGGTAGGCCGACCACTCTGGGAAGGCTCACCACTGTTTTATGTTTCTCCATTTGTGGATAATGTCTCTCACTGTGGAGTCCCAGAGCCTCAGCAATGGCTTTGTGACCCTCCAGACAAATAAATGTCAGTGACTTTTGCATCTGTTCTTGAATCTTTTCGAATGTGGCGTCATGTGCTGCTTTTTGAGACCTTTTAGCTTCTTCACAATGCCAGACAGGTTCTATTTAGCGATGTTTAGATTCAACAAGCCTGGCACTAATCATATGTGAGTGTGGCTGATGAGACTGAACCCAACTGCCAAAAGAATTTGCTCATTTGGTAGATTGGTAGTGAAAGGGACAATTACTTGCTGGACAGCATTTTTCTTTCAACAAATGAAATTATCATTTAAAAACTGAATTTTGTGTTTTCTTGGTTTATCTTTGTCTTACGTTAAAATGTGTTTGAAAATCTGAAACATTTAAGTCTGAAAAATATGCGCTGTGTATATTTTTCTATAATAAGTAGTCCAACCATGTAAGGGTTCTTCTAGAGCAAATAATCTAACACTGTACTGTAGCATTCAATGCTAACTATTTCTGCCCTTTAACACAACAGTAATAGTGCAACCTATATATAATAAATCATTCTCATAAATTAAGAGTTGGTGAGGAAAATTTTTTGGACATGTAGTTAAGGTGTTTGATCATTACTGTGTGCACTCAAGTGCCTGTTTAATACCCTTTGGTTGTGTTCATGTTTTAAAATGAATGTGGAGGAAACACCAAAAAGCCAGCAACAGTCGGTTTTGTTTGTTTGTTTTTGTTTTTTAACAGACTTGTGGATTTTCAGCTTTTGCATTAGCTTGCACTAGCCAGCAGCAGCAGCAGACAAAATTTATGGTCACTATTAAAAAATAAGAAGTTGATATGCATTTATTCATTTGTTTATATTTACTTATTTATGATTTATGTTTGAGTTTGAGTGCCAAATCTGCCAGCGTTGTTACTGTAAAATAACAGAAATATGGGATGCAGGGCTTTGCAAAGGACAAATTGTGTCTAACCATTCAGTCTTCTATAAGTGAAGTATCTGTCAGTGTTAAAATGTGCACCTTATCCTCAGAAACAGCACGGATCCTCAGTTTAACTGAATATTTAACATACTGAATCGTCTGTTTTGTGAAGGTCAAGCATATTGTGATCCTGTGTGGAGTAGGAGTTATTGCAATTTTGCCATTTTCACACCTATATAATAACCCATAACAACATTTCTTCACATATTTTCTTGCTGCTTTATGTGGAGGCTTTAAATACCTTCAGGTGAGATTATACTGTATTCATGACAACAGTCTGGCGCTATTTACTGTCTCCTGTTTTTGTCAGGTTGGTTATGATTTTTTTTGTTTTAAATCTTGCTACTGAAATGTTGTTTTGTATAGCTTCACAATCACACCTCCCCCGTATTTCACAGAAACAGTATGTGTTGATTCAATTAAGAAATTGGTAGCTAGAGCTGCTTCCATCATTAAGCCTGTGGGTATTTCTCTGAACACAAAAGAATGTTGAAGTCTACAACTGGCAGTAATGCAAAACCTGCCAACGTGATCAAAGGGTTGAAATTTAAACATTGTACATGTAGTTTTGATCACAGCAGGGTGATTGTACTATTATACTAGTATAGAAACGAGTTTCACCATGCATGCTTTTACTTTTGAAAAAACTACGTAATATAATGTGGCATGAAGGAAAATGACAAGAGACTTATTATATATTTAATAGGCTTTGAAAAAGAAACTTACAAAATTGGGGAAATGTGCTGAATTTTTGACTTGACGAGAATTAATTGATAAGATCACAAAAAACTCTAACGTCTGTTGGAGAAATATTCAGTTCCAGCCATCAGCTAGTTACAAGAGTTTGAATAAAGTCTTGAATCATGGTGGAAATGCTGGTCTGGCAAGAAAAAACTACCTACTAGAAACTTTCAGGCCTAGATTAAAGTAACAAGATAAACCATATAAGTCAGGGAGATTTTCAGGTGTTAGGCTGTGGATTTTGTTTCCTCTTGGACAGAGCTGGGCTTGCTGTTTCCCACTGTTTCCAGTCCTTCTGGTGAACTAAGCGAACTGACAGCAGATTCTTGGCAAGAGAACAAGAAAGCATCTTTCCAAAATGTCAAACAATTTCTTTGTATTTTAATTTTATTCCAGCACCTGTCAGCTTGAAAAACCTGTTCACTGTCCTTCTGAACAAGAACAAATCACTGATATATTCTTTGTGTAATTTGTTTTCTGCTACTTGCAGAATGTGACCAAATAACCTTTACAAAGAGACAATCGGTGCAGTGTGCACCCTGTCACACCTTGCTCGCTTTTTCTTCTGCTTCTTTTGTCTCTGGATTAACTTTTGACTTTAGTGACTGAGGAATCTAAATTGGCTCTCAGTGACCCCTTTCGGTCCCCTTAGACGCCGTATTGACTTTCTGCGCCGAGGTACCCAAGCCCTGTGCTCTAAGGTTGGCAGGAAAAAGGGGGGGGGGGAAATCAATCCAATGGTGAATGCGTGCATTTGAAAACAAGGATTCAGGAAATACACCTTGAATAACCTTCAGTTTATTATGTGGAATGGGAATTCAGGTATTGAGTTACAGCTGAACTGAAGAGTGAAGCTGCACATGAATGTTAGAAGTCATTTCCATATTAATCAGACAGCCGAGTTCAAGCGCTGATATGGAACACGGTTTTATCCTCGCCCCAGCCACCATCACACCTTTCGAAAGATAAAAATCCAGCAGCAGGAAATTTGACCCAGGTGCTCCATGTCTGTTCTGTTGTGTGACCAGGTTAACTAATGGACTAGCTAATCAAAGGGTGTTGGTCATGTCTGTCTCACCTTTGTCAATAGATGAGTGTTGACCTCTCGACTACACCTGCCCTCAATCCCTCCCACAGCACAGACACAGGAGCCCCATACACTCTCATTCAAAACAAAGCAGGACTAATCGGCACCTCCAGCCTGCTGGAATGTCCCCAGTTTCTATAGAAGCGGAGGCTTAGCGAGAAACCAGACAGGTATTTTGAACCTAAAAACAAGCCCAGACTCATTCACCAATGAAGCTGCACTGCACCTTTATGAAAAAAAAAAAGTGGGAGTGTTTGGGAAGCTTTTGTGTTTGTGCTCTCCTAGAAAGAAAACAGATTTGGAAGGAGGGAAATGCTGCAAAATGTGACTATGCAGCCATACAAAATGAAACAATGCCTTTTATTACAACTTACTGGCAAATGAAGTAATGGGTTTTCCACAAGAAAAGAACTGACCTCCAGTCTGTGTCGCTGTGTGCCGTTACTGCAGTAATGGCAATGACTGGCCATTCACGCTCCAGTAATATTCGGATAAGGCACAGTGTTGCAGCAAAAGAGGAGCGTTTTTAATGATTCCCGCTGCGATGCCATCCCTCCACTGTTATTACTGCACGTTCCATCTCAGTGAGAGAAGTGCATAAACACAGGGTACTGACAGACCCCCCGTCTCACACATGAATGGGAGAATTATCCGGCTCCCTCCTGCCCCAACACATTCATTTTGGGCCGCAAGTTTTTGCATGTTGCTCACAGAGCTCCATTTAGGAATTATTTTCAAAGCATTTGAGATGTTTATGTCATGCAGTTAGTCTGAAGTGGACACTGGATGGCACTTAGGAGTCCTTGTGTTACATATTTAATTCATCTTTAGGCCATTGTATGTTTCCTTTCAGGGACTAGTTCAATGAATTCCATTTCTGTGGTGGAAGAAATATTGGCAGCTTCATATAAAAGTGACAATGTCTCATATTTTAAAGATTGACAGTATGTTTTCAGTTTAAAATCATGAAATAGCTCAAATAATTGCAGTTTTGTACAGCTAAAATACAGTATGTGTCTCTGAAATGCAATAAATGTAAGTCCCGCAACATGGGTTTCATCACTCAGTGAAAGCTTTGATCAGCTGCCTGTTAAAATCATCCATTCATTTGCTTTCTTTGCTCTGAAGTCCCACGACCCAGGAACTATCAGAATTCCACAAGACGATCCAAGTATAAATGAAGAACCCAGCCAGGAATTTCCTGAGCTGCCTCTTAAAGGCATCAGAGAGTTCATAGAATATGCCTCCAACTGTTTTCTCTCAACCTTTCATCAATGCTGTTTTATCAGTTTTAATTAAGATTGAAGTAGGGGGGGAAATGAAAGCATTTTTTTTTAAAATTGAAGAAATGTCGGACATTCGGTTAATTGCATCCCTTGGCTGCTGCACATAGCTGGAATCATGGAGCTTTATTAGGATTCATTCTTTATTTATTTATTTAGTTGTTTTACAGTGACAGTGATTCTCAATAAGACCTAATCACATTGCACCATATTTGTCTAGAGCTCACACAAATCATATTCACGCAGAGGCTCTGTTATTTTCTGCGCATTCAGACAGCCCATTTGTATTCTGGATGTGACATCTCGAATCTGCATCCAAATGGGGAATGAAATATTTATGCTGCAAAATGACGGCACTCTTCATTGTCAATTTGCTTGAACATAAAAGTGCATTAGAAGGTAGGTGCATTCCTGCCCGGGCAAATCAGAACAGAATCAGCCAATGAGGCGTCGGAGAAAAAGAGTGAAAGAGGGGAGCATCAAATCAAGGTAGAGAGGCAACCCCTGGGCAGCTTCGGGCAATAGAGCCTACAGACACGGCCGACACCCAGGAATCTCACAGAAAAACATTCAAATAGATATAAATGTCAAAAGCCTCGGAAGCAAATACCATCGTTTACAAATGAAAAGCTCTTTTGTTTCATTATTCAAACATTATGCACATTTGTTCTGGGGTGCAGCTTGTTTTGCTGCATGAGAGTATGAAGAATAGCACATAGGACCAAATGGATTCAGAATACAAGCTGTTGCATATACATGAATAAACAAATAGCATCTGTAACAGCTGTGATATGCTTATGCAACGTTTACGTGTGTCATTAGTGAACACATTACTGAATTCATGTTTGCTGTACATACAGATTGATGCAAATGTCTGTAATGCCACACTCCTATATTATGCAATAGTTTGGGGTTACATACATATTTTTTAAAATCTGTTTTATTTCTTTAAAAAATTGAATTCAACTGATTGACGTAGGTGCAAACACCGATGAGACTGAAAGTGTCACTGCCTTAATCCTGAACCAAAATGATTTTGACGTTGACATACAGATGTGTTTATTGTAATTTGTGTCGGTGTCATTTCAATAGATAATTTCTTGCATCATTCAAATACTGGGAAGTGCTGCTGAGTTAATCTACAGAACACAAGTTGAAATAGAAATATCTTTACTAGAATCAGTCCTTGTTACTATAACAGTCCTATTCTACTACAGTCTTTCAATCCTCTGTGAAGGTTCACAGTGAAGACATCTTTCACGCTAGTCTATGCATGTGGCACTGCAGAGGCTTTGTACAATGAATACTGTGCTGAAGCCCACATTCCTCACAGTGACGTGTTCCAACGGAGCCATCGCTCTGCGTGCTGCCTTCAGGGAGTTCACTGCTGAAATACAGCACCTCCTCATTCAACAAATCTTTCTGTCCAAGGGTCAGCACTCACCCCCAAACATCTCTGAATGACTTTGTTAACCAGTAACCTTGCGTGTTCAGTGGATACGCAGCGTTTTTAGAAACCTCCAGACTGAATGCACTGTTTACCAACCTGTCAACTTTGAGGTTTTCCTCCCTGTGGGACAAAAATACAAGTTTAAGGTCAAGAGAACAGCATTTTTTGAAGTTGTGTTATTTGAAAGAGCAGAACCCTGTGGGACATCCTGGCATTGAGACAGTAAACAAACAGAAGGATAATGAAGAGATCACTTTCCACAAGCATTTATTGGAATGTTTTGTCTTCTTTTGGTTCATCTTTTTGTTTTAGCTTACGCTACCTATAAAGAGTATTCAGAGGTTTTGCTGTTTTATTGCTTTCAAGACTGAATCATGGTAGTTTAATTAAGCTTTGTTGACAATAATTTACAAAAAAAAACAATTTCATATTGAAGTGAAAACAGATGTCTACAAAGTAATATCAGTTGTCTAAAATGTAAAAGGGAAAATAAGTGATTGCAGAAATATTCATCCACTTCAAATCAGGATTTATGCATCTTTGGCCACCACTACAGCATTAGAGCCCATGTGGATAGGGCTCAACCAGTCTTCCACATTTGGACATTTACACCATTCTCTTTAGCAAAACTGCTAAAGCTCTGTCAGACTGCATGGGGATTGTGAGTGAACAGCTCTTTTCAAGTCCAACCACAAGTTCTCAATTGGATTGAGGTCTGGGCTCTGACTCATTTTTGGCCTCATCAGACCAAAGAACCTTCTTAGTTGACTTAAGAGTCTCCCACATGCCTTCTGGTGAACTATAGTCAAGATTTAATCTGAGCTTTTTTCCACGGAGGCTTTTTCTTTGCCACTCTCCCATAAAGCCTCAGCAAAGGAACAGGCTACAGTTGTTTGCACAGTCTCTCCCATCTCAGCCTCTGAAGCTCGCAACTCCTTCAGATTAGTCATAGGTGTTTTGGTGGCCTCCCTCACTAGTCTCTTTGTTCAGTTTTTGAGAACGTCCTGCTCCTCGCAGATTTACTCACTGGTCACATTACTTCCATTTCTTAATGATGGATTTAATTATACTCCAAGTGATATTTAATGACTTCTAAATATTCTTGTATCCATTCCCTGACTTATGATTTTCAATAGCCTTTCGACAGAGTTACTTGGAGTGTTTTTGTGTTTTATGGTGTATTTATAGCCAGGAGTGCTGATTCACCAGTGAATGTACCTTCCAGATTCAGGTGTTGATATACTATAACCACTTTAGACACATTTACTGCTCTCACAGGATCTCCCTTTCACTAACTGTATGACTTGCAGCAACAGTTGGCTGCACTTCTGTTGATTTAGGTGAGTCGGTGAAGGTTGTGAATCACTTCTTTTACGTTTTATATTTTAAAGTAGTCGACATTACTTTGCAGGAATCATTTTTGTACTTTGACATGAAAGGTTCTTTTTCTGTAAATTATTGTCAAAAACTTTATATTGACCATAACTCTGTGTTGAAAAGCAATAAAAGGAGAAAACATTCAAAGGGGTGAGTACTTTTTATAGGTTCTGTATTTTCTGCTTTCCACCTACTTGCATGCTTTTTCTGTTTTATATAAAGCACTATATAAGCACTTTGAATTGAATTGTTGGAATGATGGATTTTAAGTATATACTTGCAAAAGTAAACTTACATAAGAGCACATCTGATCTAAACCACTGTCACAACCCAGGAGCAATCAAATTTACAGCTTGTTAAATTGGCAAGCACACTATACAGACTGCTTGAAGTCATTCAGTGTTTGATTTACATTTTTGCATTGTTGTTTAAGCAATACCAATAAAAAAAAGCTGCTGTGAACACAATGCTTTCTTGTGGATGCAAGCTGCTGTTGAACACCGGGGCTTTTGATCTCATCTGAGGCAGATCCCAAAAAACAGCTCCCACTTTTGTCAGAGGCTTCAAGGAGACATCAGTTGTTGTATTTGATGCACACTGATACATGCTGCCAGTACGGGAAGGTCTATGTGTGGAAAGAGAAGAAATAGGTTCAAATATGTATTTATTTGAACAAACAATTTAAAACAAGCAGCATTATTAGTCTAGAAAGTCCACTACCTAATGCAATGCAACCAACAGAGCTAAAAAATATTCTCCTGCAAAAGCAGCAGAGTGGTTAGTAACCCAGACACAGAGCTGCCTTCAAGCAGTGGCTTTTTAGAGGCTCGTTTTTCAGCTGTCACCTTCCAGTGGTCCAAAAGATTGCCCAGAACAAGTCACACTGTCCAGCGCTATCTGGCCCACACTGAACACAGAGGTAAAGCACAGCCTGTCTCCAGAGAACAACGGCTCATAACTCAAAAATATTGGTGTCCTTGTCAATAAAATCACACATAAAGAAGATTGGGCTTAAATGAATGTGCTCTCCAGAGGAATATCTTGTCAGGTGAGGCTCAGTGCTCCTCTCTACCTCAGGAATGTGTCGGCACAGTTCTTACTCACCCTTCCCCCGCTTCCAAACCCTGCCATTGTGAGAGCTTTTCAAAAAGTCACTCCTTTCACAGTGAGGGATGTCTGGTGTCAACCCATTCTTCATCGAAGGCTGAAAGTAGGATATACATGCAGGTAGAGATTTCTTGCTAAGAAATGTATGTATGTATGTATGCGTTTGGAGTGGAACCTCCTGGCTATAATACACATAACAGCTCTGTGAAGTTAATTTGATAATCTATTATTATGTGGTTTGCAATGATCTTAGGGGTGAACAAAGAGAGCGAAATAGATATACATATTTAACTAAATGCAAAGGCAATTTTTTCTCTAATTGTAGTTGCAAATTGTATTTCAAACGCTTTTATGAGAACTAGTTTCAAGGGCTTTTGAAATGCTTCAGAGATACTCTGGCCCTAATAAAGAATGCGGTTTACTCCAGAGGTTTAGACAAAAATGAGGAAATTACAGCAGAGACTCATCAAATAATGAACACAAATCCCTTATTAGGCGAAAATCACAGGAAACTCCTTTATTTCATTTGCACGTTTTTGCCTCCCCCGGAGTTTTCCTTCAAAGCTTTAGAAGTAGATTAAATATTATGTCTGTTATGTCAATAAGACATCTAAAATGTGATGGTTTTACTATTATTCCTATTTCGTTGATCTCAGTAGATCTGGTAATACTTTCTCTTATATTTGCTCCCATTTCTGTGTTGATCTGTTCTTATTTTTAATATGTGGTAATAAATCCGCGCCACATGGCAGGGTGTGGCAGATTTTTATGACTGAAAAATGGGTGGTCCTACTCAGGTGCAGGCGTGTTATTGGTTGGTGCAGTCTTCTAAAACACCAATACCTGAATCAGGTGGAGAAAAAAGTCAGAGAGAAGCCTGATAGCACCCTGTCAGTTGCACCTTCGGTCCCTGGTGAAGACTGCTTTGAGCATTTTTGTTGATTGATGTGTTCTGCATTCACAGAGACACTGAGGAACTACAGGAGCAAATAAGGTGAGTAATGCATTTTAAGCAAGGTAAGGTGTTCATATATGCATGGAAAATTTAATAGATTTGTCTGAAGCGGCAACTATACCATAAGTAATAGTTTGTACAAAAGCACTTGTAGTGAATTTATTCAAATTATTAGCCCACCTAGAGAAATCATATGCTTGTAAACAGTATTAAAATTCAGCAGAATCAACCGAGATTTTCGGGAACAGGATGGTAGCAGTTGTGTGGGGAAAAAAATGTGCAAGCATAAGTGCATGAAAGTATGTCTATCTGCAAGCTTCAGGTGTGGGGAGTAAGCTAAATGTTGTGTTTCCCCAAGAGCAGGGCTCTGAGGCGGACAGATAGCGAGGCAGGCCGTGGTGTCTGGTGGCGGTGGTGGGCTCGAGGAGGGCTGTGGTGGGGTTGCATCACTGATGACTAAACAGTCATTCAGCTCAGGCCTGTGATAACGTGCCAGGACGCAGGATTCCAACGGCAGCCTGAAACCCTGGAGCCACAGAGCAGGGCAGGCCTGGTCTCGCTCAGGCTCAGGCTCAAACTTAAACTCAAGAAAAGGGAGAGGCCGACATCCAATTCCTCCTGCACTCATTGCCACCCCCTCAGCCTTGGAGGCTTCCTCATAAATCATATAGTCCCAACTGCCTGCACCAGGTTGGCCTCTATCCTGAAGCTTAACATTGAAAGTGAAGCTTAAGGCTTTCCTTAATGTAACTTAGCACCAAATGTTCCTTCAGAAACATCGTGATTGTGGTATATTACTTTTGGGAAACTGTGAAGAATCGGAGAGAGAAAGGGAATCTGAGAAGTTGAAGAAGGCTGTGTTCTGTTCTGACATTGTGCATTTGTGTCTTTAATTTCAGACACTGCAAGATTATTCCATGTGTTCTATCCTTCATTCCACCGGAGTCTGTATCTGCATTTAACCAGATTTCAGTGGTGTGAAGTGTAAGAGACATGGAAATACAACATCACAAGCTCTCGGCGATCAAGTCAAAAGTCAAGGAAGTAACTGAGTTTGTTCCTGCAGTTCTATACTTTTTTTCTACATTCTACTATATATTGTATGCATTGTTTCTGTAGCATATGTCGTGTATTTTCATCGATAAGGACTGCGCTGAAAACTGAGTGATATGAATAAATTTTCTGACCTTGTGCCCAGTGTTTCTTTTTTTCTAAAAGTGCAGCATCTCAAATCATTACAGAGCCATTATACCACCCACATCCGAGTTTCTGTGGTTCTCAGCCCCAGAGCAGGATTTTTTTTCATTAGCCAACATGGAGAATTTAAGACTCAGCCCACACAAACAACCTTTACTGTTTGGCAAATGAAGCTTATTAACAATTTAAAACATGCCCTCGCAGTAGCCCACACAATAATGCCATTAAACATGCTTCTCCCTGCTAGAGAGAGATGCATCTCCACTACTCCCAGCACACTTCTCTAAAGGAGTGCACATCAAAGGCGAACATAATAGTCGTTGCTGTTTTACTTTTCCATACCTCGACGTTGCTACTGTTTCAGCATTTTGTACAGATTCCATATGCAGGCAAGGCTTTTTAGTTTTTTTGTAAAGGTCAAACTCTTTGACTGCAGGGTTTTGCAAGCAGAACTGGTCTGGATAGAGCTTTTAAGTTCAGTGGAATTTTAAATAAAACAGAGCGTTGCATCTGGAGGTTTGTCAGCGTGCCTCTTGACCGCAGGGGTCTGTTTGGTTCCTGACAATCAATCCCCTTCAGAGAATGTTCAAAATGTGAAATAATAATAATACAACAGAGCAAAGCAACATATTTTTGGCCCATGGTTATGCATGTGGGTACACTCATATGAATATAAATGCACCCCCTTGTTCTCAGTGACTTCAAATAGATTTTCCCCCTCAATGGCCTCTGAAAGTATTTTAGTTACTTAACACTGTCAGGCTTTTGTGAACCACTCAGACAGCAAAAACGTATAGTAAGGAGTAGAGGCCACGTCCAAGCACAGACAAAATATCCCTGCATATGTTGTGCACTGCAGTTGTGTCTATGAAATGCTAGTCTATTGATGTTTACACCGTATCTAATTTTTATTCACAGCAACTTAGTGAAAATTTGCTGTGATAGTTTGCCTTTTCTAATATCTGTCGAATTAAGCTACTGCTAAAATGTGGTGCTGTGATAATTAATCAATTTACCAAACAGTCAGAGGTCCAAAATTTTGATAACTGAAGTGCTGTTGCATTCTTTGTTTGAGTGAAGTGTAATAGAAAATGATTTTTGTTAGTAATCATAAAATACTGATTAATAAGAAAGAAAAACAATAGTTTAGCTCCACTATATTTTCACTAACACTTGTACACAGAGCATTGACTCTTTCATAATAGCACAAATATCTTTTCCATGGTGATGAGCTGCTACAAAAAAAAGTTGCATTGTTTACACTTTAGCAAATTCTAGATCATTTTTAAAATTTGAAAACAAACTGCTGCGACTGTGAGCAGCTTGTACTGAACAGCTGATATGAAGGTCTGCAAACTCTTCTTCATCTTTCTGCTCCTGAGTTCAACGCTTGGAGAGGACACAGGTGAGAGGAAATGTTCCTACAGCAGGTGCATGTACATCAGCACAATAGGGGAAAAACCGAGTTAAAAAAAACAAACACCTCACTGTGACTCTGAATTTTGCTGATTGCCCTGCTGTGAAATGTGGATGATTCAGTTTCTATTCTCAGCAGCTGAGCAGTCTAATAAGACAGTTTCACGCCACACAAGTAGCGCTTGCTAATTGAAAGCACAGCCATGCTGCAAAATTGTTTTATTGTGTCAGCAGCGTGCTTCATTAGGGAGAATCTACAGCGTACTGCACGGTCATGCCTTTATGTGACAGCTGAGTACAAGCTAAAGTCCTGTTACCTGTTTAAAAAAAAACAACTGGTGTTCTTCCTGGAGTTTGTGCACCACTTTCATCAGTCTGTGCTTCGGCTGTTTAGTAGCGGACGACATCGGCGTCCATCAGCTGCAGCGTTTAGTGGAGATGCTGACGTCCACTGAGTGTGAAGACCTCCTGCTTGCTCTGTCTCATGCTGAAGAGAACATCTTCCAGCATCTTGAGCGTCTATCGCCAGAAAAAATCAACTAGATCTCGCGCCTCGAGTCAAGAGACACACCTCTCCGACTGCAGGTTAGGGCCCCTTATCAAGTGAAATGCAATCTCAGCTGAGACCACTTAAGACAGCATAAATCACACGTTGGATGTACACCACCTGTCAAAAGTTTTAGGACTCTTTCTCATTCAAATGAATGAGAAAGAGTCCTAAAACTTTTGACAGGGGGTCTATACATTGAAACACAGGTTCATATAGATACATAAGAGCAGAAGAGATCTGTCCATTGCACAAAAATGCATTTAATTTTCTGGTGAAGCTACAATAAGGCCTCAACAGTCATTATGAAAGTAATTCAGTGGGCTTCTTACAGGGTTTTTAGTACAAAATGTACTCTTCATGCTACTATCACTCACCTCAGCAAGAAAACACATCACAAAAATGAAACACTTTGCTAAAAAAATAGTGTAATATTGGCAGATTTTCAACCTCTCAGACTACTGTTTCCTCATATTAGGTGCGCGTATGTTGTCTATGCTTACCGTAACTGAAATTACTGTCTTAGGTAACAATTAAAGTAATCAATAACTTTTTCTTAATGTACATAAGGACATCCTAGTATTGCTAGAGGATGATCTTCGGAATACTCAATCTTTGAGAGTTACAGACAAGACACTGCAAAGACAAGAGACCTCAATGGCAGAAAAACACAGAACACTTTGAGCTGTAATAAGGTAGAAATGAAGGAAAAGTCCACCCTGAGACTTGTCCGTTTCTCACACGTCCAGCTCAGCTTGGAGAGTTTCCGGCAGGGAGCTGACTGTCAGAGACCTGTCTTTCTGAGGACCATATGTTTTGTGTTTACTAGATAGTGAGACTCAGTGCCGAACAGCCCTGACAGACTGGCTGCTGAGGTACGGCAAGGAGACCTACTACGACAGGCTTTCTCGCGCCTTGCAGCACATCGGCAGAACAGACATCGCCATTGGTGAGAATTAAGTGGAGACAGAAAGAACACATGCCTCCTGTAGCAATGAATGGTTTCCGCATAAATTGAATCATTTTGAGTGGTGCTATTAATGTGGTTGCTTTCACAAAAAAAAAAAAAAAACTCGCTTTTTATGTACACTACAGTGCTGTTGATAGCAGCAAATCCCTGTGAGCAGACATCACAGCATGTCCCTTGACAAAAGGAAATTGGAACAAAGCCTAAATTGGTTACATGGTGGTGCATTTTCAGAATGGGTTTATTTTGGTCAAGAAGGCCTCCTCAAGACTTTAACAACAGTGTATAATTGCTTCATTACTTTGAGATTTGTTTTAATTGGAACTTCAAAAGTGGCATATTTTGCACACTGCCAGTCTTTGGCATGTGTTGCAGTCCAGTGTGCACACAACTCCACAGCCGAGTGGCGTTGGATAGAAGGAGGTGTAAATGATCTGACAGAGGACTCAGTGGAGCTGACACCAGCCACAGAACAAACCATCTGCTCCTTTCATCAGCAGCTTCCGAGGGAAAAAAACAAAAGACAAGGAAAGGATGGGAAAAAGATGAGTTGTAAGACAAGAGTCTGGAAGAGGAGTGGGGAGGGGGACAGTGATGTCTTTGGTGAAAAAAACCCAAACTGTGGTTGCACTGTGCAACAATTATCGTACACTTGATTGCAGTTCTGAAGAGATTTAATCATACGGAGAAACTTGAGAGGTTCGTCTTGTTGTATTCTAAGCTGAAGGACAGCAGTTGCTATACTGCTAGAATTAATTAGGTTCAGGGAAAGAAAACAACTCTTAAATTCACGTTTACATCCTTTTACAGGATGGAATACATGAATATGTAGCAATTTACTATAAGGGATATAATGTTAGATTGAGCCTGTGCTTTTTTATTTTTATTTTTTACAGAAGTGGGAAAGAACATCAATCAGGACAAAGCCTTGAGTCTGAAACGCTACGTTGAAGGTTACCACAAATATGTCAGCTCTTTAAACCTTCCTTCGGTAAAATCAGACACACAGGACCAGCAGCGTGCACACCAGCGGGTCAGAACAAGAAAAGGTATGATTGTTTATCCCTAAAGCGCCACATAGTCACTTCAGTTTGGCTCATAGCAAAATAGAAAAAATGATGGAGAACTGAGTCCTCGCATGTGTGTCCATAGAAACCCAAATATCTTTTGGCTATTGATGTCAAGAGGCTATTTTTGGGTTATACCTCTGGAGACTGTCTGAATGACAAATGATATAATGTTTCACTGAACCCTGAATCTATTAAGTGTTTAGATGAGATGCTGGATTAGATTTGGTGGCCGTGGGCATGCTTCCAGCTCATTATTTCTCAACATCAACACTCTCACTATACAAGGGATTATTTCCCAGGACAGTTAGAAATTCAAAAATGTAATTATCACCTGTCCATTTTTTCCCCGTCTCCCGGGTGCCTCATTCAAGCTAAAACTTGACAAAAATGCTCCCGTAGTCCTTTGAGATGGTAAGTGTGTCTGTCCTGTTTGTGTGTGTGTGTGTGTGTGTGTGTGTGTGTTAGTGAGGGATCTGACATGGCGTGACCTGGATCTCATTGTGGAGCGACCTGCTGTACCTCCGTACCAGAAGGGACCTCTGGACGTAGCTCTTCCGGTCTTGTATGGCTTTCTGCTGGGCTTTGGAGGCGCCTTGCTTGCCGGCGTATCTTTCCACGTCATCATTGTCCACATTTCTTGTAGAAGGCAGCAGATCACTCCACGATCACTAGCAGTTCCAGTCGTAAAGTCACGGTCGGAGCTGTGAGGCTGGGAGATGCAGCTTTTGGGATGTCAGATTAGGTCTTTAGATTATCCAGGAAGGCATAAAAATTAAACTGACATAAAAAATAAATTTAAAAAAGCCTAAACAGATCTGTCATTTTTTCTTTTGGTGGCATTTAAAGAAGGTTTTAAAAGCCCTAAATCTTCCGGTCTCTTTATCCACAGTGATCACCGGAACCGACACAAGAATTCAATATCGATTTAACCACACTGCTGCTAATTATTACAAATATGACAAGATTAATGTTGTTTCAGATAAAATTATTATCCATGCTGTGTATTGCTGACTGGTAAGCATTATTGTCTTGCCAGTAGGAAGATGACTAGTAGTGTGACAGATGCGTTGGAACCCAGCCCTCACACCAAAGGTTGTTCCGGTGTTACTGTGATAGTGATGCCACTTTCCATTTCCCCTCCAAGTGACGGCAATGTGCCCGTCTGGCATCGAGGAACAACTAATTATCCAGCCTGGCGCCTGCTTCCCCGGAGCCTGCCGATACCTCCACAGGCAATCCAAAAGACTAATAACAATGACAATGCTAGCAGACAATGGAGCGCTCTCGCTTGTGATGGCAGCTTCTGGTGGGTGACAGAAGCCAAACAGAAAACACAGAGCTATATTTTTTGAAGGTGTAAAGTTGGGGACGATTTGTTAGCAAGCTGAAATAACTTGATGTATGAGATGCTACAGCAGAAGTTGGTCCATAAATTGGCGTCGGAAAACCAAACAGAATAAAAATGTCCATATTAGAAAATTCAAATTAACTTTGTTGACATGTGCAAGCTTTAATTAAGAAAAGCATTTGCTCACAACGGGATTATTTTCACATACTCTGCTGAGACAAACAGTTTCATAATAGCAAGACAGAAAACACGCTCATGGCACTGAAGTACTTTCGAGCTTCTTGTTCTCGGTTTCTTACACCATCCCTACTTTCTTCGTCATAATTGAACTAATTACTTCATTATACAAATCTGGCCTAATGTGCTTCAGGAGGCAGACAGCTTGGATTAACAGTGGCACTAAGCAGCAATTACAGACTATTAGTTCATAAATCAACATTTAAACAAATTATAGTGCCAAGCAGAACTGTTTGAGCAAAGCTCTGAAAGACCAAAAGAGCATGGATTTGAGTTTTGACTTATTACTGCAGTAGAGAACCAAAATAAACTTACAGCGCTGTGAGTTTCTCACTTTCTATTACTGTAAAATGAAAATCTTATTACTATACAGTGCTTGATTTGGATTTTGAAGAGGAAAATCTTTGAATTTCTGATATGTAAAACCAATAATACACAGTAATGACATTTCGTAACAGTTTGTCTTTCACGCCGTGCGTCTTTAGACAACTCTGAGTTTCACCTTGACCACTAAGCTTCCCAGGTGGCACAGCAGAAGTCTTCACGACAAAACTTCCTCTGTCCTTCAGTTTTCCCCTGCTGGCTGTTAGGATCCTGCAGGTGCTGACTATGACAGGTTCACCTGCTGTGGGCTCACCCGTATTTCTGTAACCAGTGGAGAGGAAAGCCAGAGTTCTGTATGCCTGAATGACTCACAGAAACAACATGCCACATGGGGCCTGCATCATGGTTGTGACACTCCTTAGCATAGCCAAGGTCCCACCAGGAAACTTTTCTTATGGGTAAGAAAACTAAAGATGCAACTCAGACTTGTGGAGGCACACTGTATAGCGACAGTAATATGGACCCCAGTGTACAATTTCATATCCCATAAAGCAGGGCCTGATCATGTGATTGTCTTCAGCCTCATCCTTTAAAATGCTTTTCTTTCACAGAGATCTGAAGAATAGGGCCACCGTCATTTCAAGCCATTCTCATGCAAAGGGATGAAACAATAACAGACGGCATGGATGAAAAGAGAAAGAACCTGACATGAAATTGACATTTACAGCCGAGGCAAAGCCGATGTGTGATGGTACGCTTTCCAGGCATACCCATTCTCATGTAAAATAGAGCATTTTCATTTTTTTTCATTCCTGTCGTTTCTTTGGGTCATTAAATAGTTTGTGGAGCAGCAGCTTATCACACTGGATTCTCCCAGGAGGACGCATCTGTCTTCTGTCATTGTCTCGGCTCGGCATAAGGAGTCAAGTGTTTGTCTGGATGGAAATGTAGATGGACTGGATGTAATGCGTGCCAAGGGGGCGCTCAGACGGAGGGGCCGTGTCCTTGATGTGCTGAGGCTGAGCGTTCTGCACCGCGGCCTCTGGGGTGTGCTTAGTGTCACTAAAGGCTTTAACTTCCCCTCCCTCCATTTGCATCTTCATTCATCTGCGGGGCCACTGAGGTGCCACAGTCCCCACTCAACCATCACTCTCCCTTTGCTCAATATATATGGATCACAGGAAACAAGATCACAACACCAGCTCTTTTAAAGTCATACTTTTTTTTAATCGCCTCGGCTCCAGCTTTTCACAACTTTGTCTTTCATGGTTTCCTTGGGGGAAACTGAGACTTCTTCAAAGTTTTTGGTGCTGATCAGTCATGAGCAGCTCTGTGGGTTTACACATAAAACCACATTGCCATCCTGTGGTCATGACAGGTCATTACAGCAGGCAATACACAGGATTTTTTTGCACAAAACAACCCTACTCCTGAGCAGTTTGAAATATTTGCAATACATGTGTGTGTTTTAATAGGAGAAGATCATTTGAAAAGTAATGATATTGAAATTTGTTTTATAATGACACTGCATATTGTGTTTATTGCTTTACCCCTAGCAGCTGTGGAGAGGCAGTTACACTTTGAAGAGCTGCAGTTGCGTTCAGTTCAAATGCGAGAGCGCTGTGAGTAGACAGCCATAATGCGGTGCAGTTAGACAGATGTTTTTAGTGAGCCAGACACACTGAATCACTGAGCAGCATTGTTGTCACCATAATGGGAAAATGCTTCGTACGCCTAAACACGGTAAACGGTCAAAGCTGTGATGTGTTGGGTAACAAAAGAAAACTTCACTTGCAAATCTACTTTATATGTTTGTGCTTTTCTTTTCAAACTGCAGTTAACATATGAAGAGCGAAGTAAAAAGACAGAATACAATCATGTTTGGATATATCTACTGTATATAATGGAGCACTGTGTGTTGAAAATTAAAGCAGTTCAATACTGCAATATATATTTAAAAATGTAATGCAGGTAATTAAAGACAGATCAATATCATATTTCCTCATATCTTTTCTCTTTAATATCACTACACACTGCATGAGCAATAGGCTTCGTGTCAATCTTTATGCATCAAATGGATGAATCTAGTTTAATTTGATGAATCACCACTGATTTTAAATCCTCCTGATGAAAACAGAGAGCTAAACAAATGTAGAAAAGAGCTTCGAGTAATGGCTGCTCACTTGTCAGTTTGTTGTAATTAAAGCAGGACATTTCAAACTCTGCTTCAGACAGGTGTGTTTCCTCAGTGTCAGCGTCAGACAGATTTACCCATGAGACATTAGGACGGAGACAGAGAAATCCCAAAGCGGTCTGAGGGATTCGTCTGAAATTCAAACTCAGCCTTTTCCACTTTATTTCCTTTATTTTTTAGCTTCTGAACATGGCGTTTATGTCGAACTGCATGAGGCGCTTTCATGTGGAACTCATTGAAATAGCAACATGCAAATGCTTGTGTTAATGATTCTAATACATTATGAAGCTGAAGCAAGGAGCTATTTCATCAGTGTGTGTGGTAATTGGTCTCAGACTGCTTAATGTGATAGACATTTGGAGACACTCAGACATGGATGGTCTGTGTCTTTAAAGCCAAGTGTCAGCTGAGGAACACAGTTTGCCGATCAGTTCTTTGAGTTTGACTTTTACACTGTGTGCCAGAGAGCAACAATGCATCTCAGTTGGCTTTTTTAGACTCCTCGAGTAATTGTTAATTCATATTAATTCATTATTTATGATTTATTTCATGGGGAAATTAACTGGAAACAGCTATCCAACGCAAGTATAATAGTGTTTACAGTGAATGCTAATTTGGAATACCCATCATGAGTAGAGGAGGTTTAGACAATGGAACAAAGAGAAAATAAACTTGATATGCAGTAGAATAATCACTCGTCAAACAACTGTGATTCTTAACAAACAAAAAAACAACAACATGTTAACATGGAGGATAAAGCGGTGTATAGAGAATGGATGGATGGATGGATGTTAACATGGGAGACATCAGGGCTGCTGTGGATGTAACTATGCATTCACATTCTGTCATTTTCGGCACAGAGATCTTGGCCTGGGAGCTTATCATGCATCTCTCAAAATTAATAAAGTAATTGTGCACAAGCTATTAAATTATGATTGTGTAATAACACTCACAACACCCCTGATGACATGCTGCAAAGCATCATGCGGCTTCTTCCCATGCTGTAGTGTTCTAATGAGTTCCCCTAGCATTGCACCACACTGCGTTGTTTTGCATTGTCTTGTCTAATTTCCCCACTGATACTGAACGGCTCAGTGAGGAGCTAGTATCTATAGTCATCACTCTGTGTTTTTTATCTAATGAGAAGACAGGAGCGCAAACAGTACCTGCCACTCTGTTTAATGAGTTGATGGGACGATAAAACACCTCACTCGCATGCCTGTCCAACACAGTAGCTGCAAATCTAGCCTCGTCTTGATGGCATGTTTAGAAGGAAGGTCAAATTTGTTTGTCTCTCTGAAGCTTTATCTTCTTGTTTCAGGTTTGCTTTACGATACTGCTGATGAAATTTAAATCAGTTCCTTCGCCAGCAAAAATACAGACATCTCTGAGCTTTTGTGCAGCCTTCAAACTCTGCTGTTTGTAGTTTGTATCATGTCCTAAAGGTCACTGTCTTCTGAAAATAATTAAAAGTGTGATTACTTTCAATGCAATAATGGTAGCGTGTAATGAAATAATTCATTCATCTGCAAGTTCTAAAGAGAAAAACAAAAATGGCAAGCAGGTTGAGCGGTATTTTCCATCAGACATGGGGTTGTGGCTTAATTCCACTATAAATAATTAACCATCCTTCATTCAGAGATGCAGACTCAATAATTTTATGCCTTAATTAATCACAAGAGAATGTTCCATTGTTGGTGCATTTAATAGCTGCTCAACTACTGGAATGAGACAATGCGTAGCATTAATTAATACCAGCTATCAGTGGTCAGATTTGCTCTATGCAACCCAGTAAACAAACCCTGTCCAAAGGCAATTTGCTGACATTACACAATCAAGATTTATGGTTGCCTAGCTGGAAACAGTTTGTAAATGAAGCAGAGTGGATCCCCAAACATAGCTCTGTAAAATGCATGCAAAGCACCAACTGCTGCCGCTTGATCAATGTCAAACACCCATTATTTAAATTTCCTGAAGTGATTTTTGCCACTGCTCTGTCATCCTCGTTCTCTCAGATGAGTCTTATAAGCCCGCAGCCCATTCGAGAAACAGTCTTTTAATAAAACTTGGCTGTGCGCTTCAATTTTAAATCTTGCTTCAGAAAGGTCAGAGCTAAACATTTTCTCAGGGAACGCTCTTCATAAAAGCAGGCGAGTGCTAAATGACAAGGTCCCATGACTCAATGAGAACATACCCTCTGACACCATGCAATTAGTCTCAATAGTATGAAACCACTGGGCGTGTAAACAAATTTAATACATAAATCTCTTGGTCTCAAATTTCTAAAAGGGACCTTGTTAATTAAACCATCATGGTCAATGAATGTGCAAGGGGTGTAAAATTAATTTTTGTGTGAACTTGCAATTACAGCATTGAGAAGCTAGTCTATTATAACAGTATCTCATTTGAAAAAGGATTTAGCTAGAGGTATTTCATAATTCAATGCAATCATCATTTGACCTCCAAAAAGGTTAGGCGTTTTTTCTACCTATAGCTTCAGTGATAAGAGGTAATTGTATGGCACAATATCAAGAGGGTTAAATTAAAAAGAAAAAGAGGCCAAAGCCTATGGTAAATTTAGATAAATTGAAAACTAATATAGTCCAACACAATGGCACAATACAGGGCTCAAAATATCCCAAGTATAAATGTAATTAAGGCAGGGAGAGGTGAAAACACCGAGCAGTAACAAAAGGTTGCCCAGAATTGATGGGTGTCTATAGGCCAGATGTGAGCCAGCGGCTGCAGAGTGTTACTGCTGTTAAATGCCTCAAACAGTGAAAAATGCCCCTGAGCAAGGCACGGCAGCCAGACAACTTCCCAAGTGCTCTACCTATTTTTTCATTGTAATGTCTAAATGACAGTATGTCTCCAAGTATTTACTCAATAAACTAATGTTCTTCTTTTCATGTATATATCAATACACTTTAGTGAATAATACAGTATGTGTGTCGAGGATCATCAGTTCAACTGCAATGGTGGATTACCACAGGGAATGAGAGCGCTAACAATGTTGGAATGTAACATAGGTATTTTTTAACAAGTACTGTTGCAATCCATGCTGGTGAAATCCTCTTTACATGAGTAAATCTGATTAGAGCAGGTCATCAAGAACAGAGTGACCATGCAAAAAAGAGAGTAGTGAAGAAGGCCACCAAGACACCTATGACTAATCTGAAGGAGCTACGAGCTTTAATGGCTGAGATGGGAGACTGTACGACATCCAAAGCTTTAAGGTAGAGTGAGGAGAGAATGCTAATGTTGAAAGCTCATATTAATCTCAATTAGAGTTCATCAGAAGGCCTGTGAGTGACCCTGAGGCCAATTGAAAGAAGAACGAACATTTTTCAGATTAGGCACTGCGCATTATCAAAACATGCCTTCCCCGCCATGAAGCATGATGGTGGCAGCAACATGATTAAGGGATGTTTCTCAGCAGCAGGTCCTGGAAAGCTTGTAAAGGTAGAGGTTACAATGAATGTCGTCAGGACAACCTGATGCAGTCTACAAGACAACTGCAATTTGGGAGAACATTTGTTTTCCAGAAAGACAATGATGAAAAGCACACAGCCAAAGCTATGCAGAAACTGTTTAAGACAACAAGGTAAATATTTCGGAGGGACTGAGTCAAAGCCAGTTCAATCGATAATTTGTGGCTGAACTTGAAAAGGGTTGTTCACTCCCAATCCCAGTGACAGTTTTACAAAGAAGAATGGGGTAAAATTGCAATATGTTGTATGCTCATTGTAATGCTGTATTCCCTAGACATCTGTTTGTTCCAAAATATAAACACAAATGTTCCTCCTACTTTTTATGTAGTTTTCTTATCGTCACTTCGTTATGATCTGTATCTTTCCGATGTTGACAAAGTGCACACTACAGGGGAGCCACGGGGAACTTGGCCCCTTTTAATGAAACATGACTTGTGAAATTTTGGGTCTTTGAAACCCTGATAGCGTATTATTTTTGTCATGCATTTCTATTCATCTGTATCCTCATCAGCATGTATGACGTTCAAAATTAGGCTAGTTTGCTGTTTTTGTAATCACCATCAAAGCATGGTGGTGCAAAATCACAAACTTCACTTATGTTAACTCAAAGGATAGGAAAAAGACTAAATGTGTTGATGCCAAACATTAACAAACCTAGCTCTCCGTGGAGCTAACAGATGCAGAGAAGCTACATCTGTTTTATTATTATACTGATACTAACGGGAACAATGAGAACTAAAAAGTCAAATGATTTAAATAGAGTGCATCTGTTGTTTTTGAAAATAACAAAGTCATAAAAGTTATTAATCCTGAAAGCCATGGTGTAGTGCGCACACCGAGTGTTGATAAATAGCTCATGACCATTTTAAAATTATTCATTGCATATTCACAAAATGCTGCAAAATTATTATCTCATCATTCCCTTAATTTTAACCTTTTTGTCACAGCAGTGGCCATTTGTATCTTCATGTGCATAATGACGTACTGTACTGGTACATAGCTGATATATAAAAAGATGGCAAATGTGGAGGACTTAATGATATATTAAGGGCTCTAAGAGAAACTTTCTTTTTTGTAGTTGTAGAAAACTCCTGTTTCTTCTGCGCACTGCATTTAGGAGGCGCAGTTTACAATAACAATAGCCCACTTAACGCGTGTTTCAGTATGCACAGTGAAGTTGCAACTAGAACACAGCTTGAAATGTAGGACAGAGTGACATAATGGCTCATAACCATGTGCCAAACGGTGGTCAGACTAATTCTCTCAATCAGAATATCTCTCTAATACACATTAATCAAGTCAAGTCCAAGCGGTCGGCCGGGAACACAATGAGGGAGAGAAGAAAGAGAAGGAATAAGCTGCAGGTGATGAAATGAAACACAAACACACGCAGACACTCACACACATTAAGTGATGACAGACTTTCCCAGGGCTCCAAATTAAAGCTGATGGCCATAGAAACCTTGTAATCACTTGTGGTGCCAATTTGCTGCAGAGACGAAGAGGAGCAGAGGAGCAGATGTGTGCCAGCATACCTTAGGATGATTTCTTAATAGCTTCATAAATCCATTCATGCGTCACAGGCATACCAACACCACTGACAGCCTGCTGCTAGGCTAGACACAACAGGCCTTTAAGCACCTGCTACACAAACACAAGTTAGTTGGCCCGCATATCTCTCTTCCTTACACTTTTGATTGGTGCAACTGGCATCAATTAAGAGTGTTATTTTGGTTGCTGTAGCTTAATTCTGCCTCGTGGAAAACTATAGAGACAGTGAAGACAACAAAGCCATGAAACTGCTGATACTATGTAATCTTCCTCTCATTTATGTTTAGCCCTTTTGCAGTGTCTCGCCTCCACAGGGACCTCGGCAGACTGTTCAGCTGGTTGTACCTCACAGCTGTGGCCATGCACACTCTCAGTTAATTACAGGAGCACCTCTGTATGACTGCGCAGTCAGCAGGTTCACTCCACAGTTATTGTCAGAGGTAGGCAAACCGAGCCTCCGAGTTCCCCTCATTAGCTGCTCAGCACTTAGCTGTTGTTGGGGTCTCTTGCGCTGGTATGTACCACCCCCTGTCAGCGGAGTGAAGTACTGACTACTGTGCTTAACCACAAAACAAAAAGCTTTATTTGGATAACAGATGTAAGATCAAGCACAGAATATATTTTGGTAACAAAACATGTTCATAAATTACAGTAACATTCAAGATTATTGCTAGCATCTTCGGTACGTTTCTTCAGCTCATCTTCACTGCAGCAATCAAAACATCTCCTGAAAAAGTAAAATTAGTCTCAGAAAGAGAATACTTTATTTTATGATGACAAAAAATAACTGTCATTTTGTATCATCTTGTGAAGACAAACCACTGTGTACCTGTTCCAGATCCTTCTCCTCATTAATGTTAAAAGCAAGTCCCTGCTTTGCTTCCTCAGCCTGCAGCCAACAAAGTCAAGTCACATATAAGTCAAACAGGCGTGTGCACAAGGTGATGGTATGAACACTGACACAACACAGAATAAAAACAGTGGTAGAACAATACGCTCTGCTTTAACTGTGTTTCAGCATTAATTCTGAGGTGCTCTTCAAAGTCCAAGAGGATTGCACTACTAGTTACAGTCTGTAGAGACCTAAAATGTTTGCAAGTCATGCCTAGATAAATGAAACCTCCAGATTTGAAATTATTTTGAGTATAGAACATTTTTTAAATAGCTCCTTTTCCCCCAGTGTCAACATGGTGACACATACATAACCTGTTTTATTTATTCTTTCTTTTAAATGTGGGCTGTTTTTCTGCTTTGTTGCTCATATTAACTGTGTTCCAAATCCTACTGAGGGCACTGTTTTCCTGTCAGATGCCTGAAAAGGCTGCCAGCACTCATGAAGCAATGAGAAACATTAGGCAGAACAAAAGAGACTAAATCAGACACACACAGCACACAACACGCGGCGTGACCTTGGTGGAACTTCCAATTTTGTTTGTTGTGCCGCTTACTGTGTCACAAAACCCTGTGTGACATTTCTGTTTACCCTTGTTGAACCAGATAAGGTGACAAAAGCTGCGCTAAAAGGAGGAATTTTTCACTTAGAAAATGAATCTAGTTTTCCTCCTCCTCTTAATCTCTCCCTATATCCCTAACCTTAGCGCGTTTAAACAGCGTGTGTTTGTGTGTGATGTTATGAAAAGGATTTGTATGATAAGGCTATTTTATGCAGTGGGGCCTACCTTTGAGGAGACTCGCCTCTCTCCAGAGGTCTGCTGAGCAAACAGAATGGCATCGTGGACAGAAAGGAAAAGATTACTGCGGGCAATATTGCCGTCATCAAAAGCTCCTCCAGCCTCCAGTTCCTCACACACCTGGGCTGCAGGCGGCAAGACAACAAATATTGCGCAAGGACATGTTAAACGTAGTGATTTTACCCAATGCTCATGTGGTATTACAATGACAATATTATAAGTTAAGAGAAGATTTAAAGTATTCAGGCACATTAAATTACAATTATCGCAGATTGTTGCTTTATTTCACTGGGAGAAGGAGGACACATGCAAAATAAGAAAAGTGTTTGCACATGTAATGTCTAACTAGCAGCTGTACCGGCGTCCTTCACAGACCTAATGTGCTCAGTGCTGTATGAATGACTTCATCTATGTTGCCATGCCAACTGTTCAGGAGAGCCAACAAATGTGAATGCACTTGGGTCATTTAAGATTTTACCTTGAACATTAGCCAGGTATAGTTTAATGCCCAGCGTCTCGTAGCTCGAGCTCATCTGTGTGGGAAATAAAAGAAAAAAGACTGTTCATGGGCATTTTGGGATAATTACAAACCCACATTGTTAAAGGCACACTAGGGTTTAACTCTCAGATCACACAGCAGTTTGCCAGATCTGTTTGAATATTAGATTTGCACAAAACAACAGCTTATGATTCAAATAAAATATCTGATTGAGATCAGTAGCTCTTTTTCTTTTTTTGGTCAATTTCTCTTATACATTTCTTTTGCACTTTATCTTTCTCCGTTTCTTTTCCATGAAAATGTCAACTCTAGAAAGGTAATATTATTGAATTATACTTTGATTATGCTTGTGTCAGCTGCAAGATGTCAGTTTCACTGCTATGAACCAGTGTCAGTAAACCTCTTCCAACTAACATTAACTGTCCACTTAAAACGTCAGCTTCTCTGCAATGGTACTGAAATTTAAATAAATTTGCTTGGTAACCAAGCAGCATATGGTAGAGCACAGAAATTTATGACATAATAGTTTCACTTATGGTAGTCTAATTCTAGCTGCTAAATGTTGCTACATGTTATGATATCTACATTTCATTTTATATTACTAATATACTGTCATTGTTAAATGGATAATACCGAATGTTTTATACATTTCAATTGTGTGAATGAAGATAACGAAGATACTATTGACATTATCAAATAATAGTGTTTCAGTCTCTTTGTTTCTTAAACTCTCAGTGGAAAATTGGAAATCTTCAACTTTTCTTCTGCTTTTTCTTCTATTATTAGTAAATAAAATAAAAAAGATTTTCTTTTAAATCTAAAATAATGTTTTCATGCTCACAAAGAACCCAAATTAAGAGTTTGTTTGTGCCTTTAAGTGACAGATATAAAATGAATCTTTTATGGGTACAAAGTGTACAATACAGAACCTAAAAACATTCAGTGAAGAACTACTAGCGTTTAAGCCTTAATCTAGTCAAAAAAAAAAGTTAATGACCTTTATCAATACTTTAATGCCCATCAAGTCTATGAAGCAAACCCCTGCCAAGTCGAGGATGAGGGTGTGGAAGGGCATAGGCTGCATCTCCAGGCTGACAGCAGTGGGACTTGGTGGCTCTGGTTCAGGCGACTGCTCCCCCAGCTCAATGTCACTGCAGTGGAAGTTGACATAGCTCGTGGGAGGCTCAGTTTTGTTGGCACTGCCGTTGTTCATATCGAAGTCATTTTGCAGCTCAAGCTGAGATATGGTCTAGATTAGGAGAAAATGCATACAGAAAGAGTCACAGGTTGTGTTTTCAGTATATCACCCTTAACTGAATGAGAAATATCGACAGTAGAATGACCCACGCGCTAAACGTCATATGTACTTGATCCCACCTGAGACTTCATGGTAACCAAACAGCTGAGTTTCCTCCTTCTTGTCTCTTTGCCCTTCTTCTCCCCTTTCGCTTTGTCCTTCTGCTCTTTTTCTAAAAACTTCCGCCTGGCCAGGATAATCTTGGCAGGGTCCAGCCCAGTCTAACCACAAACAAGTCTATGTAAACATCAAAATTCCACATGAAAACCTGGTTAACCTTGCCAGGAGTGCGAATTCTTTCAGCGTACCTTTCTGATGATCCTCTGGCGAAATATTTCAGCATTTGCAAAATAGAGTGGTGAGCAATAGTTCACTATTTTCACGCCTGTTATAGAAATGACCTGTGGAGTTATTACAAAAAAAATAGATGAAATTCCCCTTATTAAAGAAAAAACACACCGAGACATGTGCTCATCATACCTTACTGTACACCTTTGGGTTTTTGTAGATGTCTGTATCTATTACTTGGACCATTGCTGAACCATTACGACTACAAGGAACACATTGTTAAAATGAGTAACACACTTTCAAATCTTGATCCAAAAATGCCACATATTGCGCACAGTGTACTCACAACTGCGTCTTGAATATCACTACTAGGATGGAAAAGCCCACTCCGATAGCAACTCCATAAGGCAAGCTAAGAAAGAACGTGGCCAAGAATGACACAACCCACACACACTAGAAGAGAAGGAACAATAGAATAAGAAGAAAACATGGGGAAAAAAACACATTGCAGTGTGCTTCAATATTGCATCTAAACCTTTGACTTACACAGTCCAGTTTGCTCTTCTTCCATAAGTAGTAGGGATCAGAGAGCTGCAGGAGTGTGTTCTTCAGGTTGACTGCAATCAAAGCTCCCAGCACTGACTTGGGACACAAGGACAACATGGGTTATTAATCATGCCTCGATTTTACACTCACCTCTGTTTAAATGTTTTGCAGAATTTTTGATATCATATTGTTAAATGTACCTACTTTTGGAAGCGGTTTCAGGTAGGCTCCCAATGCGAGCATGGTGACCATTACAACCAGCATCACACATAGACTGGAAAACTACATGAGGGTAGCAACAGAGGAGGTAGTTAGTGGTTTCAGTTGTTTTCTCACAGTCTAAGCTGCTTTTCTTCATGAAATTTAAAGAAAATGGCAGTTAAAGTAACCACACAGGGTTATACTGGCTCAGAATAGGCTTTTGTGGATTGACGATACAGAAATCAACGCATTTTCTAATTATTTCTGACCATTTGATAAACAAAAATGTCTACAATATTTGAGCAAATGAAACTTCCCTAAACTAAGCCTGGTTAAAAATATAGATTTATTCTCAATTCATATCATTTTAGCACTGGTGATTTTCTTTCAGTGCTAGCCTAAACCTATTTTGAGAGTATCTAAAACCTCTTTGGGAGGACACCAAAAAGTCCTATATCCATGAAAAACCTTGCTACAGCGCCCACCTGTGATGTTCCTCCAGCACTGTCGACAGCCAGCGTCACAGACAGAGCACAGCAGATCACATGGATCTTAAAGAAGGACCCGAGGAAATTGCTGCAGCCCAGAGCCAACATTTCCTACACGAGAACATGCATTCAGTATTGACAAAGGAAGTAAAATAGACACGTTAAATGTGTACAACAGTTTTTCTACCTGGTTGGGATCCACATCATAGCCATGCTTGGCTGCCAGTGTCCTGCCCATAGCTAAGTTGATGACATACCCCACTATCGCCAAAGAGAAGGCTGTACTCAACATGTCGTCCCACTGACTCACAGTTGGAAGGATTGGTGCTGGAAATCTGGAAAACAGAGACAAGCAACAAATCTAAAATAAATAGTAAAAAATGGATTGGATTAGTGACTTCAATGACTGTAGCACCCATTCATTCTGAATATTCATGCTTTACCCTAAAGGGATTTCTCCCACTATGTCCATGTGATAGATCTCAGGAAGATGCAGAGGGCCTGAGATGGCTGTGGCCACCACCACCTGTGAAAAAATGGAATAGAAATCAGACACCACTATCAAACCTACACTGTCCATTAGCTCACATGTACAACCTACAAAAAGTGAATACATCTCCGTCAAAGTGAGATTTTTGGCCATAGAGAGGTGACAAACCAACTACTTACGATGATGATCTCCATAGGAATGGGGAAGGGAAGCTTGTGGCGATATCGGGCACTCAGCTCCTTCACTACAATCAGAACTCCACTGCTGACCAGAGCAAACACTAAGGAGGCTATGTTGGTTTTAGGAAGGCCGCGTACAATATCTATCAGAGTCTGTGTTAAAAGATCAAAAGACATATCTTATGCACAAATCATTTTATCAAAATATCTTGATGTTTTTCTTCAATTACAATGAGTCACTTACATATATGACAGCCAGTGGGCCGCTATAAGGTGGCACGCTGATGCCGAAGATGTACTTAAGCACTGAGATGAGGATCTGCAACCCAGCAGCAGTCATGAAGCCTCTGACAAAGGACTCTGACAGATAGATGGCTACAAACCCAAACTGCATGAAGCCAAGACCAATCTGCACAGACATAAATCATTTTCAATGTGTCACCTTTAAACTGTACCTCACATTGCTTTCAAGTTTCACTTTTAAAGCCTGAGCTTTTTGTGGTACAAATACCTGTATGATTGCAGTGAGGCAGGCCAGAGTTCCAGATATGGCCAGGCGAGCCTCATTCATCCTGTCTGTGTCCACTATTGTAGCATTAACAGTGGCATTGAAGTGACTGAAGTCCGACTCCGGGGCCAGCTGAAGACATACGATCCCCACCATTATGCTGAGGACAGCAAAAGTACCTGGACATAGAAAGCAGTGTGTCACATCTATTTTCCTTGCTATACTGCAAAGTGGGCAAAGTCAAGGCGGAGTGCAGCCCTGCGCAGCATTGGCAACTTATCATTGTCATCATACAAAATTGCTGCAGATAAATCACTCTGATTTACCTGGGACCATCTGGTGAGCAGTGCCCATGAAGAAATATGGGATGAGAGGGAAGAAAGAAGAATAGAGACCATTGACAGGAGGGAGGTTTGCCAAGAGGGCAAATGCCATGCCTGGAAAGAACAGAAGCTGTCAACTAAATCATGAAAAAAATAATACAAAACTATGTTATACAGTGCAGCAACTAGTATTAGTCAGAGGTTATACAGACGCATCGGAGTGGAGAGGATTGACTGACCTTGGGGAACCTGGATGGTACCGGCGCTGACCCCGCTGATGACATCACACAGCAGGTTTTCTTTCACTTTGTATTTGGGAAGCCAACGCAGTACAGGCAGATGTCTGAATAACAAGCCCTTCAGCCTTGGCACAGAGCATCTGACAGAAACAAACAAGAGGAAATCTTTGAAGAGCTCCAGGTTTCTACGTGTTTCTTTGTACAAAGTTCACAAAACAAATCTAAACTTTGAATTGAGTCGTAGCTGCAGCTCTCTGCACCGTACTGATCACAGCAGAAAGCTTGTCAGAGGTAGAGTTTGTACGACAGGAAGACGTGTTGTTCATGCTGACTGTGTGGCTCGATTTCACTTCTGTACCTGAAGAGCTTCTTTACTTTTTCTCCAACAGGGAACTGCCGACTCTTCTTGTCAAACTCACTGTCAAACTCTGGGAGATTGTATGCCGGCCTGTTAATCACATAACGTGGGCGTTCCTGGTGCATGGCTACAACATATTAAAACATATTAAAACCACTGAAAATTCACCTCAATACTCAAGGTGCAATTTGAAGAACTAAAAAATAAATAAAACACATCCCGTTATGTACTGTTTCATATTTCCAATCAATATCATGTAAACTTAGCAACAAACTTCATTGCACATTTGATTTTTCACATTGAAACAAAATTTGAAAATTAACTGACTTGAGCATTTTGATACAGTTATGGAAACAAAGGCATTTATAGGTTTGTTCTTATTCTGTTTTACATCTAAGGGGCAAACCTGAAGTGCAAGGTTCTTATCTAACCTTGAAAGATGAAGGAGCAGCTAACAGGTCTGGGGACTGCTAATATATTTAATCAACACCAAGTAAACAAAAGCACATGCACACGTTCACTCTATCGTAAGTAATCTTAAACAGCATGCAGCACAAAAATGAAACGATTACTTTCCATGTAATGTCTCCAGTGTAACAATAGCAATAGAACAGCAATCAAAACGTTGCTATTGTTGTGTTTGGAATGAACAGGTGGTCAAACAGCTGCCACACTGTTGCAATTTAATTAACTCTTAGCAAATTAATCTAAAAGAACTAAAGTACAAGAAACTGCAATAGATTAAAAAAATATTGAGTTGAAAGTATTTTTCACTGTCAACATTAAAGCATCTGTTCCACATGTGAATTAAAATTCTATTCCTACCAGTTGATGCATGCATTTTCCAAGGTTACTGATGAAATAATCTAAATCAAGTTGCAAGAAGTCAACACATCCCTTCCAGTGCCAGTACTGTTCAGAGGCACTGACTCAGTCTTAAAGTTAGACAAATATTAAGTCAAAAGTAAAAAAAGATGGTACCGTACCTAACAGTTGAGGCACAACACCTGCACGGATTGGGCTCAGATGTGTACGCTGCCCACTTGTTTGATTTCTTATCAAGCTTTCTAAAGAGTCTCTACACCTTCTGGGTGGAGCTTAGGATGACAAACCTTAGTGCATGTAGACTTACAGGAAAACCCCTTAGCGCAAAGAGATAATGAATGCATCTTTAATGGTTCAGTTTCTAGATACATGGAGCATCCACACATTCATTCACTCGTCAACAAAAATACAATTTTACATTTTATGGCAAAGGACAGACGTAAGCTACAGCAGGAACTAAACCAATTACAAAGCCTAGTTTAGCTTGACTGACAAAATTCAACTTTGTGGGAAAAAATGCATATAAACAGTGTACCATAACATTATAAAGGGTGAGACAGAAATGGGTAAAACATGATTTTGTTCCATTGCATCAGAATCTGTGCAAAACAATGGCATCAACATCATAGACTAAAGTGCAAATATTTATTAAATACATTTGTGTTTTCTCCAAAAGGGGAATGTAATATTCAAATGGACTATTGATAGGGAAAGCAAGTCTCCCTCTGGTGGAACAAAAGATGCAAAGCATAAATTCCAAATGAATGTTTTTTTCTTCAGGCATGGCAGACAAGTCAAACACTTTCTCGTCACTTTTTGTGAAGAAAACAGTATGAAGGATTTTATCTGAGTGCATTAACATCTCTCAAAAGAATGCTTAGAGTGCAGCTATTCACATGAGTGACTATTCTGAAAAAACTGTTTTTAAATTGCCAAACTGATGATGATGGGGGCTAAAAGCCGTTAGGGGATATTGCAGCAATGCCAATCTGGAGATGTGAGTATTGTGCAGTTTGGCTCTCCAACTATTAAAAAGCTCATTTAGATGCAAGCATACAAGCACTCCCAACAAACACTGTCAACCTGCTATGAAAATGGATTCAGGTAGAAAGTTTTGGTTTTGGTTTGAAGGATTTTCACTTTCATTTGAACAACTAATCACTGGATTAAAGTCCTGTTATAGTGGGGATTTCCTTTCACATACTGTTTGAAGATGAAATCTGTCTGAAAAACCACCATCTGCTTATCTCTTCACAAAGGGCCTTCAGCAACTCCTTTAAAAGCAGTTCCAGTCTTCAGAGGTTTTGATTCATGACTTTTTGCACAACTATAATATGTAGGTCTTTTAAAGTAGGAGAACAGGTTACAAGACAAATAATGAGCTTGTTAAGCAAGTGCAACAAGTGCAGCTCCATGTGGTTAAAGTCAGATGACTGTTTAATCTAGCCATGTCTGCTTCTCCTCCTCTTTGTTACAAAAGCTCATTGACCAGCTCCTGCTGGCCGCCTAAAACCCCTTAAAGTCCATTGCAGTCTATGAAGTCAGTACTGACTAGAAATCACTGAGGATGCTGATGTCTGCAAACTCCTGGCGGTATCTGTATGAGTACAAGGCCAAGAGAAAAGACCATTTGAGGGTCAGGAAGCTCCATACACAGGAGAGGTAGAGGCTCCTTGGATCAGTGATAGCTGTGGGACAGAATAAAGGAAGTGATTAGTATTTATATTAGAAGCATCCAAACCAGTCCAAACCAATGCTGGACATTAATTATTTTAAGCTAAGAACAGCAGAGATAGCATTACATTGCTCCTGCGTGATGGCCAGAGTTAGAAAGGTAATGAAGGCAGCCACAGCCAGAACTGAGAAGAGGACTCCAACAGCGATGAAGAACTTGAGACCTTTGAGCCAGGTGCGCCAGTAGTCCTGCAGGTACATGATGTGTGTCACAAGAGCCCAGAGGGCTAAAACTCCTGTCAAGAGAAAAACACAGACATTTTAATTGAGTGTATTTTTAAAAAGTCGTACACAGCCTTGAGAGTACATCCAAGTAGCTGCACTTTCCCATTCAGAAGTCCAATACATGTAGAGCTGCAACTACCAATTAGTTCTATCATTCACCTATAAAACATCAGAGACTACTGACAATATTTTAGAATTTCCAAACTCTCAAGTTTCCCCTAAACAACGCCAGAAACCTGAAAACAAAAATGTTACTATTGTAGTATAATATTAACAGATTAACTCCAAATAAACATCCATCCGCTACAAAATTAAAGCCACAGACTGATGACCTTAATAACACTGATTACGTCTTTACAATGGCACCTGTCAATAGGTGGGGTATATAAGGAAGCAAGTGAGCAGTCAGTTTTTCCAAACTGATGTGTTTTTTTTCCTTTATCAGCATGAAAACCCACCATGAAGGTCTAACTGGTATGTAAAATTCACTGAGAGTAGCATTATCTAGGTAAAAGTATAAGCAAAACAGTGATGCTGTAAGAGCTACAAATCTGGTTATGTGCATACGTGTGACCCAGAGAAGTGTTAATCCAGTTCACATGTATCAAAACTCCATTCAAACAAATAATAAAACCGCTTTGGAAAATTTCAGTACCTGAATGACAATAAATAGGGAAAGAGGGAGCACAACATACAGCATTTTTATGATGTGGTTATGGAGGTTACCGAAGCAGGCCTGCATTAGGATTAGGAAGTCTGAAACAACCGATCCAATATCACGTGAAAAAGAGAAATTAAGTTTGAAAATTGCAATAAATGTAGGTTTGTGTTAATATACCTGACAGGCCTCCCATGGCCGCCGTCCATGGCTGTTTATAAGCGATGTTCCAGACCAAGAAAGCCGAAAGTCCAACCAGAGCACCAAAGGTAGCATATCCTATGCTAACGTATATCCTGCTGCTTCCCATTGTAAACACAGCTACTAACGTTAGAGACGGTCTAGTGAGATAAACGCGTATTTCTGTCAATAGATGTGAAGCTACATCAACAGCTTACCGCCACATTACGTAATATCCTAAGCGAAACTAAAACGGCCAAATGAAATCCCCTTCAGACGAGCAGCCTGGAGTAAAACGACAAATATCACTGTTAGCAAGACTAGCTCTCGAAATAGCTCAATAATATCAACTTGTGCGCAATTTACGTCTCTTAAACAGCGCTGACACAGTTTAAATGTCTAGCTAACACTAGCTCTCGCTGCTAACAAGTAGCATCAAAATAAGTGTTTATCTGACAGACGCCGCAAAGATAACAAGCTGTGAGCGAGAAACACAACCACGGCGGATTACGGTCTTCAGCAGCCGACCAAAACACTCCTTTAAAGACGACTTTTCTTCGGTTTTAATGGTCTGTAAGAATCACACAGTTACAAAACACAGACGTAGAAAAGACTTGACGCTGCGATTTGGAGAAAACGAATCTTTTGGGTGTATTTTTAGCCATTTAAAACCACAAAGTTATCTATCATTTTTTCTTTAAATATCTTCGTACAGAGCAAAGCCCCAACTCACCGACATGCTGCCCCTAGTGGAGCCAAGAGGAACAGACATTTCACAGCTCCTCTCTGCAGGTACAGTAAGTTGAATTACATTTACAGCACTGCATGGGTGTGGATTTAGTTTGATCACTGGAGGACACATTTGAGGTCCTTCCTCAGGACATTTTGAGCATCAAACGTTTTATTTCCTTCTCTCTGGTGAATTTTAATGCCGAAATGTGTCCCTTCTCTACATCATTTTATAGTGGAAATAACTTTATTAATGTTAATGAAAGCATAAAATTCAGGCACCATAAATGTTTCAAAATATAGGAGCGTCTCTGTTTTTAAGCATTTGTCCTTCCGGTTTTTCTCACTTATTATTATCCCTGTCGAGTCAGCATACACACAGGAATGAATTACTTCATTGCCCTATTTTTGTAATTATCTTTTTTCACATCAGAGAATGAGCAATTAATGCTGTTTCATTTATAGCCCCCTGGATTTTGAAAGCCGTTATGTATTTCATCAAGTTTTCTGCTCATTTTCATAACTTTCTGTAAATTCTGAACATATCACACATATCTGTGTTCAATGCACTCAAGAAAATAAACCTGTCACTGTCAAAGGCATTTTTGCATCTATAAGTAACATAGTGGTTCTGACTACTGACAGGGCTGTATCCCCTCTGAAAACTATGCCTATGCAGTATTGTGTTGAAGTTGAACACACTAAAAGTAACATTTGGATGCGAACAAAATTATGCCTTTTTTATTTTTTATTTATCTTCATACAAAGTGAGGTAAATAGAGAAAAACTAAATAAAATCAATATCGGATGTGAAAACCCTTTGCTTTTTAAACATCATCACTTCTCCTATAGGTACACTTGCTCACATGTTATTTTTTAAGGTACTTGACAGGCAGGTTGGATCTTGACTCACAGGCCAGACCATCTGTTGCAATGGACTCCTTGTTCTTCTTACAGAAAACGGTTTGTTATGGTTGTATTTCTGGGCTGTTTTAATGCTGCAGAATCAATTTTGGAATTGATCAGATGCCTCCTTGAGTGTGGTGCATCATGAATACAAATCTAAAGCATGGAAAAGTTTTGCACAGCGCTGTGCACGAGGTACATTTGGACTAAATGAAGGCCATTGAGTGTTTGGTGGGAACTTTTTTGATGCTTTTTTTATGAGTTGCAAACCTCTAAACAAAAATGGTGTGTGTTAATGTTGTCAGGCAAAGACTTTCAAAAAAAATCCCCTTACGACATAGACACTTTAATTCATAACTGCCAGCTTGTTGGGAATAAAGGCGGCAATAGTTATAATTCTACGGAAGAGACGCATTAAAATAAGACCTTGACTGGATGGGGCAGGCTTGAAGTGAGATTCCCTCAGGAAAGAATATTATTGTTTACTTGGAGCAATATTTGCAGTCTGACTATAAATGAAGCATAAGAATGCATTATGTAGAGAATTGAAATCTGTGCCCCAAAGCTGAGCTTCAAAGCGTTCCCCTCGCTGTCTGCGGATGTGATTCAGACAGTGTTGTTTGTCACAGAAGAAAACCACAAAATACATTTGTATGTGTGAAACGAAAGCTGTGAACTGAAAGCTGTTGCGTATATTCTGATGCCGTGTTCCAACGCTCACATACACTGCTGTGTGTCAGCGCTGCCCTCGGGCACTCTGTTCATGACCAATCAGAAAGATACAGGAAGCTGTGTCCAGTAACACTCCCCACATCTCACACAGACAACCCTGACTGAGAAATCATCTTTAGACATATGAAAGAGGGCTGGAAGAAGAGAGCAGGAAACAAACAAAAAAGAGAGTTGAAGTCATTGAACTGAAGAATCTTACAAGAGCACACCGGCGGTGAGTTACTCATAATTCATCAGAATATTGCAACCAACTTGCAGATTTTCAGGTTGATTCTACGGTTTAGAAATATGAATATATATTTTTATACCTTTGGGTGAAAATGTTATTTTATTAATAGTATGATATGTAATTCAGCATAACTAGTTGGATGTGCATGACAACATTTTAAGAGCAGTTTTTGATTGACGGAGACAATATTTCATCACAGTTGTTCCAAATTTGAAGGCAAAGCTACTAATTCTGTCTCTGTATTCTGAATTCAAGTTATTTGTTGCTTTTTAGTATTTATAACTGAATTAATCTGGCAGATAGAGAGACATGTGGCTGTGTGGCAGGGGGTGCACGTGAAATGACGTGGCTGACAAATTCGAGGCTTTGTGAGATGTAGACTTTATTGTCTCCATCTTCTGTCTGTTTCATTTTCTGCTTCAGTCCTCGTTTGACCATGGGGTCAAACAGATGAAATATGTCTTCCCCTGTCATTGCTAACTAGCTAGAAGTAAGGAAGGAAAAAGTGTGTGTGCATGCATGTGTGTGTGTGCGAGTGTGTGTGTGTGTGTGTGTGTGTGCGCGCTTCACCAGACAAGCACAACAAAGACAGTTGAAAAAGTACATTCCATGGGCGTAGATGTGTTGCAGGAAATCCCACTCCCATTCCCAAAGGATCTAAATAGAAACACACACACACACACACACACACACACACACACACACACACACACACACACACACACACACACACACACACACACACACACACACACACACACACACACACACACACACACACACACACACACACACACACACAAGTAAATATAGAAAGAAAACAGACAGACAGAGATAGACACAACACACAAAACAGCTTTATTGGTTAGGTGCGAAACATGCATCTCTGAACCCTAAAATTTTATAGCGTTTTCTGATATTTGAGTAGATTCTTCCAGTTCGTGCATCCTGTACAAAAATCAGCTCGGCTCATAGATCTCTTTATGTATTTATTTCGTGCATTCTCAGGAGTCAGTAGCAAATTTGACTGTTAAGTTTTACACCCGGCACACATGTACATGCAGGGCATCTGGGTTCTCAATAGAGGGCAGCATTTATTTTCAAAATACCAGACTGACATGTGAAAAGAACTTCACGCAACATTACTGAAGAGTTCAAGGAGTCAACAGCCTAATTTTGGTCTCTTCTGTGACATTCTGACTTCTGTGACTGATGATTATAGCTGCATGATGTTCCCTGAACATGAAACAAGGTCACCCAAACCTGCAGCCCAGTTAATGAGCTTTGATTTAAATCCCAGGGCACAAAGCAATTACAATCCATGAATTTTCTGGTTTTCTATAATCAGTCCTGAGATTATCTCCACCCACTGAAGATGAACCTTTGAGAAAACCATCGGCTGCGTTAGTGTATTTTGTATTCGGTACAAAACAAACAGAAATCCCCTGAAACAGTCCCATTTTTCATAATGATTTGAAGTTGTGCTCAGAAGACATTCAAAACAGTCGCTTTGACAGATACTATCAAACACGCTGTTGCAATATGCCCTTCCTTATCAGCTGAACTATTGTGTTTATTTTCCCCGAGGAGGTCATAAGAAGCAAAACTGGATTCCTTCATTGTGAACATTCTTAACTTGGCATCACAGAGCTCCCGTGAGGCATTTGGAAAAGACAGAGAAGGACACAGTATAGCCAGAGCACTACTTTTAGTATGGTTTGATCTGACTGCGTGCCTACTTTTAACACTGGCTTTTGGGTGAGCTGCAACTGGAGCATCCTCATGACTCCACAGAGGACTATACGTGGTAAGAAGTTGTTATTGTTTTATTTTCTGCACGATTGCAGTAAATATGGATCAGAGTACCTTTCATAAGATTGGGATAATTAGCCATCTGTTGTGTAACTGAAATGAAGAAAGGCTCATTCATTCACTCAGCACACACTAATGGAGTGAGGCTCAAAGAAAAAAGCAGTAATGTCTAAAGCAGAGGTGAGCAACAGGTGCTGGACTTTTAATGATAACATGCACAAGAGACTGTTTTAATACACTGCCCATCTACAACTTTCCATCTTGAGGAACGACCCAACCAAAGCAAGGAAAGCAGAGCAGAATAGTTGTTCTTGTCAGTGTGTGTCTTGTGGAAAACCTTGGCAAACTCACTCAGACACAGAGGTCAGTACAGGAAGGGCAGCCCTGCACTGGAACAATAGCTGGGATTTAAACAATTCTTGCGTAATGTTTCCAGCCTGCAGGACACAGTTGACTGTGATCCAGTTATAACTGGCGGTGCATGAGAAATTAAGTTAAATAGAGGGGTCCCTTGTCCTTGTTTAATAGTCGGTGTATCTACATCAGTTTGTTTTGCTTTAAGTTACTGATAAGAGAAAAAACATGACATAAATTTGATTACATAAATGAATGCTGTTTATTCTATGTTTCACACAGATACTGTTCAAGCCATCTTCTCTATGGAAAACTTGGTCAAATCCATCTTTTCTCCACCAAGACGGTGTACACCAGAGATGGAGGGAGTAAGTCATCTGCATTTATAAAACGATACAATGGCACCATAGCTCTGAACCACAGGTAATAGGTCTGGACTGCAGACACAGAAAACCCTGAGACCACCCAAAGATTGTGAAATGCATTCACTCTGCAGTGCACCTGTCAGGAGTTTTACGATTCCATAAACCAGTAATGAGTGTGTAACAGCTAAACATCTGTGAAAAGGATGAACACCTGCGATCGGACTGAGGACTGGACAAAAGTACTGCTGAGAGACCTCAAGTGCTGTTTTCAACCTAAATTGCTTTCTGCCCTTGAAGCAGTTTATCTGTGCCTACAGGCTTGCTTGAGCCAGACAGCTGGACAGCCTGATAAGTGTGTATGCAGAGTTGTATTGCTTATGTAGGCTGTTCTGTACAAACTAGATCGTACAGTTCCTGCTGTAGAACATTATGCCTCTTTTAATGAACCCATAATTAATCCCTAACCCCGTCCTATGAACCTACAGTGCCAGGTAAACAGGTAGTGTACAATCCTGGGAGCCTGTTGAGAGTGTTTGTGGGGAATTGAAATTATTTTTATCACAGGGGTGAACTTTAGGCTGTTTTTCCACAAATACATAAAGTATTAAATCCAAATATTTTTTTAGGTCAAACTTTATCACCTTTGAATGCTACATCTACCATCTGTCAAGGAGCCTGTGGACGCTTGCCTATTCACTAATTTAGGGTACCTATTCTCACAAATCAATTAAATGCATATTTGCAAGAACAAATATCAAATTTATTGATTTAGATTGACCTTTTAAGTTGCAAGCATTATGTTGATGAGTTGTATTGACATAATTATGTTGATAACTGCATCAACTTAATAATGTTTGCGACTCCAATTTCTGTTGATGTGTTAAAAAGTAAATTCAAGTTGTAGTAACTTAAAATGGCACTTAGAAAGTGCATAAATTGTTTGCTAAATGTGCCAGGGGTGTTGTGCTATTTATTTGAATTTCCATGATGATCCCAAAATGAAAAACCTAAGATATATGAGCATTTTAACTTTTAAAAAAAGGTGTTTATCCTGCTAATTATTCAAGAAGTGGTCATTAAAAACGCCTTGGATTGTTAAGGAAGGGCTGATTCTCCTAACTCAATAGTTGAACACCATTTAATTTGAAGTTGTCTGAACTCAAAAAGGTTAGTTCAAACTGTGAATTTAAATGTTTGTGTTGAGCCCAAACGTGTTATTCGGACGTGTGTCTGTCTGTCTGTGTGAAGGCTGTCCACATACACGGTGCAAGCCAGTGTCAAGACTAATAAATCCAGTATCGGTAATGAAGTAGTAAAAACGTCAAAAGAAGCTCTTAAGCAGTTCCTTGCCAAAGCCAAAGTGCGCACACACGCAGCTGAGCAACAAAGTGCGCCTGTGCTGGGAGGGATGACTGAACATGACACAGTCGGTCCTCACTGAGCCTCACACAGCCTCAGAGTTCGGATGTAGGGACCGTATTCACGATCCTGTCTGGATTTAGGGGACAACATGCGGAGTCCAGAGCTGGCAGTGGGGCTGAGCCGAGTCGTGGTTGTGCAGCAATGAGCGGGTTACGGATCGACGCAGACAAAAATGCCCGGAGTTACCGAGTCCGTGCGCAGATCTTCTGACTGGGAAACTTGTTTGTCGGTTGTTTTGATCTGAGGCAAGATGCATCTTTTTCGGAGTCACAATTACCAAGTGTTCCCGGACCGGTACTCATGGGAGACGCCGACCATACGGGGCATCAGCTGGGTATGCTGCTTTATGTTTATTTACTGAGGAGAAATACCTGCCGGTGTTGTGTGGTGGTGCCACATACAGATCACGAGCAGATAGGAGGAGATTTAAATGATGATAATAATGATCATCATTCACCACTGTCGTTCCTGTTTCTCTTTAAAGAAAGGAGATTATCTATGTAGCTCACAAAAGTGGCAGGTCTTGGGCTTTAACACAAGCCCTCCAGGATGTCACTTGCTTCCTGTCAGTGTCTTAAACTAATCTGAATTCACTACTACAGAGGCTGTTCAGCTTCTAAAAGACTATAATCATAATTTACTCTGCAATTGGGTGTCTAGTAAATGCCTGACACATTGAGGCTTAATAGTCCTAAAAGCCCCAGATTTTGTTAAAGAGACAAGCACCCAGCATACAAGGAAATGCACTGAAATGCATTTTGTGCTGAAAAAGAGCAAAGTTGTGGGGAAAGTAAAAGGAACAGCATTTGTCAGAGGCAAGGTAAAGTGTGCCAATGTGGAAAACAGCTTTAGTTGTCTCTCTCCACTTCCTGTCACTAGTGGTGAAAAGTAGACAACTGCATTTAAAAAAAGTACTGTAGCTAAGAACAGTTTGAGGTTTTTGACTTTTACTTTTATACCTCTACAACGAATGTCACAGAAAAATACTGTGCAATTTACTACACTGTTTAGGGTAAACTGGGGTTAGACCATCTTAAGAAAAAGTTAAGTTTTCTACACCAGAAGTATGCTCAAGTGAATTAATGTAGAGCAAAACTGGATCAAAATGGCCTACAACTTTTTTTTTATAAAACAAAATGTAAATTCCTTTTAAAGGGTTAGCTCAGGGTTGGTCATTTTTTCCTATCTCAACTTGTTACTTATGAATAATGTCAGCTTTATTTTTAATCAGTCATTAATATTTAAAGTCCTGACATAAATATAATGTCACATCACGAATCACCAGGGAGCCGAGAGTTCCATTTAGCTTGCTAGCACCACAGTAAGCTAATTTAGCAACATTATTAGCTGAAAAGTCAGCTAGTTAGCCATTTAAACATATATAAGAATACATGTTCTGCTGCTGGTTAGCTTTTATGGCACTGTATTATATGACAGTGTGCATAATTTAACAGAAATCTAACACTAGCAGGACTAAAATATTGAAAATCATTGCTGTCAATGTCAAGCTTCTTACCTCGTATCATGGAGGTGTCTTATATTACTAAAAAGGATTTGTTGTTTTGTGTTCAGATTTTCTGAACAATATTCCATATGACTCTTATGTTAGTACGATGTTAATTCTTTAAAAACACAGAATTATTTTGTTCTTTAAAATTCTTACATCAACATAACTCAAAACCACTTAATGGTTTCAGTGCTATTTTATCATTAGGAAGACCACTATCGTCCAAAAAATGCTAGAAATGAACAGCAAATGTCACTAGTGGTCAGGAGGGAATATATGTGGTTTACTCCACACATTTGTGTCACAGTTACTTGCTCCAAAATTTAGATTTTTGCATTCAAACATATAAAGACCTAATAAAAGACATGTTTTATTCATGAGCCTGCATCACAGTATATACAAGTGTAGGTGAAATGAGTTGTCCGTACATCAGTCAGTCCACAGGCAATAAATCTGACATGTTGATAAATGGAAGTGGATTTTTTTGCAGAAATGCTACAAAAATACTCCAGTTTCATGATTGCAGCCTCTGTAATGCAACATTTCCTCTGTTATTTTAATAGTTTGAGTAGTTGTTTGTAAGGTTTTGAGCTTAAGCACAACCAACATTGTGATGGTGCAACTTTAGACTGACATTTCCCACCGTTTTCTGAATTTTTATCCTCTAAACAATCAATCACTTAATCAGCGTGTTGATGCTTCATGAAAGTAGTCAGAAGTTGTGGCCCAGGACACCATAGTTAAACATTAGCTCCCCCTTAACCAGCCAGAGCAGTAACATGCTGCTTAAACATAAATACATAAGTCTAAAAATATTCAGTAACATTTAATAGTCACAGGAGACTTTTTCCTGCATAAAGTATTTTTTTCTGATTATACCTGCTTTACTAAAATAACATTTTTAATGCAGGGGCTTTACTTTTCATGGAGTGTCATTGTGTAGTATTGGTGCCTCTCATCTCCACTCGGGCACAGTTTTGGTCCCCCAAAACAGCACTTTACAGATATTTCAAGACTGATTCCAAGTTGACTAGAGCAGATTTTTCTATTGTGTTACCAGCTCAGGACGCAGGAAGGTAACAAAGCGCAAAGTTTTTTTTTCTTCCTTATTAAACTCAGGTTATAAATAGTGTATTGTTTATTGTTCACCTCCCCTGCAACACCCCAGCTCAGTTTACAGAAGAGTTTGTAGAAGAATGTGCAAAGGGAAGGTTTTTTGTTCCCCAGGCCACAGGAAGACACATATTACTGCTGAAACTCATTGGTTCTAAATTTACTTGACGTTTAGGAATCACTGGGTCAAAGACAACAGTAAATCTCAAGAGACTGTATCCTGAATGTCCTGTAGTAGTCCATGTAGTTCAGGTTGAATGCATGCTAAATCTTCCTAATCATAAAATGAATGAATGCACTTCATACACATGATTTTCTTTTCTGTGGGGAACATTGTTTGTATTGCACTGTATACCGAGACGCTTCCTTTTGTAACTGCACACTACATATCGTGCTTGGTGTTGCTTAACCTCTTACCATTTACCCACCAACACATGGGCTGAGTGAAAATGCTGCTGCTTTATTTTTAATGGCATCAGCCCTGATTATACGTTATTTGAAAGCGCAAAGCCTCATGATTCTAACGGTGTAAACAAACGGATACCATTACCACAGCTATAGTAGCAGCAGCAGCAGTTCCTACTTTGTAACTGAATCATGTACACAGCAAAACTGTAGCTGCTTACCTTTTTTGTCATTTATAAGGGTAAAAACATGTTGAGCAGCACAAGATTTTCACTGTACGAGTCCAACAGACAAAATCGTTTCAAGCTTTTAGTCTTTTTTTGAACAAAATTGATGGAGAATGTTAAGGAGTTGCAGTTCATTTTTCCCTGAAGGGTGTCCAGTGTCTCTGTTCATTGTGGTGTGTTATCAGCAGTACGTCCAATTAAACAGGCCCTGAGGCATAAGATGATTCCTTGTCTGTGCACGAGGCAGATAACTCCAACAGAAGCAAAGCTGAGCTCATTTTATTGTCATCATTAGGAGATGCCAGGGCAGCATCCCTCCTGTCCTTCTTGCTTTTGCAAGCAATACTGACACACGGAGACAAAGAAAAACAAAACTCCTCGCATACTTAAAGATTCCTCACTGTGTCTGTCTACAGACCTGGTTACTCTGCATTCTTTGTTATATTGTCACTTCAGTTGAGTCATATCTGCTAAAACTTTATAGAGTCAATCAATTATCCTTCAATTAGGAATAAACTCCTGACTGATGACAGGTTGATGTTTCTTTAGTCCCACGCAGACTTAAAGTGGCAGCTAATGAATTTTTTCAAGTTAAAGAATTGGCAGTCTGCTGTTCAGGTTATGATCATGTGATGTAGTTGGCTGTGCAGCAGGTCAGGCAGAACATGCCACAAAGTCTGTCTGCAGGAGTGGAGACACAGATGTGTATCAGTGATGTGACAACTTTATCACAACTTCCTGATCAATACAGCTACTACTGTATGTGTGAGGGTCAGCTGTGTCATGTGATTACTTTGCATATTTTAGATGTTTTTACAAGCAGTTCATGCAATCCACCAGCACTGCACAAAGACAGAAACCCGTGTAATATACTGGTGCCCATATATCATCTAGTAAAACTGTTATCCTTGCAGCATGAGAAATATGAGGAAAATTGAAATGTGGCATCTATAAATCAGTTTTCCTTCATTTTTTGGGGCCCAGACACAACACTGAGTTCTCCTAATCTGCCAGATCTGGTGAGAAATATTTAATCATAACTGCCTTGCAAAGGCCTTTATAGGGCTATGATTTAAATTCACTGAAAGCACTTATCTTGGGAATGCAGGAACACAACAGTAGCTACACGATGGTAATAAAAACATAAAAACCAAGCAACAAAAAGGAAGTCCAACTTCGGCCAAAGTGCAGACGTAGGAATGTTGAATATTTGTACGTGGTCGGAGATGTAAGTTGTGGATGATCTGATTGCAAGTAAGTACAAGAGTCTCCAAATAACGTGCGATTAATCCAACAGTAGGTATCTGCGGTGGCGGCAGCACTTTTTTTCTTTAGTAATCTGGATTTTCAAAAGCCTTTTCATAAGAAAGGATAGTTCGTAGTTCAGAGCAACTGTTTCACTTAACAAAACGTGAGGCAACAGGCCGTGTACTTTCTGTGTTCTCTTTCCACCCACTTCATTACACTCACTTGATGCCCACCCACATCATAGTGGAGACAATGGTAACACATCACAGATTCAGATAATGTGTTTGTTTTGACCTTCATCCAATGAAAAGAAAATAATTATTCTTTCTATCTAGACGGTCCAGCTTGGTTCTGTTTATTTGGTGCAACCACTGCAAGATTATCATCATCGACCAGTTCAGCTAGTTTCTGTGGAATACAGTTCCAAAGCAATTTATCTGCTTTATTTCAGAGGGTTTTTGATATGGAGAAATGACTCAGTGGGAATAAAGTCTCTCTTTTTGTTTCTTCTAGACTCCACTGCCAGAGGCCCTGAATTCAAAGGACACTATGAAGCAGGTGTGTATGCCAGAAATGCTTTGCTACATCACCTCCCCACAGCCAAAAGTAATCCAGTGTTCTCCCTGGTGTTTTTAAACTCTTGCTGAACATAAGGAGAGCAGCAATGTCAGAGAGCTTTATGTCTAAAACAGGTGCCTGCTGTAATCTGCCGAAATATAACTTTATTAGAAACTTTGCAAAAGTGCATAATCAGGTTCGTAAACATCGATCACGCTTCTCTTCATGTCCGTCACTCTGACCACACACTGACACTCGTTGGCAAAGCCTTTGGAAGTTTTCTCTTTCCTGGTGGCTCTAAGCTGTACTGACCTCTGCTATTATCAAAAGTTGCAGTGCTTGCATCCTTTCAAACTGCTGAACTTGTTCATCTGTTGTTATAATATCCTGCATTACTACTCAAGCGAGTCTTAAAAAAACACATTCCTAGCAGGGTCAAGCAGTCATAAGGAGTCTAAAGGGCACTCCAAGGCCCACAGTTAATTGACCCTCCCCACCCTCCTGAGCCCTACCTCACCCAGTCCAGGCCCCTCGTGCTGCTTTATCTCAGCGTCTTCAACTGCATGGCAAGGAGAGAGCTTTAAAACACTGATAACATGGTTTGACATGGAAAGTGTCTCCTGTTTAGGTTCAGTGGTCTCCCTCTGATGGGGGAGGTAGAGAGCAGGAGAGAACTTGTAACTCAGAAGTAATCATTGTCTGTGAATTTTTTTTTTTTTTTTTTGTGCGCTGAAACGACACGATGGGGGAAGGGAGTAACTGAGTCTGCAGGAGGCAGGTGTTGCTAACCTCTTGGAGCTTTGTGTTGTTGCTTAGCAAGTGCTGGCTCCCAGTCGTAAAAGTCACTAATGAGCATCATACATTATGATAGCACTGTACAAGATAGATTGTTTTTAATAAGCTACTGTAAGTCAGTACAGCAAAGTAGAATTCAACATTGAAACAAAGCTTAAATGGTTACTGGCATTGATCACAGTTAAAAAAAAAAAAACTTTTTATGTCGCATGAAGTACTAAAAGGTTCATACTTTCTGTTTGTAAAACATATTGCATACTTTTCACATGTCTTTGCCTGGTGTGGCTATAAGTTGAACACATGCTATAGATTGTGTACTGTAAATTTTTGTTCTTAAAGCAACTTTCCCACGCACATCACATAGGTTCACATAAAGTTCTGTTCTGATGCAACTGGAAGGATCTGACTTTTGATGCCAAAAGACCTTATCACAGGTTTGGAAATTTCTCCTCTCTAGTGGTATGTTACAGGATGGAAGTGCTGCCCGCAGAAGTGTGGTTTTGTGTTAAAGCAAAAGGGAAAAAAGTCAGTCCATAGAGCTGCATTAAGCTGCTTCCCATAAAACATCGCCCACCAAGGTCACAGACAGAGTAAGAAACAAAGAGATGTCTCATCTACAGAGGAGACACACAGTGGATAACTGCACTCATCATCATCATTTCATGCCTTTTTCTTGCCGATGAAAAAGACATGAAATTGCTGCACCCTTTAAAAGCAGTTTCATCCAGGATCAAATAAAAGTTAAAGAGGATATGACTGAAAAGATAACAGACATGTATTCTTCCTAGTGACTCTGCTGAAGCATCTGTCCTGCTGAACAGTTTATGAGCAAACTATAGAACAGCTGCTTTGGCTTTTGCATAAGAAAAGTTGGGTGTAGTAATTTAGGACCATAGATAAAGATTATATATGTTTGACAATTTTAGTGTTCTCCAATACAAAATTGAGTAGTACATCTTGCGTCATAAGACATTTTTCAAATATAGGCTGTAGACTGTAAAATGGGTTCAGCAGCAGAATGCACCCCACTCATAAAACAGGTTATAGCTGGCTGTCCAAACCCTACAGATGGTCCATACATCAGTGCTGGTTGCTGCACAGTGTGTGTTGTGGCCTGCTGTACTTTGTGTCATTGACTGGTGCACCTGTGAGAAACATGTTTGCTCTGTAATTTGACTCACTTGGAGCTCTCACCTGTGGATTATAGCTCCTAGATAACCTGATTAGATGCCCTACATGGAGACAATCTACCACACAGACTCCAGCACAGGCAGCCTGCAGCAGAGTGAATTGCATAAACAGTCTATATTTTTCCATTTTCTGCATGTTTACATGATTGTCAGTTTCAGCAGCCAGGGGTTGACCTCGCAGTGAAATATGGCATCTGATATTGTTTTGCTAAGGACTGGCTTAGGTAATGGAAAATCACCTCATCAAGAAAATAGGTTTTGGAGCTGACATCCCTGAGAATGTGACTATAGGAGTCCCAGGGGGAAATGGGCCCCTGGGAATACTGGTGACCTCGAGACAGCATAACTCCAGCAGGGCACAGCAGACGCCACAGGGCACATTTACTCCACTGATGTCAGGTCTGGGAAGAGGCCAATGTGGGAATGATAGGTTGAAGTGTGTTTCTGTACAGTGTTACCCAGAGTAGTCATTTATAATTGGGCATTATTATTAACATCCTTACAATCATTTGTTTTGGCCACCATTGAGGTGAAAGAGCAATGGCTGTGCTGGCATCATCAAGCCCTGGGGTCATTAGAAAGTTTCAGCAGGCGTTTTTACATCCTGAGGGAGCTGCAGCAGATAAGAGGGTGCAAAGTGTTTGATTTCTGTCACTGGCCTCCTTAAACTCCACTCATCATCAAAGTACATGGGAAATGGTCATTGCTGGGCTATGTGTGCGCCTCTCAAGACCACCACCTTAGGCAAACAACAGCATCTTGGAGGGAATCCAAAGCACAAACAGGCGACAGCTTGAGTCACTCATGTGATCACAAGACACTCAGGAGGTGCTTGTGGGGAGTCGACGAGGGAGGAGCAACACTGCTGCCAGTCATTAAGAGAGTGAATATTGTTGAGCGGCAGTTTAATCCAAATTGTTTTTGAAATGCGAGCAGAGAATCAAGCGTGAAAAGGCCTGAAAATGGGACAGCCACATCACTGCGACAAACAAAGCGCATTCTTGTTACATAAGCTTTGCTTCTGCATCAGTGGCTGACAGGGTTTTGCTCCACTGTCTGCACCCTTTTTTGGCTTTAAAACTAACCTCAGTGAGTCGTGGCTTGTGCATGTGTGCTTGTATTACTCATGCTGTGGACACATAGCAGTCACATTTTTGGCCCTCACCTCAAATTAAGAAACACAAAGCATTACATTAATTGCTAAATTAAAGTAGGGGGACGTGCTGCTGTAGCATAAAGCTGCATTTAGGCTACATTTAGGTTTACAGTAAGTCTCTTAGGAATGAACGCAAGTCAGTGTTATGTCCTCTGAAGTGATGTAAACCTAACTCTCAGTGTGCGTGTGTGAGGGGCTGAGAATGAGGGGCGAAAGTATGAAGAAAGGTTCAAAGGAAGTACGTTGGGGGTGGCCAGAAAGTGAAAGTTTGTTGTCGCTGCGTGCCAGTCGGAGAGTTAGATGTAGAGGCTGGGAACTCAGTGAGGTGTGGGAGAACCATTTTTAACACATTCTCACCTCCCCACAAACCCACACACACATTAAATTCCAACGCCTACATAAACCTCCCCTCACGCTGCTGACGTACACGCCAACAGTGCCATCGCATGCAATCTCCAGACTGAGGTTAAATGCAGTGAAAACTGTCTCCCTCTCCTTCACTTACACGCAAACATTTGTCTGAACATTTGTTTCTTTTGCTGACTTCTGTTTGTCGCCATCACAGAAGTTGGCTAAGCAAGACCATCTGTGTTACCTAGAATAGAAATAGAAGAGAATAGAGTTGCTTTATTGTATTGCACAGTGTACAATGAAATTCAGAAGCAGTCCTGTTTGTGCGTTTACGCAGTTAGACAGCAGTTTAAAAAATAGTAGTAGAATTATAAATGTGCATATATAAACATAGTAAGATATTGTAAAAATAATAGGTTTAAGTGTAACCTATGAAAACAGTGAGATACCTTTTGTTATATGAATAGCTTATTTGTTGTATTAGCAACACTTTAGAAACAGCGGTTTTCTAACGGATGTTGCACTTATGGATATTGCACATCACTGTCATTTGCATGTAAACATATGTGCAGATTCAGTGTATGAATATAAGGGTTCATATACATATATTACAGATTGTGTACATGTAACAGTAACAGAGTGTAGTGCTGATGGCCACTCAGGTTCATACAGTTAGTGTCAGTGTCTGGCAGAGTTCAGTTCTCTTGTGTATCAAGAGAGAAAGCTATTTAATCGCTCTAGAGGGAACACAACACAAAATGTGACAGTATTGATTAAGCTGCTTAACCTTCTGTCTTCTCTGTTTATTCAGTTTCTTTCAGATCGTGTTGTGAAGGCAGCAAGATCAGTATACAGTGTCATGATCGAGAAGAACCCTGGTCTGATCCGAGACAGAAAGTATCACCTCAAAACATACAGGTACGTACACTGGTGCTATTATTTTCTCTCATCTCAAAATGTGACGGTGTCTACAAACTAAATACACTGATGTGTTCAATTTCTCTCACAGACAGTGTTGCTCTGGTAAGGAACTCGTTGACTGGTTGATGAAACAAAACGAATGTCTCCAATCCAGAAGTCAGGCAGTTGGAATGTGGCAGGTCTTGGTGGATGAAGGAATCCTTGTTCATGGTAAGAAGTGAAGAGTAAAATTCTGAAGAACTGAGTGAAGGGAAGGACACATTAACATACCAGTCATCCTGTTTTGGATGAAGATTGTGGAATAATTTCATCAATAAATCCTGTCATATTTAGAATTTATAATATATTCTGATGTTAACGTCTTCAGCAGCACTCAAGCATTTCCCAGAAGTTCTTGAATAGCTTGAAATCTGGTGACTGAGTCCGTTATAGCAAATGTTTTACAATGTGTTCTCACTCGGTCGAGTGTTCACTAACCACTTATGGTGTTTGGATGAGACACCGTCCTCCTGGAAGAGACCACTCCAATCAGGCCAGAAATACTTAAGCATCAAATGAAGGGAGTCACTCAGAAAGCATTTGCACTTATTTCCATGCATCTGCTCAGTGTGGATTTTAATAAAGCTCCTCCATGAAAACCAAATTCTTCCAAAGGTCAAAGTTACTCATTTACTTTGTTTATTTCTAAACAAATTTCTGCATCTTTTAGTTAAATAGCTTAACTAGTTTCATGTAATCACTCTATCTCCATATTCTTACATTCATATCTCTGTGTTTTTTTCTTTTCTGTGTTCTGTCTAAATCAAGTGAAACATGAGCTGAACTTCCATGACAAAGACACCCAGTTCTACCGCTTCCAGAACTCTGAGTTTGGCCTGAACCACATAACGAACGAGAGGGAGTCAGAGGACGAGCTCCAGGAGGGTTTATCACTGCTGTCTCAGCTGGGTCCTGATGCTCTGCTCACGATGATTCTACGCAAATGGTCAGTATGTTTAACGATTACAAAATGATTGCTCATGAAAACCTGTTGCGTTTGTAGCATTATGAGATTTTTGTAATGTGTGACAGCCACATTAGGTTCATAAAATACTCCTAAAGAAACCAGTACAAATGGATATTATCATTATTGATCATCAGTTGCTTGTATGCCTGCTTACACCATTTTCCCTTAACGTCTGTTGTATTCAGCCCCAGTCAGAGGAGTGCTGAGGACCTGGAGGTCATCTATGAGGAGCTTCTCCACGTCAAAGCTGCTGCTCACCTCTCCACCTCTGTCAGTCCCTGTTTTCTCGTGACATCAAAAAGCATCTAACAGAGAATTTTCATGTGATAGTAGCATGTTTTAGAATTTTTTGATGGCACACATTTTTGGTGAAATTCAGAAGTTTATTTTGCTAAAGATATCTGATTTGAGAGCTCCATTTGAGTCTGTTTTCTAAGTTGTTATTCTCCCTGCAGATACAGAATTAACCAGAAAAATCTTACCATTTTATGCTAAATGAAAGATGTAATCCATACATCTGAAACGTAACAGTTCCCATCAAATTCTGTTGTTTTTTTTTTTTGTCAAAATAATTAGTTTGCATTGCCAGAAAATCAACCAAGCCTTATATCCATTTAGCTGTGTTTCTTAAAATACTTTGAGATCAAACAACCACAGAATAGAAGTCATCAATGCAGTTCAGTCTTATTTCTTGCCCTGTTGTGCCTGTAGGTGCGTAAGGAGCTGGCAGCAGTGCTGGTCTTTGAATCACATGCCAAGGCCGGAACAGTCTGTGAGTGCGACAGTTTTGCTGACGTTTGAGCCTGGTAGAGAGTCTTACCACAAAAACACACACACAGTTTTATTGTGTAGCCTGAACAACACTAAAGTCCTCTACAGGCATTTCTTTTCATGATTTGCAAAAATTTTTTAAAACTTAGCACAACACACCTTTCTTATGACACCTCATGTTATGACTGCTATGCCATTTTCATGTCAGTATGAAAGTTGTACAGTTCAGTGACATATTAAAGGAAAAAACAGCACTAAGGTGTCTTAATCCGGTGCTAGGCCACCATGTGCTGCCAAAATAGCTTCAATATCCCCTGGCATTGATTCTCCAAGTCTCTGGACTCAACTGGAGCAACACTATTCTTCCAAAACGTATTCCCTCATTTGGTGTTTTGATGATGGTGGCTGAAAGCACTAATGCAGTGGAAAATCTCCACTCGGAGTTCAGTTAAGTTGAGATCTGGTGAGTGCAAAAGCTATAGCATATGTTTGACAGCATTTTCATGGCTGTCGTTTTCATCCTGGAAGAGATCACTCCCATCAGTACAGAAATACTTCTTCACAGGATAAAGTGATCACCCAGAACAAAGATGGACAAATAGACCCCAACAATCAGATCACTACTGAGTTCAGGTTTTCTTTTGATTTGTCACCGTCTGTACGTAATAAAGTAAGGAAGGAAGGTGCCCTTTAAGTGTGATCATCATTGCTATTATCGTGTAAAATTCAGATGTTGGCGTTATCTTTCTTTCTTGTGATGTAGTGTTCAGTCAGGGGGATAAAGGAACCTCCTGGTACATCATCTGGAAAGGCTCTGTAAATGTGATCACACATGGAAAGGTAAATCTATACACCGGTTCCAATAAACAAATAAATCTCATTAATTGTCGCTGATAAAATGCTTTGCAATTCGCTGTGAGTATAATTTATTGTTGAAAGCACTGTGTACACAGGGTCTGGTGACAACACTGCATGAGGGTGAGGACTTTGGGCAGCTTGCTTTGCTGAATGATGCACCTCGTGCAGCCACCATCATCTTGAGGGAAGACAACTGCCATTTTCTCCGTGTTGATAAACAGGACTTCATCCGGATCCTCAAGGTTTGTCTGATTAACTCATTACTACACATGTATCAATGTAGCTTCACGAATATACATTCTATATATACTATACACCAATCAGGAATAACATTATGACCACTGATGGGTGAAGTGGATAACAGTAATTATGTCTTCATCATGGCACCTGTTAGTGGGTTCGATATATTAGGCAGCACTTGAACATTTTGCCCTCAAAGTTAATGTGTTAGAAGCAGTAAAAATGGATGTGTCTGTGACTGAGTTTGACAAGGGCCAAACTGTGATGGCTAGACAACTGGGTTAGAGCATCTTCAAAATTGCAGTTCTTGTGGGGTGATCCCGGTCTGCAGTGGTCAGTATCTATCTAGTATCTAAGTTGGTGGACGCATTGTGGTGCTTTGGGCAATGTTCTGCTGGAAACCTTGGATCCTGCCATCCATGTGGATGTTACTTGTACCACCTACCTAAGCATTGTTGCCGACCATTTACACCCTTTCATTCTTTGATGGAAACGACGAGTTTGAGGTGTTGACCTCCAAATTCCCCAGAGCTCAATCCAATCGAGCATCTATGGGACATGCTGGACAAACAAGTCCAATCCATGGAGGCCCCACCTTACAATTTACAGGATTTAAAGGATCTGCTGCTAATATCTTGGTGACAGTGGAGTCCATGCCTCCATGGGTCATGTCTGTTTTGGCAGCAAACTGGGGACCAACATCATGTGCGGCAGGTGGTTATAATGTTATGTCTGATCGGTGTGTACTGAAATAGATTTTTAACTGGTTTGTCATCCATTTGTGTCCTTCAGGATGTAGAGGCTAACACAGTGCGACTGGAGGAACATGGGAAGACTGTGCTGGTGCTGGAGAAGAGCGCAGACTCGGCCTGTCAGGGAGGAGCAGGAAACAACAGCAAGTGAGAAACTTTGACGCAACTTACCTCAACAAGCAGGTTGACAATCATTGTAACACTTCACCTGGGTGTGGGCAGATACTGAGCCGTGCCAAAAAGACAAACACTGCCATTATCATAACACAAAGAGGGACACTGCCATTCATAAATCTTTTTGTCAGATGTAGGTAAGGTCCTGGTAATATCATGTTATCTGACATTCAGGAAAGAAATGAACTTTACCCAAGTCTTGTTGAATGACTTGTTATCGGTCTTGAAGCATTTTAGCAAACATGAAGGTGAATTCAATTGCTGACCTCTTATTTACGTCATAGTTAATTAGTTTTATTCAGCTTCTCCCTTTACTTGCACATCCACACGCGGTGCAACTATCTTCTCTTGTTCAAAGCAAGATTTTCAGTCTGAAGAACCCCATAAGTAGTACATTTTCGGGCCCAATGAGACCACCTGAGGAGCCCTTAAATGCTCTTATAAAGAAGTTGCAATATAGATATGTTATGTGCTAGAAGGCCGGGCATTGTTTAAAAAAAAAAAAAAAAAAAAAAAAAGAACCATAAACTTTGATCTTAAACAGACAGAATATTGCTGTCCACTCCGCTGTGATATACAATACTCCCAACCTGCCAAGTGCTGTAAACACAGTTTGCTGGTGGACAAACTATGCAATAATTATGTCAAGGGCCTTTTTCTGCTTCTTCTTTTCTGGTGAAACTATCAGTCAACGCTGACGCAAACCGATAACACGAGTATATCTAGTACGACAGTTCTCATCATTTATTGGTTCATTTAACAGTGACACTAGCACATGTTGACTGTGTTTAGTGCTAATTTAGCATTTATTAGCATGCAAATACACTAAAATTCACTATTTGGTGGAGCTGTTAACAACTCATAGAAATCTGAAATGTGAGCCCGACCACACACTGCTCTTTGTGAACCAACAAGTTGGAAACCACTGGTTTCATATTTAACTATGTGTTGTCTTTTTAAAGCCTGCATGGTGTGCTGTGCAAACTCTTTAAAAGTAACTAGTAACCAAAGCTGTCATGTAAATGTAGTGAAATAAAATAAATACAATATTTTCCCCCCCGAGATGTAGTGGAGTGGAAAGTAGCATAATATGGAAACACGTGAAGTGCAAGTACCTCAAGATTGTACCAAAGTATGTTGTTTGATGAAGTGTTGTTAGTAGCTTTCCACCACTGCTGACAGAATCACTAACAAAATTGTAGACTTACTTTTATAAATATGTAGTAGCTAGACAAATGTGACATAGTCACCCTGTATGATTATCAGATACCTAATTAGGTTAGTCCATGTCAATTTGGACAGAATTCAGGAAATATGTCGCTGCACCGTCTCAGATTTACTCATTTGCTATTTGGGGCTCAGAACTAAGTTCTGTAAAATATTTTGTTTGAATTCTGAGAATTTCATATGTTGTCAGAGCTGAGAGGTTTGGTATTTCCGTCCTAAACCATCTTAACAAGAAGCCATTTTAAAAGTTCAATTTCTCCAAAAACTTGGCCTTTGCTGGATCCCTTTAATCACTCGGATCTGCTGGAAACAATTTTGTCTGTGTCCTCATCAAATATAATTTGCTGTGGGAATTTCTGGAGATAGTGAACCCTTAAATTGGTTTCCAAGTTAATGTTTGTTTCTTTGTATGTGCGTGTGTGCATGTGCGCGCGCGTGTGTGTGTGTGTGTGTGTGTGGGGGGGGGGGTTGTTAAGACAATGAAGCAACATTGCTTTCTTAAATGACACAGACTGACCCACACAATATGTGCATCAGAACAAAGATGATACAAAGTTATGAAGAATTTCCATGTTCTTGTCATGCTCTGTGCAGGTACACAGTTATGTCTGGAACACCTGAGAAAATCCTGGAACACCTACTGGAAACAATAAAGCTGGACTCAAATGGAAATGATGCTATAGGTGGGAGTCTGCACTCATGTTCTCATTTTTTCCTTGTTTGCTTGTGAATGATTCGGGATGTGCAGTTGTGATGTTTTCCTCCTCCAGACTCCTGTGTGACTGACTTTCTGCTCACCCACAAAGTCTCCATGCCCTCCAGCCAGCTGTGTCCGGCACTACAGCACCAATATCCTGTCATGGTTGTTAATGCTGATAAGAGTGATGGTGATGCCGACAATAAGGATAATTTTGCTTACGATTATGATGATATCTGCTATTTAAAAAGCAGTGTAATTGTAATGTAACATAATTTTATTCTCTGTCATAGAATTCATTAATTTGTTTAACTTGGATTCGAGAGCAAAGACAACTCCTCAACCTAATTCAATTCCCCATGCCCATCTTTATCAGCATGTCTTACTACTTAGTCTCAGTTTATCTCAGGTCTCAAACCCTCCCTTCCCACAGCTCTTTTCCTTGGCATCCTCTTTCCTCTTTCATTAAAGGAGCCATGACACAACAAATCAAAGGTCCTTGAGACATGCCCACTCTCTGAGTCTTGCTCCCAGGGTTCCTCCACACATTAAGATCCTCTTCCATCTCCACATTCGACTCCCTTTCTCTCTGCCCCTTGGCTCTTCTTATTCCCTCCCCTTTAAAAGGCTTCCTCAGAGAGGATCCAGGCAATTCTTGGATTTGTTGGCTTTCATTAACATCAAACATTAGCTGTATAGTACCCAGATGAAACTCTAATTAATAAGGCTTCGGAGTCCTGGCCTTTAAACTAGTTTATATAAATTTTGTCAGATTTTTAATCTAAATTATGACACACGTTAATTATACTGTAGGATCTTAACCCGACGGTTTAAACTTATTTAGTTACTTTTGGAACGGAAATCATAATCTTTTTTTACTGAAAATCACTTTCTTGCAACAGCTGTTGTCCTAAATATGCTATTTGAAAATGTTTACTTGATGTTTGAATTTTTGAAATTATTTTTCTAAATTAAAATTTGTTCGGAAAGCATTTCATAACATAATTTTCAAAAGGGTTATACAAATTAAGTTAGTATTATTAGTAGTAATATTTAACACCTTTCATCCCTTTACCCCTTTCACTCCTCTCCATTTCCCTGCATCCTGGCAATTAATAAATCATTTCTCGTGTGTTATGCAGTAGTCTTTGTTAGTGAATAGTTTGTTAGTAATGTTTTTTTTGATAAACCCTTAACTATCATTGCACCTATCGGGCAGAGCTCTCTGAAGGCTCAGAGCAGGAGAAGGCTGCCTACATCCTAAACATCAAGCAGAAAGTAGTGAAGCTGATTGGCCAGTGGGTGGCACTGTTTGGCCTTCTGCTGAAAGAAGACCCTATTGCTTTAGACTTTCTGGAGGTGAGATCGCACTTTGTGCTTTGTGTATCAGAATATTTTCATTGAAATTTGAAAATATTAAATTCGTGAGGTGAATCAGTTATTACATTCATCCTGTTTAATTTTAATTGTTGGGCTAAAACAGAGGCTAAAGAAGGAGGTGGCAGCTGATTACCGTCTGTCCAGCGTCCTGAAGGAACAATTCAGGGAAAGGAGGAGAACAAAAGTGTAAATATTATCTGATAAAATTTTCTATTTCTACCCAATTCTCAATTTATAAATCTTATGCCATTCTATCTAACACTGTCTGTCACCTTTTAATACCTTGGCAGGTTGGAAAATGGATATCAATCAATGAGCAGGGTAAGCTTCTCATAGTTGTTGTTTTTGCAGGGAAATGTTTTGAGATGATGGTTTTAATGTCATTCTGCTGTCATTTGTCAGTTTAATGTCACTGACTTGCCGAGTCACTCTGATACTGTTGACAGAACCAGCCGTTTGATTGGTTTGCAAACTGTGAGGAACCAGTTGGGAGGTTACAGCCAATCAGAGCTCAGGATAAAGGTGAGTCTCGGGCACGAAAACTAGCACATCTAATCAGTCACTTAAATCAGTGATACTATGCAGCTTATCTTTGAATCTATATCACAACAATATGTCACAACGTTAGCTCATGCTCACCGTCTTTGGAGGCCATTTGTGAGTAAGACATCATTACTCATTAATCATCAAATCAGCATATCTTGACAGTTTGGCTTCTGTCCTTTCTTGACGCAGTGTTGTATGAGATCTTCAGACCAGACAACAAACCTCTCACTCTGATGCTCCCGGTGAACATGTCTGTGGAGGATGTAATGGCAGCAATCGTCAAACCTGGTGGTGATCACGTCCTGGTCAAAATGAACTCCGCAGGAGGTGGGACTCTTAGTAATTTCTAGATGTGCTCAGCAGATATTTTTCATTCAAACTGCCAGGTCCTGTGAAATTGCTAGAATAAAGCATTCAGAGATAATTATTAATTCAATTTCCCATTTAGCCAAAGTCTTATACATTTTCTACTGCTGGGTCATTCCATAAAAAAGCAATCAGTCTGTCCCGCCTGAACCCTAATAATATATTCAGAGTTATAGGCTCTTGAAGTACAAAGAAGTGGGTTGAAATTTTGCACTTATGCATAAATTATGGCAGTATTAGAAAACGGTTTTAGCACTGAAGGGATCATGGCTGGCGGATGAGCCTGATATTGCAATGTAGATTTTTAAAAACCCTTTCATATTCTGTGACGTTTTGACCTACACGGTGAGAGGATGCTTGCTTGTTTACCTAAAATGCACTTCTTAAAGTTTTATTCAGTGAATACCAGCAAACCGATCCACAGTATCAATGCTTGTTTCTATTGCTCTTTATCAAAGACAATAAAAAGGTGCAGTTTTGCTAATGAAAATGCGATATTTCCCAAGATACTGATGTTCAGAGTCGGTTGGTGAAAAATACTGATCACAAACAGCTGTGACAGCTGGAGTGGATGTGAAGTTGATTTGGGTGCAGTTTTTAACATGGCTCAGATGTGTTTTTCAGCGCTTAAAAGTTTGTGTCTATCTCCTGTACTTATGAAGATATGAGAGCTGAAAAATGCAGAAAATTTTAAGTAAAAAGCAGCAATTTAGTCCCAGACTTATGTACTTCTAATACCTCTAACTGCCAAAATAGTCATAGTATGAAGGTAAAATTGTGCATGGCTTCATTAAATATATTTAGTTACTTTACATAAAACAAAATCTGCTAAATCTGAGGGAGTTGGGTAGGAATTTTTTTCAGATTTGGGTCAGTTTAAATGGAATTAACTTTTTGATGCATCCCTATAAATGCACACAGAAAGAGCTCAGTTAAAGCTGGATGCTGCCGCCGTCTACACCGCTCTGGGACTCAACGAGAGACTTTTCATCTGCACAAGCAGCCAAGTGGAACAACTGGTGAGGAATAGGAGCCTTCTGTACCTTTTATACCATTTTTTGTTTGTTTTCCTGCAAACACCCTGAGACATCTCATTATGTTTATTGTGTATCGTGGGGCGTACAGTTTGGTTTGGTTTCAAGCAGCTTCCCTGCCCATAAGGAAAGCTGTCAAATGCACACCCAACATCTGCTCCCTGCTCATTTTCTCTCTCTCTCTCTGTTAATCCCTCTTGCTGCCTCCCAGGTGCCACTGAAGGAGCAGCAGGGCCCAGAGCGAGGAACCACTGACATCCTCGAGCAGATGAGCTCTAAAGACCTCGCCAATGAACTCACTAAATATGACTGGGAACTGTTCACTGCCATGCATGAGGTAACTGAACAGGTCTTTTACATCTGACCACAGCATTCTGCTACATATCAAAGGGGAAACAATGCCTGTTTACACATTAAAATACCTCTCCAAGGACACGTTCCAGTTGTCTGTCTTTACAAGGAAATATAAAAACAGAAACTGGCATTCTTACAACAAAGAACTGGATATCTCTTTGATGAAAATACATGAGTCATGCACCTTGGCACCTGTTATCTGATAGAACCGTCTTTGTCATCAGATAATCCACACAACTTCCTACATGCTTCACATGCTTCTAAAGCAGGTCTACCATTAAGTCACCTGTAAAATCTGTCCGTTCTTTGATTTCCAGATTTGTTTCTCCACATCATGTCAGTGGTTGTGAGTCACTGTCCCTGTCTCTCCAGGTGGAGCTGGTCTACTACATATTTGGGCGTCATAAATTCCCAGGCGCCATCACGGCTAACCTGGAGAGGTTTGTGCGTCGCTTCAATGAGGTGCAGTACTGGGTGGTGACTGAGCTGTGCCTCTGTGAAGACCTTGTGAAACGGGCCATTCTGCTCAAGAAGTTCATCAAGATCGCTTCAGTGTAAGAGTTAGACACATGAAGCCTAACTTAAATGTAGATCGGTCAGTTCACCACCACCACTGGTCCTGAAAGAAGCATCTCAACAACTATTGAATGGACTGCCAATAAATTAGGTGACCTTGGTGATCCATCAGCCTTTCTTCTAGCAGATCATAGTTTTCATTTATTCTGTAAAATACCTCACATGGATTGGCACTGACATGTATTTTTTTTCCAGATAATGAAAGTTAATTGACTCTTATTGATCCCAAGATGTTTTCTTTTTGAGCCACCATCATTTATGTTTTTTGTATGACTCATCAAGAGCTGAATGGATTGCCATGAAATTTGGGACAGACATTCATGCTCCTCACAGGATTAATTGTACCAACATTAATAACCCTTTGGATTTTCGTCTAGTCACATCATGTCATTTTTTAATTTTAATTACATTCACATCCCCCATGTCAATGCATGTCGTTTAGCATCAGTTAGCAAATGTTAGCATGATAATATGACTAAGGTGACTCATACGGTAAACATTACTATCCTGCCTAACATCATTTAATGTCAGTATATTAGCATTTAGTTCACAGGATGATTTCTAAACCCTGCACAATCCAACATCACTTCGACAACAGCACTGGCTCAGGCTGAAACCTGTTGTTCATAGCCGTGTTTTTTCTTTGTCCCAGATTAAAGGAGCAGAAGAATCTCAATTCATTTTTCGCGGTGATGTTTGGGTTAAGCAACAGTGCAGTGCAGAGGCTTTACAAGACCTGGGAGGTAAGAAACTGCTGAATGCAGCTGTGATGGTGATAATGAATGCATATTTTGGAAATAACTTGTGCAACTTTTTGCTTATCGATTCCAGAGAATTCCCAGCAAGACAAAAAGAATTTACTGTGCTTACGAGAGATTGATGGTAAGTTGCACTCTGTTCTCTCCTTTCCCAAACTCTGAATCTATTATTCTGCATGATAAGTTTTGTACTTCTTTTCACCGGAAGCCATCTCCTGTTATCTCCTGTGTGTTAACCTAAAGATTGATGAAAATACTGTGTCTCTGGTTGTTAGGATCCCTCACGCAACCACAGAGCCTACAGACTGGCTGTGGCTAAACTCGGTCCTCCGTACATCCCCTTCATGCCTCTCTTGCTTAAAGGTAACAAATACAAGCAGTCAAGCAATCATGAATCCACAGACATCTCTGACTAAATCTTCAGGCTACTAACCTATCAGCCTCTGACTTTATCCAGACATGACGTTCATCCATGAAGGAAACCCAAACTATGTAGACAAACTGGTCAACTTTGACAAAATGGTAAGACTGCCTTGATTGTTTTCTAAGTTAAATCTAAGTAAAACCTGAAGTTAAAATGTTTTTTCTTCCTGTCTTTGTAGCGAATGCTCGCGAAGACAGTGAAAATTGTACGTGGATGCAGAAGCCAACCTTATGGTAAGTGATCCATTTGAGGGTCAAACAGTCGCACATGCATGTCAAAGTCAATGATGCAGTCCCGTTTGTTCCTTTATATTTGTATATGTCATGTATAAAATCCTCTGTCTCCTCTGCAGTGCCTTCATCTCCACAGAGGGGTCTGGCTGATCGGATGTTTCTGGAAGGGCCTTCTACTCGCATATCAACGTGTAAGCTACAGTACATCTACAGCATCACTAAGTGGCATTTATTCATGAGGTTCTTGAATAATTACTTTTTCTGCAAAGTGCCTACAACACGTTTTATGTAGCCTTGACACTTATGATCACCAAAGCCGTATTACCTTTTCACAGTGTCAGATTTGCCACTACAAACACTTAACTGCAAAGCTTATCAATCACGTTGTCCTCACTGTCCTCCAGACTCCGACCACGCTCTTCCTCTGCGGAGTCCCAGCAACATCCGACACTACATTCAAAACCTGAAGGTGATGGACAACCAGCGCAAGCTAACGCAGCTATCAAGAACAATCGAATGCTAGGACGTCGACCTGCAACTGTACAAAGACTGCGAAACTGTAGCAAAATTGGAACCAGAGAAGAGACTGTAGCAGGCCACACTGGCCTGAATAAGATGAGCTTCTGGAAGAGTTGAATGTTGTGGAAATGTACTGTTATTGAAGGAGCTCAGACATTCACAGAGATTATTTCTGCGCAGCACGGTACTGTGAGTGAAGATGTGCAGTGGGCACGGTAATGACCTCCAGCGCTAATCCACAGAATTTGACTCTGTGTCCACAAATTCATTGGACAATTTTTATACAACAAGCCTTACGTCGCACTGGTATGGATACACTTGTAAGGATCCTCTCAGAAGGGCAATGTTACAACATGTACAGTATTGTTCTTTAATGTCAAAATTCATCATATATTTGGGTCATTCATCTCAGTTCATTACATTTTCAGAACAATTTCTGCTCAACCTTCTCTGATTTGCCTGAAATTCTAATAGCAGAAAATATATATATTTATAAAAGTACTTGTAACATTTTAGCCTGATATAGCAAATATTTTTCAAAACAAAATTTTTAAATTGCCTATTGTTCCACTTCTGGCACATTTTCTGTGCATTTTTTGTTATTTCTCATTATGTCACAGATGACATTCAGACATTGAGTAGGTCAAATAGTGATTACAGATGATTTCAAATATGTAAAAAATGTAACCCCTCATGAAACATCTGATCTTTCAGCAAACATTAACAAAAAAGTGACCATGCAGAAGTCTGCTAGTGATATTTTCTACACCAGATGTCGTTGCATGTCACAATACGATAAGAAAAAGCATATGGAATACTGTTTAATATGAAACACTTGGTCACAAAAATGAAGTTATTTTCTTTGAATTTTCATAACTGATTGAGCAGGGATGGCAAGTTGTATCACAAAAGCACAAAATATTTTGGTAGTTAGCCTGATCCAAGTAGAACAGAGTTCTGGAGTTTCAAAATCCATCCCTCCATCCATTATCTACAGGCTCAAGTGTATTCCAGCTGACTTAGGTGCGAAGGCAGGGGACACCCTGGACAGGTCGCCCGTCTATCTATGATTTAGAATCATCAACTAACCTCAGCATGACTTTAGACTGTGGGAGGAAGATGGAGTACCTGGTGAAAACGCACTGCACAGGGAGAACATGCAAACTCCACACAAACCGGGGAGTTTCAGAATGGTTCTTCAAATATAAATGAGAAAATGTTGTTTTTAAATACAAGCACATAAGCAATTAATTTTCAGTCACTTTGAACATCACATATTCAGCTCAGTGCATTGATTCTTAGAATAAAACATGCTGAAGGGGGGTTTTAAAAAGAAACTTATTTCGGAAAGTACTTGATACATCGGTCTAAAATTTACAGATACCATTTAAGTTCTGTTTCATAGTTTAGGATTTTTAAAAAGGTTTCAAGCAAATCAGATAGTCGAGAGTGACTGTGATGATATGAGATGAAAAATGACTCATTACATTTCGTATACACTTCTGTCTGTGGAAGACTCACACCAGTGATTCCAAAAAAGGGCCATAAGAACACATATTACACATCTGTGCCACAACTTATCACTTTAGGTCAGTTTATCGTGCACTAGTGTTTCACAATAAAACTAATATATTGTATCAGATCATTTTTGGTGGCAAGGTCACTGACTGACATGCATATAATTTCATACAACGTTGTTTTCTAAATAAATTATTTTCCCAGTTATGTGTAGTCAATGAATACGGAGCCCCTCTGGTGACATGGTAAAAAAAATAAATAAATTGTGGCCACAATTTAGCTATAACGTGCGCACGAAATACTAATTCGTGGCCACAAAACACTAATTTGTGGCCACGAATTAGGTACAACATGCACACGAAATACTAATACTATTAATATCATTCCTGAAGAGCTGGGTAAGCAAATCAATCGTCTCGACAACCTGCAATAATCTGTGTACGGCCTGTACCAACCTGACAGCCCTAAAGTGAGTGTCTTTTCTTAGCTGTTCTAGTCCATATCTTGTTATCCCGCATTTCGGCAGTTATTTATTTAGGCCTATGTTTAATACTTTGTTGCAACGGGTAGCCTATCTACTGGCGTGTCTCCCGATTTACAAACTTTTTATCATCATCCTGTTACCACACATTGTTTTGTTGTGCTAATATGTAGCTGTAAACTCCACGGGCGGATCCAGATTATTATCCCCCGCCTCCACGAAGTGGAAAAGCGGGATATAGGTTTGAAGGTGTCCCCACCATGAAGGGGACAGCTTTTCTCAGAAACTATTACAGCTAGGATTACGAAATTTAGTGTGTAGCTTCACACCATGGACACCTTGATCGAGTTCGGAAATGAGACCTGTGCGATAATATTTAACAGAGTTATGGCCCTTGATCACTATTTTGGATATAGACTCATACACATCACATGTGGAGGGGGATATTGATGACCATGTCGTCTTGTTTTTAGTGTGTGTCGCTTTTACAAAGTATTTTTCATGTTGTTGTTTTTTTAGCTCTTTAACCCAATGGGAAAGCTGTATATAACCTTTTCATTTTGGACTGTTAACATTCAAATTATGAAGGACTTGTTTCCTTGTTTATGTGAATTACAGCATCATCAGCTGCAGCATCTGCCTGTTATTTAAAACTGGTAAGCTCAGCAACCGTATCCTAAGGGCAATTAAGGGACAAATATTGTGCAGGAACAGCACTATATACAACCCTGTCAATTTCCACTTCTATATGTTTACTGACAATTATCACACCTAAAATAAGAAACAATATTCTGTACTTTTAGCAACTAGTTCTCAGCTGTAAACCAGAATCATCACAAGGTTCTGTTTACTAATCAGTCTAAATCAAAATGAGTACTACCCAATAAACAGAGAACAACAATCTGTACCCTTGATCTGTGGTAAAATAATTTTAAATTTTTTGTGCATTAATGTAAATTTTAAAATACAATAAAATACAGTAAGTAGCACTCTATATATTTAATAGTAAACCTGAGAACAATAATAAACAGCAACAATATTCCATATTCTTAAATCAAATACAATAAGCAACACTCAATAAATTTAACAATAAACCTGAGAACAATAATAAACAGTAGCAATATTCCATATTCTTAAGTCATTCTACATAGAAATCACAAAAAGCTGCTCTCAATAATCTTTCACAGTGAGCAGATGTTCTTATGTTGCAGGTCCATGGGCCAGACGTGACCATCGAACAGGCCGGGGGGGTCTGGCACCGTGGACTTCCTAGAGCACCTCCTCTTTTTTGCATTTTTCATATGGGATGAAAATAAAGTTACGTTGATTTAGCACGTCGATCAAAGGCCTGCAGGTGTAAAGCAGGAAGCCCTCCACAATGAGGATGTGAGTCTCCTCCTCCTCCTTGTGGTCGGACTTCAGGACGATCTCTGTGTCCAGGGTGTTATTAACGCCATGAGACTTTTCAAACTTCACCGGGTTCTCCAGCAACACGTAGATCCTACTCATCATGGCGTCCATGTCCAGAGCAGTGATGACATCATACTGCTTAAAGCCATCTTCACCAACTTCAATCTGATCTTGGGGCTTGAAGTCATCCTGATGGACCAGCAGCAGTTGGGCAGGTTCTTGATCAGGCGGTTGGTGAGGCTGGTTTTCCCTCCATTGGTTACGCCGTTGATGCCGATGATGTACTTCATGTTCTCAGATTGGTCAAAGCTCGGAAAAAAGGTCAAAAACGTCAACAAAAACCAGGTCGGGAGTGATCGGACGGGGAAGAAAGCTGAAAAAGAGAAGGCTGCAGCAGGAAACAACTACTGGAGTCCTCCACGACACTTGAGTTTAGTGAGTAAAGTAAGAGCAGAAAGGGAGATGCCACTCGGACGCAGTTCTTCCATCTAGAGAGGACCTCCTTCTGTTGTCACTGCAACACATACTGTCCTAGTTGAGGTTTTAGGTGGAATATTCATTTTAACCAGCCCCTCAGGTCTCTTTGAGGACTCAGCTGTTCAGGAACGATATTAATAGTATTAGTATTTCGCACGCACGTTATACCTATTTCGTGGCCACAAATTAGTATTTTGTGGCCACGAATAAGTATTTCGTTATAGTTATATTGTGGCCACAATTTATTTATTTTTTACCATGTCACCAGAAGGGCTCTGTAAATTAAAGCACAAGAATTTGTAAAAAGGAAAATATTTTATTTAAAGTACAAACTGCAACAGGTAAAAAATTGACCTTCAAACAGTCTCCTTCCACCTGACACAGAAGGTCTCCCCAATATGGGGTGAGAAATTTCACGACAAATCATTTTAATTCAAAACACTCTCCTTGTCATCAATATGTACAACATCTTTTATAAAGTCCTGGAGAGTGAAAATGGGCTAAGACATGTTAAAAAAAAAGAAAAAGAACAAATAACAGTGCCTTCTCCTGATGTAACCATGGAGGGAGTAGTAAAATGACCCTTGTCATTATAAATAATGGGTTGACATGTTCAGTAAAAAAACAAAAAAAAACAAAAAACATATAGACAGTGTGTTAAAGGATTTAGGTCAACAACCAAATGGGGATTTTGTGGACCATCTGACAAATTATAAATCACTATCCAATAAGAGCGGATGAATGAAAAGTGTGTAATGACGCAAACAAATGTAAAACACATGGTTAGTATAAGGGTGGTGTTTGGACAGGTGCAGCAGCAGAGCACATAAATTATCAAACTATGTCAACATACCCAAGTTCAACTCAGATACGCTCTGGCGGATGTGTTTCTGTGTCAGTCTGTGCAATAAAATAAAAAAAAATCTGTAAGATCAGGAAGGTAGTCCAGCAGTGAAGTGGTGAGTACATGAAGTGGAGAAAACGTGTAAAGCCAGAAGCCCACAAAGGACTTCATCTACGTGCTTATCACACATTTTGACACCAAAAAAAGTTCTGGGTTATCACAATTCAATCACAAATAAATCAAAAAGAAAGCACTATAATATTAAAAAGAGTGAATATAAATATTGCACTTCCAAACAACATTTAGCTCCCAGTGCCTAGCTGTTATCCCTTTCTTAGAGGTATTTATGCTATTTTGTCTTATAGTAACGCAGAATTGCTTTACCTCAGTTATCTCAAGCTACAGATGTGATGGGCATAAACAGGACTAGGCAATGGGAGGCACAAAACAAACATTCATAAATATACCATTCACTCAAATATACATGCACACAACCCTAACTCTAACCCACAGACATTAAGTATTTACATTTAAGGCAAGTAAAGCTGATGTACATGACAAAAGAAACCAATACAAAGCATTTTGATGTTTGTCCCTGTAGCCTTTGGCTCCTGGAAAGACTTCAGCCTCTTCTCACTCTAAACATTTTACCCAATCAAAAATACAGTATCTCACAGTAACACACAATAAGCTGGATATGGATCCTTCTGTTTTTGGCCATCTATCAAAGCTACAACCCCGCTGATTGTCATGTCTTCGCTTCATCATTGCACCATGGCCAGTAACTGTGTGGTATCTCGTGAGAATCATTTGCTTTGCATGCGGTCTTCCAAACCCGAATCAAGCAGGAGTTAAGATGGCACAAATGTTCTTGAGGAGGACACCACATTGTGACAGAAGCACCACACTGCTTCAAGCCTTATATGAGGTGTCACAAGTCTGTGGTGGTTCCAGTCGCATCCCAGTCGACTACGCAACAATGACGATGCCAGCATTGGTAACTCTGAACACGAACACAGAGGATTTATACAAAGTGATCAGTAGGAGTCAAATTCAGAACTCAAAGGAAGGTCAGTCAGTCAGTCAGTCTTTGGTGTCTTCGGAATAATATCAGTAGATTTCCTTTGAGTGCAAAAACAACTTAACCCAACACAGTCCACCAACCTGAGGCAGAGAGAGATCATTTTCATGAACGGTTGAGAAACGTCCATCATTGCATCTTCAATATATCCCATCCAGGGCTGCAGGGTGGTGGAGCCCATCCCTGCATGCACTGGGCAAGAATCAGAGAAACACCTCGGACAGGTCGGGGCTTTTTTCATTAAAAAAAAAACAAACAACTAAACTCTATAAAAGCTGAGCTACGAAGCCAATTTTGCTATCTATGCATGTAATGTTGCCTTTACTAACACCAGGTTAATTCACCTGAAAACTGCTACCCAAGCTGCTGTCAATCATGTGTTCAGGAGATATCAGAAGAATACTTTCAGGCCTCAGCAGGCAGCGTAATTCACAGCTCCTGGAAGCCACAAGCTACACGTGGCCGCATCCTGTCATTAGCACCAGTACAGGCAGTTAAAGGGGTATTACAGAACTCTCCATCACAGGAGTCCACAGAAGTAAACCCAACATGCATCTCACTGCATTCACAAGCTGAATGTGGCCTGGATTTCTTTTGCAGTGACTTTTGTTTGTTGTAGAGTCTGATGTTAGTCTTTAAGCATCAAGAAAAGTTCTAGTTGATAACAATCCCAACCTGCCATTGAAAAAAGTACATAAATTAAAACTGAAAAAGAAAAACATTCATTTGGCTTGGAGATCTTTGGATTTTTGTCTTCCTCTAGTGCAGCACAGTGGAGTTCCAGTAGTCTCTCTTTCGCGCAACTCTTCAACTGCTTTCTACATGCTCCATCTTGTTTCTCCGTTGCAATCATATGGCCAGGCACTGTGGTTCTGGTAGGTCATTTAGGCCTCAGAGGCAGCCTGTGGTTTGAGCTGTGCTTTCTCCATGGCGGTGCCGTACGGTAGAGATCGCTTGAAGAAGCCAAACTGCAAGAAAAGCAGAAACATTTTTTACAAATGCTGGAATCGGAACAGTACACAGACATGAGAGTGCATTGCTGCTTTTAAAATCCTTTGTTTCACAGCAGCACTGACCCTGTAGAGGACGTAGATGAGAAGAGCCAGAAGCAGCAAACCAGCCAGAATAGCCAAGATGATGATCCACAGGGGAACAGAGTTCTCGACATCCGGCTTGTTCCACACCACTGGAGTCACCACCTGAGGATGACACGATCATTAGTCTTTGTCTCAGAGTAAAAAATTAAGCTCATTGTTCTGTATGAAATAGGCCAGTTGGAAAGAAATGAATGAGTGAAGACGTTAAACACCTTTTTTTGTCCACTAGGATAAACTCTGGGTGGGATTGCATATGGCATCTTCTTCACACTATATTTGGCCAAACACTCCAGCACATACTGCTTGTAGGCTCTCTGAGGGAAAAAAAAACATCACAAGTTACTAACTCATGTATACAAGAGTCACACACTAGGTGGCGACACAGACCATGTGCATCTTCTCGAGAAAACCCCTTCAGCATTCCAATCCAATGAGAAGCTGTGTCGGCCAGATAATGAATTTTCAATACATCACACATACGCCTTGTGTGACCGTATGCAGGAGGTGGGTAATAATCTGTGTGCAGCTCAGACATGACAGGCAAACTGGTGCAAGCTGCAGTATGTACACCAGCCCGGATCAACCTACATTTTCAAACGGCAACTGTTGTCCCATTTGTTGAGGCAAATATGTGAGACTGGGCACAGAGTCAGCCGATTTAGAACCACTGCTGGTGCCGAGTGAACACAAACAAACGTGTGACTGACTACTGCAGCTATTCGCCTTTCCTTATTTGTCGCAAATTTGAGGTTTTAACTTTCAGTGTTTTCATTTCGATGTTAAGTGAAAATGGATTTCTTGCTTCCTGCCAAAGCCTGACATGAGAAAATACACAGGCAGCAGTTGGAAGAGACAAATCTGTAGTGAACAGTCCTTTCTTCTGCTGGTAGCACATTTTCACGTACAGTACGTGACTATAGAGTTTGAAAAGCAAGGTTCTTCTCCCACAAACCTCAGTGAAGGTCTCAGCCCAGATGCGGGATCGCACTTTGAGGATGGCGGTAGTTCCTTTCTCCACAAGACCCACGTTACACTGGAGCGTCCAGCACTCCACATTAGAGCAAGACTGTGGAAACAGAGAGTGCCCTTAGGAAGGTGTTGATTAAATACATTTCAAATCTATTTTGTGCATGAACATTATCTAAAGTACACATTATTCCCACAAAATTTTAAGAAAGTGACACGCCATAAATGCAAGGGAGGAGCATGAAGGCAAAACTGAAAACTGGTAGAACAGATATGCCATATAACAGCAAAGTTACGCTGCAGGTCGAATAAATATAACAAAGAGCCCAATGTTATGATCCCTATTCCACGCCTGCTTCGAATTAGATTGAAGGAATGTCATGAGACTGTAAAAATGCAGCATGCGCCACTTGCCATATTATTGCCCAACCACTAAATCCGGCCCATTTTTCTCAAGACTGTAGCATACACAGTCTTAATTAGATCCCCACAATGCAGTTTGGTACATTAAACATATTTAAAACATGCCCACACTGTTTTAGAGCTGGTGCTGCAACCAGACCACCCCCAGACTGAGAGGTTTCGGCGGGTTTCCTGCGGGAGCGCATTAGTTTACTTATTACACTGAGCAGGGCAAACACAGCAGAGGAAGAGAGGAGCGCCCGCCTAGTTCCTTCAGGCTCATTCTTAGACAGATTTAATGAGAATTCAGACAGATAGTGAGCGTATCAGTCCACTTCCTCTCGGTAGACTTGTTTGATGCTTCAAGGGCAGTGGAGCCACAAAGGTTTGTGAAAATGACATGAACATGGTCCAGTGCCAAAGATGCCTCAGACTCAAGTCCCCACATATCCTCCCTGGTGGGATTATGTGGTCAAGACGTGGATCATTGGGCTGTGGAAGCTGTTCCCACAACTTCAAAAACTAGCAGTCTGGCCTGACTACACATCTGCAGTATGCAAAGGGGCTTTATAGGATGACACTCTGGAATAAAGGGCTGATCAATCAAGTCGTCGACTGAAGGACAATTACTTTAAATGAGATTCTGGTAACTTACTTCTAGTGATGCTGATATATAACCAGCAAAATGCCATCGTTTCGGACAATTTTTCTGCTCAGGAGTGTTCATATGACCACATTGCTGTTAGTGTCAGTTCTATTTCAAATACTGAGGGAACATATCACACACTGTCAACACAATGTAATATACAATATTCTCTCCCCTTTCTGATATGATGTTTATGTGTTTAAATAAGTATAAGTTGCAACTGATAGCTTTAAAAACAGCTAATCAGTATTTACTGATGTTTCATAGACTAGTCATTATAAATTAACAAGAAACTTTAATCTTTGTATTTAACACTAATGCAGTTATAAAATATTAGTAATCCACAAATAAGTACCTGTGGCTTTTACACTGTCTAATAAATTCTCAAATCTACAGTTTAATTTGTTCACAAGTTTGGTAAAATAATCAAATCTAAGCCTAAAATTGTGATATTCCATCAAAATCACTTTATTCTACAAGCCTTTTTTTTAAAAAAAAAAAAAGACCAAAACTAACTGTTTGCATAGCCAGACTCTATAAAAAAAATATTATAAAGTTGCGTGCTTTTCAGTGCACCCAAATAGCCAATATTGACTCAGCTGTGACAATCGAACAATCATGTGACAAAAGCTGAAGGACTTCTGGGATGAACTGCAGAATGTGTTTACATCGTGCAGATAGGAGACAAGTATGCAGACAAATTACAAATGCAAGTAGTAAAACATTTCTATTATGTAGAGTCACCTTTCTTCCAATATTGGTGACATCTGTAGGTAACTACAAAAAAATGTGTACATAGTTACTGCAGTTTTTTTTTCAATTTTTGTAAAATAAATTATAAAAAAAAAACTACTTTCCCCCCTTTTTTCATATTTATAGCACTATAACTGTGTCATACTGCACAGAGGTCATTTTTGACTTAACAGTGTCGTAGTTGGATTCTTTCCACAGAAGCACAGAACTTTATATTGCAGTGGAAAAGTGAGCACACAGAGAGGAAAAATGTGATGGGAGCCAAAGAATGACCACTACTGACACTATTTAGGAGTGTTCTATCAGGAGATTTTCAACATAAAATAAAAAACAATTATGACATTTAATCATTTAAAAAAAAAAAAAAAAAGCCTCAATCTACATTTTCAGTATTGATGTTTGAAAAGAGGTCCCTCATTGTAGGGCAACCACTAAATAACATTTCAAAGAGTGTTAAAGACTTTCCAATAAATCATTGTAATTTTGAAATATTCTTGGATTTGACCAGAGGCAATAAAAACAGTCCTTTGTTCTTTCTGCATCATTCACTTCCTGAAAGCTGAAGCAGGTCATTTCAAATTCTCACACTATGATCTTCAGTAACAGCTTTCTCTAAGCTTTGCTAAACACCAGCACACTTCGATCAAGAATCACTTTGAATGGAGAGGTCAGTCCTCCTGGGTGTTAAAAAAACTGCAGACACAAGGGAAACGAGAGAATGGGGTCCTTCATACTAATGTGTCACTGGACATACTTGATAAATGAGCACAGTGGAGAGTGGCGCACAGACAAAGATCTCTTTAGTGGAGGCAGGTATCCACAGATGGAGGCAGATAGAGCAGCTACCTGCAGCTGGGTGGATCAATAGGGCTAGTGTGTGGGGGCTCGGGGGACTCATAACACCCAGAGCAAAAAAATTAGAGACTCTGTGAAGCAAGCAGTGCATCAGTGGCAAAAGAGCCTCCCATGTCTCATGTCAGCTCAGCCTCTCCACCACTACTAAAGGCTCTTGAATGTTAATCACCACAACAGCGCAAGCCTGTGCCCTCTGACCCCTCCCTTTTAACGACATCATAACCTAATTACCCAGTCCCTGGAGTCTCATGCAGAAAGAGACCCGCTGTCACCAAAATAGATCCAGATTTGAACACCTGAGGCAACAAAACTCAATATATTGTTTTAAACTTTAGTCCCAACTCTTGGTTTTAACTGCAGTACCACATTTACCCAGAGCTGCAACCTCCTCATTCCCTCACTTTCAAGTCACCATTCAGTCACCTATTACATTAGACTTCACCTTTTGTCCTGACAGTGTTCATTCATGCACGTAGCTTGTTATGTTTATAGAATGTGACAATTCCCTCTGAAGCATCTCACCAGGTTAGTCAAATGAGCGAGCGGGTTCTTGTGCACGTCCCTCCTCTCGACACGGTGCTCACTGGCCTTCAGTGCCAGAATAGGTGTTTCTGTGGATGTACGTTGGAGCTAAAGCAGGACACAAACACACACAAAAAACACACCCATTAGAACAACACAGACACTGACCTCAGCAGGCAGAAGAGGACAGCACCCTCTCTGTCAATACAGGACCTAATGTTAGCATGACCCGGAGGCTTTTTGTCATTAATCAGAAGCATGTGAGCTTCAGTCCTCATGGATTCCCGTGGAAATATACCATACTTAGCAATTCACCAGGGGAAAAGAAACATTAGAACACAGCTAAGATGGATGAGCACTCACAGCTCTGTTCAACATCTGTCAAGCTTCAAATGTAAACACAAACAACTTCGCTGAAATGTTTCACCCAAAAAAATAACCCCAAAGCTACGAGTTGGTATAAGGGAGGTGTCGCTGGATGTCGAAGATGAGAGTGTAGCGCTGGGTGAGGTGGTTCATCAAGCTGTGCTGAGAAGAGGGAAGAGCTGCAGCTTCAAAGCAGGGGTGGGGTAAGTGTCCTGGGTGGGGCTGAGAAGCTGGGAGGAGGAGGTGGATGTGGGCAAACTACTGAGAATACAAATGGGAATCTGGAAGATCTGCGCTGTCTAAGATTTGCCTCATTTGACCCCGAGAGGTGCATGTGAATCACTTACTTTGAGGTTCCGGTAGTTCATGTGTTTGTCCGAAGTGCAGTTGATGGGGCCTTCAGTGGAGAACTCCAGAGGGTAGAAGAGGCTCTGACCCTGGACACTGAGAGGGCAGCGAAGCTCCAATAAGGTGTGGCTGATCTGACTGGGACCATTGTTCACCAGCTGGAAAAAGGAATCAAAACAGAAACTTCAATAGCAGCCTTGACTGATTCTTATATTAGTTATAGCGGCAGTAAAGCTGCAAGGTTACAACGGATTTCTTTCCCATGCTGAAACATTAACATCCAGCATATTTCTTTAATCTACAAATTGGTAGCTCTGCACAACCTAAATCACACTGTGTGATCTGGAGAACATTTTCTTTGGTTTTCCTTCTTCGCTGCTCTGGGAAGTTGACTTTTTTTCCTGAACAGTAGGATCTGCTTTCCAGCTCAATCTGCTGAGCCCCAATGAGTCTGCACAGCTAAGACCAGGGCTGATTACCTCATAGATGTGTTCCACTGCAGGCCCAACGTCCTGCTCCACCCCGTAGTTTTTGGTCACCTTCCAGTTGGCCGGTGGAAAGAAGACCTTGTCAGGTCGAGACACACTGAAAGAAGAAAGGAGAAAGTGTGAGGGAGGCGCTGGATAATTAATGAAGTTCCAAAAGTTCAAATGAGGGAATCCTAACACTCCACTCACCCCTGCAGAATGACTTCAGCCTGTACAACCACCTCCAGCTTATAGGGCACAACCTCACTATGGGAATTATTCTCATTTTTACTGTGGAAACAAAGAATAGAAGAAAAAGATTCTTATTATATGATGTCATTTGAAAGTTGTGGGGATCAGGAAGGAAGAAATTTTCAGATCTTTTACCTAAGTACAAGTAGCAAGATACAGTTAAAATATAAAAGTAGAAGTACTGGTGTGGCCCCTTTGACTAATATATTACTATATATGACATCATTAGGTCAATAATAAATCAATGTATCAACATCATGTCTCTGTTACTACTTTATGTCCAGTTGTATATACAAGTACAGCGGATAAATCATATAATTAATGTGAGAAGAAAGAAGAAAAAATGGAATTCTGATATACAAATCTGTTTTCAGTTTTTGAACTGTTTCTCTAATCCCTGATTTCTGGTGAAATATTGGATCTTTTGAACGTTTATTGAAAAGAAACAATGTGAGAAGTTTAGAGAGAAATTCATTGTTTGTTTGAACTGTTAACAGCTCGTAAACATCTGAAATGTGATCCTGATTATACACAGCTTTTTATAAGATGTCAAACACCTAAAAGGTTGGAAACCACTTGTTTAATCTTTAGCAGCATGTTGTATTTTATTGTGTAAAATCTTCATCTTACAGCTAACTAGTAACTCAAGTTGTCAAATAAATGTAGTTGAGCAGAAAGTACATCTCACTCTGAAATGAAATGGAGTGGAAGTAGGAAGTAACAGTAAGTGGAAATCGTCAAATACCTGAAATTTTACCTAGTAGTAAATGTACTTGGATACTTTTTGAGCACTTATAAAACAGTTTGAGCTTCTGTTCACATCAAGCTGTACCTGCGAATCTGCAGCTCAAACTGAACGGTTTTGTGCGTGTCCTTCAGCCGTGGTACTGTGAAACGCAGACCTGCCCAAAGCTGTGAGAAGAAAGTTCAAACATATTAACATCATCAGTTATTTTACAGAAAGTAGATCCCTACATTTTCCCTAACAAGCAGCAGAGAAGAAAACAGATCTGAATGTAAACTTGAGGTTAAATACTGTCTGCACAGAACCAAACAAGTCTCAGTTGGTCTTCTTTTGTTTTTTTTACATGTACAATTTCAATTTTTATTTTTTTTTTAGTGGCACATTACATCTCATTCATATCTGCCTTTCCATAAGCTACATCTGACTCACTCTAGATAAATAATCTTGCAATCTAAGAGCTTTAAAAGAACAAATAAGCAGACACAATGAAAACATTTTCTGTCACTCCCAGTTACAGTAACATGTAGTTGGTAGAGATCTATTAAAAACATGCCAGCTTGTGACTTCATCAATAAAAGGGGAACTCTTCCCAGCAAGGAGCTGAGGGCACAGATGGAGGCTGTTTTTCCTGTCACAACATTTCCTGACACATGCTAACTTTTCCTGTGCTGTTCGCATCCGACCTGCAGACGGCATGCAGCTTTTTCCTACAAACAGCAACAAACTGTGACCGGTCATCTGACTATTATAACTAAATGTACTTCAGATACAGTCCTGTATCCTATAACAGCAAAAAAACAAAACAACAACAACAAATAAAACTTTAAAAAAACAGCCAGAAGACACTAGTGTTCTTACATTAGTGCCAGACTTCATGGGGTTGCCCAAATCACAGCTGAGGTATTTGGTCTGGTTTTCTGTGTCATAGCTGCAGGTCAGTTGAGCCAGACTCTGGAAAACAAGAGGACAGCAAAGAACAGTCATCAGAAAAAAGAAAGAAATCCTGACAGACATATTAATCCCAAAAGCTGTAGGTTTTCACCAGAGTTGTCCCAATGAAGTTGTTTGCCCCCAATTCAAGTCATTTAATATTTTGTTTCTCCCAATACAGAGTCCAAATAAGATACATTTTTTTCTAGATAACACACACTTCAAGTACATTTAAGTCATTAAAATGAATCCATTGTATATGTTTGACAAATGAAAAGTTCTGCAATGCACCCAGCTGTTCCTTAACGCTTCATAAGTGGTCACAGACCTTGCTGTAATGGTCTAGTGGAGAACTGTCTGGAATATAGTGTGGCTGCAGAAGACAGCAAAACTTATTTTTTTCTACTTGCATGTCAGAAAACATGTTGTACATTAGCTGCATTAACTGTTTGCACCAGATGGAGCCATTTACTGTTAAATTACGTAATGACCTGAGGAGGTGGTCACTTGGAATAAAGACAGTTCTGGGTAAGCAGCGACAGGCCACCATGACAAAGACTACAATGACGTTCAATGTCCTCCAACTAGAGCACGTATGTGCAAGACAAGCCATGATCAACTGGACAGTGCTTCTATCTCACGGTGGTCTGTGTAACAAAGTTATTTCAAGGCCCAAACCAAATGTCTGTTTACTATGAAAGAAATGTCAGCACAGGACAAATGTACATTCTGCTCAATTTGTGTTATTGATTAATATTTAGTTGATTGTTAAAGCACAAGACTATTGATTTAGAAAACAATTCAAAATTTGCATTCCTGCCATTTTTAAACAAACTGTGCTCTCCCACTCTGACACAGGTGAACTTAAACGAAAGATCACTTTTAGGTTCCTGCTGATATGATCAGTTAAAAAAATGCCGTGATTAATCCCGATCCCAATCTTTGAGTTCAGATCAGGACATGCCTTATTATTGCTGTGTTCTGAGGTATTTCCACTCACCTCATTATTCCGGGCGATACCACTGTAGTCAGCTTCAGGGGGCAGAACCACATACAACTCTGCCTCGTACGCTCCTCCCTCACCCTCATTCCTGGCGTTGAAAGTCAGGGTCAGCGAGTTGTCATCACCTAGGTAGACTTCCTTCCTGTCACTGAAAACCAACCAAGGAAATATTGATTAATTGGGACAAGGTTTTATGGATAAATATGGATAAAGTTGTGTTGTGGTGTTTGCTGGCAGTAGAATGGACCATTAATTGTTATTTCTCTAATTAAACTAATAAATTTGGAGGTTTTGTGTTCAGCATATGTATTTTCTTTAGAGCCTGGCTGCAAAAAAAAGCACCAATTAGCTTCACCCCGCAAAGCCTCCCACATTAAATGAACATTTTTCCAATGTGGTAGTAAAGTCATACATGCTGTACAACAGAACGTGGGGCTGTAAAACACCTCCCCTTTCCTCGCTTTCTCTCACTCCCTCCACCTTTCTCCACAGCTAAGAACAATGAGAATTTCCACATGGAGGGCCACACAGACGCTTTTAATTACAGCTCCTTTTTCATAAAGCAAAGCAGGAGAGCAAGAGGGAGAGAAGACTTCAGAAGCTGATCCTCTGCTGGCCTACAAGTCGACTGTAGTCTGAATCTAACTGGCATCGCACTTTAAAAACTAAACAAAGGCTCAAAATTAGAAAGCACCGCAAAACCTTAAAACTTCCCAGAGGGACCCTTGGTCAGACAGGTTGTGTGATTTGGCAGTGGAATAGAAGGAACAACAGCGAAGGAATGGCGAATACTTTCTCCATTCGAAATTCCACTAAATCACGACCATCCCGTCAACCCCTCAAACTACTATTAGGCTCCGTAATTTACTACAGAGCAGACAGAAACACAGTTTAAATTGCATTAATTTCTGCAGCTCAATTTCTGTTGGATGGGGCGCAAACTTTAACACAGCAGGTTATTCCATATGTGATGGATCAGTCATACATCGAAGAAAATGGAGGCAGATGGGAGATAAATATAGGAATGTGAAATCAAAATGACAGAGCAGAGAAGGGAGTATCAGGGAGGCTGTTATTTTTGAGGAAAATGCTAACAGATTTCTTGAATCAAAGTGCGGCAGGCCGGGTGCTCCTGACGGCTTAAGAAGCAGATGAGCAGATCCCTTTCATCTTCTGTGTCTTTTCCCCTTCACCGTTAGTCGTAGCACCTGCAGCGATGGTGCATCTCTACTGTACCGCAACACCGCGGCTATTTACACTCACTCTCTGGTATCCTAAACTAAACAAAGCGGCAGAACAACAAAACAGCTGTATTTATGCTTTCGCACTCAAACCCAAGGTCCTATTTGCAGAGCGGAGGTGAAGAGTTCAGCGTCTGTGATCATGTCCAGAGTTCACTATGCATTATCCACTGAATTCTAATCTATTTCCTGAAATCCATATGCTCTGGGATTTTTGGAAATATGTAAGGAAATGAACAGACTACTCACCCGTTAACTGCCAGCTTCAAGTCAGGAACACAGATGTTGTCCTCGCCACAGTCCAGCAGAATCTGAGCCTAAAAGATACACAGTGGGGGTGATAAAAGTTTAACAAGAGGCTGCAGATCACCATGATCCCTCAGTAGGTTCTGACTGAAAGTGCTCTCATTTTACATGTGAAGACAATTAGGGACACAAGATAAATCAGATGTCTGTTTAAGGGAGACAACAGGATGAATGTAGCAAGACGCGACATGTGGTGTGACTAATACATTCCACCCCCGTCTTCCGACCACCACCCAACACACACCTGGGCTGCGATACTCCCCCTTATTTACAAGGCATCATCACCGCACATCAGACACTTAAACACAATGCTGTGGCTCAGAGGGACGTTAACTGACCCGGTGAGGTCATGACAGGCGCAGACAAAGTCTCATGAATCAGCTGTCCTGGCGCACACATGCTTTCTGTTTACAATGTAATAAAAAAAAAAAAGAAAGAAAATGACGAAGCTCAGAGCTCATGCCGGAGGAGATACTCCTGTGGAGCTGAGCACAAAGCTGCCGGCTCCCAGCCTCTCACCAGCGTCCCACATCACAGCTCCATGTGGCAAACCACGCTTCCACCACACACTACACCACCCAGCGAACCGCAGTGCTGTATGATCATATGGAGAGGAGGGAACGGCCCAGAGCAACTGACTGAGACAAAGGATATCTGTGTTGACCTTAAAGCAGAAGTGAGGCTTCCAGAGATTACAGTGGAGAGGAAGAGAAGAAAGGAACAGAAACACTGCCGGATAAGTGGATGACCGCCGAACGTGTGGCAGAGCAGCGGCAGGGAAAGCCCTGCGGATTGCTAAATTGCATCCCACTGCGACTGTGACAGTGTGATGATGCTCATGACGATGAGGATAATAAATAGAAATAGAGGAGGAGATTAGAGAGAGCCAAGCGCCCCCCCTTGTCATTACACCATGCAGGGGCTCTAATTAGGGACACCATGGTAACCACCATGCTAACTTGGCCACATGTGCTCCCTGGCTCATGTCTGTGTGTGTGTGTGTGTGTGTGTGTGTGTGTGTGTGTGTGTGTGTGTGTGTGTGTGTGTGTGTGTGTGTGTGTGTGTGTGTGTGTGTGTGTGTGTAGGCCAGGAAAACAACTCTTGCAGTATCATCACTGCACTTGAACAACAACATCAACACTGACATCAGCATGTGACACAATGAGGGCAAACATCCTCCAAACACTAACTTGGCAATCGGAGTACAGTCCGTTAATCAAAGCTCGACTCTTTCGGTCAGATGATCTTATTTTAACAACAATGAGGGCATTGATTCACAATGTCAACCCTGTCCAAGTTCTAAAAAGGTGGCAACATGTGAACTCTTTACTTGTTTTGCACAAATGGATGCTTGTGTAGAAGATCTGAGAACAACGGCAATTAATGATCCCATTTTAAAGCCACGGCTCTTCATGGATGCATGTGGGATACGTTAAGATGAGAGAAAGTGAGACTGCACCGAGCACATCAGCCATCTCTCATTCTCACTACAGCTTGAACAGAGTAAGAACTTGGCAGAATCAATGAAGCGTTACTTAGGCAGCCACACATTCTCAAAGCATATGTGGAAATCAATAGGGCATCATGTGTCTGATCTAGGCCAAGGTTGTGGTGTAATAGTCACCCTTCACTCTTATATTCACACAGTATAAAACAAGATTAATGAAATATGTTGGCGGTCTGACACTACTCCCAGTCCACAGATATCCACAGATCCAGTTTGCCCTCTTTGGATGTTTGGCAGAAAAGGGTTTTGTCAGGTTTAATGTTGATATTTCAACTCAAGGTCTCGGTTCAGCAATGGATAGCATCTGTCAGAGGCCCAACTGCTTTGATATCTAGGAAGCACATCAATGACAGGAAAAAGAAGCACAACAGGATAGTGGAGCAAATGGAGAAAGAGATCAAACTACACTGACTGCCATTCTCCAAATGCTCCAATCTGGTAGCTGTTGCTGAACTCACATATGGTGCATGCTGTGCCACAGCTGAAAAGTTGCCTGCACGTTTAGCCAGCTTCACTCACTGCCGGAGGAAAGCTGGCTAAAAGCCGAGAGATTTCAACCAGATGGGCAAGACGCCTGGCTGTGCCCCTCCCTGAAATATTAACCATCCTTCAGCGCTTGAGTCACCTGCATTGCGTAGTAATGCAGGCCAAGAAACTATTCCTGCAGGGACAGGAAAACACTCCACTGTGCATATGCCTCACATTTTCATTTTAAAAACAGCTTTCCAGATCCTGTGGAAATCTTCCCAGTGGAGTAGTTTAGAATTTTACTCTCAAAAGAACAGATTCAGTCTTTCATCAGGGACAGGGGAGTCAGCCAGTAGTTGGCGAATGACACAAGGAATGATTAATCAGTGCGCTGGATTTTCTTATCAGCTGAGAGAGAATGAGCTCAAGCTGTCTCAGAATCACATGTACAATATTAGTGAACACATCTCAGTCATGTACTGATTTTAGCAGCCCTGTAGATCACTCCAGGGTAAGCTCACTGATCTGATTGGAAAAGGGCTGTGGACGGAAATAGTACCTTTTGCTCAATGACATTGGTGGTCTGATAGTTGAGGATGGGCCGGAGGCCATGGGAGTCAGCTGCAGCCTTTGGATCCAAGCTGAAGTTCAAGGCCACAAAAATAGAGGAGAGTTTATCCCTGAAGTCCTTCTCATCCTGCAGTTGAAGAAACACAAACCAGAGTTTTTATCAAATTCAATCTGTGCTCAAGATGAAAAGACGGTATGCAAGAATGACCCACAAACTAAATCAATATCATCATGAAAGAACTACAGCTACAATTTCATGCTTTTAAGAGAATGATTATGACCACTGAAGTCACTGGACACATGTTAGTAAAAGAGAGGTCGTACTCGAAGGTAGATCTTGGTGTGGCTGCACACACGCTCGCCGTGCCGCACTCTCACGCTCTTCTGGAGCAAGGGCTGCTGGGAATCCAAGAACAGAGCTCTCTTCACGGCACCTTTCTGCTTGTGCTTAAGACTATCGAGCTGCACCTCCACCTGGAAATCTGGAACACATAACACACACAAATGAGCATTCATGGTATGATTAATGTTCTTGAGTCACATAATGACAGACTTGAAAAAAACCACCATAAATATTCTGTAGTGCACACATTGTAGTCAGTGTAACTTAAGCATAATGGCAGGGAGAACACTTGTATATGAAGGAAGGAGTAATGAGAGATAACAACTAAGAGTTGATATGGAAAAAAGAGTGAGCACAGAAGAGGTTTGATCATTAAAGGTGGATCACAGAAGACATTTGGCACGCTGGGCTCCCTTTTTTTGTCATAACAAAATCCTAAAATTTACATTACCTGCCAAAACACTTTAACCTACAGGCTGTTATGGATTTAAAACATTACCTTTGGTGGCTATTTGACAGTTTTCATACTTGTAATAAAGTGCAGATGTGGAAAATTGGCTCACCTAGGATGCCTGGTAGGTGCTTCCCCTCAGCAGATATGCAGAAACTTAGGTTGACGCTGGTTCAGACAGAAAGGACAAGGACATGATGAGAGAAGCATATTCATTTGTGGCAGAGATTCAGTACAAACACACTGCACACACAAGACACCTCACTTGCCCTCACTTGTTCTCTCACTTTTACTCACGGCCCACTTTTCTTGTGTCAGCTCCTTACATGGTTCACATTACAAGGCAAGAGGCATAATGGGACTTCTACAAATAATATGAAAAAAATACAAAATGTCTGGAGACAGGCTGGCATCTGAGCACTGTCAGCAGCCAAGTTGATAAATCAGTGCGTCTCCATTTCTACCCACAGCCCCCCCTCCACACACACACACAAGAAATAGCGAAGTTAAGAAGGGTGAAATTGAGCAACGACTCAGGTTTCAGTCCTGACCAGTCAATGGCTGCCTATATAAGCCTGTAGCTCTCTCCCATGACATCAACCACACAACATGCCGTTGCTGTCCAAGTCTGCAACTCCAAAAAAACCCAATCCTTTTACTAGCAACCCCACATAAGAGGCACAAAGCAAAGAATTGGAAGAAGTATGAAAGGAAAAAGGGAGAGCGTGTTAAAGAGAAAAAAAACACAGGAAAGGGAAGAGAGGTGAAAAATGAGAGAGACACAAAGTACAAGGATTTCTTTTGAGAAGCAGTACTAAGTTCATGTCTGCGCTCCTGTTTCTGCACGACTGTGTGCGCACGCTCACGGGAGTCTACGTGTCCTGATGTTTCCCAGCTGTGTTCCACCACCAAACAATATCTCATTGAAAGCAACTGCAAAACCTCCCAACCCCTCCCCTCCCGACCTCCCTCCCATTATGCCTTCTGCTCTCCTTTCACCCCCACCAAAAAACTCCTCATCACCAGGCAACGCAGCATAATCAAGACACATGTGTATACAAGAGTTTCCTTTATGGATCAGGATGTGGAGAAGGGGGAAAGGCAGACACATGAGCGCAGTGTCAACCATGTCGAACAGCGAGCAACCGTCGTCTGTTTCCTCTCCCCTTCTCTGGAGCTGCACATTTGGAGGAGGCCAGAAGCAGCTAACAATGCTGCTATTCAGCATGTTATTTCTCTGCTCCTCAACAGAAGGAGTGTGATATGAAGACATTTTGAAAATAGGTCAGATAAGAGCTGTGGTCAGTATGAACTAATACCATGACTGCTGATCTAGAGGATATTCCTTATCACAGCTTCCGGCCAGGATAGCACAGTGTTTATGCATGGGGGAAATGGGGAAGCCCATCTTTTGGCAGTTGGGTCAAAGAAATACCAACAGTGCAGTTCTGCAGCAGGGTCAATGGAAGCAGAGCGTTGGTCACAAGGGGTGAGCTGAACACTCACCAGGAAACAGGAATGCTGGAGTTTCCATTATTGACAATGCAGTTCTTCTCTTCAGGGTTGATCATGGTGGGAGAAACTATCAGAGAGGCAGTGGTATTGACTATTGGTCGGGATCTGTGGACAACAAAAACAATACAGACTGAGGGCTTCATCATTAAATGCTAGCTTTCTAATTTTACTGCTGAAACTGAAATAGTTTGACATTTTGGGACAGCCCGTTTCCTGTCAGCACTTAGATAAGAAGATCAATACCACTTTTCTATCTTTCCGATAAGCACATGGTTAGCTCGGCATAGCTAAAACACAGAGCAAGTGGTTCCTCCTCTGTTTTGAGTCTTCAAGCTGAGTGTAGATATTGAAATAGCTTTAATTTTCTCATCTAACTGTGGGCAAGAAAGCGAAGAAACTTATTTCCCTCAATGTTGGTCTATTCATTTGAACAAAAGACTACATGATTAGAGGTTCTGATTCAAAACAACATACCTATAGAGAACTGCCTTATTAACCCCAAAGGCACCAACAATGAGATCTGAGGAAATAAAAGAACACAATTGGAAAACATACTAAAACATAAAAATCTACTGATGGTCGTGTTTCTCAACTCACTTACCTGGATAACCATTCATGTCCAGGTCCTTGGCACCTCTGAGGGCAAATCCAAAGCTGGCAGGAATAGTCCCAGCCGCCCATTGGCCCACAATCACCTGAGAAGGCTTTTCCCTGAGTCCTTCTGAGTATCCATTATAGATGTAGACCAGTCCCTTTCGATCTTCCCCTCCAAATGGACAGCTGATAGCCACATCTACCAAGCAGCAGGCAGAAAACATATTAGCTTAGGTTTTCTTTTACATAAGAATATCCCAATCAAGTTAGTTTGCACGATCGAAGTCGTTTAATGTTGTGTATCTGCCGATATCGAATGGCATTTTCCGAGCCCAATGATAAAGTATTTTGTGACACTTAATGACATCCAGTCAGCACACATTAGATAAATCAAACTGGGATCAGATAAAAGAGTGTCACAATACCCCAGCAGGATATGTCACAGCTGCCCTTGCAACCCATATAATGTGTCTGTGGCTTAAACAGTTATATCGGCACTGAAGAAATGTCCAATTACCGTAGTTTAATCTGTATACTAAGTTGAATCAATAACTGATTCATAGTGCTGCATTTATTAATAAAATTATTAAACTGTTCAATACTTCCGTGACCATGGATGTAAGGAAATGATCAGATTTAGGTTCATGTCAGTATCGATAGGTTAAAAATTGCCTTGGTCAGCTCCATTCCCAATCCCAATATTAGGACATCCATATTTACAGATGTAATGAAAATAAATTCCATGTCTTAGTAAAGCCAGGTTACACTGTAGCCACTGGATCCCAGTGAAAAATGCAGAATTTAACAAAGAAAAAAGATAATATGAAAATTAATTCTTGTAATAACTCTTACAGTTTACAGCTAATAGCGTTGTTTAGGTCCTTTGAGCTACATATGTTAACAGCTAGTCTGACTAGCTCTGCCCATGACTGACATGACTGGTTAAAAGAGATACCAACACCCAGAGCTTTTGTCTTCCCTACAGCCAGACCATTTTACACAGAATTACACCAGCACTAAAGAATGGCCATAATTAGCAGTGAACATACAACTGAGGCTAATATGAGCATCATTACTTTTGCTGGTATTTAGTCATAAACTTAAATTATGGGATCACCAAAGCTATTAGCCTTAATCCTTTAGAACCCACAAGTAGGTCACCCAACCAACACTGCTGTCCCTCTGGAGCAAGAATGCTTTTTCCAGCCAAAACACTAAAATAAATCACATTAGTTGGTATTGTAGCTCTCTAATTAAACAAAATAGGGAAAAAAATCCATATTTATGACTCTTTTTTTTTTTTTTTTTACCAGATTTCCTTCTTTTGGTTGCTACTTCCTTGATTAATTGGCACCCTGCAAAACTTTAAAGGCATGAGGCTTCTTCAACATATAATTTTATCACTAAAACTACTCTGTATCCCATTTAAATACAAGGCAGAGATAAAAACAAATGTCTGTCAGTTCCCCTACTATAATTCCCCCATCCTTACCATTAAAACCATCCTGGTTCAGATCTCCCAGAGGTGCGATGGTGCTGCCAAATCTCCCAAACACCTGTGTGCCTGTCAGGTGAGGTAGGCGGCGCTCCAGGTTCAGAGGGCTTCGCTGTAGGTAAACGTAAACTCGGCCCATCTCTTCCAGGCGACCGTCGGAGCCTCGGACCATGAGCATGGGAGCCCCCACCAGCAGGTCAACCATCCTGCAGGCAAGAGAGAAAGATCACACCGACTCACTTAAACTCAGACACACTGACGCCGAAGGGTGCAGCTCTAATATGTTGTTGATGGCATTCAATCAAGATTGTGCCAAGCTAATTCATTAGCGAGAACGTGAGAAAGAAACAGAGAAAACAGACTCACCCATCACTGTTGATGTCAGTTGTTGCCACTGCATAGCCGAAATATGACCCCATCTATGAACAAAAGTGTTTTCAGGACCTTAGCCAGTGAAAATGTAATTAGCTGAAGGCAGAGTCAAGATTTGGTTGGTTCTTAGATGATCCAAAGACACTCATACTACTGCAGACTTGCTCGCTCTGTTATTAAAATACAGGAAGGCCTGATGAAAACACAAAGGCTTGATGGTTTTTACAGGTAAGACCCTGTTTAGGGCTGTCTGCTCTAGTTTTCTCTCATTTTCTTATTTCCCTTTTGGGATTTTCAGTCTAAGAAGCACAGACACTGCAGAAGTCATATGAATAGCTGGAGTTTATGCGAATTCGCTTGTGATTTTATTTATTAAGCTGAGTCAATCATGACTGTTTAAACAAGCACCACGCTTTTCTATTCCCAGAGCCATCTGCACAAATTGCTGCTGCACTTTCCCTTCAATAATTGAGCTTTACAGCGATCCACCAAAGAGACCAGAATCTAGTAAATGGAACGTTGTTAAGGAAATTATTTTTGCCCACACTTACTCAACAAAATAAGAGCCCTTATAAGGAGTCGAGCAATGAAAACACAGAGAAAGTGGAGCACGAAGGGGCTTTCTACAGAGTAAAAAGGAGTTTTCAGACTCACCTGCTCACCAGTGTACTCAGTCATTGTTGTCAGATCTGAGCCGTTCAGAATGGACACCTGCAACACAGCAAGCACATATGGCGAACATCTTTTTATAGGGTCTAATATAAGCGCAGTCTCTGGTCAGGAATTTACTGCAAAAATAATTCCCACTGTGACAATATCGCCAAGACTGTTTTCATTCTCTCACTTTCCTGTATGAGTCCCAAGTCTAAAGCCCAAGCCTTCCATTCAAAGGACAAAATGAGAGTAATGATTAAGTGTCCTTACCGAACCATAGAGCATGAGTCCTTTTGGAACACCAGCCACAAAATCTGAGGAGTGCACAAAGAGATGAAGCAAAGATTTAGCAGGGAAAGTACAGATGTCAAGAACAGCAGGAGGATAAGAGTATGCCACAAAATTTCCAGCTAGGTAGTTATGGAAAATATTGTAGTTGAGTTTTGTTCATGTTATTTTGGCTGTAATATTTGCATTGCATTATAAATATCTTTATGTCTTTCATTTTCTGTACGCTTCACTGAATTTTGGCCATGTGTGTAGCCTGTTTCATTGACTTACCTTCTACCTGATCACCACTGAATTCCCCAACAGCAACAGAGTAGCCTGAAGAAAACACAAGAGGACAGATATCAGCTCGCTCAGCTTTCACAGCTGACAAATGAAGCTACGTGTTAATGTGCATTCATACATGTGTTAGTCGGCCTCTCTCACCTTGGTAGCTGTCATCGTGCTCAGCCTGGACCTGCCTGGTTTGTATCTGACCATCCACAGCCTGCATAAAATAGCCCGGATAGTAGGCTTCGATGATGTCCTGCTTAGCAGCAGAAATCACCTGACCTAAAGTTAGACCAAAGAGAAAAAAGGTGGGGCTTAAAAAGACATTTTAAGATAATTTTTTTGTGACAGTCGATGTTTTTGCTACTTACCTTGCCAAAAGTAGCTGCCTGGACCTCCCAACACCACTTTCCCATCCTGAAAGATAACACCTGTGAATTACTACAACTGCAAATGAATATATTATCCCAGGAACCTGTGGTGATTCACTAACAGTAACATAGAGTTTACCATTGTGAAGTCGGCACTGAACCCTCCCTGACAGTAGCCTTGTCCAATCGGATCACTGAGTTCTGAAAATAAAAGAGTAGAGTGGTGCATCGTGAATGACCCAACATCAGAAACCAGATATTTGATTTTTCAAACCTACTGGTTTCAAGGTAGCAACAAATAACATTCAGTTACAATAATAGAAACATATCCTTTCATAGTTTAGAAATAGTTACAATGAACTTTAGAACTGACCACTTCAGAATGATATTGTCATTATTTAGTTTAAAAAAAATGACCAAAATGGCACAATTTTTTAGAGCCAGAAACTAAAAACAAAAAGAATTATTTAATTTTCATCTCTCTGACGGTCCTTGAAGTACTCATCTATGACATGCCATTCATCAGAAAATGTAACCAAATCTAAGCTTCAAATTTTCATATTTGAACAAAAAATATCACTTTATTGTATATGTACTCAAATCAGATTCTGTTAAAAAAAAAAAAAAAAAAAGATCAAAAATTCTGTTGACTTTGTTGAACCCATGAAGCCATTAGCTGTCACAATCAGTCACCTGAGAAAAACTCTGGGACTTTTCAGCTGAACTGGGCTGAACTGCAGGCTGTGTTTACATATACCAAAAATGGGAGAAACATGCAGACAATCATCAAGCCTGGTCTCTATTTTTAAGACCAGGCTTAAGACGTTCCTTTTTGACAAATCTTATAGTTGGGGCTGACTGGGTGACCCACAGGGGTTCGGCTTGTGTCTTCACTGCACAGCTGACTCCCTCTTGGTCGTCCCTTCGTTCTGCCCCTAGTCATGCTGCTATAGGCCTCGGCTGCTGGGGGACTTCTCTTGACGCACTGAGCCCTTCTCTATCTACCTTTTCATTTAATATGTATACCGTTATTGCAGTACATTCACTCTGTTTGCCCCTGTGTTATTTCTCCGAGTGTCCCTGGTCCCAGAGCTGGATGCTTCTGATCTGCGGTCGATGTTCCACCAACTGGTCTAGTCTCCACCATGTCCACTGTGGGATGCTGCTGCTGACCTTCCTCCAGCCCTCTGCTTCCAACTCCCCTTTTCCACCAGTCAACTCTGCATCACCCTCACTATACTTGTTATGCTAACTTACTTACTGTTTGAATTTTACTGCTAGCTATATATGGAGTATGTTTAATGTTAGAGCCGTATATCATAAGAGGAAACTATGAGTCAGTTTTCAATGTTAGCTTATACTTTGTTTGTGTCACATATCCTGTCATGCATGTATCCAAATGTGTGTTGTGTTTTCCTTGCTTTCCCACCCCTCCCTCTTCTCCCATCCCTCCCCCTTGCCCTCCTCTGTCCCTCTCAACCCGCCCGGCCAGCAGGCAGATGGGTCCCCCCTATATAGAGCCGGGTTCTGCTCGAGGTTTCTTCCCTGTTAAAAGGGTGTTTTTCCTTGCCACTGTCGCCTTTGGGCTTGCTCTGGGGGTCAGGCATTTGGGTTCTGTAAAGCGTCTTGAGACGATTTGACTGTATTTGACGCTATATAAATAAAACTGAATTGAATTGAAAATAAAAATTTAAAGAGTAATATATCTCTAGTATGTTCAGTTACTCATTTCTAGAATCTGTACACCCCTGGGAAATGCTGTACATGTTGAATATCAACTCTTGCAGAATAAATAATCCAAAAATTCAGCTTTTGCTTTTTCTTTGTTATGATTCATAACAATATTATTTTGTTGTAGTATAAAAAAAAATGAGCACTCTCTAATTCTAGCCATGGTTGGGCTGTTTCCAAAGAGGCACAGGACTTTATATTGAAGTAAAAAAGGAGCCGATGGTGAATAAAATGTGACAACAGCAAGAAACATGCAGAAACTGCTTGGGATTCAGAGGGTTAAGGTGAAGGCAGGATACGCCTGTGAGGTGAGACATAAATGCTAACGACATATCTGAATATAGGTGACAGTTACCTGTACGGCAGGGAGCATACTCCACAAATTTGGTGAAATTATGGACTGAGAGGTAGCAGGTTCCTGTAGCATCAGAACGGGGGATATCCTTTTCAGTCCGCCAGGAGTAAAGTGGGGCACAAGCCTGAGGTACAGAAGAGGTGGAGAGAGGAAGGGAGGAAAAAGGGAGGAGATGTGTTGATGAACGTGGTAAGGTGGGAGATGTTTTTCCAGTTACAACAACACCCTGGTGAACTCAGGAGGAGTCTCAGGCTGAGGTCAGTGCTACATCTGGAGCAGGGTAACCATGTAACTCAACCCGGGTCACAACCCGTACAATCAGACCAAACAACAGGCAGCTAAACTTTGATGTCATATGGCAGCACAAAAACATTTCTTTACAGTGTGTTGATATTGGAGGTGAAAATTTGGCCTGAATGACAGCAACTCAGTGGACAGTAATCCGAGAGACAAATTTCTAATAAAGTACATACAAATTCCCCATAAATTCAGAATGAGACATCAGTGGTGGTAAAAAATCTTCACTGGTGTGCAGCAAGCCGCAAACTCCACTTCTCCTTTACCCAACCCCTACCTCTATCTCTGAGAGGGTCACCTTACCAGGATCGTGTCACCGTGTGAACGCACAGTGGCGCCGAACCACTGGTGAGACTTGAAATCCACCTGGTGTTTTGTATCATTCAGCAAGACGGTACGATCTCCTGGGAAAAACACACACAAAATAAAAAAAAATTGAGTTATAGCAGTGCGATAAAACATGCATTCCTTCAGCTGGACCTCAAGTATCCTAATTCTGCCTTCCCCTCCCTTCCTGACTCTTGGAAACATCTGTACAATTGGCAGACAGCAGACTTTAAGACTCCAGTTACATGGTTTTTCATGCAAAGATAATCAGGGTGAGAATTTGAAAAGACTGTAATCTGCTACCAGGCAAGTGTTCGGGAGATAGGGGGTTATCTCAGCTTGGTCAGGTTTGGACTGGACTGGCCTGGTTTAACCCTGCTGACCCTTTGCTCTGTTTGACCACCTGGCCAGTAATGCTGATCTCCCACTTCAACGCTTTGACAGCAGCAGGTGATGTGACAGATGGTCTGGGGAGTCAGGTTTAAACACAACTTTATTGGAAGACAGATGTTACATCTAAGCTGCAATAAAGAATGAAATGCAAACAAATTGATTAGGCAAGGAAGCCACATCCCCACCATATAGCTCATATCAGTCTCTGAGTTGAGCTGACATCTGTAAGGGAAAGTCCAAATATGAGTTCAAGATCAATAACATCCCCCTCTTTGCAGACTCATTTCTTCTGTTTAGACTTTGTCAAACCACAGGCTTGTTGCAAAAGAGAAGAGCAGCATCTGCCAGAAACTGAACCCTGATAGATATTGTTGGAGATCATGCTCTCTGTGGATGTGAAGAAAGAAGGCTGTGTGTCGGGCCTACATCCATCCGTGCCTGTCTGCCTCCAGTCTTAACTTCTAGCCAACTAGGCAGCCTGGAGCTGAGGGTGAAGGCCTGCTCCGTGTCTTAGTGGAAACAGCGAAGAGGCCGTGGTCCAAACAAAACACACACACTCCAGCCTGGCTTCCTCACTGCAACTTCCCAGTCATCTCTGTTAAGGCACATACTCCACTCTCCGCCTTCACTGTTTTCATTTTCAACATTATCTCCATTTTTCTATTCTTTTCCCTTACACTATCTCACCCAGTTCTCCATGTTTACACGACCTATTCTCTTCTTTGCTCACAGGGAGCGCTGCCTCACCCTCACCCAAGACGGTAAGCAGAGAGATTATAGTTTTTTAATAACCCGACTGTATTTCTGCTTAATCTCCATCTCTGGGCTTTCCTGCTAACATTATTTATCGAGGGTCAACAGCAGCCAGCCCAGCACTAAGTGTTCAGAGGGGTGAAAAGTAGCGCCTTAGCCGCAAAGGCAATAACATGAGCAGCACTTCAAACAGCTCCTTATAAGCTTGTTACTTTAACTAATCTGCCTTAGCTGCGTGGTATTTTTACTCAACATTTTCATTACAGGGAAAGTTGTTTGGTTAAGACAAATCCACCAGCCAAAGGTTGAAGCCCAACAGCGACTGTGTTGATTTGAGTCACGTTACCACGGCAACCAAGAGAAGCAGTGGAAAAGTCCTGTTGTAATTCATACCGCACAACTGTGAAGGGCGGAAGCACATTATCGTAAACGCCTAAAGAAGTTTAGTGAAGTTCTCACATGGCACCATTAGCTCCGTGTCACCACAATGGGGGATGAAAAGTTCTGTTTGTTGTCTGCGAGGCGACTGAAGGCAGCCAGCTAGAATCCCGTGGAAGTGAAAACAGAGATTCACAGGCTAGATAAAAGGGATACCCAGAGACAGGCAAGATGTCATCTGACCAAAGTCCCGCTGGGAGGCAGGTTAGTGCAGTGTGCTGACGTGACGTGGTGCCAGGCCCAGTCTCTCTCTGGGGTCTGGAGTACGTTCATAGACTCCAATTTGAACAGTGTGTGAGCAAAGCCATTAGAGCTACTTATTGTAAGAGTGTGTGTATTTTTGTGCGTGTCAGTGGGGTGGAAGACAAATGGCCAAATTCACTCATCACATCAGCTGCCCCTGTGGGAGTACCGACAGCGGGAGGGACTGAGTCGGGGAACAGGGCTCTGGTTTCTCCCCCCTTTCCTCTTCCCTCTTCCTCCCATCCTGTATGTGCCCTCACGGACCCTCCCTGCTGCCCCCAGTCCCCTGTCGTCCTCTCAAATCCATAGACAGGCTCTTATCTCTATGGAAGAGGAAGTGGATGGGAGGGGGGCCCTGTGTCCACTTTGACCCAATTAGTTCGTCTAATTAAGAGGGTCTGTGGCCTGTGGGTCAGAGCTCAAACACACCAAGACACAGGGAGACCTCTGACACCACTTTGATTTAGGAATACACCTACTGAAAGCCATCTTTTATGCAGCCTTTATAGTGGAAAAATCACTGAATGTCTCTTTTTATTGCTCTAGCATTTACTATCAGGATTGGCAAAGAAAGCACAGGCAAAGCTACAGCAAGTGGATCACAGCAGTAAATGTCATCCGTGTAACAGCTGTTTGTCATAGCCACATTTGTATGCAGATGTCGATGTATTGAGTGCTGCTCCGCTATGCAGCAGCTCCGCCATGATCCAGATGTCAGAACTGGCTCTGGCACTCTAAATCTGCTGCCTTCAAAGCCTTTTTCAAAATATGAAGGACACTGTCTGACAGCCCAGGGGACTAACCTTGACCGCAAGGCCTCGCTGCCTGTGCATGACATCACTCAGTGTGGCCTTTATCCAACACCCATGGATGCTCAACACATTTTATGTTGCAAGAAAAGCAGTGCAAAAATAGTAGTGCAAAGGGTACCAAGCAGCAGTGTCCAATAAAAGAATGTTGTTTTACTGGGCTTGTGAAACACTCAGTGGAATATTTCTCCCTATTTTGCATTGTGGACTGTAAATTTCAGTTGGCCCACAATGCACAGCTTTGATTTCTCAGGAGAGAAGCCAAAAATGACGCAGTGACTGACCATCTATAAGGGCGATTCACTCTGTGTGTGTGCATGTGTGTCTGTTTTCATTCTAAAAGCTAGTAACTTTTTACTTAGAGTGCCCTTTTCTTCACTTTGCTCCATTGTACAAAACAGGCTGATGGCTATTCTGTCAACACGCTGAAACATGAATCCATTCATTAAACAACCACACAGACTTCCTCATGTTCCTTTAAACCACTTAAGTTGGATTCAACTGGAGTCCTTTTGTCAAGACTGACAGTGTCTGCCTCACCTGTCATACAAACAGGATATTTCTTTGTCTGACCTATTTGTTTACTGGTTGCTTATCTCCCTGCGCCTCCTGAGGCAATGCAGCACAAACATGACCTGGAGGAAGGAAGGAGTATCCTCCAAACCCCATCAACACTCCATTATCCTTTTCATCCCCAAAGAGAGGAGACAAACAGGAAAAAAGAATTATGCTACATCCAGGAACCACTGTAGCCAACAGCAATGAAGTGGAACAAGTGACGTCTGCTCCAGAGAGGAAATGCTCTGATGGCTGTAAAAGTGGACAGAGAAGCAACAAAGCCCGGCCAGCTGAAGAGAATTCAAACACCATCTCCAGTTTCTCAACCTCTTGAACAACCAAGTGATAAGAAAAAGGTGGTATCAGTTTCACTGCAGTTAAAAATCACAAAGAAAGCAGATCTGAGGTCTTCCAAACAGCATATAAATATACTGCTTGTTTGGGTGTCAATCACAAGCCTTACCTTGAGTATCAAATTCGATGGGGTGGCAGTCTGATTGCCTGAGGCTCCATGGACAGTAGAATACGGATCCTCCTTCTGTAACATTGACCTGCCTCGTGCTGGCCTTGGGGGCTCCTATCACCACACTGGCACTGTGAGGAAAAGACACAGAGAAACAATTTGTAAGCTGCAAATCAAATGTTACGATTCACAAATCACAACACTAAAACCCAACTATTATAAACCTGAACTTCTTCATTAAATCAGTCGGTTTGTAGCTCTTAGCCTGGCCTCAATTAAAAAGCTGCATTCCAGGCCTCCCACCCCGACAGCTTTAAACATAGTGCAGTATGAACATTTTACTGCCTAGAGAGCTGTATTCTGACTCTGATGCAAAACACTTTATTAGCACCGTTTTACATAATCCTATACAATCACCGCAAACTGCTGTTATGACATGTGCACATGTGATGTTCGCATTCACTCCACCTGCTTACAGTCAGACACACAAAAGAGAAACACTTCTATGGTCACACAGGCTCCCCTGTGGCCCTGATTCAATAGGAAAACAAGAAAGCAGACAGGCTAAGTGGAGTCACACTTTTGTTTCTACAGCTGTGATGCTAAACATCAGAGTCCTTGCAGCTACACTGTACAACTACAGGAAGGGCAGCCAACCACTTCAACAGACAGTGAGAGAAGAGTGAAGTTACAGGTGCGCCAGGGAGTGAAAACACAGAGGACAGACTTCAGAGGATTAATAAAAAGCAGAGTCATTATATGTAAATGGAGACAACCAAGATTTGGACAAGGATAAGTTAAGTGAAAAAAACAAGAAGATAATGTGTCTTAAGTGGATGGTTTAGCCATTACCTCACTGTGGACCCACTTGACCCGACAAGCATCACAGACAAAGTTGTAGGCATTGATGTGGGTAGAGGAGGCATGGGACCATTGAGTCCAGACAGTGCCTAGGGGGCTTAAAAACAGGAAGAGTACACCCTTTCCTGCCCCAGATCTTCCAATAGTGCATGAAAGTTTAAATTTTGGCTAAAGTTAGCATCCTGCCCCCAGGGGTAAGTACTCAGCTGGGTCCAGAGGAAGAACCAGCATGAGTCAGACAGCAGTTAAAGCATGCGATATTCCAAAGCCTTGTAATCCACTGTAATTAATCCCACTGAACCTATCTATTACCTCAGAGGATAAACTGCAGAAACTTATGGCATGGCTTATGGAGGAAATCTAACAGAAGTGATCCAGGGTGCCTTGGTGGTCAGTACAAAGCCTTCGAATCATTTCAACATCCATGGTTCGAAAAACACACAACTGTGGAAGGACAAAGAAAAGGCCAGAAAGCAGGAGGTATGAGTTTAATCCCGCACTGTTAGTGTAGTCTTAATACCTCAGAAGAGATAAAGCACATTGCCAATTCTAAATGTGGAGCAGAAACTCCTGGTTTTTGTTGGAAGACGGAAAAAAGAAACAAACCAGTTCAACTTGGAATGGAAGAAACAGTGTCCCCCTTTTATTTCTGACCACATGTGCAGATGCAGGAATATCCCTGCAGAGCTACAGAGCTCCACCTGGACAATAATCTAAATCACAGAGAGGTTTCCCAGATTCTCAGCTGAAGATCTCACTCTTACCATCTATAAACTCTCACACTCAAATGTTGAAGCAGTTAGTAAATATTTATCACTAGTCGACCACATTCTCTTAATCACCTTTTGAGCCTTCCAAATCTATTTGCTGGAAATAAATTTCAGAAACTCTAAGCACAATTTCCCCCCATTTCAGTTTGCAAATTCTCCTGGACAACCGGGCTACCAGAGTTCCCGAGTAAACAAAAGGGCAAACACTGCTTTGGCTGATAATTTACTCTTAGAAATAATGTGCAAGCACATGTATGCAATAAATGACGCCAGTTGTGGAACATGTACACAGTATCAAGACCAAGGAAACTGAAAGCCACAGCATCTTTTGTTGAATCGGATCTGAATAGAATCCAGCCACAGTTGGTCATGGCATCTTTTCAAAGGGGAAAAAATACAGGAAATAACAAAACAAGCAGCTCAGACTTTAATCAGCAAGTTGGCAGTTTAAGCTGCTTTTCACGAACTTACACTGATGCATGCAGATGTGCAAACACAGATTGATAGCAATCAGTAAATGAGGAAGAATTAACATTTAATGGGGCTTTATCTGGGGAGGATCTGTCTACTAGCTGACATTTCCCCGCCTCTATACTGCATCTGCTAGCTGGGAACTTCTGTATCATTAGCATTTAGTGAAGCTCAAACTGCAGTCGGCTGAGTGCTGCATTACAAATTCCTTTGTGAGAGAAGGGGCTCTTGGAACGGGTATGCAAAAATATGTAATTAGCAGGGGGCGAGCAATCCACAGCTGTTCAGCTGAAGGACAGACATGCTCATGAGAAGAGTTGTTTTCATGCTACAGTGACTAAAGTAGCAAAAAAAAGAAGCAAATAAAAGGCCTAAAAAGAATGTTGTTTAAATTGTTTCGTATCTGCAACTTTTTGAACAATTTACATCTATTTTACAGATTTTTAATGTTTTGTTAAATGACAGATTATATCTAGGAAAATCGCAGAAAATGAGTATTAATTTACACATTTTAACTGTGCACAAACCAAAATCTGCAAAAAATGCCAACATCAAAAATCTGTACTTCTATTAAAGGTAAATCATTGTATTACAACATTAAACCGCAAAATTACACTATTTTAACTATATTTAAGCAGTAAAACATACAGTTGTTTCAAAAATGTTTGCCATTATTTTAAAATAAAACAATGTATATTAAAGACTGATAAATTTTTGGTGGTTTTTTTTATTTTGTAATGTACATCTTGGCTTATAAATACTGTACACAATGTTTACATCAAAAGTTATTAATTGTTGCACAATAACTGACTGCATCCGTGTATTTAACTCAGTTTACAAACATTATTATTAATATCAGATATTTGTTATTTTCATATTGTTCATAGTATTCCCTCGTTTTCTAATGTATTTTTTCTGGCATCCTTGCTGCCAGATTTTACCATGTTTTTGCGGATTGTTTTTCTTTCTTTTTTTTTTTTTTTACAGTGTAAAGCAACACGATCACAGGTTTTATAGGAGTCACTGCACACGCTGACAGATGTAGCTCGGTTTGCATCTAAAAACAAATAAGAAATTCCTTCTGATGTTCTCGACAGGTTTCTCTGCTCACTCAGATGCTTTGGCTACTGGAGAATTCAAGCAATCATCATTTGGTATTTTCATTTGGACAACTATCCAACCCATTTCACCAGGGAGAGATTTCAGCAATGTCCCAGTGGGGAAAGCAGGGAGCAGATGAAAAGCATTAGCGGCTTCACCATGTCCCACCAGCTACCATACAGCAGCCACTAATGATCTACACCACCCAGCTGACAATTAAGCATTAATTAAACTACTGTAATTGTTTTAGGCTGCAAGTGAGGAATGTGTAAACAGCAGCTTCACTGTAACCGAAGTCTGGGTTTGTCTCATTTGAAGGTCAAGCAATCAGGGGACAATCTACAAAAAATATCTCACCACACCATAATTGCCAGACTGTAACCACTATTTTATGTGGGGTTGAGAAATTAAGGGTGATGCAGAGTGCTGGAACTTGCTGATTGTGCGTAGCCATGGCTAATATGGTTTATGATGAGGTTACAGAGGGAGGTTGTCAGCGGGCAAATTCCTCCATTGCTCCCTCCCATTCGGCCCAGCATCTCCCCCCTCCCATTCCACATTTAATTGTCTTCCACCCAGCTGCAAGGCTGATGTCACTTGAACACTATTATAACAGATTTAAGCTAGAAAGAGAGGGGGGGAAAAAATCACAATCACACTTGTTAAGCCTGCCAGTGCCGGCTGCAGTTACCATCTGCAGTCATAAACACGGTTCAACAAATGCTGTGTGGCACATATGCAAGGAAAGAGGGTGGCTTTCAAACAAAAAAAACACTAGTGGCCTTCAAACCTCAGCAACACCTAAGTAAAACATGTACAGTTCTCAGTGGAGTTTGCACATGGCTATCAACACATACTTAAACTCTGGAGTGGTTCCATGTCAGTGAAAAGAGCTCAGAGCAGCGACCTGATCCGAGCCAGAGGCAGCTCTTGACCTTCAGTGGAGGAATGAAGCCAAAATGCAACATACATCACCAGCAGATTTAAATGATACCAGATCAATAGGAGGAGAATACCGAGTTGAAACGTTCAGCAAACATGCATAATTGGATGATGTCATTCTATAGTGACATTGATTTTCAGAGCATGCATGACACTTAAGAGTGAGATCAGCTGAATGACAATGAAATGAGAAGCACAAGTAATGCCCAATGACTTTATTCTAGACCACATGGAGCCTGAGTCTTGGGTCCTCTCAGAACCAAGGCCAGACAGAAGCTGTTCGAGTCCTTACGGCTGCCATATGGATGATGGTTCATTCACACACCACACAGACACGTGCTGTCAGTGCTGCTTTCCAGGAGCCTGAAGATGATGAGAGTAGCAGTGCCTGCTGGGATGGCGTGTGCTGTCTACAGAGCATCTACTGTGCTGAGCCGAAGCCACGTTTTTCAGTTACTGGTGAGATAGTACTGCAAGTTGCAGCGCTGGAAAAAAGATCTGTAAGTTGCTCTACAAGCCCGGAGCAAGTTATGTCTTTTATAACAATTTATGGACATTTCCGCATCCCAGATTTGACTTGAAAAGGAGCCATTGAGATCTGAACCGACCGCTGATGATAAGATAAACAGTCCAGTCTGTCGAGGATCTGATCTTGTATGACAGTAAAACCGCTTCCCCTCATGTCTCAAAAGGATCATAGTGCTGGGCAACAGGTGGCCTGGAAATTATAAACACTGATAGCTAAGGTAGCCAGACAACATTGTTTATTGTCACACTGGAAAAATGTGTGGACATCCGGAGGCAGTTTGAAATAAAAGTTTAGGCTTCATGATTTTATGCTTCTCTGTAGCTGGGTAGGCGCTACTATTCTGTTAAGTGAATCAGCAAGTTGACACTGAGTTGATTTAGCAATCATTGTTTTTTCCTACCGACCTTTCAACAAGCTGCGATCATTTTGCATTCTGCCACCTTTATGGGAGCTCTCAGACTTAATGTGGGAAAACCAGCAGCTGTTTTGTTAAAACCACCAACCTGTCGAGTTATTTCACAAGTGGCAAGTGAGAAATTTGAAACATCCTGCCTCTAGTGCAGAACATCAAAATGACTTGTGGTCTCGCGATGTATTTTCTCATGCCAAACTGTTGCCCACCCCCTACCATAGTGACCGCCCCTCTTTCACAGCGTTACTGCCCTAAAATCCTCCTGCGGGGAGTTTAACTGCCAGTGGTTCACACCTCTGCACAATGGCCACATCAGGGGGTCCAGAGCTCTCACCTCAAGATAGGGAGGCTGTTGTATTAAACATGGCGACGATGGGGGGGAGGTTGCAGCTGTTGGAGCACTTTGCCTCCACACACCCCAACCCCTGCTGTGCCCACACATGCATGTACACAAACACACATTCATAAGTAGGAATAGCCGAGGGTTTTATATTATTTCCATCTCAAATATTAGAGTAGATTCCTAATTTGAATTTCACCCAGTAGAATCTCACATTGCACAAGTCAACAATGGCGTCACAGACTTATTCTCATATAAAGGGTGGCCTTTATTAAATTATAACTGCTGTGAGTCACATTGTGACCCGGGGGTTAAAACAAACCAGCCCTGCTTGCAGTCAGAGATTAAATCTAGCAAAGTATGACTCAGGATGACCCTGACCAACAGCCAACTCCATTCCAAAGTAGACGTGATGTCCTCGGGGCATTCCCAAACCAGCACAGCAGACGTGACAGCGAGGGCCCTTTAAAGCCATCATCACCATTCACACTAACATCTTTTTCCAGTGAAACACACACAGGCTCCTTATATGAAGCCCGTTCAACCAACAGACCTGTAAAAGCTAAAAAGACACTTTGTTGCCTGCCTGCAGTTTAACAATGCTCACTATATCCAGACTGACCTTTACAGGAACAGACATCAACGTTCCCAGAGCACCGGCCTCATTATCATAGGTACATGTATCATTGGACAACAGAAAATTACAGCAGCTTTTCGAAAGGCCAATAAATTAAGAGAGATATTGTGAGAACTGCTCTAGTGGAAAACGGTAAACGATTTCTGCCATCACACAAAGGGCCCCTTTGTCTGCACGCAACAATGAGAACCTGGATGAAGAAACGCTTGGCAATCCAAACATACAAGCCGCTCAAACTCTCACTGGTTTGATTTAGAAACAGGTCCACAGAAAAGGACACCAGCGAAAACAAAAACAGAAATCAGACTGGTCGTGTATGGAGGAGGACCTCAGCATAGAAACAAAGAAAACATTGCTGCTTTAGGGGCCAAAAGAGACCCTGATCCAATGTCAATATTAGTTCAACTCTAACCCTGTTTGAGAGGGTAAACTCCAGGAGAGTCACCTACACGGATCGGCTGACCTCGGCATGCGCTTGTCACGGCCAAACCATTGGCACGCTAATGCACATCACCCAAACACATGAACCTGTCTTTTCATACACTCCAGGCCAGGTCTGTTATTATTTACAGCCGCTGACCTTTGGCCTTTTCTATCTCAGTGTGATCCACTCCCTTATCCCTGCCTGGCACCGGAGAGTCAAAGAGGAGTCAGTTACTGCTGTTTGATTATTAAGTGTTTGAGAACAGAGTGAGTCTTTGTGGCCCATGTAGAGGAGAGTGTGTGTGTGGAGACATGGACCACCAAAACGCTGTGAAAAGTTCATCTTCGCTCAACATGGAAAAACATACACTCACAACAGGGAACCATACATCCTCCTGCCCTTCCTCTGTTCATCTGACAAGTTTGCCACACACAGTTCACAGACGCTATCCGCAGGCGTTCTTCCATGGTGGGCCATCTACCAGTGTCCAAACTCTATTTCATTACATCAGGCCTAAGGGCACGACAGGCCACAATATATAAACTCATTGTCACAAAACGGCATCAACATGGGAGAAAGTAAGCCTTTGTATATGCAGGCCTGACAGGCACATTTATGGCTGGGATCTGTTTTATTGTCTGTGCATCTACATCTGCCATTGGATTCATTCTGCAAATACAGCTCTGCAGTCTAACCAGTGATGAACACATACACACGTGGACAAAATTGTTGGTACCCCTCAGTTAAAGAAGGAAAAACCCACAATTCTCACTGAAATCACTTGAAACTCACAAAAGTAACAATAAATAAAAATTTATTGAAAATTAAATAATCAAAATCAGCCATCACTTTTGAATTGTTGATTAACATAATTATTTAAAAAAACAAACTAATGAAATAGGGCAGGACAAAAATGATGGTACCCATAACTTAATATTTTGTTGCACAACCTTTTGAGGCAATCACTGCAATTAAACGATTTCTGTATTTGTCAATGAGCGTTCTGCAGCTGTCAACAGGTATTTTGGCCCACTCCTCATGAGCAAACAGCTCCAGTTGTCTCAGGTTTGATGGGTGTCTTCTCCAAATGGCATGTTTCAGCTCCTTCCACATATGTTCAATGGGATTCAGATCTGGGCTCATAGAAGGCCACTTTAGAATAGTCCAACGCTTTTCTCTCAGCCATTCTTGGGTGTTTTTGGCTGTGTGTTTTGGATCGTTGTCCTGTTGGAAGACCCATGACCTGCGACTGAGACCAAGCTTTCTGACACTAGGCAGCACATTTCTCTCCAGAATGCCTTGATAGTCTTCAGATTTCATCGTACCTTGCACACTTTCAAGACACCCTGTGCCAGATGCAGCAAAGCAGCCCCAAAACATTACTGAGCCTCCTCCATGTTTCACCGTAGGGACAGTGTTCTTTTCTTCGTATGCTTGGTTTTTGAGTCTATGAACATAGAATTGATGTGCCTTACCAAAAAGCTCCAGTTTGGTCTCATCTGTCCAAAGGACATTCTCCCAGAAGCTTTGTGGCTTGTCAACATGCATTTTTGCAAATTCCAGTCTGGCTTTTTTATGAGTTTTTTTCAGCAGTGGTGTCCTCCTTGGTCGTCTCCCATGAAGTCCACTTTGGCTCAAACAACGACGAATGGTGCGATCTGACACTGATGTACCTTGGCCTTGGAGTTCACCTTTAATTTCTCTGGAGGTTGCTCTGGGCTCTTTGGATACAATTCCAACGATCCGTCTCTTCAATTTGTCATCAATTTTCCTCTTGTGGCCACGTCCAGGGAGGTTGGCTACTGTCCCGTGGGTCTTGAACTTCTGAATAATATGAGCCACTGTTGTCACAGGAACTTCAAGCTGTTTAGAGATGGTCTTATAGCCTTTACCTTTAAGATGTTTGTCTATAATTTTTTTTCGGATGTCCTGGGACAATTCTCTCCTTCGCTTTCTGTTGTCCATGTTCAGTGTGGTACACACCTTTTCACCCAACAGCAGGGTGACTACTTGTCTCCCTTTAAATAGGCAGACTGACTGATTATGAGTTTGGAAACACCTGTGATGTCAATTAAATGACACACCTGAGTTAATCATGTCACTCTGGTCAAATAGTTTTCAATCTTTTATAGAGGTACCATCATTTTTGTCCAGGCCTGTTTCATTAGTTTGTTTTTTTAAATAATTATGTTAATCAACAATTCAAAAGTGATGGCTGTTTTTGATTATTTAATTTTCAATACATTTTTATTTATTGTTACTTTTGTGAGTTTCAAGTGATTTCAGTGAGAATTGTGGGTTTTTCCTTCTTTAACTGAGGGGTACCAACAATTTTGTCCACGTGTGTATCTGTCCAAAAGCTGAAACTATTTTGGGTACAGGGTTGGAAGCAGGCCCTCAGCAGCTCATCCTAACAAGAAGAATTTCACAGTGCAACCCTCCACGGACCTCACTGGTTTTCCAGCTACTCCCCCACATCTCCAAAATGTGGGAGATGATGATGTGACGGCCAAACAAGAGATAACAGAAACTCATTTCATGTCTCCACCAATATGTTCTGATGGGTTAACTTCTAAGAAAATGTGGATGAGAAGTGGTTGATGCATGTGGTCTACAGATAGAGCGATGAGTCATGGCCTTAAATCTGCTCTCTCATGCTTTGTTATTTTGTTTGACATTAGACATCTACATACATATCATCAGGAGGAAAATTACAGGGCAGCCATTTGTAGGAAGCTGCTTTTCAACATTATTCTTGCTTTGTACATACAAACCATTGTCTCATCTCCGCCCCCACGAGCAAAGGCGTCTCAACTGCAGAAAAGTTCAGATTAAGTCATCGGTGAGATGACGTCTACTGTGTCTGACGCTTAGTGGGACCAGGAGAGATGATGGGGAGAGGGGCTAGACAGTGGGGGAAGGTCTGGCGATGGATGGATTAAAAAGCCCTGCAGAATGACATCAGCATATGAGGAAATAAGGAGGGGGATGTCGGACAGAGAGAAGAGGGGTCTGTGCATACAAGCTTCACGTCCTAAATCATACTGCTCTACTGGAGCCCCTGCTTCCCAGGCTGAGAAATTAAGACCAATAGCAGCAGGCTTTAAAGAGACAGCGAGGGCCAGAGAAGAGGGGGGAAATCTCTCATGTCTGAGTGTCTGCCGTCCAGGGAAGTGGGGAGGAGAAACAGGGAAACTAAAGCTGCTGCTGGCGGCCCACTCGGCACAAAGCCCTTTCTCAAATCCCAGCATGATGGCTGGTGGAACAGCGGTCCGAGACGCCGCTGGTGCTCAGCAGACACAGACTCAGCCAGGAAGTCTGATTATGTCTGAAGCCTCAACTGTGGCTACATAACCTTTTGTTAATGATTATTACGATTACACGGTTGGGTCTGGGGCTCACCAAAACATACCTAACGGGGAGCAGCGCAAATACAGAACTGTCAGCAACTAAATTAACCCATGTCTTGGCTTTTCTTGTGCATCCCAGCTGATCCTAGGACAGTAAGGAACCCCCGTCCCCATATTATATTATGCACAAACTGCCATGGCATTAGAACTGACCACAGGCATGCATCCATGAGTTTAAGTTCCAAAAATGTCTGATGCCAAAAGCTCCTCAGGAAGAATGCTGAGACGGTCCCTGCATGCAGAGTGTCACCGAGGATCACATCCCCACTGGGACAGGAAGCATCACAACCAGCAGCTTTTCATACCAATAAGATGTGAGTGCTAAAGGTCGCAGTGAGCAGATTTCTAAGGCGAGGTCAGATTTAAAGGTCAAAAATAAATGCCATTTTGGGGAACAATGAGATTAGGATTTGAGAAAGATTCCACAATGTTCTGATCTCTGTTTGGGTTCATTACTTTTTTTGTGATGAAACAGCCACTCTTTTATATTGGCATTATTAAGTCTTCACTTCAAGAGCAGTTTAGAACACAAATGTAATTTCCTGGATATATTCAATTACAGTGAACTGTGAGCACGCCGAGGGTGTGTGCGCTGTGCGTAAAGCGTGCGTCCTGGGAGAAGCACAGGATATACACAAAACTCCGATTTAATGTCAGAGCCAAAACAACAACCCTCAAATATAACGTGTTGGAAGAATGTTTCCTATTGGAAACTTGCTCTGTTACTTTAACAAGGGAGCTGTAGATGTTCTGAAGTTTGCCAAAGAAAAAAACTCCAATGGAAAGTTTGCACGCTGAACGCAACATATTTGCGTACAACTGAGTATTGTGAAGTACCTAAAAAATAGGTACAAATGTTTCAGACTTTGTACTGAAACATTTTCTTGTTCTAAATGAATCGTGTCACATTTAGGGAAAATGTATCACTATTAAAAAGACTCACCTAGCAGAATCAGACAAATAAAAGTCAACAGCATATCCGAAGTAGCTCCCATTAGGTCCGCTGTAAACAGCTGGGTCCTCCACGTCCAAGTTGAACGCCTCGCAGACAGGCTGAGAAAAAGTGAGTAATAACCCGACGATACAAAGGAATGAGAGGGCGAGAGGGGCTGCTGTCCCCGGCGTCTTTGCGCGAAATCGTTCCAAGTCCATTTTTCAGAATAAATAAATCCTCTAAAGTTTGTTTTGAGTGGCGAATGTGTCCAAATGTTCTAGTCCGCAGATGAAGGCTGAAAACAGTGGGAGAATGTGGCTAAAACTGCATCCCTGTAACTCTAACCGGCCAGTATCTCATTAATGCTCCGTCAGCTCCTCTGTGCGTCCTCGCTCCGCTCTCGGCTTCTCTGTCTGCGTCTCTTCAGGCCCACGCCTTCTCTGCTCACCTAATCATGACACACGGGGCAGGGAGTTCCCACAACCGTAACAAAGTTTGGAAGAGGAGGAGCCTGTGATTCCCTTAAAAAAAACGAGGGGGGACTTCTCATCTTCTCAGCCACTAACCTAGCTAGAATGTGTTTACTAATGTGGTCACTTTTATCAGTATCACCAAGATTATTAGCCAAAAGAACAATGGAACAAAATCCTCCTTTTGATTTTATCTCTTCGGTATCATGACCTTTTGGGACCAAAGTTGATGTCACAGTAGACTATTTGATAGGTGACAGAAAGGTCAGTTAAACTTACAACATGTCATGTTCTGCAGTTGTTGTTCATGTTTACAGCTTGTTTTGTGTGCCCCACTTCCCAAATTTACAACTCCTTCTTCAGCCACTCTTTAAACTCAATGTGTGATCCATATGCATTTCTATCTAATTACAGCGTTTATCTGATTTGGGCAATTGATGTCCTCCAGCGCGCTTTGGGGGGTGTGGGAAGATTTCATAGTCTGTTCCTGCTTCTGAGTCACACGAGAACGAGGAAAGTGGTTAGGCTGCGAAAAGCAACTACTCACTGCAATGAGACCTTTAATAAACCTATCCAGACCGGCCGGAATTAGTGACTGTTGGTTTAGCTGATTTACTTGAAGCCTCTGGGATTGAACACAGGGGCCAAATTTGGCTGTGTGGCAGTAGCAACATGAACTCTCCGTCAAGTGCTGTTCGTATTTATATCCCGTCTAAGTGCTCCGACACACGGAGTAAAGTCTGACCGTAGACTGATGGGAGTAATCCAGAGTGTCTGGAGGGGGCCAGTTACCAGCTGTTGGGTGCACTTGATGGTTCAAAGATCTAATCCTAGTGGGGCCTCATTCTCTCACTCTGTTTTTAGGTCCTGAAGATGAGACTGTAGATTAAAGAGAGTCAGAGTTCAAGGCGTGGTTGGTAGAAAGATGGATCCTGTGTAGCCATCAAAATGATTTGTTGTCCAAACTTTCCAGCTTAAGTCATTGCCTGGTTTTCAGAAATCACATCGCATGCAAACGCCAAAATGAGATGTTAGTCACAAACATACTGATGATCTAAAATGCTAGGTATGAATATTCAATGTGTATTTCTGGATATTCTGGAAGTCTGGAGCTGCTGGAGATCATTATGAGGTCATGTACACACAGTCCCATGACCTCATATGAGGTTAGTCAGAGGGGGCAACCAAATACTTTAGATACAGATAATACTGGTATCAGCTCTTAGTCATGGTCTTCTTTACTGCCTGCACTATTCAACACACATCTCTCCTGTTATCTCTCCACCCATGGCCTCTTCAAGAATCAGGATTTATCAGCAGATAGGACAAATATTTCAAGTATTATCTCCCCCCTCTCTCTTCACACATACTGCATCTCTGTATGTGTCACCCAGTAGCGACTTAACCTACAAGTCTTGCCTACACAAGTGTGTTCCGTTATTGAGCATATTTTGTGCCTGAAGCCAGAGGCTGTTCTGCTTTTTGGTGATGCGTAATTGGGTCTGGCCAACTGAACAGTATTTTCCATCTCGTCTTTTCCGTTGAGAAAAGGGGGTGTGGTTTTACTCCAATGCCTTGGCTTTGACATCATCACTCAGCCACTATGGCAACAGATCTGAAGTGCAGCAAAACACTTATAGAACATTTCACAGGACTCTACACAGCTGGCCAACTGTTTCACATATAGACGTGACACAGTGGCACGTTGTGAAGGACTGGCACATAAATATACATGTAGGTGCCTGTAAACACACACATATACATGGGCTCTCTTTGTCACTGGTAACTGAGCATGTGGTTTCCAATAAAGCAGGACAAACTATTAATAGCACAACCAGAAGGCCGCTTAGTGCCATTATCCTCACACAGCTATATCAAGATACGTAGGTGTGAACTCAGTGGTCTAATTCAACTGTTTCTCATTTGCTTTACACATTGCAGATCTTTATCGGGCTTCTAAACTAGGTTTGGTGACACATGACAGGAAACATTACTGTCACTTGTCTGCCAGCTCCAGTTCTATTCAATGGAATATTTCAGTGGCGTGCATCACTGTGGGGAATTTGAGGAAACCACTTATTCACTTTGCTACAGAGAGTGAAATGAGAGGATCAAAAATCCTACTCTAGCAGCTGGTGCCAGGAAAAGTTAGCTTAACTTAGCATAAACAGCTACCCAGACTGTCCACAAGTAATAAAATCCACCAGCACCTCTAAAGATCACTGAATGGAACACTAAATATTGTTTACAGGAAAATGGGAAAAATTGTGTTTCTTTGATTGTTTCTTTGATTGCTCTTTGTTTTTTGGTAGACTCAGTCAAACTGTTTCCTTTTTCTGTCAGTGTTTATGCTAAGCTAAGCTATGTGTGTCCTGGACCCAGCTTCATCGAGAAAAGATTGGTATTGATCTTCCACCTTTTTCATTGGAAGAAAGCATGCAGTTAATTTTTTACCCCACAAATCTCATGCTGAATATTTAAAGCTGCAGTGGGCAAAAATCTGGAAAAGGGAAAACAAAAAGACATTGAAAATACAGGACTCCTAATGCAGCTTCAGTCAAAACAACTAAATAAACAAGAGTTGTCATTCACTTGCAGCTTCAAATGGAAATCGATCCTCAGTTTATCCCATTGCACCATCACATCACACTATGTCCATTGTGGACTTGGTAGTTGGCTGAAGTCTCCTATCACAGATTTTCTAAAGCCTGAAAATAAAACCTAGCACAGGTGCAGATGTCTAGTCTCCCCTCAAACAACTTAAATTCTAATATGCTGAAATGCTACTTTGTTATTTTTGCCCAGTGGCACCATAAATACCGCCTACCCCAGCTTTAAGTGTCAATCTAAAGCATTTTTCAGACTTGCAATCCATAACCTTGTTGGTTTCATAAATCTGTTAATGTGACAGCATTCTTTATCTGCCTTTCAGACAAAGATAACTCATCCAGCACTGTTCCTCACAGTTTCATTTAGGTATGTCTATAACAGTGACAGAGTGAGCCACGGTGCACACATAGTACATGTAAGATGCAAGATTAGACAGAACGTCAAGTGACATTATAATTCAGAAAGTAGTTTAACTGTGGTTGATAGACTGTGACTCTGTGTGAGACATCTCATCTGTCTGATGTGAAGAAAAGTACACAGTGTGACTTGCCTTTAAATCCAGACTGCCCCTGTAACCATGTCGTGGATAATTTCACATGAGAAGCGGTTCATTTAATTACTGCTGTTGTTCCACATGCGGAAATGTTGCAACTCTTGCTTTGGAGAAGCATATATGGATCCAGCTGCTGTTTGATTGAATAAACTCAGAGGAAGGATCCTACAAACAGCTAGAAGCTCATCACCTGTGTGTGCCTGTCCACTATTGCAACAACATGCAGTTCACACTTATGCTGGTTTTAAAGGGAAACGGAAATGTTAATAGGTCTACCTTAATAAGATTGCCATCACAACTTTTCCAGAAAAATGAGCAGGGTGCTCATTCAGACACAGAGCCGACACATTCAGATGCCATCAGAGGAGCACAAGTTTGAAAATGGTTTAACTGTTACATTGAAACTCCACCAACACATCACGGGTCTTGGGGAGTGAAGTTGTTTAAAACCTTGTGTGGCGCTGTGTAAAGTCTGATAAATGTCCTCTGTCACTTCAGTTAGTGTTTATAAGGTCTGGAGACTAAACTAGGAGTTAGAAAGAAGTGAGCTTACCAGACCTCTGCAGCAGCTTAACACTACATTAACCACTACTTGAATAGCACACCCAAATCTCTGACTGAACTATGTGCAGCTGACTTAGTGCATTGCTTTTTTAATACTCAAACCTTTAAAGTTAAGGTCTTCTCTGGCTCTAGTTCCCTGATCAGTCACCACTACATCTATAATAATAATGATATTCATTCCCATAGACGCCAACCTGCAACCGGCCCTAATGTCATTTCTCTTTGTGGTACAAATAATCAGCCTGCTAAATTTGAAACGGTAGTGCAAAGTGAGTTGGAAAGGTGTTTTGTAATGGTGCAGTTCAAACTTGGGCCGCAAGAATTTTCCCAGATCCAACCTGGTAAGATTGCCATTGCAACATTCACTTTCACAGAATTAAGACACGAATCAGACCCCTCTACAGCTGCAGTCAGATTAACAGAACAGTGCATGTCTGAAGGCGCTGTTGTGGTTCAAACAATAAGCTAAAACTTACCAGTGGACACATAACCTGACAGTTCCTAGTAGGTGACTGTCAGTCTTTTAAGTCACAGAGTAAACACTGTTTCACCTTTCAGGACCACACAGCAAATAAAGGTCACAACAGACAGCGGAGTAGTTTGCACACACACAAGTCACGACAGCAGGAGGTTTTAACTTCTGTTTGTTCCTTTAAGCACTTAAGATGCTCCTTTCACATGTATTGGATTTGTGATTCATTTAGCTGTGGACAAAAAGTCTTTTTGAACAAGGAAATTCGGGGTAATGATGGAAAATGTGGTTTCTGAACAGAAGGCTGTATCACCATGAAAAAATGAGTCTTTGAGAAGAATAAGCTACAGTGGCTGAAATTAAAACCTGTGCTTGATCTGAACTGCGAGCATGAAACCTGTCTTGAGATGCCTTTTGAACACACTGAGCAGACTTTCCCTCCCCCCCCCCCTTCTTCTTCTTCTGCTCCCCTTTAACTGTAGAAATGCAGCGATACACATCTTACAGGCAGGAAATTCCTCCAATGTAAAAGCCTGCCTGAGCTTCCTCACACACAAACACACACCTTACACACACACATGCCGTTCCTGTCCGCTTTGCTTTCCCCTCCGTGCCGTAACATTCCCCATGTACAAGGAGGAAGGGTGGTGAGGTGTTACTGATAGCTCCAGCCGCTCTGACACGCTGTGTACTGGATGACAGATTTGTCATGAAGGGGTGGAAGTCCTGAGCTGGCCCGCGTTGCCGAGTGGACTGTCCATTGTTTTCAACACAAGCTCTTAGCAACGTAGCGCCTGAGTGAATCATATGATTGTTTTAGACGGAGAAATCATCCCGGAGGCTCCATACAAGGCAAAGATCGCCCTCGCTCGTGCATTATTGTTTCCTCTTGTGAGCTTTCACTGTCAATCCTGACAAAGTGAGACCACTTGTGTGGGGAGCAAGATGATCCAAACAGTGTCCATTGTTTAGTTGCCTTGTTAAAACAGCCACAAAAACGCCTGAAAATGAGCGGTTGCGTTTTTATGTACATCTGCTAATCAGTGTGAGGGAGTCAGGCTGTAAAGCAGCAGCATGCAAAGTGCTGGGGGGAAACGACCCCACAACTGACTCCACCGGCCTCATTCTACACATCATAACACACACAGGTGGCCCAGACACAAACTCTGACCTGCCTTCACCAAACCCAAGAGACACCAGCACAGCACTCCTGTTTCAGTCTCTGTACATTGGCTCCCAGTATGTTTTAGGAAGGAATTAAAAAAAATTATTGATCACTTTTAAAGCCCTGGATGTCCCCTCTTGTAGCTATGCACCAATGTGCACCTTAAGATCTTCAGCAGAGGTCTATTTTCTGTTCTTGCTTACAATTAAAGGGGTCATAAAGTTTGGATTTGAGTTCCCGAGACTCGAGAACAATGACCCAGAAACTGACTCAGTGATGTCTTTGAGTGTCTTCTTAAGAGAGCTTTTCTTGATATTATTTGAGTCTTAATTTCCTTTTTCTACCTTTTTTTCACTCTTGCTGCTTTTTATACATCATCACGTGTTTTTATGTCTTTCAAAGTCTGATGATGTCATGATTTGTGTGTTTTATTTTGTGGCCTTGTGAAGGACTCACTGTAAGTTGGATTTTAAAAGTGGCCTATAAATAAAGATTATTATTCTATTTACAGCGGTACCACGCTTTATGCAGTGTTTAGCGTCTATCCTACCTCGCTTAACTTGTTTGCCTAAATGCACAACTTTTTAAGAGGTGGCATAAAATGCTTGACATCCTTTAATGAGAGGTCACTGAGTGTCCAGGAGAAGAGGCACAACAGCGAAGCACTCGGCTACAAAACACAGTACAAGGTGAGCTTCTTAGAAAATCCTCTTAAATACCAGAGTCAACAGTGAAACAAAAAGCGGGCAACACTCTGAGCTGGATCCCAACATGACATATTTTCATGTTATCGCAAAGAAAGAACAACACACAGAGGGTGTGATTTCAAAACCACTGTTTTCATTGTGATAACTTGCCAACAGGAATGCGTAGCTGAAAGATGACACTGAACAAGACAAGTGTCCCCATGTTGGGGGTGTCACGTTTTATTTGGACGGCCTATTTGTCTCCTAGAGTAATGGTGTGCCCCCTGACCCCCTTCTGTGTTTTGCTATTGGGGCAGGCGGGTTGCGGTGCTGCCGCCAGGCCTCGCAGTGAAGGAATGTGGCTGTTAAAATGTGTGTATCTGGGGGTACAGCAGGAGAGGGCAGTGAATCAGTGTGATCACTGCAGAGCCTCGGGTGTATTGTTTCACACACAAATGCATGCGCGCACACACACACATATATAACCATTCACACATTCCCTCCAATTCGCTGCTGTTGCTTTCCCACACCCACTCCCACGGCCAAACATGCTTGACACAATGCATATGGAAAAAGTGGCACCCGGCTTCCCAGGACAAAAACAAACTGCACCAAAGTGAAAATAGACATGTCTAGATGCAGTTTCTGCTTTTACTGCAGACAAAAGATAAACATGCTCTGTTTTATTACAGGCTTGTTTTGTCGTTGCAAGAATAGCACGATAGGAAATGTCAATGCTTATTTAAGCGCATCCGAATTAGTATCGGATGAATGATTGAAGAGGGCACGCGGACTTGATAAAGGCCTTCAGATACTCCGCTTGAGAAATCTCATGACAATAAGTGACTGATGGCTCCAGCAGACACAACACCACTGCGCTGACTGTCAACACTTCATCAGCTGAATGGAGACGTACAATTTCCTCCTCAGCTGGAAACATTTCTAGATGAGACTGATGGAATAAATGAATGAAGAAACAAAGGCTTCTCATAAGGTCTCTTCTCTGTTTGCAATAACACAGGTGAACAATGGAAGAAGCCTCTCTGGAGAGGAGTCTTTACATTCTGTCATCATCTTCACCAACATTATGGGTGTAACATATTACTAATACTTCCTGAATGTTTCTGGGTAATGTGTTCAAGTTCTCTCTTCCTTCCTGTGGTGGAAGCTCACATTCGTCATTCTGTTGTCTTCCACACAGCCGTGCAGAGAGGAATCATTAAACACAACCTTCCAAATGCTTACGGTATATAGATTGTCTTTTTGATTCATGCAGTGACTATTCTGCAGCTTTTACATATTCGCAGCGGTGCTCATAATCTTACATTCAGCAGATGCAATATTTACTGTGTTTGTTATCTTTATTTAATGTTTAAATATTCTAACATTTACTGATTGCCAAATATAAACAGAGCCTAACAGTCCAGGCCTATCAATTAAACAGCAAGGTCAATAAGCAACATGTTGGCCAATATTAGCTAACTGCAAATATACAGTGTGATCGATTAGGAATAAAGCATTGCAGTACAGAAACGCCAAAATAGATATGAAATGTTTTAAACAAAGTCACCACTGAAAAGGTTCTTCATTAGAGCATATTTTGTATCTCCACATGATGTTTCTGCTGTTTCCATCCCAACAAACATTCACATCTGCATGTCCCATTCTCATGAATCTTTTGAGTCTGGATGGAATTTCTTGAAATTTCTTCAGATTTCAAACAAACTTCACCTGGAGCCAATGATGAACTGATTAGAAATTGGTCGTTAAAGGTCACCGTGACCTCAGAAAATGTGTTTCTGATCATACAACAAGAATTCAGCGCTAATTATGTCAATATTTCACACAAAATCTGCAGAGATATGGATGGAAACTGCAACTTAACTGATTAATGGAAGCAGATAACTGCATGTTGATTTAATTGAATTCAGTTCAATTTTATTTATACTGTATAGTGTAGATTCACAATATATGTCATCTAACAGCACTTGGCATAATAAAGTATGTGAATTTTAAACAGAAAACAGAAAACACAACAATCCAAACATGCCTTTGGATTCCCTATTAGTGATCGTGGGAGGAACCAAAAAAAAATCCTGGGATAAGGAAGGGGGAAAAAATCTCAGACAGAGCCAGGCTCAGGATCGGTAGCCATCTGCCTCCACCAGTTGGGGCGAAAGCGGGGATGAGGGTGATAACAGGAAGTATTGGGGTTTGGATGGTAGGACAGCAGGTGGTGAGGTCAGCGCCTGCAGATCAGAGACATATAACTCCAGATCCAGACATCCACAGAGGATGATTCTGCTTCACTTACAAATTGTTCCACTCAGTTTGTATCTTTCAACACTCTAATCTAATGGATCAAGATGTGCTCATGTTGTTTGTTTATGTTTTACAGACTGTGTCAATATATCATTATCATTTTCTTACGTTTCTAAATATCAATAGCAGTATCAGCCTCAAAAATCCGGTATCATTTGAGGTATAAACCCAAGAATTCAAAATCAGATATGACAAAAATGAACAGAAATTTCTAATAGGATAAAATTATTAAGTTTTGACATTTTATAACCTACAGGTCAAAGGTCAAATCTGGACCAACATAGATGTAAACTGCAACCTGAACACAACCTTGTAGATAGATAGATAGATAGATAGATAGATAGATAGATAGATAGATAGATAGATAGATAGATAGATAGATAGATAGATAGATAGATAGATAGATAGATAGATAGATAGATAGATAGATAGATAAAACTTTTATTAATCCCACAGTAGGGAAAATTACAGTGTACAGCAGCAAATAGAACATTTGACTCAAAACAATGCAGCACACAATGCACACAGTGCATATATATACTGTAAATAAAAATATTTTCTTCAGAAGAAGAAAAGAAAGCTAGCCTAGCCGCGCTAGACAACCCACGGCAACGAATTTAATTCTCTGCCAGGGTGGGTCTAGTTACCCTCCATAAGGCTCGAGGCTGGATGCTCCTAAAACTCGCCGGACCAATCACCATGAAGTGTAGAGTCAGAAGGCGGGCGTAACTAAGTGACGACAGAGGCACGACGATTCTGACAGAAACAACCGGCGCACAATAAACAGTTATCTTTTGACTCGGCTTTGGCCACAGCCCTTAAAGATTTGAAGCTAAAATTCAACTTGAAAGATAAACAAAGGACGGCACTGAAGTGTTTCATTGAGAAGAAAGACGTATTTGGACTTATGCCGACGGGATATGGCAAATCCTTAATATGCCAGTTTTCTCCACTGGTTGGGAAGCTAATGGGACTTAGCCACAATCCGCCGGTGCTCTAGGAACTACGTCAGCCTATTCGTTGCGCTGATTGGTTGCATACCTACCCAATTGCTGCAGAGTGATTTGAAAGACAACCTTTTAGCCCGCCTCCCTCCCTGTCGAGTTCCTAGACCCTTGTGTCTAAAGAGCTGGGTCTAGCATGGCTAGGCTAAAAGAAAGCAGTATTTACAGCAAAAGTTTTATGAAATTGCACAGCATCATTATTTACATTTTTTATTGCACAGTTTGTAAGTGGGTAAACTTAAACTACTGGGAACAGGCTTGATTGTAAAGTCTGACTGCAGCAGGAAGGAAGGACTTGCGGTATCTCTCCTTTAGACACCGTGGGTGGGTGTAATATCGGGGTGGCAGGGTGGTAAGGTGGCTAGCACTGTCCAATAACAGCTAGAAAGTCCTGGGTTTGCTTCCCAGCTTATCGTCTTTCTTTGTGGAGATGTTTTCCCCGTGCCTCTGTTGGTTCTCACCAGGTTCCCCGGCTTCCTTCCACACTCCAAACACATGAGGTAAAGAAGTAATTCTAAACAGTCCATAGGTGTGAATGTGACCCTAACCCTGCTTTCATCCTAAGTCAGTTAGGATAGACTCATATAATAAGATAATGTATAGATGTCAAAATACTGTCATCTGATTGTTTTGAACTCCCAAATATTAGCAGCAGCATCCATCTGTTCATTTGCAAAACCTGCTACAGCCATGGCCATAAGTTTGGACACAGCATGACTTACTATGTCTATTTTGATGTCTATTACAGAACATAACTAATATTTTTTGACAGCACCAGTTTAATTAGTCAACAAATCAACAAGGGATATAATATTATCAATAAATTCCAACAATTGGAACAACTTTGTTCCCAAAACATAATATTAGAAGAAAATAACAAAAAAAATGCAGTACTTTCACAACAGAATTTGGGAAGAATAACAAAATGACACCAAACTCTTTTGATGTTTTTTTTTAAATATGAAACTTAATATAGTTCTCAGGAGTTGTGTACTGTATTGTAAGTGACAATTTTGTGGTATTTTCTAAGATTCACAAGCGTCATGGTACTTGTGTCCAAACTTATGGCCATGGCTGTATATCCTGTGACACGTGGTAACAAGCAGGATGCTCTACAGACAGGTCATGCTCACTCATTCTCACACCTACAGCAAATTTAGAATCACCAATGAACCCATCATGTCTCTAAATAGAGGGAGGTAGCGTCATGTGGATACCATGAATGTCTGTGCAAAGAGTTCTTGATCCATCTAAAGGTTTTTGAAGTATGTTAAAATGCTCTGACTGTCAGTCCAATGTTTCATCCTGAAAGTTATGCCATTCTACTCTAAAAAAAAACATGTTTGGGCTTAATTTGCACCAGTGTTTTAGAGTTTGGTATACTTCTAATAAGATTGTGTTGAACCAACAAACTACATTGAGTTAGGCGAAATAGCTTTTAATGTACAATCAAAGATATTTTTAATTACCAGTTTTAACTGTCTGAAATTATCCACACATGCTAAAGTAGAGGAGCAAACATGAAATACTGAACTCAAGGTGAAGAAAAAATAAGTTATGAGGCCAGTTTAGGCAACTTACCTCAAGCTTTAAAAATGAGATTAAATTACTCACAATATTAAGCTGATGTAGGTATTAACAATGTTATGTCAACCCAACCCATCAAAATAAACTTTGCAACTTAAAAAAAGTTTATCTTAAGCATTTTTTTTCTCACATCTATGCACTGAATTAAGTGTCAGGTCCCTTGAATTGCTTTTTAGAGGAGCATGGCTGAAAATGTACCGTTACTCCTGCTCTATCTCTCATATCTGACTGCTTCCTGATGCATTGTGTGTTATTTCCTGCCCAGACTGTGCTTAACTGGGGCTGATGAACAACATGGTGGGGGCCTCGAAAGAATGTACAATATTTCTGCGGTGTCACCTTCTGTAAACACTGAAAAACAATGTTAGGGGTGGTGACTCACAATAACCATTAAGAAGTTACACCTACCCCCTTGACTGCCCTTAATCTGTCCTGCTCCTCCTTATAAGTCAATGTTGATGTTCATGCTCTCCAGACCACCGAGGTGTCACGCACACTCACACAGCCTTATATAGCAGCCATCAGAGGTTTATGATCGGTGCATTAGTATTATCAGCTGGTGTGAACCAACAGGCAGAGGATATTCTGTCATCTCCCTAATTTACAAGTCACAGGAAGGTTACATCCCCTGGTGGTCTGGTGAGGCTGCTTAGTAACAGCTCTTTTCCTTCCCTTATATGAGTGAGGATCCCTCAGAGGATGAGGGGTCCTGGGAAATGATTGGCATGGCAGAATCAATTTTTTACAGGGCTGATTTAGAGAGGACTTGGCACATAGCGTGTCCTCTGTGTGGATAGAGTTACATCCCAAACAAACCAAAGCATGCACACAAGCAAACAGCACAGAGGGGAAGCAAAGTGTCCCAACTAATGAAAGGGTCGAGGTCAGCAGCATTATTATGGTTCAACTGCAGATTTTTCCTCCACTTGCAGTCAGACTCGTCACCGGCGATTATATGTCGAATGTCCTGGAAAGATCTCCACCAGACTCCCACCTGTTCTCTGAGTTTATTTGTTTAATGATACGACGAACCTTTAAATATAAAAGCAGATGTCGTGAGCTGTAGATCCCTGAAATGACATGAACATGTAGTTTAAATCATCAGCGAGACTCGAATAATAGCATGTTTGGAAATGCAGGAAAAAGCTACCCCGGCAGGTATTTTTATTGCTGCTGGGACGTCTCCGTGGAAAATCTTTTTAGGAGGCGTTTTGCTTCTTACGTCGTCCGTAAGACTCGATACTGAATCCGCCACAGCTTGTACGAATGCACTCCTGGCTGTAGGGAATCCATAATTTAAACAGACAGCTCTGGAGTAAAAATAGCTTCTCCATCTTGTCTTTTGCTTTTTCCAGTGAAGTCAGGCTTGCCCAAACCCATAGCCAGGTCCTATTCACCTTTAGCATAACCCTCATTTTTACAAACCACACTGATTAAGTGCTTTTGGCATATTTCACCTCTTGCTGTATTATTAACAGTGCCATGTTGCCACAGTCGAGAACTCCAGCCAAACAATCCCAGTCTTCCTGCATTTGTGTTGAGGAATGTTGTGTTTTTGTGCTACTGATGAATCTCCTGTTCTTCAAAGGGAAAGACACGCATTTCACAGCCTATTTAGCTTCACACGTTGAAGAAAACATGTTGATGTCCCTAAGGCTATAATGAATGTTTCATTATTTCTATGGGAAAACATGACAATTACACCCATTTTATTGTAATCTGGCCTTTGCGTATTATTGCTGTAATTATATTAATTGAATTATGGCCTTAGCATTGAGAAAATGCATTTTCCTGGCTGCAGATAATAGGCATAGTCGGTAATGTAATACAGCAGCTTAGGGCTTAGCAGACCACCTACACACAGCAGCAGCAGCAGCGGTGTCTCTCCTGTGGGGAAAATGACAAAATATACATTTTTTAACAACAGGACTTCAACTCTTATTTCACTAAAAACAAATTTTCTATAATGGAACACCCAGGTAGAAAACAACAGGAAAACAATACCGTGCCAGTAGCTAAATTCCCATAAACCTCCCACAAGAGGTGGAAGGTCTGTGTCACACAATTTAACGAAAGACATTAAGATTCTTTTTAATATGCTTTAAGGCCAGCTTTATTTCCTGCCCACAGAACCTTTCAACAATTAGGTTTTCAGGGCTTCTCACAATGGAGGCAAAACGATTGCTTGATTTAAACAATATAAAGAAATATATAGAAATTAAAGATTTTTGTTCTAAGCTTCGTTTAACTATGTGTGATGAATTTGGAATATATAACAAGTTATGAAAGCAAACTAGTAGGATTACTGCCTCTCCTGAAACAAATAAGTAAAAAGAAAAAAAAGTGCAATACAGTTAGTGGTAATTGTTATTTATTTATTTAAAATACATGGATGGAGTTCTTACAGATCGTGAGTTCTGAGGCATCTCTAAAAAACAAGTCATTTTCTTTACATATATATTGTCCAGTTATTGGAGTGAAGAGTAATGTTAAAAATGTTCTTCTTATTACAATAAATTCAGGCAGCTATGGCTAACAGTATTTTATTGTATTTTTATACTGCTACTACTTTAATATACTCAAACTGTTCATTACTTTACAAACACAGAAAACAATCAAGGAAAAGTCGTAAAGGATTAGGAGCAGGTATTCTAGGTAACTAATTCAACTAAATGTTAAAAAAAGAAAACAAATGTAAACATGTCCTCTCTCAGGCCATCAGTATAAAGCTAGCAATATTATTACCTGCTGAAATCATCTTTTACACTAGCCTGCTCTTGACGGTCATTCTCGTGTTTTGCTCCTTAAAATTAGTACATTTCACACTGTTTAGCCACATTGTTTGAAAACTGTACACTACTGTTCGAATTTGGATGCGTTTTTAAAGAAAAAGCTAAAATACTGTAATGTTTTGCTTGAATTTGTCCATTTTTAATTTAAGTTAATTTCCCACTTCTTACAAAAAAAAAAAAAAAAAAAATCAATGATAAATTCTGTGTGGTAATTACAAAAAATATTATAGTAGACCCTGATTTGGAGGGTCATGTCAGTTGTAATGAGGTCAAAGGATGTGAGATCTATCGCTAATGAAATGTTCTTGATGTGTTATATGAACACAACAAACCTCCATTTATTCAGATCACAACACTGCAGGCTGCTCAGATTGAAAGTAAACATGAAGATGACTTTCCTATTTCCAGAATCCTCCAGAAAGTGACAATGTTGTTCGAAACACTGATTCATCTCCACTAGCCTGGAGACTAAATGTCTCACTCCAAGGAGGAATTGACCATTCATGGTAACACCTGGATCATAAAGCCTGCAGAGCATAAACTCCAACACCTAATGGCTCTGCTGAAATGCTGATTCACTCTCAGTAATGAATTCCCTTCAGAGAGGTTCCGCTGCTGATGTCTTGTGACTCAAACCCTCTTTCAACTGCAGTTCTAAATAAGGCAGTGTGTTGCTCTGTGGTGTTTATACGGTGCATTCAGCACTCACTGGTACTAACTTACGACCTAACAGAGAACACAAGCTGCCAACAAAAGACTGAAGAGAAGCCTCTGTTCTTAGAGGGTGGATGTTTTACACATGACCAGCAGGGAGGGTTAGAAGAGAGAAGAGAAGAGAAAAGAGAGAGAAGAGAAAAAAGAGAGAAGAGACAAGAGGAGAGAGAAGAGAGGAGAGGAGAGGAGAGGAGAGGAGAGGAGAGGAGAGGAGAGGAGAGGAGAGGAGGAGTGTGTTACTGGGATCAAAGATTCAGCTACAGTTCTCCATCCTCTCCTACAGAACTTCCCCAACAGTCCACCTGTAAACAAAAGACTATTACCCACCATCTGGAAGTATGGATGTTCTATCTTTCGTCGAGATCTCAACAGTCCCTCTAGATCACTGGTTCCACATTACTTCCACTCTGAGCCTGGTTTCTCTGTGTCAGCTTAGCAGAACCAGACAAACAATTCACAAAGGTGTGTATGTTCTTATTTTTAACACGGGGACAAAAATTTACAAATCTAAAGCAAGAACCTTTCAGAGACCCGAAAACCATATTCTTTAATACATCAGAAAGCTGACAGCTGAGGAGACCAGACAAAAAAAATGCTACAGGGTCTCAGACTGGAAACCAAACAAACATCCTTCCCCTTGATTATGATCCTGGCATGCTCTGTATCTGTTTGCAGCTATTGGGCCAACCCTCCACTGAAGGTCTGCTGTCCGATTTTCAACAGGCAGCTTGTACAGAGGCTGCCATCTGCCTTTCGGGGAAATATCTGGACCAAAAAACTCAGTCCATCTCGATTCTTTAATCCCTGCCAGAGAGTGCAGGTTTAAAACCTTCACACAGATTTGATAAACTGCTTTCTTCTATGCTGTGTGAAACCTGTCCAGGTGAGGGGTTGAAAAGACAGCAGCTGACCTCCTCCCTTCTCCCACCCCCTACAGCTGGGGTGATGGACAGAGGAGGGAACCGGTACTCACTCTCTTCATCCTATTGGTCAGACAGAGTGTTCCACAAATCTTCACAAATGCTCCCAGAGGTTGTTGCATGGCAGCACAGACCTCATCAGCAACTGTTGATCAGCTTGGTGGATGTGATGTTGGTGCACCGTCTAAAGACGTCCGTGGATGTTGCCGACATCATCAGGTGGCTCTGTTTGGTGCAGCCAGTCTTCCCGAGACTGACACCCAGGCTGGCTGACTGAATATACGTAGCTATTGAAAAACACAGGTTCTTCAAACAGCCACTTTCCTGGACCCTTGTGATCTGGAAAAGAGACGTTTGTCATGACCTACCTGTTTACCTAGCGCTAGCAAAACCTCCACAGTAACGCTGCAATCCAGAGGGACTATCTGTATTGTATTCCTTGCTGGTCCAAGTGGACGTAATCATCCTGAAAAAAACGACAATGCTCCCAATCAAAAGGTTAGCAACAAATAAGAGAATTGTTTCAGTAGCATACCTGATCATGTGGATAATAATTGAAAACAGACACATCCACGACCGTCACTCAGGCTCACCGGAAACAAGAGGAGAGGAAGGAAAGGAGAGGCAGCTGTTAGGAGGGTAAAAGGTCTGGTGTTCTTGAGAAAACATCTGATTCACAAAGTTATGATGAATCATCTGATCTGACGTCCCAACATCCCAAATTCCCCAAGTCCTCAGACAGAGTTTGTTTAAAACGAAAGCACACTATTACACCATACTCAACTTTTCAGATTTTCTCCATCCGTGGTTAGTTTAAGATTTTTCCTGCGATTTCACTAGATATTATCTGTAATTTAAGAAAACAGAAAATTTCTTTAGAATGTTAAAAATGATTGATTTGCTTTTATTCCTTCATATGATTTTTTTTTTCAAAAAGAAATACAAATATCTGACAAACATGTATATATATATATATATATATATGTTTATTTTTATGCCGATGTCAGTGTAGTAAAAATTACTTTTACAGTCAAACACTGTAAAAGATGAACCAACAATAATAAAAATACAGATTGCCGATTTGAACATTATGTTAAACATTGGCTTGTTTTCAGGATTAACATGTAAACTTGTGTTTTTTCTGTGATTTTACTAGATCTGTACGCATTAAATCTGTAAGGTGCCACTAAATTGTTCTTAAAATGACTGGTAAACATTCATTTTTTCAGTGCACAGTTCAGTGAGCTGTCAGTAAGTTCAGGGCCGAAGCTGGGTGGTTATCTGTGTGTGCATGTGGTTGCAGTTAAATGCTTTAGTAGGGAATTTTCTCAAATGTACAGCAGGCTGCTTTTTAAAGACTTATCTCAGTTAAGTGTTATTCTGACTCTCCTTATCAGTCAGTTGTGCTCATCTTGCCAGTGGATGGAGAAACCTCCGATAGGAACCGAACTCTGCCGTCTCAGCCTGCCTCCGAGGGCAAATGACGCTTAAAGGTTTGTTATCGACGCAGTTCTTCATGTCTCTACTTCTTTTTTTTGCCTACTTCCCACCTCCTCCTCCAGTGGTTCCCTCTGGAGCTGTGCAGTGAAAGCCTCACTCCTCATGCGCCATGTGTCTGGTTTCTATTAGTGATTTGGCACAGCCCTCCGTGCGCATTCTGCCGAGGTACAGGAGCTGTTAAGGCAGAAATTTCCCTTTTACAAGACAGCCCCCATCCGTCACCGTGTCTCTCTCATTTTGAGTCACGCGCATATCGTATGTAGACTGTATCATCTACAGTTGCCCCCCACTGTTCATTCAGGGGACATAAACAACCTGGAACATTTGAGTCTCCCAGTAAACTTGTGTGTATGTTAACATGTTGGTTTCCCTTAGTAACAAGCGGGGTTGGACTCCCTGAGGAGATGCTGTCATGGGCGCGTCCAGCTTTTTTGGACGGACCCACCTCAGCTCATCAGGATCTGGCAGAACCACAGCCACTGAGGAGAAGAGCTGGTCTTGGAAGAAATACCTTGGTGGCTTTGTAATACCCCATGTGAATGATAATGACCTCCGGCTGGGAGGATGAGCAGAGAGCATAACAAATAGTACTGATATGATGGAACAGAGAAAATGTTGAATGGCTCTCTGAGAAGTAGGCGGTGAAGAAGTTCGTCATCCAGATTGAGAAATAACTGCATGGATTTTGTGAGAATGAAGGCTGCTGGAGTGGATCTAGAAGTATGTGATTTTAAGGACCGTATCATGGGCTCTGCTTGTTTTGTGCCTAAATTGAGCATATTTCACATTACTGCTGAGCATTTCTAATCATCCCATAAGTTTATTCATGGGATTTTCTTATTACAGCATGAATCATACTTACATGAGCCAAGTCAAAAAAAGATGTCTGGTTCTGTAAATGTTAGAGGAGACTGCTGTAAAAACTACTTAATATGTAAAACCAGAACTATTGAAGAGCCTGTGTAAACAGTAAAATCTGAAGACCCTAGCAGGTAGAGGAGTCTTTGGTTTTGGAAGTTCTAATATTCTTAAATTAACCAACAGTACATTTTTAAATACTCTGTTGGTTGATTTGCTTACTGTAATAGAGTTAATTCTGTAAAAGCATGACCGGCTTTTAACTGAATGATAAGTAATTGTCGGTTGTAATATAGATAGATTCACATTACTTATTTGTGTTTAAAGTAGGGACTGATTGACACATTGGTTGAGCAGTATTATCAGCCATATATATCACAGATGTATTGTTATTAACATATACAATGTCCAGTTTAAAAGTTTTTTTTTTTGCACAGAAAATGAGGCAGAAAAAAATGCCATGGGTAATGTAGAACTGGTGTCATCGCACAGTTTGTCCAGAAGAGCAACTCTACCTCCATTCTTTACAAAACTCTCAGCACTGTCTGCAGCACACGTAGCAGAGTACGTGTCACAGATATATTAGTATCATATTGTTTTATTCTGTAGATATCAGTGTTGGCCCAAAAATATCCAGCACTGGTTGAACTCCTAAAGCTTCTTTTGCTGTCCATAAGGGACAGCAGGAATAATAACAGTTAGCATAAACAGTCTCATGTACAGGCATTTAACAGTGTTTTAGGACAGACTTTACTATGAAACTGGTGTGAAGGCTGAATAGTTTGGGTGTCTAGTGTTTGGGCTCAAAAGCCGTCAGCTGCAGAGTCTGTGATTAGACTTTCACTTTGCCAGACCTTTACTGAATGTCATTCCTTCACCTTTCTCCCCCAAATTCCTGTCTGTCTATGCCGCTCAAATAACATATTTTTGAAAATGTGAAACTATTGCTTAACATTTGCATAAACAGGAGGCTGCTTTTAGAGAGTAACTGCACAAATAGTGAGTCACCCTTTTATGATGAGGGAAAACAAAGTGAATAGAAGTGAAGATAACGTGACACCTAATCAATGAAGAGTATAACTCAGAAAATTCAAATCCTATACTTCCTGTAATTAAATGTTATGACATCTTCTGTTGAGCATTTTCTGTTAAATAAGTTCCTGAGCCCAAGTTCCACTAATTTTCTGCAACTTGATTGAAGTTTTGATAACAGCACTCCTCCTCACAGCCTCCTGAGTCAGTGATCAGAGCCTTTGCTGCCTAAAATCAAGCCAGAGCTTTGATTTTCTTAGGGTTGCCTGGATTTGACTTCACCCTGCCTATACTGTATGCTTGCCTGCCTGCTGCTATAATTGCTTCCATGTCTCTCAGTTGTGGTGCAGGCCATGCTGATGATGTTAGTGTGAGGTGGAGAGGGGGAGGCTTTGAATGAGGACAGAGGAGAGCAGCTGGGTGGGGTCATTTACTGGCTATGGAGAAGCCATTCTGTCAGCTGAGAGTCCTGCACCCTGATGACACAGCTACGGAGACTTCTCTGTGTGGACTGTATGAGTAAAGCTTTCCTTTGCTCATAACGTGATATTTCCATGGCAGTCGTGTCAGGCATCCATATCATCTTAAACCGCAGCCTCCTACAGCCACTTAAAGTCTCCACACGCTTAGCAAAAGAGGAGTTAAATTCTATGCAATGTAAACCTCTTGTAGGTTTTTGAACTGTGAAAGGCCCCTCAGATGTGAAGATGGGAACCACATTGAAAAATAATTTATTAAGTATTACGCTCCGAGTTAAAGAAATCCGTTTGATCTGTGGTTCTGCTGCAAATCTGCAAAAGCTTCTAAAGATTTTTTTTTTAAACTTATCAACACATGTCAGTCTGAGAAACCCTCAGAGAGACAGTCAAAGTCTGATATTTTTAGGCAAACAGAATGAACTCAGTGTCCAGACTCTATCCAGGTGTTTCAATGGTTCACAACCGGGCAGCGAGGGAGGAGGCTGAATTCCACAGGTGCCGTCTGATTCCCCGACCTCGATCTGCCAGGTGTTCCCATCTCTCTGAAGGCAAGATGTGCGGTGATACCAGGACAAACATGTGCACCTTTATGGAGGAGCAAGAAGAAAATGCACTAACATCTGAAAAGATTAAGTGACAGCAGCCTCTTTCTCACCCCACATCAGAGAAACTCAAGCAAGACATACTGTATCAGAAACTGCAGGAGAACAACAACCAATTGTTCCCAACTTCAAGGATGTGAAGTTTCTTGATTCCCCGCATTACCACTGATCGCATGGTGGTCTGCGTTTTTATCTGCTGATGTTTACCACATGAAATGATGGACATTCAGATCATCTGTTAATAACACACAGCATGCATTGCCAAATGAGGTCTGGTCACACAGACAGCCTTACAGTTGCTGTACAGAGATGTAGATCTGTGTCTTGAGCCTTTGACTCAGCTCCTACTCACTTCCACTGTCTGAAGGTCAAGCTCCAGAGACGTCTGTTCCATGGGGAGACTCTGCTGAGTCGCACACATCAGTGAGGCAATACAAACAAGTTGAGGTTTTACAGGCAGTTACCCGCTATAACTATTCGTTGACTGGGCACCGTGACTTCCTGGAGTCTTAGGTTGCTGACTCCTTCTGTGGTTCTTTTTCGAACATACTTGACAGAGTGAATAACAGAAAACTATAAAATGCTCTCAGGAGCTTACTCACGGCCTGAGAGAGAAAAGAAAAAAAAAAAAACCTTCAGATAACACACAGGACAACCACAAGACATCCAGTCTGACTGAGACGAAAGAGTGTCTTATCAGTATGTGAAATGTATGCAGATTACTTAGATGGAATCCATATGTATACACACACACATACACTACCAGTCAAAAGTTTTAGAGCGCCTCCATTTTTTCATTGAAATTCAAATCCAATAAAGAGCTTGAAGTGGTACAAAGGTAAATGGTGAACTGCCAGAGATTAGAAAAAGGTAAGGCTACCTCAAACTGAAAAATAATGTACATTCCAGAATTATACAAAAAGGGCTTTTTCAGGGAACAAGAAATGGGTTGACAACTTAAAACTGTTCTGCAGTTGTACTTAAGTACTTCAACAAATTCACTTCATTAATTTCCACCACTTAAAAAAAATCTTTATTGTTCTACCAAAATCTAAATGTTTGTAACGTGTATTTTAGCATGCAATATATTTGTGAACTGCACTTCACAGCTACGCCTATCAACGCTGTAGACGTTTTAGTGGTCATGCAGAAACAAAAAGAAAAAACTAAGGATGCAATTCAGTCTGTGTTTCAGGAACTTGTCTATAAGAAGATCAACATGTCTCATATCTTCCTTAGTTGCTTTTTGGGGAAGTTGAAAATAGAGACTCTCCGTGTCATTTAGCTGTGCTAAGCAAAACATGTGAGACCCACCCAGATCTATTAAGACACACAGTTCATCATTATTATGCAAGACAGGTTTTTGTTTTGTTTTTTCCAAAGCAGATGAACATTTGTTTATATTGCCATAGTTATTCAAAACACTCTTCAAGAGCTGAAAGCATCTGGAGAAAGTGTTTTTTTTTTTGCTGCTTCTTCTGGAAGGATTAGAGAGACTTCGATTTAATGCAGTACACCAAAGGCTATGTAAACTGAGATGGAAAACACAGTAAAGCTTATCTTCTGTTGTAAAAACAGACTGTCACAAGAATTCACTTGTACACTGTGAAGAAGCGAAAAATCCACAAACACCAAAGAAGACAACAACAGTTATTCGTTTGAGGGAATAATTGTTTTGGGGAAAATATTATCAGCTTTCACTTAAACTGAGGGAAACGATGAGCTCAGCTCTGTCCACAAAGGGGAAACTAAATCTTTCAGCCCTAAAGCTCTTACACTTACTTTTTTGTACAGATTAACCAAACAAGATAACCTGTGTTAATTATTGAGCTTCAGACGTGCCTGTGGAGCAATTTTGTTACCTGCTGAGAGAGTCAGTGCAGCTTTTCATCCTCACTCAAGTTTTTGTACTAAACTGAACTAACCAGTTGTTGTTGGCAACGGCTTCATCTAGTTTTAATCCTACAAGGAAGCACTGATGAATCTACTGTCCAGATGACAGACACACATGCTGCATCTCCTGACTTCCAGCTAAAAGTTTCCTCATGCTGACTTTCTTTCTTCAGATGTGGAACATTTTTCTCCATGCAGCAGATCCTGTAGACTTCCTCACTTTGGGGCTCAATTTTCCCGCAACCTCCTCCTGAATGCAAAAGCATGCATGCTGGGTAAAGGCACCTTATTAGCACAGCATGGGGCTCTTAATTCCCCTCTTCTGTAATGTGGACACACCCTGCTCGAACAGTGATTTACAGCCCAGCGTTAAATGTAAGCATTTCCGAAACCTTACACATTCATAAATCACCTCCGTTACAATCCTTCCACTTTGAGCTGCTTCTCTCTCTGTAGCTCCACAATTATTCATCATTGTCTTATGTTTGAGCTGTCTCAGTATTTTCCTTTTCTTTTGTATTTTTGCTCCATGCATTAGGTGTGAGGTCAGGATTGCATCAACACTTTAAAATTTGATAAAACCATGAGGACACCATCACCAATATACAAGAGCCAGCCTGATGAAAGCCTTCAATAATAAACAAGAATGAAAGAAAACATTAAGTGTAATGACTAAGAAGCAGCTGTTTGTTCAAACCCAACTCATTGACTTTAACCCCATAATCAGCAACAACACCAGAAAGACGCAGGGGGAGAAAACGGAGCCTCAGGTGACTCGACAAAGAGTGCGTTGATTCACCTGCCAGCTGCTGGTGAGTGGGTCTGGCTGTCCGGGAGGGGAGGCAGTGATTAGTAAAAGGCTGAGAGATGACCTCCCCTCCCTGGGTGAGTGGTCACACTCTACGGGAGCCTAATGAAGGGGCCAGAACGCAAAGAAAAGCCCTGCAGGGTCAGAGGCTGAAGTCAGTGAGAAACTACAGAACCCTCTAATCTGGTGACACCCAACACAGACGCCTGAACACGGGTGTGCGTGTGGGAGCATATGATTCAGCTAAAGTGCCTTTTGACGGGTCAATTCACCATAAATACATAAAGCAGGAGACTTCTAAATGAGCGTCTGCCACATTCATGCCAAACAAGTTCACACAGTTTCTATTAAGCCTATCAGTTCCTAGTAAATCTCTCGAGTTTTAAATCTGGTTCCTGTAGTGATATTCCCACGCTGGTGCACAGGTAGTGTGGCGTTTTTCATCAACTAGCAATGACTGGTTTGCCTGACCCATAAAGGGGAGCAACCACAAGGACGGAATAAACTGCAGCTAATAAACTGGTAGAGCCTATGGTGGGAAAAAAAAACAACTTGGATGCGAAAACATTCTGATGCTCCAGAAAGACAAAGAAACTTAATTAAAAGGAGGGATTGCAGTCTGAGAAAGAAAGTAATTGATGGAATGATGCAGCATAATCGTACATCAACAGCGTCTGTGTTGTTGTTTTCAGTGCCAGCAGGGGGAGACAAAAGTTCTGCACTGCAGGTTCAACCTTTGATAGTTTTGATTTTATTTGCCAAGATTTTATACCCATTTTCTCCTCCACAGTACAATAGAGGTGAATAGTTTTTCAGGTTTAATGTTAACTAGATTGAAAAATGACTAAAAAAAAAAAAAAGTAATCCTCCAATTATCTTGTGAGAAACTGTATAGCTACCAGCTGCTCCTTTAGATAAACTGCAGGGAAAACTGTTTATTGTCAAAGTGCAAAATATTCTTTATATACTTTTTGTTGTTCCTCAGTTCCTTAAATGACCACTTGAGGCTCCAAAAGTGAGTCAGTTCCCACAGTCCTCCATGTTAGCATGCCCAACTTTAGCAGAAATAAACATGTCTACATCCTGTTACAGTTTGTCCAACTGATTCCCCTGTTCTAGACAACTACACGTCAGTAAGACTTGATTTAGAATTCATCTATTTAAATTGGATTAAGGTTTAAAGTTACGCATAGTTAAGATTGCTGTGGCTGTTGGTGCTGTCAAAACAACCCATGGCCCTCCTCAACTCTACTCACACTCCACCTCTGAGTCAAACACCACCAAGACGACGATGGTCAAAGCCAGCACCTAAGCTTCAAAACCGCTCTTTAGAAAACCAGTGGATGAAGTCATTCAGAGGTCATCAATCTATATATACACACACACACAGTCTATGAAATATTGCAAGGAGATATCACTCATACTGTGAGTCCATATGATGAATATGAAGCTTCAGCCAGAAGATTTGTTTTAGGCTCGCATGAATTTAGAAAGAACAGTGATCCTTGCTCCGTCCAAAATTTGGGGGAAGACAGAAATTTTAGAGATGGAAACTTAAATAAAACCAGAACTGTCAGTGTTGTAGATGCTAGGAGCTTTCAGTTGTCATCAGAATGAATTTTGATTGTCATCATGAAACTATCTGCACTTGTGTATAAGCAGAGTTAAATCAATGAGGAAATATGTTTTCACTTCATTTGGGTGGGCCAGCTCTTTAAAGGGCACTTAGACTAAACGGATCCTTTAAAGAGGGAAAGCACTTCAGTAGTGGAACAGTAGGGGAAAAAAAAATAAAAAATCTTTTGGCTAAGTATATGAAATATGGGATTTACCCATCACTCCCTGGGATGTAAGCCATGGCGTCTGCTCAGTTACCACACAATAAATGTATCCGCTCACATGCAGTAGCCAAAACATCCCTGAGAACTCTGTGCCCACCATGCAGATTTCACTTTAATGTTTCATCAGGTCAGGAGGAAGTACTCTAATTGCATCTATTTTGTTGCCTTTGTGCTCTTAATTTCTCAAGCTATAACAGGAGGGAAGAAGTGGGGGTGTGTGGGAAACAGCAGCAGAGGGTGAAGTGAGGCGGCTCAGAACGTATTCATTAACCATCTAACTGCGCTCCAGTTCACATTACAACGCCGAGAATTTATGGCAGTTTGAACTCCTCGTCTCTTTTCAGAAGTGTGTCTCTGCCTCTCTTCCCTGCAGTTAAATCTCAGAAGGGGCGTTTTAGGTTTCTATCGAAATATTTTATCATCTCCCAGGATGCTGTCTGACATGGGAGTCAAGTAAATCTGTACCAAGATCACAGCAGCGTCCTCTGATGTTTTTCAAGAACGCCTCATCAGTCTCAGTTAACTCTTAAAAACCCAGACACATGAAGATCCCTGGTAATCAGATTTCTTTGCGATTCCCTTTGGGGGTCCGGTGGGAAAGCCATCGCATCTCACGGAAGTGCTGAACCATAACATTTTCCCTGGGAGCAGCTGGGAGTGTCTGGTCATTAAAGAAAGAAGGTGATCAAATTGACATTGAGCAGTGTTATGACCTTGTAAGGCTGCCTTCTTGGTGCTGCATAAGCTCCTCTTTTACACAACTCAGGTGACTCTGTATGCCAGCACTAATAACTTGAGTCTGAATCATGAATAAAATGCATCAAGACAGAGCTTTTGCTTTCCAGTTATTTATATACATTTTAAATGAGCTACAGAAAGGAGACTAAACAGAAACTAACATTCCAGAGCATTAGGAAGCTTAACCTCATGTTCATTTAACTGAACTGATCTGTTATCTGCTACTCATTGCCAACACTTAAATTTTGACATCGGCTCACGGATGTAGAGCAGGTTTTTAAAGAGTCACACTTCGAGTGACCTCCCGTTACCTTGTTTAGTCCACAAGTCAAACAGATGTCAGTGTCCAGACGAGCAGTTTTCTGATACTTCCACTCTCTCTGAGGGGATCCCCTTTCAACTAAAAACCCTCAGATAGGCTATAAATAACCTTCTGAAGTCATCCCTGATGTGTAATTAATTTTCAGCAGTGGCCCCCCACAGATGAAGCGTTGCAGTGTTATGACAGGCCCCTCCATCAAGCCCATCACCTGTTCGACTCACGCTACGCTTGTTTTCCCAGCAGTAACCCAAAACCAAACCCCAATTCCCAGCACACATGGGCACCAGTGAGACAGCAGGTAGAAAATAGAATCTGTGTGCGACAACATTTTCTGACATTAAGGATGAAAAGATGCAATTTATGTGTTTTAAAAGGCAGTTAACATCTCATATGACCTTAGACTTTATTCGATTTGAGCATTTTAATCCACTGGAAAATATACATTATTTCTTTTGCAAAAACATGATTTTTTTGAAAGCAGGACTGATCAACCACAATATTAAAACCAACTCCAAGCAAAACGGCTCTGAATTGTCGGACACAGAATCTCTGGGGGCATTCTGTGGTGTGTGCGATACCTGAACGTTGGCATTAGACCATTTAGGTCTTGTGTAGGGATGTCCCAGGACCGATCAGGATAATATTGAACTGAATGTGCCGGCACAGCTTAGTCTGGACTTATCTACCCTTGTTTACTTTGCTGTAATGAATTTCCTTCTCAAATGCAACTTTTGATCAACAACCACTGAATCTGTTTTGCAAAGTCAGTACACTAAATATTTATCCTGTGCCGATGCTGCCGTTTTCAGCCACATGCACCATATATATATATATATATGCAAAAGTATCTGTTTTATATGTCACTGGGATACAAGATTATTCTCCTTGTTCCTAGAAAGATTTAAAGTATGTGCAGTTACCAGAAGTCATTAGGTATCACAGAAGACTTTGTCATGGTGCCCCATTGCAAGGTAAACATCCACAGTGCTTTCAGTTTGCAAACATGGAACTGCCTACCTTCTGTCTCGATAGTATTAAACAGAAAGATGATCCACCTGCCTCGTGGTACAACCAAGAACTACAAATTATCTACAGTACTTGAAGTGTTTCCAATCTAAGAAAATGTTTTCAACTGAGACTCGACACCAGCAGGTACTAAGTATTAAATTAATAAGATCAGATCGTGGGCAAGAAAGCTTAATCTGGATATTTTTTTTTTTAGTTCTGCAATTGTGGTGCCATAGATCAGGACTTTGACAGCACTCTGTGGAATCTTAATTGTTTAGGGAACTGGAGAGTTTGAAGATAGGGTCAATGCCTTTTGCTCCTTTCAGACAGAAGCTCGGTTCAGTGCATTACTCAATGGGTTCTATGGAGGACAGAGCAAAACAGGCAGAGTTCTCCAAATTTTCAGCAGGTCGACGTCACCTCATCCTTTCAACCATGAAGTTCCTAGTTTGTTACAAACACCTCCATAATGGTAATCTATCTTCCCCCATGCCAAGAAGCATAAACTGTAGTCCTGATAGTAAAAAAAATAAATAAAAAAAATAGGGGGGGGCAGCAAGGAAGAAGAGGCTGTGAGTGCATAAAACCGTCATGTCCAGAGAGCAGCTCATCTACATCATAGTTTCCCAGCAGAACATTTCATTTTAACATAGAGGTAATGCGCTTCACCCATCAGATGTTTTTATGCTGTGGTTGATTGATGTGACAACATACAGGAGATCTCATCACTTAACTCCTTGAGATCACTGCTTTTACAAGAAATGAGCAACAAGTACACAAAATACAAAACTTATCAGCTCGCAACAATGCTGCACCTGTAAGCTAAATGTGGCATGTTTCCTGTGTAGACTCCACCCTTTCAGATTATGCCCCAAATGGAAAACACCCTCCCTACACTAAACACACACACTCCACATTTCAGCAGACATACAAAGCCCTCCACTCAAACTATGGAAACTCTTACCCAGCAACAACAGGGCAGAGCATTGTTTTCACAGGTAGACCAGTGAACCCCTTTGTTACAGGAAGTGAGCTCATTTAACTAAACCATCAATTTGAAAAAGTGCTACTGAAAGCTGAACTACGTGCATGTCAGCAGATCCCAGCTCCTGCTGAGAATGACTACCACGCTAGTTTAGTGCAAGAAGAAGAGAAAGACAAGTAGAAATATGGTTTTAATTAAGGCTGAGTGACTCGCCTGCCATGATGGGGGTTAAACATTTGCCACAAGCTGGGACTTTTACATGATTCACTTAATTGTCCATTAGGGAATAGGGCACACGTACAGGATGTGACTCTACATCCTTTCCCAAGATTTTCAGCAGCACATATCGCTCTCATTTCCACCACTAGGGTTCATGTTTGGTTTGCCTTCAAATTTTCCTTTTATCGCCTCAGAAATATTAAAGGGCGACCATTTCTCTTGGAGTGACACAGAATGAAGCTTTTATTTATATATATATAAAATCAAACAGGTTTTACTGGTGTAATGTTCTGACTTATAAGCTACAGCTGATTCAGAACTCTGCAGCTTGAGAAATCCAGACGGAGAGAAAACAATTCACATGTTTTAAAGTCCTGCCTGGCAGTTTGCATATTGATTTTAATGTTCTACTTGTTTTTAAAGCACTCCATGGTCTCACACCAGCATGCATGTCTCACATTACAGTGTCTGAACCGATAGAGCCCCTCAGGTACTCTCAACACGAGTCTGTTAGTTGTTACAAAGCACAAGACTAAAACTTTCTGAGGCAACATTTAGTTTTTATGTTCCAAGCCACTGTCAAGATGAGAACCTGAGAGTAGCAATGAGTATTTTGAATCTCTAAATGGAAAGAGAAAACCTACCATTCAATCAGATACAAGTATGGTTTATAGAGACTACTGTAACAACTTTTGTCTTTAAATGGATTGTTTTAGATTTATCTTTAGTATAGTTTTTATACTTTAAATTTAGTTTTTATGATTTTCCTTATTTGCTTAGTTTTCAAGTCCATTTTCTTATGTTTTGATCATAGATTTAGTTTTTATTTTAAAATGTAGTTTTATGCTTAATTTTTAATCTTTCAGTAGCTGAATCTTACTTATTCATACAAAAGGTGATAATATTTTAGCGAGGCAGAAAAGTAACCGGGACTGGGTAGCGTTGAGCTAGGAAAGCAAGCCGAGCTAGAACAAAACTACAAATTACAAAATGCCGACTCGGTGAACGAGTTACACCAACACATACAGTCACTAAGAAAACTACGACCCAGTGAGAGAGCGAAGTAGACTTAGCTGACAGCCATGGAGAGAGGGTGAGGTGAGGTGGAATGACATCTAGGGTAGGTGCAGGGTCCAGATGGTGAGGATCCAGAATGAGTCTGGAGAAAAGCAGTGGCTGTCGGGCTGAAGGTGAAGACAGAATCCAGGTAGAGCAGGTCAAGAACTGAGGCACAAGACACAACAAGTAAGCATGCAGGATAAGCACACAGAAAGAGCAGAACAATGATCTGAAACTACCTGGAGTAGTTCTACAGGCTAGCAGTGAGTAGTGGTCAGAATCAGGCTTATATGGCAGAGGTAGATGGGTTGCAAGTGGACCACTCTGTGCTGCAGGTGTGTTCACTCATGTGATTATCCAATCGCCTGCCTCTGCCCACAATCCACACACACACACCTCGCTCATGCCCACCTGTGGAAAAAGGAGGGAAATGAGAAGGAAAGGGAGAGACTGTCATCTGGCACAACTGGAGGAGGAGGCTGTGACATAGAATGTAAAAAAAAAGTCTTAGAAAATGTATATTTAGATTAAGACACATCTGTTGAAACACAATTTAACAAATGTTCCTTCCCTTATTTTTGTCAGATTTTGAATGTTTGCACAATATAGCTGTGGATGGCGCCACTCAGCCCCAGAGCTAAGCTTTAATTTTTCCTGAACAATAAAGACTTTTCAGAAAATTACAGAGTGTGTAAATGTTGTGAAAAGGAGCTTGAGTTTGTGAAGTCACTCAGCTTTGCAATCCATGAAATAACTGATGACATATTTCAGCCTGGAACAAAAATTATTCCCATCCCTAGAGCCATTATGAACATGACCTGTGCTGTCATGTAATATTGCAACAACATTGTTTCAATGACACAATATTTTCATACCAAGAGAAGGATATCCTCATTCATCAGGAACTATCTGGAACTTACCATCATTTGTCCCATTAAGGTCATCCACCACAAGTCTGCAGCTGTGACTTGAGATCTTTTTTTTTCCCCAAAAAAAAGGTAATCATTAAAAAAGACCAAAAAAAGTAAAGACCACAACATTTTCAACAAATTAGCAACAGCTAATTTGTAAAGCCCTATTTTTTATACATAAATTAAAAACATCCTTACAGCTGTGTGGATCAAGCAAGAGACGTAGATTCTTCCTTCTCCAGATAGCTCTGGCATGAAGTCACCCCTTTCTTCTCTGCGGGTGTGATAGAAAACATTCAGATGAGGTTACCCACTGGTTGTTGTTAAGAGACTATGTAAGCATATAGATATTTTAACTTCCACCTCGAGGAAAGCTGGGCACACAGCCAGTGACTTAGCTAATGGGATGTTTTTTATTACGGGTCTGAGAGGAAGGAAGAACATGTAACATTTAAGGAAAACCACAAGGAAACATGCACGGGACTGAAACTACAAGCTGCTGTTTTTTTTCAGTAACTTCCATAATGCATGGTGTTTTAGAATTGCTGGATGAAGCCATGAGGGACATGTCCTTGGGGACCAGCAGGCAGTGCAAGACACACCACATTTCACACAGCTGTGTGTCCACAGCTGTTTTTCTGATTCTGCTGGGAGTCATTTAGCTGTGTTGCTATGTTTTGGTTTGGTCGAGTTTACTTTTTTGCTTGTTCTGGCAGTGCCATCTTATATCAGAAATGCATGATATTATAGAAACCTTATAGTGTGTTTTTGCACATTTGAACTTCTTTCATTTTTAAAAAAAGACTTGATGCAACAAAATGAATCGAGTGCAACCTTTTGTTTGACTGTACCGTATAAGTTCAAAATATTGCAAACACTGTATGTAATTTCTACCTTGAGATGTCTGTCAATTTAAACAGTGATTAAAGAGGCAGTTTGGTGGTTGTGAAGAAGCATGGGATCATGGGAGTTGTTGTCTTCATCACCATTGCCAATAAGAATTGTGAATAGAATTTGATGGGAGGATATTGTGATGCCAATGATGGATATTGTAGGACACAGTCAGCCAATCACCTGCTTCGTAACATCCAAAGCATCCAGCCAATCACTGATACAAACCCAATACTGTGAAATTGTGCATGGAGAAGTATAGGTTGTGGGGTGAAAAGCACTTTTAATCCTTCTATTAAGGCAAACATTTTAAGCAGTTTATTAAAATCAAATTTGACTTTTCATTCCATAAATACAGTTATGTCCCAGTAACCACTAAAATTGCAGTTATAGCATTCATTTAGATAAAGGCGTCTAGATAGCCTGAACTGGCTGCCATCGGTGCTACCAAGATGGCTGCTCAGAGACTGGACTCACCTTTAAAGATTGTGTGAAAATCCGTCTGACATGACTCAGGCAAAAAATTTGGTCTTGGACAAGGAAATGTTCTTAAAGTTTTATTTAAATTATCCATGTATATTTGAATTACAAACTTTCATTGTAATGAAATAGCCACGAGTAATGTTAACTAACGTAATGCTAGTTGCTAAGGTAATATTAGATAACTTGTCTACACCATAGACTGTATATATAGTGGACGTAGCATCTGGCTCCAGAATTGAAGCCAACCCAGAAGTGTCAAAAACTTGCAATATCACGCCGTCCGCTAGGGTTGGCTCCAAAAAGCTTTTGCTCCATAGACCCCAATTCATTTTTGGAAAAAATGAAATTTGATAGACTGATTTTCTACAGTTCAGGATTTTTTTCCCGTTAGTTTTCATGGTCAAAATGAGAGATCAGGTGGCCGATCTTAAAATAAATCAGTACTGAATTTTAAATAAATCGTTAAAGTTGGCGGAGCCAGGGGGCGTGGCTATACTTGATAGACAGCAACAGAAGCCTCTGCGGTAAAATGTGGGCGGGATAAGAGAAACCCTTAGCCAATCTTGCCCCTAGTTGCTCTCCGGTCCAGTCTGTTTGATGACACTTTTTACGTCACTGGCTCCAAAAAATCCAAAACGGTGACCAGGAAGTAGCAAAATCCGAGCTTCATTTTTTTTTTTTCTTTATTTTTATTTTGTAATTGTGTATTGTACATATTTACAGTGAAATTTTATATTTACATACATATTTACAGCAAATACAGACAGTTCATTCCGATAATTTTCAAACTTTTGTTACAATAAAACATTCAAATAAAGAACGAGAGAAGAAAGAAAAAAAAAAGAAATAAAACCAAGGGAAAAAAACAGACCAAAAAAATAAACAAAACTTAAAGAATTCTGATAATTACATAACATTAAAAAAACAAAAAAAACAAAAACAGAGGCATCTCGGAGTTGAAACCAACGGGTGACGTCACGGTTAGTTTACGCCTGGTCTACACATATGGTTGCTGTAGCTAATGTTATGTGTTGAATCTAGCTGTGTCACTGCCATCTGTGGTCAAAAAATCTTACTAAAATTATTACAATCCATCACGAGGGACAAATACAAATCATAAAATGAAAAGAATAGCATAAAGTAGATATGACACCAATGACAGACGACCAAAATAAAACACTCTTTTACCACAGATTGTATATTATATATCACATTATTTACTGTATATATGACACACTATATTATTTACAGTTACTGAATAAAATTAGACATTTATCTGGGTTTGACCACTCTTTGAAACATTTTAGATGATTTAATCACACCAGTCAAGAAAGTATATGAACTGTTCAAGTAATTTTTTGAAATTTTAAAGCAGAAATGTTACAAACTATACTATTAAAACACTAGTAAAGCAGTCCAGTAAAGTCACTCGATAGACCAGCATTTTGAATGTTTACTTTCAGTGGGGGATTGATTATAGCTAAATAAAATACTTAAAACAAAAAATGTATCCAACAAACATCAAAAACAATCCCAACAAAATTAAGTGTCCTATGAAGTGTTTAGATTTCTTTTTTGGCATAGTTATGCAATCTCTATTTATAGTCGTCAGGAAAATAGTTGACCAGTTCACCAGATTGCATTAAACAACAGCAGCATTAGTTCTCCTGAAACTTGACTTTCTATTTCTTTATCTATGTGTGAAAAATGTTTAAGTAATTGTCAGAAATTAGTTTCTCATAACTGCAAAATGGAAACCGTTCAACGAGGAGAAGCTGGCAGTATTTCGGATGACAAAATTCCACTGAGATAGCAGAGATCTTTGCTTCAGTGCACATTCATACCAGTTGAGCTGGTTTAGCACTTCAGTAGAGAGACGCAGATGTCTCTTCCTCTGCATGTACATCTATAACCACAGACCACCTGATAACAATCTCTGTCACTACTTCCCGTTACCAATCCTCCACCCTCTCTGTCACGGCAATTGTAAAAATAATGTTGAATGGAGCATTAGTTATTGCTGTTAATAGTTACTAGTCTGGAGTACACTGATCCCTTTTCTTGTAGAGACGACAAGATTATGGCACTGTGGTACTAGAAACACAAGAACACAACAAGATCCAAGTAACAGCATCTCTAATGTCCGGAAAAACTCTAAAGTCACACAAAAATAAATGTGTCAGGAGGGATTAGGATTATGGGTTGTTTGAAATGGGCTCATAGTTGCTTCCTGTTTCCAGTTTTTATAGTAAACTAAGCTAATTGACTGCTGAATACCATATGCAGTCATAAATTACAGAGATGACAGAAACTGCCACAGAGGATTACTTTAACATGCAGGTACCAAATATGTAGAGAAGTTTAGAGAGATATGTTACTTTTTCACTGATAAAAGAGAATGTTTGAGTAGCTGTAGTTTTGAAATTGATCTTTACTGCCTTCATTGTTTCCTTCTTCCTGCTTTCAGAAGCTCACTTGGATCGTCTCTCGTGAGCACGCAGAATGAACTTTGGGCCTGAGGATCTGGATTTCCCTCCTCAGTTCAGCCAGCATGTGAGGAGCAGCGCAGACTAGTGAAAATACCATGAGCCAGTTTTATGAATAGTGCCATTTAAAAGGGATTGGTTTCGGTGAAGGCCTAATGATGCCATAGCGCTGGCGTCACACAGAGAGAGAGAGAGACAGGGAAGGAGAGAGCATTCTTTCCAGGCGCTGGAGCAGCACTTTCAGACTGGGACTGAGGTGGTGTGGCAACTTTCCATTTCGCGTACGTCACTCCTGAAGTCCAGTTGCTCTCCATGTCTCTGTCCAGTCACAGCAGTAAAATTAAAGCCCAAATAAAGCTGGTGATACTGTACATCTGTCAACAGGCTCTGAGATGACTGTGTGAGAGATTCTCCCTGATTATGATGTGTTTTTAATGTCTTCTTCAAATCTTTCCACAGGCTCCCGATGGACTCCATCAACAGCTCCAAAGCTATCAGCGTAAGCGGACTTCTTCCGGACATTGGAGAGGTAAAACAATAGAGAGCCAGAGGCCGGAAAGGTTAAACAGATGTTAGTTCTCAGCGCTGTGGACCATAGACACAATTGAGGGGGTTAGAAGCAGAGTGGTCTAACCCACAAAAATCCAAACTGAGCTTTATATAATATTTTATGGTCTAGATTTTTGTAGCAAAGTGGTCTAACTCACAAAATAAATATAGCGTTACAGTGGAGCTTCCAATGTTAGACCATTCTTGAAAACATGAAACATTTCAGAAAGTGGGTTAGACCACTCTGATTCCAAACCCATCAATTGTCCCACAGGTTTCAGAGGTAATTTGTTTCTACGTGTTTGTGTTTGGCCTCTTTTCAGTCCTGAGTGTGGCACAAACACACACTGACTGGCACAGGTAAGGAGCGAAATGATGTTCAGGTTACTTCCAGGGATTTAACATTGTGCTTTCATACAGTGTAAAACTTGCAAAAGACTCCCGAAAAGCAAAATACTCAAAGGCTTTCTGAGTCTGTTTTGAGTCCTACATTTACCATAACTGCCATAACTCAGAAGTATCTCTTGTCAGCCTTCATTACCTAGTTAATTCCCCAAAACGTCCCACTATTTTACTTTTAATGGAGGTCTCTGACTAACACTTAATAATAGGGCCTAGAGTTTACAGAGTAATTGCACTGTATGAATCAGGTTCCAATAAAATAGTTACCAGTAGTGAAAAAAAAGAAGACTGAGAAAAGAGCGTTACAATTGAGAAGAAGGAAAAATAAATAACTCTCTTTACAATGTTTCTGCAAATACTGGCTACCCATCTATTGGAATATTTGAAATATGGTGTTAACAAAATGTGTCTTCTACACAACTGAGCAATTAATTGTACTATGAGGCATTTTTGCTTTTTCTAATATGCTACAGCACCAAAGCTGCAGGAGTATGATGTAAAATGCGGGGTACATGTGTCATGGGTTTGAGTTGTGTTCCTATTTTATTTTGACATTCCTTGCCCTTGTGTGTCTCTTGACTTTATTTCCTGTCTCCCTTGTGATTTCACCTGCATCTTGGGAATCACCTGCGTTGTGTCTCAAAGTTAGTTCCCTGTGTATATATAGTTGTATGTTGGCATTTGTTCTACATAGTTCGTCCTTTTTGTCCTTCTTTTGCCACCCTATTGGCTTGCCTGCCTGTTGGTGGGTCTCCTGTTTTGTTCATTCTTCTGTTGTCCCACCTCTTTCCATCCTGACTCCTTCTCTTTGTTCCATGTGCTCCTTGAGTTTTGTTTCCAGTTTTGTGTGTTGACATTTAGGCTTTCTCACCAAATTTGTGTTTGTTTTTGTGTTTGGAATAGTTCCTTTTGGAGAAACCACTTGCTACGGTGGCCGAGACCCGCCATCGCTGCAAATAAAACAAACGCTGCAAATAAAAGAAACACCGCTGCAAATAAAAAAGAAACGCTGCAAATAAAAAGAAACGCTGCTGCAAATATTTGCAGCGTTTCTTTTTTATTTGCAGCGGTGTTTCTTTTTATTTGCAGCGTTTGTTTTATTTGCAGCGATGGTGGGTCTCGGCCACCGTAACTTCCACTTCTAGTAACCCTGCCAGCTATTTTTGATTAAAACTTTTTCGTCACTTTCATCAGCCTACCTGTTGTGTCTGCATTTAGGTTCTTCCATGCTTAATCCGTGACATTAAGCAGCGTTTTGAGTTTCGTTCACTTTTCAAGTGTGTATATGTAGGGTTAGACTAAACAAAGCTCCTGCAGACCCATGCAAAATCTGTTTAAGTCTCTTTAATGCGGAACAATATGATCACCTGAGAGAAAAGAGCCATCTTTGAGAGTCCTACAATCACTAATGTGAATGTTATTTGTACCAGAGCTATCAGTGTCTGGTTTGCACAGCTAGTTGTGAGAGAGTAAATATCAACAAAGGCCTCAGAGACCTCAGAGCCAGAAACTTCCTGCTATTGAAAAGACCAAGTACTTTAGCCTCCGTGGTCATGTGTTAGAGTCAGTGAAGAGCATAGATAGCGTATCTGCAGGGTCAAAACATGGAAAAGATTACTCTCACTGCTACTTTTCTTACTGCCACAGATCAGTATGAGGAAGGCAGTTCAGTGACGTTATAAAAAAAACAGGTTGTGAAAGAGGCTCTCCTAATTTTACCAAGTTTTCATCATGCAGATTGCTAAACCACAGTAAACATGACTTATGGTTTCCTAGCTACGTTAATATCTCCAGTAGTACTATTACTGAGTGTCATGGATAGCATGTAGAGTCTCAGATTTCTAACAACTGCAGTGAATGAAGGCCATGTGACACACATACACACTGGTGCACTGATTGTATGCTGCCACCTTGTGGTCACAGATGATAGTGCACAGCAGACGACTACTGTCGTGACCTCCAGTCTGAGGACAAAGGTTTCTCAATTTCTGCTTTTTCTAACACATAATGTACATATTTCTCACATTCATCAGTCAAGCACAGGGCGTGATCCAGATAACATTGGTGTAAAAAAAACCACACTGCAGCTAATGTCTCTTTAACCTGTCACTAAAGAAAATGTACTTTTAGCGCATTAAAGGATCTTAAATGTTTCTATTTTTGCATGTACACTTCACATTATGGGAAATGTTGTAATTTAATCAAATCAAGGTATTATGATTTATTATATAAACAACACTGTACACAAAAAGCATTTTTTTCAATGAGTATTTTATTGTTTTCATTTTTGTATAAAAAAACCTTTTTGTCCACTTTAGGCAACAGTTAGCATGAGAGTAGTTCTCACAGCTTTTAGATGAAGTCTAAACTTATCAGTCTTCTCAACAATCACACACTCCTTTCATACAAAGAAACACACAATCACATAGTGTACTGGAGTTAATCTGGCGCAGTGGTCCCAAACCTAAAAGTCTATTTGTAGAAAGCCACGGACAAAAGCTCGACAATAGGCAGCTTGTAATCATCGTCACTTCAAAGATGGTACTATGTCAAGGCAAGTCACGCAAACACAAAGAGCCACAATAAGTCTGCAGCCTCACAATAACCATAAGAGACGGCTTAGTTAAAATCTGATGGATGATAGCATCATTTAATTAGGTTTGAAACCACTGCTTTGGTGCAACTCTTAAGCAGGTTTATATTAAGACAATAAAAAAAGGCAAAGAAATACATCAGACAGCTCCTACACAGCAGCACATCCTGTGTTAGGCGAGCCGTTACAAAAAGCAACAGCTGTCATGTCAGGCAGCAAAACAAAGGACTGATTTTGTGTAAGAAGAGTCGGCACACTTACGCAGATCAGTATTAATCAGACATAGCTTAAAAAGACATTTAAAGACTAGAAATGTTATACGATTGCATTTACATACTCAATCACAAAACACTTCATTCCATAATCACCACATTAATGATTTGCAGTGCAGTAGCTATTGCGTTCCTACGAGAGGCTCTCCAACACTTCTAACATCAGCCATCGAGAAACATCTCCATGAACTCATTTCTCATGATGGTGGGGAGCAAAACCTGTAAATTGTAAATCTGTAACATCAGCACCTTTTAGGAATAAAATATGTATCCTCACTAACATCCCTCCCTCCAAAATCTCTAAGAGCGCACATACACGTGTGCATGCACACACACCTTTCTCTCTCATGTAGACCTACAACTGTCAAGTAGGTGCACACACATACACACCCCACACACACAGACTGAACATAAAGCATACAAATTCCGGTTGTTGTCGATCTGATCCATAAATTACTAACATTACATTGTTTTTTATAACTACTTTCAACAGAACAGGCTGCAGTTTTCTTGGACTTTTTTAATGCTATTTTCTGTATATGAAATTTTACTTTTACTTCAGAATCATCTCTCCCTCACAGAACGACGCATTTAAAAAGGACTAGGAAGATCTATTCTGGCATTTCATCATAACATGACTGACTACATGGCATTACAGTGTAGCAGTGTGAAAGAAAAAACATTTCCTTTCATTCCCCCCAAAATAAAACGACTGCAAGGACCTCGACTTCAAAAGCAACAGTATCTAATCCACAAAAGACACATTACTCAAAGAAATAATATCATCATAGGCATTGCAACTACAGGTAAACTTTTTTTTTTCTTCTTTTTGACAAATCGACTGCATTTGTACGAGCAGTCAAAGGTGAGCAAGAGCAACAGCTAAGGCCAGTGCTAATCTGCTGCTCAGTGTTGGTTTACCCTCAGGTCTCAGCACTGCAGGGTCACAACACCCGCTGCCTCACTTCACAATGTGCGTACAGGTCAAAAAAGCAGCAACCTCAGCTCTGTCTTGCACATTGCAAATGCATATACAGTACACAAAAAACAAGTATTTCCAGGATTATTAGGTCTATGTTCAGCGGAGGATACGATCGGAGGCCTTCATTTGGCTTGAATACAGCGTGAGTCTGCTGTAACGGAAAGCGAGCCGGTAAATACACCGGCTGCTTGCGCACTGCGAAACAATTTGTGTTTAGTGTTGATAGTTTTATACATCACCAAACAAAAAGGCTTATGTCAGCATTCACACACTGTGTTTTCTGTTTACTGCGTTGGAAATTACAAAGCACTACTCGCTGAACTTCTCGTTGACTCCTACATGCAAGTGCTTTCATGTTTTTCCATTAAGGCCGCAGTCGTCACCCCCGACATGAATAACGTACAACTTTGCCTTTTAACTGCATCCATATTACACTTCTGGGGAGTGATCTGTATGTGCTTTCAGCATCTCTACTCCCTCTTGTGTTGTAACACTCAATCTCATTCTCCGCATAATTCAATGACAGTCACTATAAGAGATTGCAACCTGTAGTCATTCTTCTTTATAGCAGTAATAAATGTGAAATGTGTAATTTACTCATCTTAGATGAAGCTATTGTGCAAAATATCTGCAGAGAAGCTAGTACTAAACTTCAGGAGGCAGTGGAACGACGTCTTTCTCCAAGCAGGACTCTTCTTGGCGCTGCTCTTCGGGGAGGATGGGTTGAGGACTGGGGGGCGTCTCCTTCACTACTGCCACACATTCCTCTGAGCACAGGATCACATTGGTCAAAGACTTGCTCAAACTCTGCCTGAAGGTGTTGTCTTCATGTTTATCCTCCTTCCTCTCCTCTCCTCCATCTTGTTTCCTCTCCACAAACTCATCTCCTCCTACATCAAGTTCTCTCGCCTGCTCCTCCTCCTCTGCTCTGGGCAGCGTTTGAAAGGCTGCAGGCTCTATGGGACTGAGCTGATAGTAGAGCAGGGAAGTGGAGTCTTTGAGGAGGTCAGAGGGGCTCTCCTCCTGGTTGTCAGTGATGCACAACACGGTAGCACCTGTGGGGAAAGGTCCCTGGAGGAGGACCTGCTCCACACCGGGCACCTCCGCCGCCTCAGATATCTCCCCTCCCAAGGCACTGGGTAGGAGGCAGAGAGGCTGCTCTGTGAGACCAGCAGCGCTCAGCTCTGGCTGCACCGTTTCCCCTTCAGCCTCCTCCCTCTCCCTCCTCTCCTGCTCCTCTGCGCTCTGCAGGTGCAGCACAGCTGTCTCGTTCTCTTGCTCCAGAATATCCTGCTCTGCCAGGAGATCTTGAACCTCCACAACTGAGTGCACCTCGCTTTCCTCCAGCTCAGAGTCCAGGCCAACCACGGAAGATAGGTCCGGGGAAGTGGGGCAAGTGGAGGAGGGGGAAGAAGTTGGGTCAGATTCAGCATACTGGTCCCCAGCTCCTTGTATCAGCATCCTCCTTTTCTCCAAGTCCAGCTTCATGATGGTGTGCAGGTAGTGAGTTCTGACTCGGAGAGGGTTGAACTCGATACGACCTGCTACGTTGCCGCAGCCGTCTCTAGAGCAGCCACACGGGAAAGACATTCGATCCACCTGGAGAAGAAAGCAGTGGAAATTTCAGCTTAATAGCACTGCAACAATAATGAGAGAATAAACACCTGGATATGATAACTCCCCATTAGAAAGGTGTTTACTGTTTTTCAGCTTAAATGACAAAGACAGATGGCACTGAGAATTAAGAAGATCAAGGAAAACACCTGGACAACTAAACAAGTGTTTGGATATTGTGCAATACTCTGGTTGAGGCAGAGATGTTCTTCATTGAAAGTACAAATTTAAAGAATAAAAAGATCATTTAAAAAGTGAACCATTCATTTTTGGCCACTTATTTTTATTTTTTTTCTAGATAAAACCAACAAAGCAGCTCAGGCAATATAAAAGTCAACATGCAAGACGAGCCATCATTATCAAAATTACTAACAATAGATCTGGCTTTTATTGCTATACACAATTTCTAAATTAGCATTAAAATGCACTTTACTGGCCTGCCTTGTTTTGTTTTCTTCATTATCGTTCTTTCTAAATACCATAAAGTGCACACATAAATATTGTAAAGGCTGACTCAGTTCGTCTATGCATTGACTTAGAAATTCTGATGTCACTGCACTGATCTATTGTTTTTAGAAAATAACCTCAGATGCAGGTGCTTTGAAAGGTGTCCCTATAAGAACACAGGGCAGAGATTTATCCATGACTTTAAACATGACGTCATTATCGTTTAGATTCCAGGGCACTGAAAATGCAACTCTGCCAAACAGGGGGAGCAACATTGATGAAATTCTTAATAGGACAGAGGTATTAAATTTGCAAACTTTATCCCCTAAAGGTTTGAACGATGAGATTCTGTGGCATGCTGCGCTCTCTGGAGGTTTGGGACTTTGGGACAAGTAATTCCAATGATTACAATACTATGAATGGCTTATAAAGGGAGCAATGCATATGCTTGCATTTATTAGATGTGTCATTTCTGGAAATAATCTTAGAAATAGTTAAGTGGCTTAGAGTTATACTTGGTAATGTTTTTCTTTTCTTTTCTTTTACATATGCGTTAAGTATACATCACAGTCAGTTACTGAAAGACACTCCCAAAGGAGAATGATTCTCTGACCAAGACCCAGAGAGGCTAAAACATTACCATAATCAATAAATTGTGATACTGCGCAAAAGCAGTGGAGTGGGTGTGATCTTCCCTTCTTCAGACTCCATTGATCAGTAAAGGACACGTTTCTATATAAAGAATGAATGATTCTAGCTCCAGCTGGGTGTTGTACTGAAGTGCTTTTAAAATTGTTTCCATAGTTCCTAAAATGAAAAAGAAAACAAAGACATATTTCAACTAACTGAAACAGAACAATCTGTCATGACTGTTCCGCACATGCACAAAGGGTCCTTTAAGTTGTTCCTGCCCTGTAGAGACTTCCTCAGTTCCCACAGTGGAAACTACAGCACAGAGAATGCCCACTTTCAAGTGCCAGCTAGGACACTAAAGCAGCTGGCACTATAAAACACACACAGTGTGTAGACTGGGCAGGACTCCAGTGAAGCATTGCAGGAACACAAAGCAATCAATAGAATCGAATATCAGGGTGGCACAGTCATACTGTAGTGTTTCATCTTACCCAGTAATAAGAATGGGCTCACTGGAATGACTGCACATGTTGATTGCATTAATGTATAATTCTGGCTTCAATACTGAGTCGAAATGTGGTTTAGAGTGAAATCAAATCATTATACAGTTAAAAAAAATCACAAGATTAAATCAGAAGGCTTTTTTCACAGAAGTCGTTTTGACCTGTCATAGTAGGAAGAGCACATTTGGTGGTGGTAATATTTACAATGGCTCTGTTATATTCAAGAGTCAAAGGAAGCCATGACAGTGAGACAGTGAGTCTGCATGCATAACACCAGCAAGCTAAACTAAAGCAACAAAAATACATAAAATACTGATTTAATTATTTACATCTGATCTCTGTGACATGTCAAAATGTCTTCTCTGAAAAAGACTGAGATAAATATGACAAACAGGAGATGCATTTTGAAAACTGAGCCTCAGCAAACTGCACAGTGGCTCTGTTCTCTCTGCAGGTGCACCCAGTCCGAGCCAACCGCTCTTACCTGGCACTTAATACCAGCCTGGCTGCAGCCGCAGTGCCTAGGGTCACAGTACAAACGGCAATCGCAGCCGCATTCCTCCCGAGAGAGGCGGATGGCTCTGAGCTCGGTTTTCTCTCGCGCGTCTATGCGGGCGATACCAGAGGCTCGCAGCAGGGCCCGACGGCGCTTTGTGGGCAGCGGCTGAAGGAAGAAGCAGTCGTCCACCTCCACGCCGTCCACGTCCAGGTCCTCGTCTGACACGTCCTCCAGAGTCAGCAGGTCTGCCTGAGCGCACTCCACCGTGCCGTTCCTCGTCAGCTGTGGGCGACAGTTAGCGTGGAACCGTCAGCCGTGGACAATAAGAGACTGATTTTAAACCGAAGCGAGCACCGAGTGTCTCCAAACCTGATGCTTTAAAAACAGCTTTAGTTGAAGCTGATTTCACATTCTGCAATAAAACTCAGATCATTTGTTTAAGTATAAAAATCACTGATGAGATTTTCTACTACAAGTAAAACTGATTTTACTAAAGTGAGAGGACTATTATCAGCAGAATACACTTTATGTAAAACCAGAAAATTGGCCCCTGTCCTGCGTACCATTTGCATCGGAAGCTGGAAGTTGGAGCTTGTGCAAGCGTGGTGGAAACCCAAAATTCAAACCTTTGTTTTCTTGTTAGTCATTCTTAGCTATACCAGTTGATAACAATGCAATAGATGGTATTTTGTGCATACAAACGCCATAGCAACGCATTCACAGATAGAGGTTAAGGGTTAGTATGTTACTACAGTTTTTACTACTGTTAATGTGCTGAGCAGCTACTTGGGATTTTGAGGTGGCTGTTGATAAGCTTCCTCCAACTTTCAAAGTCTAGAGGGGCCGTTTCTGTTGAAATTTTCAACATGGAACCACAATATCCCACTTAAAATGGAATGTGTCTCTATTATAAATGTATAAGCCATACAGACTAGATTGTCAACACTAATGAATGAATGTTTAAGTAACATTTTGAAGTTGATATGGCTCCATATTGAGCTTTCTGTCTGGGTAGTTCAGTCCGGTGGTTCCCAGCCTAGGGGTCAAACCCGCCAAAGGGTCACGAGATAAATCTGCTGTGAGACGACTAATGGAGGAGGGAAGACAGAAAAAAACAAAGTTCTACTCTACACATCTATTTATCTTGTGGACTTTCTTCTAATCTGTGAGAAGTGGTTTGAAATATTGGAGAGTTTTTCCTCTTTGGCCTGAAGCAGTTACTTAAACAGCGAGTTTAAAGGTGCTATCAGTCTTCAGTGGGCCTGCTAACAACTAACAGCCATGTGAGATGTGGAAAGAGGCCCCGGTTAGGCTGCTTCTTGTCAGGGAGTCGCAAAACAACAGGACATTACGAGAGTAAATGCTCTTAGTTACTACTGCAGATGAGGATATAAAATGCTTTTCAGGTGAGACCACTATCGAGACACTTCCATACTAAAACTAGTTCACAAAGTTATGCATTGTATTCCAAATAAATAATAATGCAATCTCTAAATATTCATGTTAAGAGAATCAGGAACAGAGCACTCAGTCAGTATCTATTAGTCAAGAGAGCATTACATTTTCAAGGATCACCGCAGACTTTACACAAAGAAGTCTTGAATTAAAGATGATATAATTCAATCACATTCTGAATCTACCTTCATCTTGCGAGCATTGAGCTTCTCCTGGCGCAGGTGTTGCCGCAAAGTGTGACGGTGGCTGGTTTCCTGTTCACGTGCAAACTCTCCCAGCGTGTAGTGTCTGATGGAGGAGTGGTGGCGGGCCATGCCCAGCGAGCTGCCCCCTTGGCTGGGCACGCTGGTGAAGCCCTGCCGCCGGGGGAAGTAATACACCGTCACCACATCGAAACGTACCCGCTTACCCCCCGGAGACGGCTTGTGCTGTCTGAGGATGGAGGTGGCTGATGTGGGGAAGAAAAGGGGAGGAAGTTTTGGGATGCAGTGTTACACATGAGTAATTAAGCGCTAGTGCTAATAAACAGTGCGGTTTTGGGCGGGTGCATTGCCTTTAACGTGTGTCTCCTGCTGTTCCTTACGGGTAAATGCGGTGCTGGAGGGTGGGTTAAGGCTGTCACAGCTGTCAGCGCTGTCACTGCTGGAGATGTCATCGTCAGAGTCCTTGGGCGTAGAGAATGGAGAGCTGTTGTCCACCTCTTCATATCGTCGTTTGAGGCTGAGGGACGAACCTGCCTCCATGGAAACTTGGTGTCTGAGGGCACAGAGCAGCAGACATCGAGCCACAGTGAGAGCACTCTGCACCAGTTAATACGAACCAAAAGATGTGAAGAAGTGAACTTTGATTAATGAGAAGAGAGCGGGTGATGTTTTGGGGGTGCATGTGTAATATTTGTTTACTACTTTCCAGGCAAAATGTTCTTGCTGTCTCTTGGAGAACTGGTTGATTTACATCAAAACGGCTCCTGTGTGAGGTCAGCACAACAGAAACAAAAAGCTGACATCTGTTTGGTCCGGTCTCCTTTCATCTGTATTCCAGCTCCATCATTTTCGTCCCTCTACCTCCCATCTCACATGAAATCCTACTTTGAAATTATCAAGTCCAGAAACGTCACCATGGCAACTGGGCAAGCAGGGTCTATGTGAACAGCCTTGAAGCAAATGATCCCTGTGGCTTCACAATGGGTTTTTAAAACATTTTTACCCCCAGTTCAGCTATAAACAGTCATGACATGAGTGAATCTGAAGGATGGAGCTCATCAATGACATCTGTAGGAGACCTCAAACAAGCATGTATGTTACATTGTGTCATGTATCTCATTAATGCTTGTAGACACAGTTGAAATGAATTAATATGTATGATTACATTCACTACAGACAGTAGAAAAGTGTATCTTAATCTGATCATAGTAGCATTCCCTTTAGGTTAACATGTGACATGCTATTGACTGCAACATACTGCATTGTCATTCCTAAATGGGACGACTCCAAATGAGCAAAATCCAGCTTTATATAGGACTATCATGTAATATTTCATCATTTTGTACAGTTTAAGCTAAACAGAGTGATGGTGGCAGGATGATGTCACACAGAGACCAGTCCAGAAGCTGCTCTGTGGACAGTGAATAATGAAACAGCTGCAGTCATAGTGGCTTTACTTGAGAGGAAAGTCCTAACATTTACTCAGAGAATGAGCACTGTTTGTTTCAAGCCTTGATTTTCAGGGAGATGCCATGTCACATAGATGTATACACACACACACACACACACACACACACACACACAGTTTACTCTTCATTATTTATATGTATCATCTATTCATCATGTCTTGATGTTATTGCACAGTCACACTTTGCATTTCACTGCCAGCGCTGCACGCCACAAATAAAAACTCCTGAATCCTGAATCATGTTGCAAATGCAGAATCAATAAGAAGCAGAAGAGGCTATGAGGGAACAGGGCCTGGTGTTAAAGCTACTGGTGCAGCAAGTGAACCATTTTCTAGCATGTATAAATAGATCAACACAGCAGAGGTGGAGTTTTTTGATAGTGTGGGCTTATTTTTTATTTTTGGTATGGAAACCAGGCTGTGGTTTCTGGTTCCCTTCAGGACTTAGTTTCTCTGTGTCAGGATGCAGCATGTTTACACACAATTCATTAGCCAGCCAGTGTGTGGATGTGTGTGTTTAACTGTGTGCATGCTGCTCACACTGAGTTGGGGGAGGTTGGAGGATTTGATCAGGCTGACAAGATCAGGCTCGATCACACACATACAAACACACAAAGAAACATTAAATCCTCTTACCTGCGGCAGAAACAGGGACCCTTATTCCAACCAACTCGCACGTCGTTTCTCTTCCCAATCCGAGCTGCACATCAATCTTTAAACGCCCTGTGAGCTGCTTTTCTTTCTTTTTTTCTGAGCCACAAACCCCCGATGAATCCAGACTGCAAACCGAGGAGCGACGGTGATCCAAAGTGATCTTGGCCGGATTGTCAATCTGCAACACTTTCTGTCTTGGCTTGTATTGGGCTACTTAGGCTTCATGCTCATTGTTCTTGCACACTGAAGGGATCACGAAGAAAACGAGAGATGTCTGTTCGACCGGCGGGTTTGATTTAAATGCTGCATGCCTGATCTGTTTAAAAGGACGGACGGGGCGTCAGGTGGTGGAGCTGCGATTTATTTCCTAACATTTTTTTTAGGTTTTGTTAGTGCAGAAAGAGTAATTTAAATGTCTTATTCTCCTGATGTGAAATAGGAGTAATGGAGAAATCCGCTGACATCTGTGTTCGTTTATCCTTCTCCTCACCGGGGCGGCTTCTCTCGGCTGGGCTTTAACTTCTCCGTCTTCTCGCTTTAATTAAAAACCCGGACCAGCCTGGTTTGGTTCGGTGTCAAATGTGTTGCAGGATTTGTCGGGAGAAGCCGCCTCCTTTCTCCCCGGTTCGGCCCCGGCCCCGTTTGTTACAATGTAACAATGGAGGAAGAAATTCTTCCCTGTAGACGTATATATACTTATTGTGACATCACGAGCATGCATTGCGCCGAGGCATGCCGGGAAACCGAGTGTTTCTCCTCCTTTCCCCCTGATTTCCTTTGTTCATATTCTGCAGAAATACATGTGCAAAACAGGACGTAACATTTAACACAAGCTTGCATCCCATCTTAATGTGATTTACAGAACAGGATATTGCCATCGTCCTGTCATGTCAAACCTTGTTTCCATGGCAACAAAATGACAGCGGCTAGGCCTCCACATCTGGCCCTTTGTTAGACAGATGTGGAGGTTGTGCTAAATTGTAACAATAAAATTATCCACATTATCAGAGGAGCATCCATCGTGTTTTCTCTTTATCACGACATTTTTTTTGTCAAGTTTAAATAAATCCCCATCACGACAATGCTCAGAGGTTTTTTTTTCCACACACACTTTTAGACATTTTGTGTGTATGTGTATATATATATATATATATATATATATATATATATATATATATATATATATATATATATATACATACATACACACACACACTATCAGCCAGAAGTTTGGACACACCTTCTCATTCTCATTTATTTGTATTATTTTCTACATTGTAGATTAATGCTGAAGATCAGCACTTTTTTGTCTACAACATAATTTTATATGTATTTTATAATTTCGATGTCTTCAGTACTAATGTACAATGAAAATACCAATTAAATAAAAACCACTGAACGAGAAGGTGTGTCCAAACCTTTGACTGGTAGTGTATGTAAATATAAAATAGAAATTTTCAGCTGACAAGTCAAATAAAGTATAGCTGTTCACTCAGAGTTTGACTTTCAGAAAGGCAAACTTTGAGGAATTTTGTTTAAAAAAAACTTTTTTTATATATTTATGCAAAGTTTCCAATCAGAAAGACAACAGAGAGCAGCTAGTGCATGGGTAAGTATTTTAATGATGCTGATGAAATTGGGCAAAGATGAAGATCTAAAATATCAAGCTATCAATTTCTTGTACAAAGGACCGAACATAAACTAATCATAATTTCACATGCAGCTCTGCTGTGTCCGACAACTTCTTACATTTATTAGCGTTTGGAAGTGGTAACATCCAAAAACAATGATAAAGAGATGTAAGTATGTTAAAAAAAGATGCTTTTAAACAAAACTTCCAGAATACCATGATTCATTAACAAAAAATGTTAAAATGATGATCTACTTTAAGATAATGTTGGGAAAATCGCCAGAACTGAACACAAATGCTGGTGTGCTAAAGAAGCCGATAGGGACAGGAAGCACATGAAGACAGTTTGCTGGTGTTGCCACTGTGATCACGAACACAGACAGTGTTTATCATCCTTCAAGATGCCGACGTAACAATCACGTGCGCCAGCACACTGTCTACATAAACTATGACGACCTATTCTGACATGGGAGTCTGGAAAAACTTCTCAACAGACAGACATTGTTAGCTTTCAAAGGAATCTCTGATGTTTTGAAGGACAGCTAAATTCCAATGGTTTCCCTTGACATCCTGGTTGTTGATTTTGATGCCTCTTGAGGTTTTTTTAATGCAACTGCGTGATTGTGTTAGCTTTACCATGTTTCTCGCAGACTGGCTTGGATTCCGTAAGGCAACTTAGCACGAAAAAAAGATATCATGCTGAACTGCAGACTGAAAGTAAAGTATTAACAGTGTCATTTTTGTTGCTTTGATCTTTTTTTCCTTTTTTTGGTTGTTGTTTTTTTTTAAAGAGACAACAAACAGTTGAGTCTGAACCACAGCGCTTTGGCACACCAGATGCTCAGCTAGCAAACAACGATAGCAGCTGTAGTGCCGTTAACCTCCTTCTTGAGACATAAGCGACAGAGGAAAATGCAACCATTTAAAGGAGACGATGGCAGGGCGAGGAGGAGACTGTTACTTTGCTGCGGTACCGGAGTCACTCCCTCAAAAGTAAGACAGTAAGGTACAGTGAGGAGAGGGCCAGGCGCTTCAGTCACATGTTCCTACTAGCTGCCTCAAGAGGTGTCTTGGGGCATCTCCATATATTCCAGGAACAGCAAGGAGTATTGAAGCTCTAGAGGGGCTGACTGGATCGGGTCTAAAGAACAGAGCAAGGCTGGGCTATCCTCATATTCACTTCAGGATGATGTGGTAGCCATCATTTGAGTCATCTGGAAAGAACAGAATAAAAAATCAGCACGCAGAGATGTTAAAAATAAACCTGCAGTTCATCAAGGCTCCATGGTAAATATAGAAACAGATAAATCATCAACATTTATTACACTCAAATACCTTTCATTGTGTCTAAAACAAAACATACTTCATCTTGAAAGTTCTGAATCATCTGTAAAAAAAAAAAAAAAAGAGGGGATGTTTAATGCAGGAAGGAATCAAGCATTAGCTGTTTGTTAGTGTCAAATCAACTATCCTTCTCTTTATTGGTCTCATCATCTGTAGCTGTGACTTAAAGCCTCTGGAAAGTCATAGCAGCAGCACTCACTTACCTCATCACTAACCAGCACATGAATGCCAGTGGGGCCCTGTTTAAAGATCTGATTTATCTGCCGGGGCGAGATGTTGAAGAGCTGAGCAATCTTCTCTGTCAGCTCGCTGGCAGTGAGCTCCTCCAGGTAAATAGCATGATATACTGCAAGAAAGAGCAGGGGGAGTCCAAACAGGTGTCAGTACCACAGCAGGACAGGAAGAACAGCACTTAGAGATAGAGCAGGAGTGTAGTAGCACATGTATTTATATCAAAATGTTAGGAATGGGTCTTTTGTTTGGTGCTCATGTGGATGTGTATTTAGTGCACCAGCTAAAATATTCTTTGTCTGTGTTTGAAGCTCAGTTTAAACTCCACATTTCCCCTCATAGTTAAGCCAAATGCAAAACAACCGGAGCTTGAAGACCTTTCACTATCATAAAAGTCTGCTGATTGGAAAGAGGTGGACTGGATAAAAAGCTATTTGAGGCATTGTTCAACTGCAGTCAGATCTGTAGGTGGTTGTACTTAGAACTTGCTCACTCATTTGAAACAACATAGAATCAGTAGTACAAGAAAAAAAAAGAGAGCGGTGCAAACTCCCTGTGGCATTTAAGAGGCATCTTGCTAACAATTAAGACCAAAGTGATTAAAAAAAAAACAAGACATGTTTTTATAGCAGCAAATGTGCAACCATACTCTGCTGTCTGATTTTAAACACATCCTGAAAGAAGTCAAGCCCCGTTACTAAATTCGCTCCTGTTGCATTTCAGCCAGCGAGTTGTAGCAGCTCTTCATTAGCAACCACAAGTCATGTCTACAACTTCTCATAACATCTGACTGATCGACGTCTAGGGCTAGTGACGGTCACTCGACACTAGCGGTGCAGTACAAGCTGATCATTTTCTAAATGCTGCACTTTGATTGATCACTAAGGTAGTGTCTACAGATACGGACCCGTACCCGTAGCCTGTGGCCTACGGATACGGCACTTTCCATTTGCCAGACAGATATGGACCCGTATCTGTTGAAAGGTAAGCAAAGGTTAGGGTGAGGGTCAGGTTTAGGGTCCGTACCTGTAGTACCGATGCTACGGGTCCGTACCTCTAGCGTCTACCGGGAGTCACGTGACCAGATCTCGCGTATCTGATTGGCAAATGGAAAGTGCCGTATCCGTAGGCCACAGGCTACGGGTACGGGTCCGTACCTCTAGCAACTACCGATCACTAAAGTAAACACTGAAATATGCAATAACTAAGATCAGTGCATACGATGGTATAGTGGAATTAGAATGTGATAGAGGCCATCAAATTTGGTCTTTTAAAGCATGAAATCACCTCTTCACCCCCTAGCTGGACATCGCTTGGCTTCTAAACATCCTAGTGCAAAGGCCTGGAGACAGTCAACATTTTGGTTGATACGTCCAATTGCTGTCTTGCTGAGAGCTATAATAAACTGGTGCCTCTTATGTCTGTAAATAAATATGAAGCCACAGACAGTTGGCGGTTTTCTGAACATGAAGACATCAGGAAACACTTAGTAGCTTGCCTCTGCCCAAAGACAACAGTCTTTCTTTCAGCAACTCTATTAAACATAAAAAGATGGTGTACCAGGACTCCAATATAAACACAGCAGCACATCAGAGGTCGATTTCTGACAGTAAGCTCATATCCCTCATGTAAACCAGGCTATTCATTTCAGGACCTGTGGCAGGACGCGGTATGTTTACACACACTAGAATATTAACTGTCAGTGATATGGAGTGCAGATGAGTATTTGTTGAACTGTGTACCTGCCTGTGTGACTTGCAGTCAGTATAGAAATTGCTGCATCGCAAATTTTACAACCATAAAAGAAATGTATATACAAATTTTCAGCTTTTAACTGTGATTGTTACTACAAGACATGATGCAACATGCCTAATGATGCCACAAGCCACCCGTCTTGTGATTCTCTGCCTCATTACTATGGTAGATTTCAAATACTTACTGTTCTAAAACAAACATGCATGAACTACCAATGTGTACTGACCAAAGAAAGTGTTGGCAGCAGCATCCCCATTTTCGTGTTTTGGTTGCTGTTCCCGTGCCTGCTGAGACTCCTGGCAAACATAGATGGTCAGCCTTGGACGTACCACCCTGCATCCACGGGGAGAAATGAACAGAATGTTGACTCCAAAAGTCTTTTTTTATACTATTAGGGGCATGGCATATTCGAAAATGTGATTAAATTGAGTGTGACTCACCGTCCCTTCAGTGCATTGAAGAGTCTGATACCATCAGCTGGCCCACAGATCTGAATAACATCCTCCCTGGTCAGTTTTAACAGGTCTGCCCCTGGTGCACAAAAATATCCCTTTTTCTCAGCCTCCGGAAATGAAACTCAATGTAACTTTTTTTTTTTTTTTACAGATCCACATAAATGAACAGTCTTTTCATTATCCTGTCCTCTTTGAGGTCACCACACACAGACTGACAGACCACAGTTCAGGATCTTGGCAGAGAATTGGTGTCTTGCAAGGTGGATCATTTCAGTCTTGTAGGGTTGTAACCTTAGTCGCTACTATGCTACCGTGTGTCATTCAATACCTCAAGTCTTCTCTGCTTCTGCTCACCTTCTTGGTGTTTCTCCTAACCACACACGTAGGATCGGTAAATCCAGCAAGAGTTTTGATTGAGCTGTTTTGTTACAGCCGACACTACGCTAAAGTACATGGATGTCGAATTTGAAATATGTATTCAGAGGGCGTTTTACCTGAGAAGTTGGTGAAGAGTCGGCAGAAGGGTGAGAAGCGGTTTCTATGAAGCCACTGCTGTGCATCCTGCGGTGTCGCTGTGGGTAACAAATTCTGAGCACACACACAATACAATGTGATGAAAACAAGTGCAATAATTGAAGCTCTGCTTTAATAAGTGAGTAATGACAGACATTTAAAGAGCAACCCCATCAAATCAGTTCTAAGTTTTAAAAACATTAAAATGAAAACAGAAAGCTAACACACAAAAATAATAATGTATAAAGATGTCAGATTTTCCTAAGGCTGCTTTATTTTGCTTTGAAATGTATATTTCAAAAGTTATCATTTTGAAATCAGGCAAAAACTATTTCCAAAAGTCCATTTTAAAAATAGAAATGAAAACCTCAAACTAACTGTTAAACATTGTTAATGTGGACAGAAATAACATTCTGTTCCTTCACTTCTCAGTGGGTGTACATGGAGGACTGAAGCATTATACATCAGGTAGGCAGCTGCCCAAACAGAGAGGTGACACAGGATGAAATATTCTGACATCATGTTTCAGGGTAAAATAATAGAAGCGTTGAATCACTGGCTTCCTGTGTCACGCACTCAACAGGAGTTGACCTTGTATTTCTGATGTACCACCACTGAATGCTTTCATTCACAGACTGAGGCAGAAGAGGCCAGTTTTTGTTTATTTTCTCATTTCGAAGGCAAAGGGTGTGAATGAATCTACATGTGAGCAAAGGTTTAACACCTCGATGTCAGCTCTGCTTTTGTGGTTATTAATACACAGTGATTCAATGAGGCAGAGTGTAGGAGGAAATAAAATGAACTTACATCTGCTACCTGAATGACGAGCTCAGGTTGATGGTTTGGTGATCCATTTCTAGCAAGGATGAAAAAAAATCATGTGTTAGGACCCAGGAAAATAAATAAAATGCACATTAGGAAGAATCTAAACATTGTGTGCGTTCCTCACTAATCATACATGGCCACTGTTCATGAAGTATTGACAGAATCATGAAACCCTCATACCCTTCAGCAACAGGAAAGCTGTTGTGTGTGCTATTGAAGCCAGGAGAGGGAGAATTGTTGACATATGTGACTTCAGGCCAGGGAGAGCACTGCAAAAGACCAACACTTTTGTTACTGTGGCATCTATATAACATCAGAAAGAAATTTCTGCTGCCACAAGTTATAACCTTTAGCTTTCTTTAAATTAAATGTATCCACACTCTTTGTGTCTCTGTTTGCATGTTATCCGTCATGTTTTTCATTTCTTTGCTTTAAATATGTTCAAGCTGAAACAACAGGCTTCATCTGAAGACTAATAGTCTCATACTGTGATTAATCACGAAACATTCTCTGGTTACACAATGTGAGGGATTGTGGCTTTTCTCTGTATTACAGCACTGACTATTCAACCTATTTGGCTTTTGGACAGTTGATCAAACAGAAACCAGCAAAAACTGACAGTAATGAATAATGAAAAGAAACATCAGTTGAATCTCTACCTGGATTGAGTGCAAACTTTAAAATTTTGACCCACTGCCCATTACAAAACCTTTTCGCTCTTTTCCTAGCCCTTTTTGGAAATACAAGCATATTCTTCAGCGTTCCACTTCATTAGATTAGGTTATGTTTTGTTTTGATCTAGCAGTGACTCGTGCCATTAACACACTTAGAATAAAGCTAACCTCTGTCAGGATCGTGGTTTCATAGGAGGGCTGGTACTTCTCCTTTTCCTGCGGCGCCCTCTTCTCCATCTTCTCCCGATCCGTCTTCTGCTTCCTGTCTGCTCCTTTAGGCTAAAACAGGTCATTCAGAGAAAACGAATGTGGTGGTAATGAACAGTAGTACCAGAGTGGTCACTGAAACAAATATTTGCATAGTAGGATCTTATTTAATTCATTCTTATTTCAGTCTTGTGGCATTTCTCTAACCTTGAAGACTTTGACCTGGCAGGAGGCAGAGTGGAGATGTTCTGTGTACTCCTCGCTCTCATTCTCTTTAAACGTGTCAATCTGGATGCGGAAAGGCACGCCCTTTTCTCCTCCGTGCTTGCGCATGGTGAACTCTGTGCTGATGCAGTGAACCTAAGGAAAAAAAAAATTAAATTGAAATTAAAAACCTGCTGTAGTAGACATTCGGTTTACTTATTACTGTCAAACAGAATATATGAGTACAGTGAATGTTAATAAGCTGAGCTCTATAATGACAAAGGGCTCTAAATGGCCTAAGATCACTGCAATTCCAAAGTTACAACATGTGCCAAGAAAACAAAAGCGTTGACCGTCATGCTACCTGGATAAAAACTGAGGTTCTTTTTGATGGGTCCCAAAGGAACTCCACAGTGTTAAGCTGAGTAGGGTTAGCCCTGGGGTCGATTATTCCAACTGACATGGGAATATCTGCAATGGATCAACACAAAACAAGCTGTTATCAAAGGAGTTCTTAATGACGACCAGCATGACTTTACAGTTTGGGTTAACCGTCAGTGTTCTGAATGATTTTTTAATAAACACAAAAAATATTTTATGGTTAATATACACACATGGCTACACGACGACATTCTTTCGAAAAACAAATCCAACACAACACAAAAGAAATAGAATTTTCTGGAACTCTCCAAGAAGAACAGACATTTTCATGCAGAGCTCACCCAAGTCGAGGATGCGATCCCCAGGCCTGTTCCAGCGCCAGCCTTCTAGCTGCTGGTGCTCTGTGTACTGAAGTCGTCGGTCATGAAACACCACACGAATAATGCTCTGAAATTCACAGAAATTCATTTTTACGAAAGAACCAAAAAGTAAATGCACTTTATACTGTTCAGACAGACAGTGACCTGTACAAATGTGTTGCAGAATATTTTTTTTACCTTCACCATTTTGCCAGTGATTTCAGGAAGTTCCCCAATTTTCCGATTGTCAAGCATTCTAATTTCATAGGACTGCCCTGTGATAAGTCCACACAGTGAATAAACAGATCTCAATCCCTCGAGTACTTCCAATCACAACAATACAACATGTGCAAATCCTTGTCTGTTCATCCCATGATGCAAGACATAGAATTTCTGACACTACTCAGCAACAATGATACAGCTTGTCACTCATTCTAACAATGGTATGATTATAGAGCAAATTCTGCAAGAACACACAGACTTTTAAAAAATCATGACATATCATGTTATTTATTTAACAAAGGAGGGAAAAAAAAACTGTCTTTCACGTACGTAAAAAGCACCAGTCAAAACTTTGGACACACCTTCTCATTTAATGTTTTTTCTTTATTTTCATAACTATTTACATTTTAGATTCTCACTGAAGGCATCAAAACTATGAACGAACACACATGGAATGATTTAGGAAACAAAAAAGTGTGAAATACGTCAAAACGTGTTTTATATTTAGATTCTTCAAAATAGCCACCTTCGTTTTGATTACTGCTTTGCACATTCTTGGCATTCTCTGGATGAGCTTCATGAGGTAGTCACCTGAAATGGTTCTTCAACAGTCTTGAAGGAGTTTCCAGAGATGCTGAGCACTTGTTGGCCCTTTTGCCTTCATTCTGTGGCCATCTCATCCCAAACCATCTGGACTGGGTTTTGGGCAGGTGACCATGGAGACCAGATCATCTGACGCAGCATCCATCACTCTCCTTCTTGATCAAAATAGCCCTTACACAGCCTGGAGGTGTGTTTGGCGTAATTGTTCTGTTGAAAAATAAATGATGCTCCAACTAAATGCAAACCGGATAGGATGTCATGTCGCTGCAGGATGTTGTGGTAGCCATGCTGGTTCAGTGTGCCTTCAGTTTTGAAATCCTCAATAGTGTCACCAGCAAAGCACCCCCACACCATCACACCTCCTCCTCCTCCATGCTCCACAGGGGGAACTATGCATGTAGAGACCATTGGGTCTCACAAAGACACGGCGGATGGAACCAAAGATCTCAAATTTGGACTCATCAGACCAGCATATAGATTTCCACTGGTCTAATCTCCATTCCTTGTGTTTTTTGGCCCAAACAAATCTCTTCTGCTTGTTGCTTTTCCTTAGTAGTGGTTTCTTAGCAGCTGTTTGACTATAAAGGTCTGATTGGTCAGTCTCCTCTGAACAGTTGATATAGAGATGCGTCTGCTACTAGGACTCTGTGTGGCATTGATCTTGGCTCTAATCTGAGGTGCTGTTAACTTGGGATTTCTGAGGGTGGTGCACAGATGAACTTCTCCTCAGCAGCAGAGGTGACTCTTGGTCTTCCTTTCCTGGGGCGGTCCTCATGTGAGCCAGTTTCATTGTAGCACTTGATGGTTTTTATGATTGCACTTGGGGATACACTCAAAGTTTTTGCAATTTTCTGGACTGACTGACCTTCAGTTCTTAAAGTAATGATGGACTGTCAGTTCTCTTTACTTAGCTGATTGGTTCTTGCCATTATATGGATTCTAACAGTTGTCAAATAAGGCTGTCAACGGTGCATCAATCCGACGTCTGCACAACACAACTGATGGTCCCAACCCCATTAAGAAGGCTAGAAATTCCACAAATTAACCTTGATAAGCCACACCTGTGAAGTGAAAACTATTTTAAGTGACAACTTCATGAAGCTCATTGAGAGAAGGCCGAGGGTTTGCAAAGCAGTAATCAAAGCAAAGGGTGGCTACTTTGAGGAATCTAAAATAAAAAAAAATATATATATTTAGAGTTATTTCACAATTGCTTGTTTTCTACATAATTCTATATATCTTGCTTCATAGGTATAATGTGTTCAGTATGCATTTACAATGTAGAAAGTAGTGAAAATAAAGAAAAAATCATTGAATGAGAAGGCGTGTCCAAACTTTTGACTGGTAATGTACATAACACAAACAAACTGACAACATGTCAAACTGCAAAAGAATGCATGTCTATACTGGCATCAGTGATTTAAAAACATTCCCCCCACAGACCACAGCAGTATATCGTTATATAATGTTTTCTATGAGGTAAACGTTTTGCTTTCAGAAGCTTTGGCTTCTTACTTATAGATCTCAACAAATTCACACAAAGCTGAAAAAGGCTGGGATCCTGAGGCTGACCTTGGTTGAGGTAGGTGAGTGTTTCATCATGCAGTTTAACGGCTGGCGAGGTAGCTGCACACAGAACATACTGAAAGGGAAGGATTTTGTTGTCACAGTCTGCAGGCAGATTAGACTCCTCTTGTTTGAAGATGGGGAGGGCAAGTACATCGCTGGAAAACAAAGACAAAAGTCATTAAACTGCCAAGAATTTCTGGCTTCACTGTGAGACATTCGGTCTTTGCTTAGAATAAAAATAATCTACAGAACATCAGTGTTTATGTCTAGCTCTTTGAACTGACAGACTTTCAAACTTGTGATAAAAGTTATGTTAAATGTAACACTACCTGGCATTACCAGACAACACTTGGGGCTGAATGGTGAGTAATCATTTTCTCTAGCCTGCAGTTCATTAACTATAATGGGGGCAACACTACCAAATACCAAGGTATCCAAGTCAATCTGTTATTGCTCCTCTCAACTCAAGAATTTCCACAATAAGCAGGCTCTGTTCAGAGCATTGAGCAAACCAGAAAAGGTCACAAAAGAAGGATCCTGCTCCAGAAAAGCAAAGTACTTGAGTCAGCAGAACCTAAATGGATTTCACATAATTTCCATCACCATAAAAATGAGCATCATAAATATTTAGTTTAATCCCTCAAATAAGCCACACCAAATCAAAAAACACAGAACTGTGCACAGACAATTACACTAATGGGTTAGGGATATGATGCATAGTGATGGGATAAATCTAATGCGCCAGTCAATTTTCTTCAAAGACCATTCTCCATCTAACAGCCAACAAGTCGTGTTTGGCTTTTCACTTTATCTGCAAGTGGTGATTAATTTGCCCTTCTGCTATCTCTCAGTACAGGACCTCACATATCCATGTACTCAGTCAAAGTGTGAAGAGATTTCTCTGCTCAAACTGCCTATTGATGAGGACACACGGGCTGTCAGAAAATGTGAAACACTGTCCACAACATGAGACACCATCTTAAAATCACACTGATAAAGCTCTGGGTTGATAGAAAACACAAAATGCTGGCATTTAAGCTTAAGCAGGTGATACAGGTTCCTTAAGAAAGTGTCATTACAGTCATCTACAACCTCCAAACAGATGTTTTAATCAATCTCTCTGAATTTAATAAAGCTTCAAGAGATTATATATTTTGGTAAGTATTAATGTGTAGCAGCGTTCAGTCCAACAACACACTTTAGACAGAGGGCTTAACACGCCAAAAACTAATACTGTACCTCATACTGTACGCCCCAGCACCAAGCTCCTGGCCAATGCCGGAGAGACTGGCATCAAAGTCCTGGACCAGTCCGGACTCAATCACTTCATCCGTGAGAGGCAATTTCAGAGCCCACGCCATGGTGACGATGTGGAGATTTTACGGAATGAAGTTCCGGTTAAAACTCGGGGCAAGTTTCACCTGTTTCTCACAACCTATCAAAATTTAGAAGAGAAAGTGAAGTGACTTATTATCAGCGGGTCTGACTTTAGCGATAAAACCACAGAACGTGTAGCTGTTCAGTGGACGAGCATACCCACAAAAATGAGTCAAGATGATCAAATCCGCAGTGTAGTACTTATCATTAGCGGGTTTTTATTCTTAGCAGCACAAAACCCCCTAGGTTAACAACAGTCCCAACACGTTTTATGCAACGGTGCACATAAGGACTGCCGAGACCTGAACTTCAGATAAACTACAGCATATTTATACTTTACTTATTATTCGCTTGAGAATCGTGCTCCTAGTGAAGATGCAAAGCTTACCTTTAGCTGAAAACAGTAGCTATTTGCATGCGTTGCATTAGTTTCATGTCATCATGTCGCGCTCCTTCGCCTGTGCACTAAAATAAACATGTCGAGCTAACAAGTTAGCTACGCAGCCAGCCAGTTAACTCAGTTAGTAGGATGCTAGCTCTTCTTTGCCTTCGCTACCGGGTATTCACCGGGCCTGTTTGTTGTTGGTAAGCATATTTATGCCTAACAAGACGTCAAAATCGTCTCCAAACCATAAATAGATGTAATATAACGTCTTGCTTTTGTTTGTTTATCCTGCTTCGTCGGGAAAGAGAGCCGCCGTAATTTCCGCTTCGCTTTCTCCTTCTTCGTTGGTTTATCCACAGTGCTGGTAAACAACTTTGATACTCATTACCGCCACGCATCGCTCAGTTTGGGTACTACCGGGGTACTTTCATCTAGTACTGCGTGTCTGCAGCAGAGGAGGCCGCAGTTTCAGGACTGTATTTCTAGGACACTTGTTTTCTATGACCTCTTTTTGGGCCAGATAACATCAAAAACACTTGTTTACTCCAAAGGCAACCTAACTTTTCTCGCTCAGAGGCACTGGCAAAAAAAAAAAGTACAGTTTTGGGTGGAAAAAAAATCAGTACTTGGATAAAAAAAAGTCTGAACAATATTATAATTTGCAATATTAATTTTCTCAATAGTTTGTGGGATATCAGTTTCAGGATCATGTACAACATTTCCTTTTCACATCAGTATTTCACTTACATTTATGATGTTGTCAGTGTAAAGTTTCATATTCCATTTTTAGGTATGATATTTCAATTTAATTTGTAATGTGTATTATATGATATTAGTCAATGCCTTATTATCATTGTCAACATTATTTTCCTTTTTTTATTCTAACCTGTTTTTTGTTTGTTTTAGCTTATTTAATTTCAATAATTTATCATACATACAGTGTAACAACTTAACAGAAAGTAGTATTTTGGATGGAACAGACTTTTAAAACTATACGTTGCAGTTTGGGAGGAATAAACATTTCAAACATTGTAAGCACTTGGACAGAAAGCAGCACTATGAATGGGAAAGCCCTTTAAAAGAGCTGTGAAAAATGCTGTGAGCTGTATATTGGGTCAAATTAACCCCTTAAAAGAATGAACACTCTGACGGATACCAGTGTTTTGGGTTGAAAAGACTTTTAAAACTATAGGTAGCACTTTAGGTGATGCAAACATTTAAAACTAGAAGCTGTATTTTGGGTGGGATTAGACTTTGAAACGATGAGTCGTGCACTTTAACATCCTGCCAATTTGCCAGCAAGTACTGCTGTGACAAGCAAGGATCTTAGAAATGTGGTCCTGAAACTGCAGCACACATCATATTGGGAGGATTTTAGCTGTGAAAAGCACCCTTTTTACATTTACATTCATACTGATGCCTAGACTAAAAACATACTATGTAACACTCAGGATTGATTAATAAAGACAGAGTTTATTTGATTTATCTGACAGAAAATGACAAAAAGCATCCAACTTTTTCACTCGTCTCAGTAAAACCTGAACTTTTCTGTGCTTTGAGGAGTCAAATGTATAATAGCTTACATCTTATTAATCTAATTTAGCTCTTTTTTTTCCTCTATCGGATAACTTAGCATATTAAACCATATTATATATTGTCTTCCCATATTGAACATGAAGGTAAACGTATGTTAAAGCAAGAACTTTGTAACACTACGGTTAGGTATATGTCCACTGCAATATAAGCCTACTGTCGTTTAAAAGGCAAATATGAGGTGGAGCATAAAATGCACCGTTCAACATATATAACCACAAACTCAAACATTTTTAAAAAATGGAATTAATGCATATTAGCTTTTATATTCTGCAGTATTTTACATTTCATCTGCTTAAAAAGTAAATTAATCTTAATTAGAAATGTTGCTTGTCAAGTTGATGATTGCAATTTTGCCAGTACTGCTACATTTTGCAAAGCCTCTCACAACACAAACATTAAATCCTCTCACAAACAAAAATTGAAACCTTGACTGGACGTAAACCATTCGCAACCCTTTCACTTTCCCTGCTGTCACTAAAGTGCAAAGAATTCTTGAAATATTGGCAAAGACAAACAAAACCGACACAGTATTGTTCTTACAGAAAACACCTTCATACTGCGGACGCAAACTGTCATCCAACTCGTTCAGAGTGAAAGTCATAGCACGTTTTCCTTTCCTAAACGGTTCGTTACACTTTTTAATCAATTTGATAGATTTTAGGCTTGGCATGAGTATTTCAAAAAAATCTGGCACTAATGTTTCAGGCAACATGACATCATATTAAGTCGACTTGAACAGGTCAAACGAGCTCCTATTTTGCAAATACGCTCCGTCTAACTCGAGGTGACGAACGCAGCAGAAGGCTATTAAGCAAACAGTCAAAGCAGTAAACAAACAGAACGCAAAAAATAAAACATTCTCTGAGCATGACGAGCACATTAAACAGACGGTGTAAAAACAAAGACAGACTGGTGAATTCGCACACATATGTCACTCACACAAACACGAAGTATCTGCGCGATCAGTCATTCACAATTAATCAAGCTTCATAAAAATCAAAAACAAATTTACAATTGGGGCACCACAGACAACAGGCAATAATGTAGTAAGACTCTGTTGTCCGAGGAACGTCAGAAGTGACTTTCCCGATGGACACCGGAGCCAAATGAGAGGAAATGACTACAGATTTCAAGCTCATCTTTCATTGATTATCACTTAAGAACGATCCAAAGTGATGATTGTCCCAAAATACTGGTGGCAGAGTCAGGAGTCCACAGAGAGCAAAGTCATTTCTGGAGCTCCTCAGACAAATAATTCAAATGAAAACAAGATTATGGGTCATTTGTCTGTCAGAATCTCATTTATGTCTGCAGAGCGGCTCATGCAGGACAAACAATACGTGAATATCAAATAAATGAGCAGCTAGAGCTTTCATGTTATCCACTGTGGCCAAAGTAGATTATTTAAATATCACCGTAATGCCAGCCAATGTCAGTGACATACATGTGACTAAAATCAATGTGACTTTAAGCACAAACACTTCAAATAAGTCAGAGGGGGAACCTATAAAACCACTGGTATAAAAGTTCATCAAATGCTTTTAAATATAACATGTTATCATCACTGTATTATTATCACTGACTATGATAAGAGGACCATGCAGTTTGACTTAGTACGCACCACGCAGAAGTAGTGTACACAATTACACAACTATTATTCAGTTTTAGTACTCTTTCATCATCTCCTTCATTTTCTCAAAAAGTTCATATTCTTTCGGCCTTAACGGAGTCGTCTTTACAACACAATCCAGATGTGTGCTGCTGCGTTACATGTTCAAATTCCCAAAAGGACAAAAGATCAGCAGCAAACTCTCCCACAATGAGGTCGCTGCTACACCTGGAAGACGTTAATCTTGCTTGTGTTTTTCAGCGTCTGTCGCCGGTTGCAGAACCATACTCGCACAACCTCCCGGTCATAGTTTAGCTCCCTTGCGATCTCCGTAATCTCCTGGCCCGTTGGCAGAGCATTCTTCTCAAAGTAAGAATTGAGGACTTCTATAGCCTGCGGAGTGAAACTGGTGCGCCGTTTGCGTTTTTTGGAAGGTTCACCACCAACAAACTCCATCAGATTCTGCTGGCCTTTCTGGTTCCAGTGCTCTGCTTCGGCCAGCCACTTCTCCAGGACCGGCTTCAGCTTCTGAGCGCTCTTAGGGGTGATATCCAGCTTCTCAAACCTGTGGTAACAAATAGAGTTCACACTGTATGACGCTGTATGGACTGTAGCTGCACTTAACGGCTGAGAGATTAAATCAATTCCATCCTTGTGAATTCACATAGACCAGAAAAAACTCCACAAGACTTCAACCAAACAATTGCACTAATAGACCTCTCCAGATACTGACAACTCATCTGCTGTCAACAGGCTGGTTTCTAATACAATAACAGAAAGGTTTGCAGCCATGCTAGCAGCTCTGTGGGGCTGTGTTAAGTCACAGCAATGGTTTCAGCTAAAAGCTAAGATCCGTACGCTCACAGGGACAATGCTGTTGAGATTTTGATGTGATGGTGACATGAGATGAAAACTAAAACAACAAAGCTGTTACAACTCATCCTTTGAGGGACATCAATATATCAACAAAATCTCATCATAACAGTCTGTACAATAGGGGTTAAATCAAAAACTAGAAGTATCAACCTCATGATGTCGCTGTAGAAAAACTCTGGGGATCACTTTAATTATACTAAACATGTGAAGCTTTTCACCATCACTTCACTTCAGTAATGTCCCAGTCAGGGGTACAAAGGATGAAAAGTGCAATCAAAGGTAGAATAAAGAAATCTGTGATCAATGAGGCTTTATGGTGCTGAAGTGACTGAGACATTAACAGTCAAGTATTTAGTTATTTGACATCTAAAGATGATATATGCCATGTTCTGGCGGGGGTATTTCTAGAACTGCTTTAATTCTGGAGATAAAAAAAAAACTAAACATGAACCTGCCAAATTTTGGAGGGTTTCTGCTACTCCCTCGCAAGACACAGAAGTATCATCAGGATAATGTAAATATAGTGCTGACCATATCTTTAACAAGTGTTAGAGTGGCAGATAAATTATCTTCAAACAGGTGCATGTTAAGGGTCAATCAGTGAGATGCAGGATCTGCAAGTGTCTGCAGTCATAATGTCATGGAGTGAATGCATTGCAAGAAAAGTAACAGAATGACAGATGAATAGATTCTGGGCTGCACAGTGGATCAGTGGTTAGCACTTTACTTTACAGCTAGAATTCCCTGGTTTGCATCCCTTCCTGGAATCTTTCTGCACGGTTTTCTCCAGCTTCCTCCCACACTCCAAAAACATGCTCAGGTTAATTGGTTACTCTAAATTGTCCACAGATGTGAATGCAAGTGTTTGCATGTGTATCCTTGTGATAGACTTGCGACCTGTCCAGGGTGTCCCCTACCTTCACCCTAAGTAAGCTGGGATAGACTCCAGCCATCCAACACACGGCCGTAATCAGAATTAAGCGGTATATAGTTAATGGATGAATAGATTTTTTAAAAATCTATTTAAACAGCACAGGATACAGCACTGCATCATTCTGAAAAGAACAGAACCTCATCCAACACAGTGGAGGCTTGGACCCATAAACAGTATTATCGGCAGGACAATACATCACATCTTGACAAGGGCTTGGTATTGAACATCACTTAACAATGCTTTGCTCTTTAATGGAACAGAGCCATTGTGAATGTTTGTACCTCTGCTTTGCCTGCAGTGAAAAAGATCAAATGTAAACACTCTGCTATCGATGCATCACTGACGCCTTAATAACTCACATAAATTAGTATTTACAGGGCATTAGCAGAAAAAGATTTCACTTGAAAGGCAACAAAACCAGGAGTAGCTCACCTGCAAATAGCCGACTGGCTGTAGGCCGGACCCTCCGTTGCAGTAAGAGCCTGCCCTACTTGCGTCTGAGTAAGCCCCAAGGACAGCCGACGGATCTTAAAATTCTTGGCAAACTCTCGGATTTCCTCCAGATTAATGCCTTCCTCGCTGCTGACGGCCTGCTGGGGTTCTACAATTTAGAGAATCTGGTTAAAAATATCTGGCTTCTTAAAACGGATCTATGCCTGTACAGGAGAAGCAGGTGTACATACTGCTGACAAGCTGGCCCACTTTTGCTATGTCTCCACAGGTGATGGGTACTGTGGAGGAGAGCGTGGTGGCCGTCTTCAGAACAGACGGCTGAGGAGCAATGACAACTGGTGACTGAGTGACAGCTGTTACCGAAGCCTGGGAGGGAACAAATAACATATTACAATATTAAATGTAACATCTTATGGTCCATATGAAAAAATAAACTAAATATTTACATACATTTAAGATCTCTTTCAAGATTATACTGTAAAAATGAAGCAATTGATTTGTCCGTTCTGACCTCAAAACTAAATCCAGACTGGTTTTGTTTGCGTACCTGTGTGCTGGGTTTGGCAAGTGTTGGAGGAGCAGCAGTTTTAGGCAGAACTGCAGCAGAAGTTGCAATTGCAGCAGCTCCATTCCCCACAGTGGCAATGATCTGACCCTGGGTGTTGAGAAGCAGCTGCGGGGTGACAGTCTGGACCTGAAGACCCTGGAGTGGGAGGGTGGGAGTCGCAGCCCCTCCGGCCAGAGAGGCCGGGTTCACTAACAGCGGGAGGGTCCCTATGACCTATAAACAGTAAATAGTAGAGAAATATGTAGACATACTTGAATACAACCCTCTGGATCATTTTTTTGGTTGTTTTCCAAAACGATTTTCAGGACATGGTAGCGATTTTGCTATTGGGATAACCTATTAGCAGTTCACTCAGGATAAAGTGATGTTTTTCAGGAACAAACACGACACGACTCCAGTGAGCTGCCATAATGGTTGGGCTGAGTGGCAGAGCTATTTGAGAGTACAATCATTTTTCACAGAAATTGCCTCATGCTCCACTGCTTTGAAATAACACTGCTGACTAATGTTAACTGGAAGCTGCGCTGTGTTTTCCGCAGAACTGAAGAAAACACATGAAAATAATTTAATGCCCTTTACTTGGATTTTACTTAGAGTGTGATCGATATGAATCACTATAAAAGTTTGGCAAAAATGCACCATCTGCAAAACACTTACTTCAATGTTTTTTAATCATTATTTATGAAGTCTGTTGTGTGCTCTCGTCTTGTTTTTAGATAATGGCTACTATAAGGGCAATTGTGATATTGCCCAGGTACTAAATCGTGTTTTTTCATTGTATTTAAGGAATTTTATTATTATTATTATCATAGCACTAGTATTTTATTGTGCTTACCTGTCCCTGGGCATTTGTGATGATCTGGCTGGTGATGCCAGCCATGCTGGACATGGCACTGCTGATGATGGGAGTGGACGTAAGAGAACTGAGGAAATGAGGCTGCGCTCCTAAAGAAGCAGCATTGATCTGCGAGACAGTAATCACATCATGTTCATAGAGCACAGCATAATGAAACCACAACGCTCAAGCCGGTTGCAAACAGTTGGATGAGGACGTTCTTACAATAGCTGGGTTGATGGACAGTCCTGCTGTCTGAAGAGCTGCCACAGAAATGTTGGACTGAGACACGCTGGTGGTGGCGGCAGAAGTCGCCTGGGCTGCTGCCACCTGAGCAGCAGTGACCTGTGCGTTGGTAACCTGTGTCGGCTGAGGGGTCACCTGCTGCAGAGCGGCCTGAACCGGCTGTAAGGAGGCCGCTTGAGGCTGAAACACCGTCTGTGCATTTGTCTGTAGCTGCGGCTGGACCGAGTTCAGGACAGTTGCAGCTGCGTAGGAAAGTATTTAAGATGTTATTGTTCAGTAATGAAGTCATTTATCGTGAGGAAAACTGACTGTGCACTGTGACTGTCTGCACTGCAAGCATGCAGAGGCACATGTGTGTAATATTTAAACAACACTAAGAGTTTGCAGCTTTGCTAGCAGTTCTGAGTGCTAATACTAACTCACAATCAGCTGAGACTAATGGAAAATCTGACCTGATCACTGTGCTAGATGAAAGTAAGGAATCACCAAAGTTATTACAATTAATCCTAAGAGGGACATTACAACCAAATTTTACGACCACACACTCATTATCTGTTGAGACAATTCGCTTCATACTGCAAATATTAAACTCAAACAAAAGGGACACGCAGAGGATACCAAAGTCAGCAGGGATGATCCTCTGTGGAACAATAATGTTTGTATAAAAGCTCTGGGATTCCTTGCAAAAGTTCAGTCTGGACCAAAGTGAAGTACGATGTCATTCCTACACTCACACAGCATGTCGAGGAGAAAGGATGACGAGTGCACGTTGTGTTTTATCAGTCAACTGTGATCTCAACAAATTAAATGTAGACACATTCTGCCTATGAGAGGCCAAATGGGGAGCAGATACACACAGCATGTCTTTTACCTTGAAGGCCAGCAAAGGGCAGCTTGAGGAGGTTTCCAGCAGGATTAGCTGCTGCGAGACCAGGCAGAGTAGCTACATTGGTGGTAGGAAGAGTGAGAACAGCCAAGCCGCCCTGGCCGCCGATGGAGCCCGCCATGCTGAGGGGGATGAGCAGCGGCTGGCCCAGCGACCCCGCCTGGGCCATCATACCGGTCATCAGCGTGGCCAGACTTTCCTGCGTCAGCACCTAGTGTGGTGTAATGTAGAGAAAAAGACATTGTTTTCTATCAGCAATAATGCCTTGGAGAACATTATTGTCACCTTAAACTATGTTTCCAATTATAGCCGTATTTGTACAGGTGCTAGTTTTCTAAACTAATACTGCTGTTACTGCATGTGCACTAGGAAGCTATACTATTAAGTTGTTCTTTTACAGTGTTAGGGGTTTTGCTACTGGAATTGCTGAAAATGTTGTGCCAACAGTTTCTACAGCCTCAGGCTACAAATTCAAGCATTTGAGATCAACTTTTCTCTATTTTTCACATCCACAGCAGATGCCAGATAGTGGCCTCAAGATATGTCACCTACAACAGCCTGTGGGTGACAAATGTGGCAATGATTCCCCTGACACGTGAATACCGGTCAAGAAATAACATGTGAACAGGGACAAATTAATTGGAATCAGTGGGAATTTCACGATTTCAGCATTTTACAGACACCAGTGCACTCCAAGCTGTTGTTAATTTCTAACCCCAGCTTCAGAAAAACAAGTCAGACAACCACACTACTCACTACACTTTTTTATCTGATGTGTAAAGATGAATACAGGACAGTGTAGTGGGTGTGTAGGTTCAGAGTCATACCTGTGGACAACCTTGTACGGTGATGGGCATGGCGGCCTGTGGCTGGGGCAGGGACACGCTGATGGGAACAGCGGGGGTCAGCGTTTGGACAGCAGGAGCCAGAGCCTCTACAGACACCACCTGCTGCTCGCCCAGCACTGCAGGAGCACAGACAGGGTCGGTCCTTACTGACATTTGAAGTTTTTTTTCATTTCACAGCCAGCTCTCATCAACCTTTCACCACTGTGTCATGCAAGTAGGAGCAATAAGTCATCTGGTCTCCATCATCATCTCGTAGGGCCGTGATTTACCTACTCCCCCGCTGCTCTGGGGCCCCGTGGCGCCGTCTTGGGTGCTGCTGGCATCAGGTTGCTCTGCGGCCTGAGCCACTCCCTCCTCAGCTTTGCCTTCACTCTTCCCATCGGATGCTGATGATGGCTGAGACGCATCGACTTCTACCTCTAGCACACGAATAGTTTCATGGCCAGACATCACAATGACCTGTGCAGTGACCAGGGATACATGAGATGACTTAAATGCAAAAAGAACCGGCTGAATAACTTCTTCATCTGTTTGAGGTTGATAAATAACCCGTAATTTAGCTATTTGTTATGATAAAATATGATAAAAGCCTGACTTGATCTAGCACTAGAGGTGTCACTAATAACCTAGAGTTCCCTACTTTATCAATTCCCCTTCTAACAACTTGTAGTAAGCCCAATTCTGACCTAACTGATGATTCATGGTATGCAATAATGAAAGCCCTAATGGAGAGGCAGCATGACAACCTGGGCTGGAGGACAAGGTGCTGAGAGACAATGCAGGAAGAGAGAGGAGGATGCATACCTGGTTGTCTTTGGCAGGGTATTTCAAAGTGCGGGGTTTAAATGGCTGAAAAAAGACTTCTGCAGTCAGACAGTGAATGGCTAAGGAGAACAGAGAAGCCGAGCACATGTTAGGACACAATGACCCAAAACAAAACAAAACAGAAAAGAAAGAGGCACAAATGAAAAGAGCATGAGTACACCAAAACAATGATAAGAGCATCAGCCAACAAGCGGCTCAAGCAATGCTTTCCTTCAAGCTCGCCTCGGCGCATCCGTGAAGAGCATTGCTTTTTGTTTGCTGACTATGTCCACAGAGAATGTTACCAGAGAGAGAAAAACCACAATTAATTATTAAGCTTGGCAGTGTAAAGATCGGTAACCCTCACAAGCATAGAGCAGCACGTATTATTAGGTGATAAAAGTGGCACCTGATCAATGGACTGCTGCACGGCAGTTAATCGTTATGGTGTGGTATGTTGGCACATGGAGGTGACAGGAGCAAATGGCAGCAAAGAACTTGAAGGGATCAGAGTGTGACTGGACTGGCTGTCATTATATCTGGAGGAGGAGTTGCTTTCACTTCTCTCCAGCAAACAGGTGAGTGTTACCTGCTCATTGACAGTAAGTGGGGCATCTTTGGCAGGCAGATCCTGGGAGTTCATGGCTGGCTGCACCACCACAGTCACTGTCTTCCTGGCATTCTGGGTAAACAAACACTGATTAAACAAACTCCTTTATAGATGCTGTGTAGGCATGCTAGGACTACAAATCTACCTGGACCCCTGTCAGCTCATAGTGTTTGCACTTTAGGAGCAAATCCTGCTCAAACAGACCCACATGCTGAAGCCAGTTTTTTTTTTAAATTCATGGCTATTTCTGTCATTGCAGGACCAGACTATTTGGAGGGGCCTATAAACAGGCCACACTGTGTTGTACTTTCTGCTGCACTAAACGTGACCAAACGGGCTGATCGTGGACACGAAGTGGCTGCAAATTCATCACAGATCGCAGCAAAGAGTCGAGGTGCCGCGTTCCCTGCTGCAATGCCCCGTTCGTGAGGAGGATCTGTCAAAACTTCAGCGGCTGTTGATGGCTCCCCACCCCCATCCTGCCCAATAAAAGTCTCGCCGCGTCGGCCACTTTTGAGGACAAGCGGCAAGCACCAGGCACAGGCGACACAAACCACCTCGACCCGTGCCTAGAGACCGAATATTATGGATTTCCCTCTCTTTATCATAAATATATAAATTATGCTAATTACGAACATTGCATATTAACCAAAACTCATTTCCTCTCGCCATTTCGCTGCGCTGCGCGAAGAGCCAGCGAGAACACAGTCCGGCTATTGTATTCAACTTACCGCGTAAATGCAGCTTATTTTCTGTAGTCCTCCGCTCTTAAAAAGGTCCTTGTCACAGTTTGTTTCGGTCACACATAATTAAAAATTCATCTCAGCTCCCAGACAGGCGCTGTGACTGCACACAAAAGAGGTATTTGCATTGATAAGGAGGCTTGCAATGTTAGGATCTCCTCTCTCTTAATATTTAATGACGATGCCCTTTCTGCAACAGTTCAGATAATCAGGAATCCTTGAGGTGTCTCACAGAATC